>NC_068576.1:54286093-55486093 GCF_025698545.1 Gossypium raimondii | reverse complement strand
CTCCACCAACACCTTATGCAACCTTTCCTTGCACTCCTCCGCCACCCCGGATCCGCCGTGTCCGTCATACACTCCATAAAAATCAAACTTTTCCCCCCCTTTCACCATAAACCCTAACCCCACTTTCACTGCATCTTCCATCTCTCTTCTCCTACCAATAACCGACACCACCCCATGAGACGACCTGCACGTTAGAGTTTGAACGTCATCGTTTTGCTTGCATGTTTTCGATCCATTAAGAAGAAGATCCCTGTCTTTATCAACGCCGGTGCTCGTGTTTTCCGATATGGTTACCGTTTGACACGTGCACTTCAACCTTCTCTGGCGAGCATTCTCCGTTTTGATGACTGTAAGCCTACTGAAATCACCGGAATCTGACGTCATTTTCCAGGGATGTTTGGTTGATGGAGAGTGAAGACTTAGTATGTTCTCCTCCTTTTCCATGTTTTCTGCATGATATTGAAAGGCAAAGGGACAAGTGGAGACCTAACAAATGAAAAAGTTTGATTATAAATAGAAAACATTGAATTTAGGACAACTGGGAGGTAGCCACATGGGCTTTTGACGTACAACTGACCAAGAATTTTTTAAAACAGAACGTGGACGGTAATGATTTAGTTGGTGACACGTGGAGTTAAACCTGGCGGTCGTTGATTCGGTACGGTAAAGGTATAGGGCCCACCACTTTTATCTAGAAATCCTACTACGTGGCATCCAGTGCTTGGGTTCGAATTCCTATTAAATTATTTATAGTAAGTCTAAATGATTTTTAAATATAAAATTTTAAATAAAATGAAATTTAAATTATAGAAATTTGACTTTGACTTTATTAACTGTAAAAGTAAAGTAACTTGAGATAATAAATATCTAATAAGTAATACTCGTATTTTCTTTCTAAATTTAATGTAAATACTAAATGATAGTTAAAATATTGGAATGAATTTTAAAAATAGAATATTTGTCGCCATCACTACATAAAAATCTCTTATTCTGACAAGGAATGACACGTGTTGGATTAGACAAGTTAATTTTATAATATATGAAATTATTCACTTAATTTCACTAATACCTTCAATAATTTTCATTAAAAACAAAAATCTATTTAATTATAAAATATTTTATTTATTATTAAAATATAAATTGTATTATATTCTAATATAATTATATGTGAAACATAATGTATTTTTCAATTAATATAAGATATTTTAAAATTATAAGTAAAGTTATATTGCAGAGAATATATCAAACTTGAAATTTTAGTATCTTACCATTGTCATTAAACTAAGACCTCATTGGATGATAAAGTTTTTCTTTAAATTGTTATTGATAATAATTAGATTATATATATATATATATATATTCACAATATCAAACATCTATGATTATAAAATTGTATATATAAACAAGCAGGGAAGAACAGTTAGCAGTGGTGATATACATGCCTCAATTTCAATGGCCAAAAAGAATGAGATAAAAGATAAACTGGCCAGACAAGGATCAAATTATTCCGTCCACACGAGTGCATCACGGAGACAGCTAAAGGACGGTTGTGACGTCCGATAAATACGAGCTCAGACCAAGACGAACTCGGTGAAATAATTTCCTTCTACCAGTAATCATTGCAAGAGCAGGTTCCATTCTTGATATGATGAAACCGGTTTGAATCTCTTAAAACGATTTCTCTCCCCGTGGCCATCGATATGTATTTGATCGCAGTATGGCAGTCCCCGCAAACACGGAGATTCTTGAAAACCCGAATCGGTTTTGGTCTCGATGTGGTTATAAGTCCGAATGCAACGGCAATTTTCTCACTGTGTTGGAAAACGAATTGCTCCTTCTGTTCCTCCTCGAGTTCGTGAAGTACAAAATCGGTATTGGGGACGTACCCCAATCCCTTTATTTTTAAAGCCATTTCATCTAATTTGTCATAAATCTCCTGCACTTGTGGGTGTGAAGTATCAGCCACATGGAACCTGTGTATTTTGTTGTCCACCTCTATCCAACTACAACCAGCTTCCTTGATAAGATTTCTTTCTTTCATATTTTTCCTAATCCGAGCCACATCTTCCCATTGACCCGAAGAGGCATACAAATTCGATAGTAAGATATGGGCAGCGGTATCATGGGGACCCTGTTGAAGTATCATCTTTGCAGAGTGTTCCCCGAGCTCTTTGTCATGGTGGACTCGGCAAGCTCCAAGAAATGTACGCCAGACCAAGGCATCTGGTGTGCAGGGCATCTTGTTTATAAACTCGATGGCTTCCCTGAGCAATCCTGATCGCCCCAGCAAATCAACCATACATGCATAATGTTCCATTCTTGGGGCAATTCCATGTTCTTTGTGCATTGACTTGAAAATTTCCCATCCCTCCGAAACCAAGCCTGCGTGACTACATGCCGATAAAACAGCAATATAAGTGATCTCGTTTGGCCTAATCCCTGCCTTGAGCATTTCATGGAATATTTCTAAAGCTCTAGCAGCAAATCCATGTTTTGCAAAACCCGTGATCATAGAGGTCCAAGTTATAACATTTCGATCACCCATCTCGTTGAAAACTTGAAAAGCAGCTTCTATGTGTCCACATCTAGCGTACATCGATATCAACGCATTACAAATGCATTGGTTTGACTGAAACCCGGATTTAAGTAACCGAGCATGGATTTGCTCGCCCTTGCCAATTGCACCAATACTTGAAGCTCCACTCAGTAAACTCGTAAAGGTGAAGGCATTAACCTCAACTCCAAAATCCGAGATTTCATGAAAAAGCTCGAAAGCTCCTTCAGAATCCAGGTTCTTAGCATAAGCATCGACAACAGTGTTGTAAGAATCTAAATTCTTCTCGAATAGAGATTCAAAAGCTTTTTGAGCATCGTCCATTCTTCCGGATTTCGCATACATGCTTATAAGAGAGTTTCCCACATAATCATCTGAAGCAAAACCATGTTTTACTGCATGAGCATAAAATTGTTCACCTGCGCGTGAATCGGAAAGATTTCCGCACGCCTTGAGAACACTAGAAAATGTGAAATGATTAGGTGGAACAGGACCTTCAATCATTTTGCAAAAAAGCTCAATGGCTTCCATATCACGACCTCCGCATTGTACGTACCCTGTTATAATCGCAGTCCACGACATTACGTTATGATTTTCCATTCTATCAAACACCCTCCTAGAATCATCCAAAGATCCATCTATTGTACACTTAGCATACATGTCCACTAAACTACAACCAATGCAAACATCCGATGCGAATCCAGACCGTATAACCCAAGAATGCAATTGTTTGCCAAGAGACAATGATTCCGATTCTAGCTCCGTACAAGCTGAAATGATGCCACTTAGTGTAAACCGATCAGGCATATAGCCACCTAGAACCATATCAACGAACAATTCAATAGCACCACTTGGGTAACTTAACTGCGTACATCTAGTTATCATCAATGTCCAAGCAACAACATTTCTGTCAGGCATTTTATCAAACACTTTAAAAGCTGACTCCAAATCACTATTCCCTTTAACAAACATATCAATTAAAGCACACCCAACATTCGTATCAAAGTCAAGATAGCCAGTTTTCACTAAAAACCCTAAAATTATTTCCCCAATTGGAAAAAACTCGGATGTCGAACAAGCCCGAATGACAGCCGTGAAGCAATACTCATTTGGCAAAAACCCATTATCAAGCATATAAAGAAACGTCAAAATCGCTTCAAAACTCATCTTATTGTTAGCGAAACAAGAAATCATTGCACTCCATGAAACTAAATCCCGTTTGTTTCCCATACTTTCGAATATTTCACGGGCTTTGGTCCAATCACCGGCCTTTGAATACAAACTGATGAGGGAGTTGAAAAGGACGGAGTCAAGCTCGAGTTTAGACTCAGTCAAGTGGCAGTGAACGAGTTTACCGAGCTGGAAGTCACGTGACCTGATGCAAGCCTTGAGGAGCAACGAGTAGGTGACGAGGTCCTGGTGGGCGTTATGACTGGCCATGACATCGAGAGTGGATATGGCTTTGTGGAGGTGGCCTGCATCGAGGTGTTTGATGAGACGGTGCCTAAGAGGTTCGAAGTTGACGGAACGGTTGACGGACAGTGGTACTGACGACTGTGATGAGAGTTTTGGCGGTGGACGGGATGGAGATTTGGCGGGAGCGGGAAGAGAAAGATTCACCATCGCCATCATCGTTGCCTTTCTTTACTAACGGCTACTTTGTTTGATGGTCAGTGGCCAGGGACCTCCATGCGGTTTATCTTATTTCCTATAGACTTCGGAGTCTATACCAGTCATCAACAGTTCAGTTTTAGTTTATTAAATTAACAAGATTTTTAAGTCTCTTTTATAAAATGAATTTAACATAAACAAAAATTTATAAATAAATTTATTTATATTCGTTTAAAAATTTAATACATCATTTAAAATTTATTTTATCTTTCTATTAATAAAATTATTATGTTTTTGTGGTTATATTTTATTTATATTTTAATTATTAATATTTATATTTGATTCTTTTATTTAGAAATAATATATGTGTTTATTATTGTTTGTTTATTACTTATTTATGAACCTTGTTCGTAAATATGTTTAGGTATATGTTGGTGGACATGTTTGTTTAATTTAAACAAACTTAATTTTGAATAAATAAACACGAACAAACATCTTAAAATTTTTAATGAACATAAAGATTCTTTCATTTAAACGTATCCATTTACAGGTCTAATGAAGAATTTAGAACTTGAGTTTGAATTCAATTTTTTAATTAAATTGTTCAGATTTGAAGATTGATTTTCTCAAGACATTAGGCGCTCAAATCTAAAATGAGATTTATTTAAATTCAAATAGTTTTGGGGTTTAAATTGTTAATGGACTGGTTCTCAATTTGAATTTAGCGAATTTAAGTGAACAATTATTTATAATCAAATATGGTTGAGCTGGATGAAAGAAGTTGAAGGCAATAACAATTGTAGAAATTTGGAAAAATCTTGAAATATACATTTATCAAGGAAAATTTAATATTTCTCACTCTAAAACTCTCTCTTGACCAATTGGATTGACCACCAGAATTGGTTGAAATAAGCTAAAAAACCTATTTAAACGACAATTGAGCTGCTTCTTTTTTTTTAATTGATTTAGTTGTGAAAATGTCGTATTTAGTTCTTTAACTGAGTTCATCAGAAAACCCAACCTCAAATATTTCATATTAAAAAGCACCTCGCATTCTTGTCTAAACCAAACGATTTAAGAGACAAAACTATACATTATTGTACCTTTCAAGAAAACGATGAGAGCTGAACCTGAATAAAAACTATAAATAAAGATAACAAAGACATGAGAAAAGACAAAATATCCCTAAATCTACTCAATATCAGCTCAGCCCCATGAATGTTTATTGATTTTTGCTTATAGGTTCTTTGTTGGGAGATTAAAGCATATATCCCCCTTGCTGGTTTAACCGCAAAAGATTCATGCTTTAATTCCCACTCTGGTCATCCATGTAAATACCAATTTCCTTCGGAATGTATTGGATGCGGGTTCCATTTCAGCCCAATGTCGCAAACAATAACAATCTGATGGATCATCTATTTCATGACAGTTTGCTGCTTTTGGGGAAGGTCTTGGTGCCGCTTGACGGAATCTTGGTTCTCACCCTCTACACTTGTGTCCTTGTCTTCCTTAGTCAGGTATTTGTCGACTTGTGCAGCAGCTTGCCTTCCTTCCGAGATTGCCCACACGACTAATGACTGACCACGTCGACAATCTCCAGCTGCAAAGACTCCATCCACATTGGTCGTGAAGCGGCCGTACTCTGCCTTCAAGTTTGACCGATTGTCTTGCTCCACACCTAATTTTTCTGCCAGTGTCTGTTCAAATCAAAGAGCAAAAGAATCGATGAGCGGTGGTGCTCAAACCATGCAACATAAATGCATCTTAATTAAATGACAATGAATTGCACCAGATTTCTAAAAATATAAAGAGATGGTCACAATACTAACCGACTCAGGGCCAAGGAATCCCATGGCTAGCAGGACTAGGTCAGCCTCGATTATTTCCTCTGAGCCCTCAACTTCCTTGAATTGGAACCTCCCACTGGCATCCTTCTCCCAACGCACACGAACCACCTCAAGTCCTTTCACAGTTCCATTATCATCTCCTATAAACCTCTTAGTCAAAACCTCATAGGATCTTGGGTCTTTTCCAAATTTGGTAGCAGCTTCTTGGTGCCCATAGTCTACACGGAATATGCGAGGCCACTACGATTCCATAAAAGAAAAAAGTAAACAGTCAGATGTCTAGGAAAACTGCTATACTTTATTCAAATGCTAATAAGAGCCCTATATTCTATATTTCCTTTCATATATAGGAAGCAACAGCAAAAAGTCATCAAGAAAGGGAGAATAAAGCTATCAAACCTGTGGCCAAGGATTGCCAGGAGCTCTTGTCTGCGGTGGCTGAGGAAGCAACTCAAGATTTACAATGCTGCTACATCCATGCCGGATAGATGTCCCAATGCAATCTGTACCAGTGTCACCTCCACCGATGACTACTACTTTCTTGCCCTTAGCTGATATGTAGTTACCATCTTGGAGATCACAATCAAGCAAGCTTTTAGTATTTGCATGTAGGAATTCCATTGCAAAATGAACACCAGATAAATCTCGTCCTGGTACAGGAAGGTCCCTGCATCAAGTAAATAAATGCAATCAATTCACCAACAATGCTATACAATGAATTTTATCATATTGATCATACTGATTGTTAGGAAGGGCAAAATTACTGAAACATCTCCAAAGATTTTATCAATCAACAACTTCCTTTCCTCCTCAAGGATGTACCTGGGTTTTGTGGCTCCAATTGCCAAAACAATGGCATCATTTTCCTCTCGAAGCCGGTCAAGGGAGTAGGACGGGTCTTTTCCAATATTTGCATTGACGACAAATTTAACTCCTTCCTCAGCCATAAGGTTAACACGTCGCTGAACTACATCCACCTTGTCAGTCTTCATGTTAGGGACTCCATACATCATAAGCCCTCCAATTCTATCAGCACGCTCATACACAGTCACAGAGTGACCCATTCTATTTAGTTGATCAGCAGCAGCCAAGCCAGATGGTCCACTTCCAATAATAGCAATGCTTTTCCTGTAGTAGCGAACATATACCAATGTTCAGTTTAGTTAAAGCAAAGTTAAAATATATCAATTGTGCAAAGCGGCAGAGTATCTCCAGAATCATGCCACAAGATTAGAAAATTGCATTTGAATCCTTAACCAAGTAAAAAGACATACCCTGTTCTCTTGAGAGGAGGTCGTGGCACCATCCACCCTTCCTCAAATCCCTTGTCTATGATAGCACATTCAATGCTTTTGATGGACACAGGATTCTCAATAATACCAAGCACACAAGACCCTTCACATGGTGCAGGGCACACTCGGCCAGTGAACTCTGGGAAGTTATTTGTCTCTAGAAGACGATCTAGTGCTTCACGCCACCTATTTTGGTACACCAGTTCATTGAATTCAGGTATTTTGTTTCCGAGAGGACATCCAGAGTTCTCCTGCATTTATAAAAGAGATTAGATATAAGCAGTTGTTTCTGCGTTCATATCCAAAATGCCGGAAAAAAGAGTAAAAAGTGTAATCAATACCTGATGGCAGAAAGGAGTACCACAGTCCATGCAGCGAGCAGACTGTGTCTTAAAAAGTGGGCCAGGTTTTGATTCCTCCATGACCTCCTTCCAGTCATTCATCCGAACATTAGGATCTCTATATTGAACACCTTCACGCTCATAAGCAACAAAACCACGATGTTTCACAGCATCAGAAACCTGAGTAGGCCTCTTGACTGGTTCAGCCTCGACTGTCTACAATTCCAAAAGCCAAATTAGATATTAAACAAATAGTTCATGATACCAATAGGCAGTATGCTGATAGCAACCGAACACCAGAAAGACAACAAAATAAATCTGAAAGACAAGAGGCAAAGAGAAGTTTGACTAAGAAGAAGCATAGACATAAAGGAATGTAAGACTTGATGATAACAAATACTGCATACCAGACTTGATTTCTCATTCGAAGATGCAGCTGCCAACTTCTTGAGCTCTTCAAAAGCATCTTTCTCCATCAGCTCTACCTCATCTTGCTCCTCAGCTTCTTTTGCAGCACGTTCAGATGCTTCCTGGTCTTTCATCTTTGCCAGAACACGTTTGTAATCTCTGGGGAATACTTTTATGAATTTGGGCAGAAGACTCTCAAAGGCAGCAAGTACTTCTCTAGCTAACTGGCTGTTGGTATGGCGCTGATGTTGCTGAATCATCATCTTTAGAGTAACAATATCCTCCTCTTCTTCAATTTTATCAAGGTCCACCAGCTCAGGATTGCACCGAGATTGAAATTTTCCATCCACATCAAGGACATAAGCAATACCACCACTCATACCTGCAGCAAAATTCCTGCCAGTTTTTCCAAGTACAACAACAGTCCCACCAGTCATGTACTCACAACCATGATCACCAACGCCTTCTACAACTGCTTTAGCACCTGAATTACGAACACAAAATCTTTCTGCTGCCATTCCATTGAAATATGCTTCCCCGGAAGTAGCTCCATAGAGAGCCACATTACCAATTACTATGTTTTCCTTAGGATCAAACCGACTTCCTTTAGGAGGATAAACTACAATTTTTCCACCTGATAATCCTTTTCCAACATAGTCATTGCTATCACCTTCAAGCTCCAGCATGATGCCAGGGCACAGGAAAGCTCCCAAGCTCTGCCCTGCACTTCCTGAGAGTTTGATATGAATTGTACCAGCTGGAAGCCCTGCAAGGTGGTAGCGCTTAGTCACTTCATGGCTCAGCATTGTTCCAACTGCACGGTTCACATTGCATATAGGTGTTTCAATGTACACGGGAAGACCTTTCTCTAGAGCAGCAGTAGATAGTTTAATGAGTTTTTGGTCCAAAGCCATATCCAAGCCATGATCCTGTTTTTGAATACAATATTGAGCAGCTTCAGGGCGAATATCAGCAGCAGGTCTGAGAAGCAAGGAGAGGTCAATATTCTGAAGTTTCTCATTATTACTAAGGACTTCCTTATCAACCTCAAGCATATCTGAACGACCAACCATCTCAGTAACTGTTCGGAAACCAAGCTGAGACATTATCTCCCTGACCTCCTCAGCTAGCATAAAGAAAAAGTTTATAACATGCTCAGGCTCTCCAGCAAATTTTTCTCTCAGCACAGGATCCTGAGTAGCGATGCCCACTGGGCAGGTGTTCTTGTGGCATTTTCGCATCATAATACAACCCAGAGTTATTAGAGGAGCTGTGCTGAAGCCAAATTCTTCTGCACCAAGAAGTGCAGCAATGGCCACATCTCTTCCAGTTTTAAGTTGGCCATCAGTCTGGAGAACTGTACGGCCACGGAGATCATTGGCAACTAGAGTTTGGTGGGTCTCAGCCAAACCAAGTTCCCATGGAAGCCCAGCATTTTTTATGCCAGTCCATCGTGAGGCCCCAGTGCCACCATCATGACCAGATATTAAGACATGGTCTGCATGCCCCTTGACAACCCCACTAGCAATTACTCCCACACCAGCTTCAGATACCAGCTTCACACTGATTCGAGCTGAGGGATTTGAATTCTGAAAAACCAAATAAAAAAAGATCAAGGAGTAATCATAGAATATTAACATCATAAAATATACATCTTAAGCAGCAAGAACCATAAACCAACTCTCAGAAAAGGCTATTGGAAGAGCAATTATAGACAAGAACCATGTTGCATGGCAGGGGCTGGTTAGGATCATTGGTAGATGAAGAACTCTTTAAGTTTCAGTGGCCACAATTATATATACACACATATAAAGAGAGGACATGATCCTACCTTAAGATCATGAATCAGCTGTGCAAGGTCTTCAATTGAATAGATATCATGATGGGGAGGTGGGCTGATAAGTCCCACACCAGCTGTAGAGTTTCTAGTGACAGCAATATCTCCTATTACCTTATGACCTGGAAGTTCCCCTCCTTCACCAGGCTTGGCACCCTGCATAACAAAGGAAATTTAAGTTAAAAAGTAATCAATCTACAAAGAAGAATTTACTTTGTTAACATTTTAACCTCACCAAATGTCAAATGTAGGTATCAGTTAAAGATGCAAAGTCACTCAAGGTGCTTTGCAGAACACAGCATCATCTGCCAGGAACATAAATCCATAAACGAGAGAAACCTCTATTCCAACTGGAATACAGGCACTAAACACAAAATAGCCAAGAATTGGCAGAAGAAAAAATAGATTAATACCTGAGCCATCTTTATTTGTAGTTCATCAGCATTAGTAAGGTAATAACTTGAAACTCCAAATCTTCCACTTGCAACCTGCTTGATAGCACTTCGTTTTGGATTCCTAGAACCATCAGGTAGAGGTACCATACGAGATGGTTGCTCACCTCCCTCACCTAATAGTAAAATTTGAATTAGGAACATTGTAATCTAGTTTCCAGAAATGTATTTAAGGCAACAATAAATTTACATGATTAAAGACAGGCACCAAAAAAAACTAAAGCAAATGAAATTCCAATAAAAAGGGGGGAAATAAATAAACAAGATAAAGAACAATTATTTGCACTTCAAGAAAGAACATTTTGAAAAAGCCCACCAAATTATAGACAGCAAAATTTCATAATTTTTGGATCAAAGTTGGACATAGAAGCTTAAAATGAGCATATACTAAATACTTTCTAAGAACATACCAGTATTTGATTTCCCCCCAAGTGTATTCATAGCAATAGCCAGGGTTGCGTGTGCCTCCAATGATATTGATCCATAACTCATGGCCCCAGTACAAAACCTTTTCACAATTTCACTGGCAGGTTCCACCTCATCCAATGGAATTTTGGCTTCTGACTCCTTAAACTTCAACATACCACGCAGGTTACAGGTTTTATTCAATTCATGGATACGTTTGGCATATTCCTTGTAGGCAGCAACGCTGTTACTCCTGGCAGCTTCTTGCAGCTTTGCTATAGCAAGAGGATCATTCAAGTGAACCTCACCACCTTTCCTCCAGTGATAATCTCCAGGATTAGGCAGTGCTACAGCTTCTGCACTTCCTGGAGCGAAAGCCCGAGAAGGGAATGCTAACTCATGCAAATGAAGTGCATCATGAGCTAGCATCTCAAATGTTGCTCCTTCAACTCTGCTCGGAGTTCCTGCAAAGCATTTCTCAATCACTTCCGAAGAGAGGCCCAATGCTTCAAAGATCTGAGCACCCTTGTATGAGGCCAGAGTAGATATCCCCATTTTGGCAAGAACCTTCATCATTCCATAGTTGCTTGCCTTGAAATATTTCTTGACCAGCTCTTCCTTCGAGTGGAACTCACCACTAGATTTAGGAGGAATCTTCCCATCTACCTGCAATCTCCAAATGGTCTCTATGGCCAAATATGGGCATATAGCATCTGCACCAAATCCAACCAATGTGCAGAAATGGTGCACTTCACGTGGTTCTGCAGATTCAACTATTAATCCAACTCGCGTACGCTCAAGATTTTTAACAAGATGGTGATGAACAGCACCAACAGCCAAGAGGGAGCTCACAGCAACACGCTTCGATGAAAAAGCTACAGATACAAAAGAAGGGTGAAATTAGTACCTTAAATCATGATTCATTAAAAGAAAAGATGGCATGGGCAATAGAGGAGGTGCAGTACAATGCCACAAAAAGTTCAATCAAAGATCAGTTGGGAACAATGCAATACCTCTGTCAGAAAGCACCAGTAATGTATAACCTTCCTTAATCGCATCTCGTGCTTCAGCACAAATCCTGTCCAAGGTTTCCTCTAAACCCTTCCTCCCACAGTCCTTTGAATAAGTTATGTCAAGAACTTTACTCCGCCAACCTTTGAAATTCATCTTTTTAATTGCTTCAGTCTCTTCAATTGATAAAAGAGGCCCCTTCAGTGAAAGACGATGACATTGCTCTTCCGTTGTTTCTGTTAGATCTCCTTCTGGACCAATCATGCATTCCATGGAAGTCACTATTTTCTCTCGAATAGGATCAATAGGGGGATTGGTTACTTGAGCAAACATTTGCTTGAAATATTCAAATGTAAGCTTCTCTCGGTTGGACATAACTGCCAATGGAGCATCATTTCCCATTGAACCAAGGGCCTCTGTCCCATCTTTAGCCATGGGAAGCAGCAGCATCTCCAAAGCCTCAACAGTATAGCTGCATGAAAGCCAGAAGAACATTACAGAATGTTACATTAAGGCATGTCCATTGAGTTGAGAAGAGCAGGACAGATAGTTACATACCCAAAAGCCTTCAATGGAGCCAATAAGCCATGAATTCCTAAGTTATCCATGTTGTCATCATCATTGGAAGCCTTCAAGTCACAGAATTAATCAGTGAGATTATAAAAAAACAAAACTCCACTTGATGAAGATGCAGGAAACAATTAATAAAAAGAAAACCAATCACTTACTGGCATAGATCCAGCAATTGAGGGAGGGAGCCTCTCTGATTCCTGAACCGAGTCTACAATGTCATTGAGTTCAATTTTTTGCCTCTGAAGCCATTCCCCATAAGGCCTAGCTAGTGAATATTGTTGCTTCAATGCTTCATCGTCGACAACAATGTGGTTTTCAAAATCTACCAAAAGCATCATCCCAGGGTTTAGTCTTCCTTTCCTGAGCACATCTTCAGGAGGAATATCCACTACACCAACTTCACTGGCCATGATGACTCGTCCACTGTGTGTAACATAAAACCGACCGGGACGGAGCCCATTGCGATCCAATGTAGCTCCAAGGTAGCGACCATCAGTAACTGCAAATAAGTTTCCATCAGTCAAAGAAGGCTAAAAGATCATGTTATACCCTTTTAACAAGAAGGATAACTTACATGATATGAGAGCAGGTCCATCCCATGGCTCCATTAGAGCTGAGAAATATTCATACAAGGCCTTCCGCTGAGGATCCATATTTTTGTCATTTTGCCAGGCTTCAGGGATCATCATCATTACTGCTTCGGGGAGACTTCTACCAGCTCGAACCAGAAGCTCAAGGACACCATCAAAAGCCCCTGCGAGCCAAAGAGAAACAGAAAACATCATATACCTGCCAGTCAAATGTACACTGAGTATCATCTGTTTGGCATCCAAAACTTTGAAATGGGACAAGGAAAAAATGCAAGAACGATGCAAGAATACATTTAAGATAATCTTAACACAGAAGGGATGTGGAAGTTTACCCGAATCAGATGAACTGGCATCCACAATGGGAAGAAGCTTTTTCATCTCATTCTTTGAGAGACCAAGCTCCTTGCACTTTAATAATCCTTCACGTGCCTTCATCCTGAAGGAACAAAAGAAACTCAGCCAATGCCCATTAATTGTTATATAAAAACAGGAAGGAAACCAGCATCTTATATACATCCCTACAAACCAGCCAGTAAAATTAGCAAAATGAAGATGTATTTAGCCAGGAAGGAAACCAGCATCTTATATACATCCCTACAAACCAGCCAGTAAAATTAGCAAAATGAAGATGTATTTAGCGCCCAAGTTCTGAATCATCAAGAAAAAACAAACTTCTTCAACCATGCATATTTATCAGAGGCTACCACAAAGAGGGGCAAAGCATCACAAGTACCCAACAACTATCCCAGCAGAAAGGGGGAAATAGTAATATATATACACCAATTAATCCAGAATTTGCCTGTTTCTCTGATGCATACCAGTTTATATTGCCTCTAAGTGTATTAATTTCCCCATTATGGCCCAAGACACGCATTGGTTGTGCACGATCCCAGCTAGGAAATGTATTTGTTGAAAACCGAGAATGTATCTGCATCAACAAAAGGATCAAATTTGTCACTCACAACTTCCTCTACTTTGCAATGAAAGTAGTATGAGTTTGAAAATGCACACACTAAATTATGTTCAGGGCATTTCAACAATGGTTTACTGCGGTCTGAGACATAAATTACACTACTCTGAGCTAATTTCCCTTCCACCAATAAATAGAAGTTTCATCCTCACACAATCGATGATAGAGAGCATTGCAGCAAGTTTCTGCAAACATGATTTACTTGCAATGAGGTTTCTTACCAACTCACCCAAGCCATCCAATCCAGCATCCAATTTCATATAGTTATCAAGGGAGTGGAAGAACTTAAGAGATCATTCAAACTTCAATGCCTCAGAAGTCATCCCTCAACCTTGCATCTCTTCAGTTACCGGTGGTTCCATGCTGTTTGTAAGTATTAAGTTAGTGGAGAAAGAAAGAACAAGAACGGGATAATATATTTACCAGGGCCATGTAGCTCGTAAACCTTTCATTGCCAAGATCTGCATAATAGTAATTTTGCAGTTGGTCAGGCTTTAACTGACCCTTGTATACAACAGTCCTGCACCAGCCACATTACAGGAGTAAATATTTTTCACACCCAGAACGGTAGGAAAACTTATTGGTATAATAAATCCAGGTTCCCAGAGCACAAACCTTGAGGAAAGAGAACATATATAGAAGTCCCTAACACCACCATGCTGGAGGTTCAATGCAGCTCGGATGGCAACCATTGAAACCCTCCTTAATATGTACATCTGTAAAAGTAGTTTTTGTGTCAGCAATTTAATCTGGCATACAGAAACAGCTTGGAATGCCGCTTACTCTTAACTACTTATTTTCCTGTAAAAGCTCCATTTCAGATTCTTATATCCTAACCCTGAAATGATCTTTGCTTAATTGTTTCTAGTAAATTGATGATAGGGTGTGGTTGGAACATTTCAATATCACAAAGATAAACCTACCTGTTGTTCAAGGTCAGCCTTTGATCTAGGTGTGGGTGTAAGAAACACTTGCTCAATGACGGGCTCTGTCTGCAAAGCAGCATTGCCAAGTCCTGAGTTATCTGTTGGTACAGATCGCCACCCAAGCACTCTATGGCCAAGAGATTCAGCAACCTGTAAATGCCAACAAAATTTTCATCAGAAATTGTTGTCAAAATATTTCTATTGATGTTAAGCTCCATAAAGTAAATATATGAATTGCTACCAGATAAGACAACACCATAGTATGGTTGCCACTTCCAATTACTCAAGAAAATTTGATAAATCCTATTAACTTGCTTTCAAGTTTCAAGATACTGAGAAAGGATACTCAGCAGTCAGTTGGGTGTATGTATTTTAAAATTTTATATATACATATATAGACAGGCTTTACTGTGTTGTTTTTTCCACACCTATAATGGTTAGAAGTTTCTATGTCGCAACAAACAATTAGCCATTTCGATTTTAATCAAAACCATTGTATAAATAGTTATGAGAACATGTAAAACTAATTCAATTTTACGCTTTATAAGTGGACTTTGCTGATCTATATATACAATTAAGTGTGTGTGGAGAAAGCAAGTGCTCTCTAGAAAAATCACTCAATATACACACAAAATACTAGGACTATTACTCAAAATACACATACTAGGTCAACTAAAATAACGTTTAGCCAATCGTGAAGATTATTAATATTAAAGAACAACTCCTGCTGTCTAGAAATTACCTTAGTGAATACATTTTTGCTTTCTTCCCTTCGGCTCTCAGATGTGGGCAAAAAGAACATGCCCACCGCGTATTCTCCTGGTGGTGGCAACTCAAACCCAACATCTTTTGCAACCTAATAACAGATGATAAAAATTGTTAAAAAGGCCAGCAATTATTCCCTTAATTACTTCGCATAGTTAAATACGAAAAAAATATGGGAGGTAAGGGACACATTTCATATTATTCTTTCACACACTGACGCAGAAAAAGTGGCTAAAAAGTGGTCAAAACTTTAATGAAATGTGAAATGGAAATTTCAAGTTAGAGAATTTCATTATTTCACAGAATAAAATTCCAAACAATATTTCTAATTTTTCTGTTAAAAAACGAAAGGAAACGGGACAGTCTTAAAATGTAGATAGCACAAACGAACCTCCTTATAGAAACCATGGGGAAGAGCCACAAGAATACCAGCTCCATCTCCAGTATTTGTCTCACATCCACAAGCCCCTCTATGTGACATCCGTATCAACATCTCCAAAGCATCCGTTACCTGACAAATTCCATCAAAAACGAAACAAAACACTCAAAACATCTCCAAATACGCACATACATACGTATATAAACCAAAAATACATTACACAGCACACATATACAAAACGTACAGTTTTACGGCTGCTGTCACCAGATAGCTCAGCGACAAATCCGACCCCACACGAATCCTTATCAAAAGACGGATCATAAAGACCGAGAGGCTTCTCAGGCACCCCGGATAATGCGGACCGCACCATAACCCGGAGTTTCGGAACCCGACCCGGGCCTTCCGACTGCCAAAAGTGTAACTTCTCCGATCCCCGCAATCGGGTCCCTAGAAATTTCTTCTCCAAAGCCGCCGAGGACTTTTTTGTAACGGAGCATCTAGCGTTGCTCGTTTTGCGGCGGTTTGAAAGGGTGACATTCAGTTGAGGATTAAGGTAAGATTTGTTGATTGAAGGGAGTGAACAAGAGCTTTTCCGAAGTTGAACTAGGGAGCTAGACGTCGGCGCCGACGACATTTTTTCAAAAAAACGGTTTTACAAACTCCGATATTCTTTACACTATAATTCAATTTAAAGAGCTTTTCTGAAAAACTTTTTCCTCTTCAGATTCAGATCCGACAACCGGATCTAGTAAGATCTGAAAATATTTCGAACGATTTATTTCCCGGGGAAAAAACGAAGTCCTGAGTTTCAAAAATCCAGTTCAAACGAAACCAAATCCTTCCAAATAGTAATTCTTTTACATATATGAAAAAGAGAAAAAAAAATCTCTTCGTCACGTGCGGATTCTCCAAAGACCGATCTTCGAACCACTCGAAAACACTAGGAAAATGAAATCCCCCGATTCCCTCACCGATCAAACCTCAAGAAATAAACCGAGAAAATGCGCGAGAAACCTAGAAAGAGAGGCAAACAAGCAGGAAAAAGAAAACAGAGAAAAAAGAAAATTAACTGAGCAGATCCGACTTGAAAGAGAGCCTGCCCTTTTTTTATAGATCTTTGAAGAGATGAGTACTGAGTTTATATAGAAAAAGAATATTAATAATAAAATAAAAAAGAATTTATTTTTAGTGGCAGTATGTGGGGACCACTGTTTATCGGAAGCTCTAAAAATTTACCCGGTATCCAAACACACCCTTTCTAACATAGACGTGACAGATCATAAGCTTAAGAAACCGACACGTGTAGGTTTTAATCCCCTATGCGGCACAGCGACGGAGGTAATAGATATTATTAGACACCCTGGAAGTTGGCTGCTTTTGTCGTATAGGAAGCTTAGGGATTAGGTTCGGCTCCGAGCCTCCGCTAGTTACGTCACCGTAAAAAATAATACTACTATGAAATACTTTATTTATTTTTATTTTAACCTAGGCGTTGGTTTTTTTTCTAAATGAAAATTAAATTGTTTGACTCCTTTCCATTGCGATTCGCAATTATTTGATTGTTTTTAAAGTAAATTAAAGGTTAAGAAAAAATTATAAATTTGTCTTCAAAATTATTAAAATTTTTAATACTTATATTTAAGTATTTTTATAGAAATATATTTTTAAATATTATATTTAATATTGTTATATTGACATTTTATCTTTTTATATTTTTATATTATTTTTAAATAAATGAATTATAAATTATAAATTTAAAGATCAAATACGTGTTCAATAATATTAAAATATAAATTTATTATCATTTTATCTATATTTATTATTCAGAATTTTCTAAGCCTAAAATATTTTCATTTGTTTAAATTATAATCGTGACAAAAACTAATTATATATTAAGCATTTGAAAGTCACGAATTAGTCCTAAATTTAAAAAAAAATTAGAGAGTAATTTTGTCAAAAATTGTTTTATCAAATGCAAGGTAGGTAATTAGACACGTAATGTGACGCGAGGAATGACGAAAAATAAAAAGTAACTAATAATAATATTTAAGCTTTGATAAAACCCAAGACGCGGCCAATGGTTTATGTAATTTGACAGCCAACAAATATAATATAATTAACTTACCAAATTAAAACCTTTTTTTTCCTTATTAGATTTATTGCCATAATTTCGTCATTTAATTAGTAAATAAGTAATTGGGAAAATCTTAAAAAATTAATGTGATGACATGTTATTTCACTGACTTTATGAAGTTTTTTAAATATAAAAAAATAGTGATAGGATCAGATTTTATTTATTTATTTTACAATTTTTTTTATTTCTCAATGTATCTATTGTAGCGAGTCCAGTAATTAACCCTCTGTATTCTGTAGGCTCATTAAAGGGGTAGATGCTGGCCACGAGTTTTAAAGCTATTCATACTCAAGGCGAGGATTGAACCCTCGACCATTGATTTTACTACTTATTTTTAAGGTTTATGATTGTTTATTTTAATAATGTGATTTTCAACATTTTCAATGTTTGAACTTAGAAAAATAAGAAATAATGCATTTCAACACACTTAAATCTACGTTTTTCTGTATTGTCAAAGAGTGTGGTGATACTGATTAATAATCCATTTATAAACATAAATACTATTAACAATTAACTAAAATTAACTTAATCTAAGAAATTATATAACAAAATAAAGGGAATATTAAAATGAAAAAGAAAAAGGGACGCGGCCAATGGTATAGGTGATTTTTGTTGCTGACCGTTAGAAAACAGACTTTTAACTTTAATTAACTAAACAAATTAAACTTTTTTTGTCAACTAAATCCCTTATTGGCATTCGAAGATTTTTATTAATTAAAATAATAATAACCGCTGTTTTTTTTTTTTGGTTTGTGACAAAATCTATGGACCAAATTACACCTGAGGTAACAAAACTGAAAACTAATAACGCCACTGGTTTTAATGTTACCATATTCCTTTTTAACATAAATTCTTCCCCTTTTTATCATGTGATATTGGCTTCGTGTAGAACTTATGAACATTATGAATTTCATGGTTTTATTATTATTATTCCATAAGATGAAATTCTATGGTGTTTCGAGGTTGTTTTGAAAATGTAAGAAGTTAATAGAGGAAAGAATTTTGAAAAAGATTAAATAATTAAATAAGGGAAATTTTAAAGAGATGGAGAAAATGTTTTTTTCTTTTTTATTAGAGGCTTGATAGAAAAAAAGAATGGGGAAAATGAAAAAAAAATGTTTTTCTTCTTTTGCTAATTGTTTGATGGAAATGAAAAATAGGAAAAATAATATTGTTAATGGACTAATTTTATAAATGTGCATATTTGTATTTGTTAAAGATATGTGACTTAAATTGTTGTTAAAATAAAGTGCAAGTGATAAGATATGGGATCTACGAGGGCGTAGGTCAAGCTCCAAGCTGCATAAGTAAAATATGTTTGGAAGTATATTACCTCTATTTGATGTTGATTAGAACAAGGTGTTTTAACCTTATTATATTACCTCTATTTGACTTTGATTAGAATATAGTCGTCTCTCCTATTATATTATTCGAATTCAACATAGTGAATTTTTTCTATATGCTCTATTTTTCTTTCTTTTATTTGCGATACATTACTATATTATCGATGTTATATTTTTAACAATATCTTTCTTATTTTATCTTTTATTTGTTTATACATAGACAAGAGGTGTACAATAAACCCACTAAAAGCAACAAAGCTTGCCACAAAACAAAGAAAGGTACGAATTTAGAATTGTAATGAGTACAATCTGAATCCTTTAACGTGTATCCATTTGAGGGCAACTCTAGTGTTAGTAGTCATGATAATTTTAGGTCCAATAGTGTATACTTAAGAAGCGAGTATGTTGATTTATATGACCAATGCCCACAAACTCCTTCGCAGGGTCTTTAGTAGGGGTATTCATTCGGTTAACCGACCCAAAATTACTATAACCGAATTAACCGACCTTCTAAAATTTTTAACCGTTAACCGAACCGAATTTTTTTCGGTTAATAAGGTCGGTTAACCGAATTAACCGAAAATTATGTGTTTTTTTATTTTTGATTAAAAATTACCCGAATTACCCGATTAACCGAATTACCCGAAAATTACCCAAAAAGTTCGGTGTTGAGCTTGAGAAAAAATTGGGCCGGGTTTAATTTGACCTATTTTAGGCCCTACCTTGCAAAATTCGATTTACCTTATTTTTTTCGATTAACCGACCGGTTTCGAACTGATTTAACCGTTAACCGAAAAAATCAAAAAAAAATTAACCGACCCCCGACCGATTAACCGAACTCGATCGGTTAACAGAAAAAAAAATCAAGTTAACCAAATTATGCACAGCCCTAGTCTTTAGACCTTGGAATACACATTGAATAGTAGAGTAAAAGTAAAAACAAAACAATGTCAGATGAGGGAAAACGCTTGCAATAAATTTATCATTTCAATAAAAAATAATTATTTTTCTTATTTCCTTTATTGCGAAACAAAATCTATTTTTACTTACTTTTCAGATTTCCGTCGATTTACCTTTTCAATCAACTAAGCACATAGTAAGATAGGGTTATTTTTCATTTACTCTCTCTACTTAAAAAAGAAGAAGCAATTTCTCCTCCTTTTTTTACTACTTAAGTCTTTTTAATTATTTATTTTATTAACTTTTAAATTTTTATTAATTTATATTAACGTAATAATCAATTAATTAAAATAATATATGAAACATAACAATCATTATAATAATATAATTCCATTTATTAATTCATTAAATTTCTCATAATAAGTTAAATTCCAACTAATTCTAACGTCACTAAGATTTTATTTTTGGTGAAATATAGTTTTCTCTTGTCCCCACTCCCAACACCTACAGGGACTCAAAAGTAAAACATAAAAAAGTAAGGGGCAATTTCCGCAAAAAAAGGTATATAAGGACTCCTTATTATCAAAATGTGCCGAGAAGTACGGTGAGGGAAAAAGGAAATGCCTAATTTGTCCTTATTAAAAAAAAAAGAAAGTAGGTTCCAATTTCATTTCATGTTTTGAGAAAGTCCGCTTCACGAGGAGGACGGGCTAACCTCACTGTTCGGTTCCCCTCCGCGAGGCAACAACCACTCCAGTTCCCGACACGTGTCGTAATACACACTTTTCACCAAAACAAGACCGCATTGGTTGCCACCAACCCTTCTCCTTTAGCACGATGGATTTTGGAGGTTGGTTAGGTGAATTTTTTTTTTTTAAAGTCTTTGATATGTTGATGAATGGACTTTTATGTCCTTATATTTCATCAATGTTTTTCACATGTTGACCTTAATAATAAGGGGTCCTTTGCTGTCAATTCATCACTACAAAAGGATTGCATTCCAGGGAACAGCCAATCAATTAAAATTGGTATTACTTTTCTTTTTGGGGGTTACATTTAATTTGGTATTTTGATCATTCACTTTTGCCACCTTTCTATAATTATATAGGTTAGATAGTAACCATCACCTTAACTGGTGTTAAGTGTATATATTATAACATCAATTCAGTCTTAGTTCGATTGATTAATTGTATTGAAATGTATTATCTTCTAATTTATGAATTAGTGAAGGGCTATACCTATTAAATATATATAGATTTTTTGTAAATAAGTAATTTTTATTGAATAATAGCATAAGATATTAATTATACTTTTTAAAGAATAACTATAAATGTAAATAATTAGAATATTAATTAAAATTTAAAATTAAACGACATAAAAGTAGTTATTAGAAGAAAAAAAACCCATACTTTGCGTTAAGGACTCGCAACCTACAAATTAATCAAAATGATGACAAGACAACCTTGTTTTATTTGAATTAATTAATTATTTGAAGATAGTTAGAAAAATAGAAAGAAACAAAAGATGTGTGGACCACATTTGTAAACACTGATAAGTAAGTAGAGCCACGAATTAAAAGGGCCCCCGGCGCCAGGCGCGTGCCGCCCACCATCCCCCCCTTGTCTCAATTACGAAGAGCGGGTGAACATCAATGGGATTTGCCCCTAATTTCCACACTCTCTAATCCGATATTATATGATATTTTTAAAACAAAACTTTTTTATAATTAATTCGATTTTATTCCACATTCCACATTTTTAAAATCGGATAACTAGTCGAATCAGTTAAGTTATTGGTTCAAATGGTTTAATAAAAAATTCGTAAAAAATTAGTTCAATTATTGATTCAGTCATTTTTTAATCAGTTCAATTAATCTATATCGATTCCCAATTTGATCGTTTATCATTGTCTAGATTGGTACCCAACTGGTTCGGTTCGATTCAAACAGATTTTATTTTATTTTAAAATTTGTGTATATATTTGTATTCTAATTTTCTTTACATATTTTATTCTAATGTTAATCTTGTGATCAAGGGTCAAGTAAAAATTTGATTTTAAGGGTTAAAATAATATTTAAAAAATTAGGGGCAAAAGTGAAAATTAAATATTTTATAATTAAAAGGATCTAAAATTACTATTAATCCATTTAATCAATGCTTGCTTATACCTTTAATGGTGATGTAATCTAGTTAATGTATAAATTAAGTATTAATTAAATCCATGATTACTTAGTTGATAATTAAGCTACTTGACGCTAATGTCAAATAATATATTATTGGTTAAATTATGTTATTAGTTTTATAGTTTTTAAGTTATGAATTTAGTCATTATATTTTAATTTGATGAAAATTAATTTTATACTTTTAAATTTTTAAAATTTTAACCCTAGCTCAAACAATAGCAATTAAATTCATTTGATTAAATCCAATTACTAGTATTGTACTATACATACAATTGTAGATTTACTCATTATTCTCCAATAGGATCGTTCTAAGTCTCTTACTTTTCAAAATTTTAAATTACAGTATTGACACAAATGAAAACCATCAATCCATTAACTGGATTTTTGGTAAATAATAGGTAAGAATAACAAGCTGACATATCCTCCACATATGACAACATGTTTGTCTAATCAGATTTCAGAATCGCAAAAATTAACTTAATGAATTTAACAATTATTGTTTAGCAATGACTAAAATTTTAAAATTTAAAAAACAAGCCTCAAGTCTTTTTGTATTTACTATAAGCCTTAGGATAAACACTATCGAGTGTCGATGACAGATAGCTACCAGAAGTCGACAAACATTACCGTATTTGTCTAATGTCTATCCGATTAACGAAACGGTGTCCATCAGCGTGTAAGGGAGGAAGTGCAGACAAAGATTTTCAACGATATCCACGTCATCAATCAACCGCCCTTTCCCAAAACCGCTAAACGACATCACACCGATGTGCTTTAACAGCGTTATTGATTTGGTTCTACGTTAAAAGCACTGTCTCCTACTTGTATTTTCTGAATGTAATTCCATTACAACACGTCTATATTTCTTTTTAGGATAAATTATTCCCATGTTAAATCACCGCTACATGTCGTTGTCCGTTCATACCAATTGAAGACCTTTTTTCTATTTTTTATACCATTTTTTTCGTAAAATAATTTTAAATTTACGAATTAAAATTTAAACGATTTTCTTCTATAATATCTGACGTTAACTGCCTTATCGACTTGAATCGAAGATATATCTTTTTACTCATCGATAAATATTGATTTATTGTACCAATCGTTGAATCATAAAAATTACAATTTAATTTCGACTTCATAAACAAATTTTCTAATTTCCCACGTTATTAGAAAGCAAGCATATCCATTAATTCCAAACAAGATTATAGTTCACATTTCGAAAATTCTTTATTCGTCTTCTTTGAGGGAATCTGGGTATTTCCATTTTCAATAATAGTTGAATCAACAATCTATTTATGGGGAGAATATAAGAATCTCATTCTCATATTATTATTCATTTCTTTTATATTTGTAGTGGTCAAATATTATTTTCATTTTCATATTATCGAATTATAATTAATCAGAAAATAATTTAAACAATAAACATTTACATCATTCAAAATTTTATTTGTTAAAAAGAAAAGCATTTCCATTTTAATTTTTTCTTAATTCACGATTTAGCTTCTAAAGTATATTTAAAGTATCAAATTTTCTTATTTTTGATCCATTTTGTGACCGCTGTTAAAAATATTTGTTAAGCCACTTTAGTCAATGAAAAAGTGCCACATAGTTTGTATTTGGCCAGTGAAAAAAATACATAACAATTAGATTTAAATTAATATTTAAATATTTAAATATTAAAAACATTATTGACTGTTAACGACTATTGACCTACCACGTGACATTATTAGAATATGCCACGTTTCCTTTGTAAATTTTTAATATTATATTTTATGTTGATTAAAATATAAAAAACATATATATTTACATATTTTAATTTTTAATAAAATTATGATATACATAATTATAAATTTTAAAAGTTTAAAATAATATATAATAATTAAAATTGTTATAAAATTTTAAAAAGTATTTAAAATTATTGTAGAAAAACCTTGAAATTTTAATACTTTTTTAGATTTTTATAAAAAAATATTTTAAACTCTCTCTTTTAGAATTTTTGCAATAATATTATTAATTTCAACTAGTTTCTTTTCAATTTTCGTATTTAAAAATTTATTTTCATAAATTTTTATAATTTATATATTTTTTCTATATTATATATATATTGATTTTTTATATTTTTAATGTGTAATATACATTTAATAGATGAATATATTTATTTTTTACATAAAGCCGCCATGTGGTGCTTTGTGATTGGCTATCGAGTTTTTTAATGCCTATAAAAGATATACTAAAAATATAATGGAGATATACTTTAGGTACCAAATTGATAAGTGATTGATACTTTAAGTATCAAATTGGGACAAAAATTTTATATGCCATCTTTTATCCACATTTTTTATGATAATTTGGTGCAAAGTGGAGGATTTGGATTCTTAAATATTAAGATTCAATTTTGTTAACGGAATTGTCATGTATGGATTTTAGTCTCTTATGAATAATTTTTGTTTAATTGTATTTCGATTCGACATTTTTTAATTTGTATTAATTTTTATTTTTCTTGTAATGCTTAAATATGTATTTGTAATTACATTGTATTTTTTATAAAAAAAATTACATTTTAATGTTAGGATTAAAATCGTTTTATTCAGTAAAATCCACAATAAAACATGTATTTTTCTTGATTTGTCAGATCATAATTTTAAGATTAAAAAAAAATTGTCCAATTTAATATCAAGAGTTAGGTAATGCAGTGGCCACCGGCTGCTGCAGGTTAGCTCTAGTCGTGGTTCGAAACACGTGCACCAGAAAAATTAATAATACAAAATTATGATATAGGTGGAAGAATTTTTTAATATTAAAAATATAATTATAAAATAGGGTAAACTACAAAATAATCATTTTTATTTGTCTCAAATTACATTTTAGTCACTTATGTTTGAAATGTTACACTTTAGTCACTTATGTTATCATTTTGTTACAAAGTGGTCATTCTACCTTTAAACTCCGTTACCTCCCTAACGGTAGTCCAAATGGGTTTTAAATGCCAACTTGGATGTTCAGTTATTGGGATGAAAATAGGTTTTTAATTAAATAATTTTAATTTGGACTGTCACGTAGGACATCCAAGTTGGCATTTTAAAACTCATTTGAACTGCCACTTAGGACCTCCGTTAGGGAAGTAACGGAACTTAATGGTAGAGTGACAACTTCGTAATAAAACGATAACTTAAGTGACCAAAATGTAACATTTCAAACATAAATGACTAAAATGTAACATGAGACAAACAAAAGTGACTATTTTGACTAAAATATACTTGTTTGTGTGTATTAGTGTATATATAATTTTTAATAATGATTGGATAGTTTTCAATAGGGTTAATTTTTTGGCATATTGACTTATTTGGCCCATCAACTTTAAAAAAGGTTATTTTAGTCCTCCATTTAAGTTTTCGCATTTTTTAGCCATTAAACTTGTATTTTTTGTCAAATCGCCCCAAAATGAATGAAAAAGTTTTCTTTTAATTTAGTTGACGTTGCATACACGTTAGCATTTAATTAATTTTTTAAAATTTAAAAAATTCAAAAATTATAAAAACTATTTTTTCAAAATAAAAAATTATTAAAATTTTTAAAAAAATTAATTAAATATTGACGTGTCATCTACATGGCAATCAACATGTATACAATGTTAGCAAAGTTAACTTTTCCATCCAACTTGGGATGATTTAACAAAAAAAGCAAGTTCAAAAGTTAAAAAAGATGAAAAGTTAAATGGATAGCTAAAATGTTTTTTTTTTTATAAAATTGGAGGGCCAAAAAAATTTTTCCACCTCATCTTTTGAAGTGATTATGATGGCCCAAGCACAATTCGAGAATTTTGATTTTTATTATTATTTAAATTCAATTAAATTTTAGAATCAATAGTTGTGACCATCTTGTAATAGGAGTTAGATTATATTTTGTTTTCTACTTAATAAATGAATAAATTAGTCATTATATGTTAGATTAAAGAGCAATTTAGTGTTTCTATAAAAATTTCATCTGTTTTTACTGTGAAAAACTTAACTCTACATGTCAACATGAGGTTCACGTGGCATGTCATATATAACTGTCTATATATTTTGTTAACCACACCAAATTTTTTAAAAAATTGATGATATTTTTTATAAAAAGACCAATTTATTCATTGATCTAATGTATAGGAAGAGAGACCTTAATACTACATCCACAATGAATATGATGTTTTCGGAGAAATCCTTTTATTGTTTGAAAATTTTATATAAATTATTAATTGATTTTGATTATAATGATAGTAACTATATTATTGTAAAAGAAAAAAAATGAAAAAGAAAAGTTTTACACGTGTCCGAACCTAACAAATTTAGGCAGGGAAATATATCCGAACCAAAAGCCGTAACTAAATGGTTCCCTTTGGCTACAGGTTGATTAAGAGATTGGTTACATTACTTTCATCGACCTAATAAAATAAAAGGAAAAAGAATATTATATATAATTTAGGAAGCTCCGCTATTAAAGTTGAATTAAAAATGAAAAAAATACATTGTTCTATGTCTCCTCCATAGAATAATTAATTGTTCGTCGTTTACTACCTTCTCCTGCTTGCCCTACGAAGCAACTAAAATAAAATAAAATCTTCAAGAATCTACAATTTGTGGTTAGTGGGCAGTTCTTAATTATTATTATTAATTTAACAAAGCAAAAAGGTGTATCTTTTATTATGCACTAATACACATAAACAAGTATATACGTACAACAAACTTCAGGCCTAAAGATTGTTATTCATTAATATGGGCTGACTTGTTTTCTTTATTAAAAACTAGAATATTTATATCCAACCTGCACCAACCTTTTGATTTATTTACACATTTTTATTTTAATATGCATAATTTAATATCTTCGTCGATTATATATAAAGATTCGACTCAGTTGATATCACTCATAATCGAGTTCTAATTTAGTTATTAAATTACCGAATGCTCTTATTCTAACAATTAAATATTAATATAAGAGTATTTTTTTCCTTTTTATCTAAAATCTAGAAAAAGAATCATATTTCTGTTGAAATTTGAACCCAACCCTAAAATGAAAAATTTCCTATTTGGGCCCTTTATAATTTATAAGATTTTAAATTAGTGATAGTAAAATTACACTTTGACCCCCAAAATAATAATAATTTAATTTAATCCTTTAAAATTATAAAGATCTAATTTATTAAAATGGTGAAACTACATTTTTACTATCGTAAAAATATATAATCTAATTCCGGCCCTTCCAAAAAAAATTTTCTAGCTCCACCACTACTCAAAACACCAAACATACATTCCTCTAATAAATATATTATTATAATTGTTCTAACCTACGTCGCGAGTATGCCATAATTTCATTGATAATGTCAAATGAGTTAGCGTCACAATTTAAATTTTCTTTTACTTTCATTTAAAATAATTTTTTTATTTTTAATTTTATACATATTATATATGTGTTATTATTATTAGTTTTAAATCTTAGAAATTATTATTTATAGCATGCTATATATAAATATATATATTTATATATTCTAATTACGTGATTTTCATACACATACACGTGCCATAAAAAATCTAGTAAACAATAAATTTATTTTTGTTGTATTGAAAATTTTTAATTTACACTTTCATAGTAATAAAAAATGTCATTGCTAGTAAAACAAAAGGTGCGGCTTCTCGGAGCAGATTGCATGCGGAGACCTTGTTTTTGGTGCGTATATATATTAGGCATCATCATTTTATTATTTAATTCAATGAAATATTGATTATATATAAAATAATTTTAAATTAATATTAAATTTTATCATACCCACGATATAACAAATTTAAAATTTATTCTTGAATTTGTAATTTGTAATTCTTTTATTTAAAATGATATAAAAATATGAAAAAACAAAAATATTAGTATAATAATATTAATTATTTTAAAAATAAATATTTTAATAATTTAATAATTAAGTTAATGATCCAATTAAAGATGAAATTAACTTAATAAAGCAATATGTATATAAAAAAAGGGTCATAGACTCATTGCAAGGGTGAACTAAAAGGGTTTGACCCATTGATTAAATGGTATAATATCATTTTTAACTTTTCTATAAACTAATATTTTAATTAAATAAAAATAATAATTTTAGCCACTCCTCATGTTTAATTTAATACAAAATTTTAAATAACTTCAATTTTTTTAAAATTCCACCTCACCCTAACACAAAGTTTCTCGATGGTGGTCACCATTATCATAATTTATCTCATCATATATAGTTATTTTTAATTTCATCCAAACAATCTTGAGTATATAATATACCCCTCTAAATTAATAGAACTGAAAATTCCTTCTTTCTGCAACTGTACTGAAAGGATGTTTGTGAATGGCATCCCATGCACTTCCTAGAAATGGCAACTTCATGTGGAGAAACCACCTTTCAAATGATTGCTCGTCTCAATGGGGGGAAGGGCTTCACATAAAAAAGAACTTGCACAGAAATTTGCATGTCAGACCAAACGTTTTCCAATAATTACGATCGACAAGAATATGATACAAGGAAATTTTTTTTTGTTAAGAATGATTGTGTTATAAAAAAGCAATAATTCTTGAAAAAAAAATTAAATTTAAGTTTTTAAACCGATATTATTTAAAAGAATAATCATAAACCTGCAGTACAATATATATAGAATGCATGAAACGGTCCAAATGTCAACCTATGTTTTTTATTTTATAGTAATCAAAATTTGAGGCAGTAAACACAAAAAATGCGGCTCCTCGGGGCAGATTGCGAACCTTGTTTTATATATATATAAATAAATGAAACAAGGTTAGATCCGTAGTGGAAATGGTGCATGATTTGTTGGTTAAACATGGTGATCACAAGCCTCTCCATCGAGTTGCTGCATACACCACCATGGTTGCCATAGATTGTGGGCAAAATTAAATTAATCATAAAGGTCTATTTTAGATCTTTTAATTAAAAAAGAAGAAGATAAATACATATATATTATGGTCAATGAAATGATTGAATTATAATTCAAGAGAATCTGGCTGGCTTCTTACACATAATCACAAATTTCTTTTATACATTAGTCTCAATAATTGAAGAAAGAGAAAGAATAGATACATGAACATGACCGAACGAAATAGTCAAAATCATAATGTTATTTAAAAGAAAAAAAAAAAAGAGAGGAAGTTGGCCGTTTGATTAGTTAAAGAGACCTCTCCTCCTGTGGTGAGTCGGCACTAATACTCCTTTGAGGCTTCTAAGAGCCGAGAGTGACTCGACAGTTGGGTGTGTAATAGGGGTATTGGTCGAAGACCAATGCATGTCCCACTAAAACTTGGGTCACGTTCTTAGGTTCCAAGCAGCCAACTGATTTTTCAATCATTGTTGTTCTGTCATCTGGTTTTATGTGAAAAAGAAAACCCAAGAAAATTTTCTTTTATATAGTGTTATTACTACAGTGTTGCTTTCGTTACTTAAAAATCGATAAATTAATTTTTATATTGCGTATTAAATGAAAAGATAAATCGGTATTTCTATTGTTACGTGGTGAAATATTACTGTTTGATTATTTGAATTAGTCTCTTCATGTAAAAGATGCCATTCATTTCGCTATTTATTAAAGTTTCTATCTATTTCTTCTATTAAAATTCCACCCATTTTGCTTGAATTAATCTATCCGTGTCAAAACGAGGTACAAATGGCACACCAAGTGTCACTGTCTAATTGTTTTCATCAATCCCGTCCATACCCAATAGTAAAATTGGATAAATTTTTTAACAAAAAATATCAATTTACCTTTGATTTAATGTATATTGACTAATTTGCTCGTTTTTTAGCAGAGGGACTAAAATGTAATTTGATTCTTAATACACGGGCCTCCATGATACTTTTACCTTAGTTGATCACATATTACTATATCAAGATTACATGAAAATTTAATTAGTTTTATGCAATTAACAACAAATTTACATTTTAGCCAAAAGCTTAAGGCTATTTAAGCTTTGTTTAGCATTAATTTTAGAAAAGTGTTTTTCAATGAAGTTACCTTTTATCTCTTCATTAAATTTTCTACTTTACAACGTTATGTCGAAAGTGTCATTTTACTTCTCAAAAGTATCATTTGACAACAAATTTAAATACTATCAAATTTTCCAAAACCACTTTTTAAAATTCTTTTACATAAGACTTTTGTAATACAATTTTCAACCTCAATAGTAAACTAACCCTTAAAAGATTTCGCCTCATTTCTAACATCCATTTCAACTTACTAATAATAACCAGGCGAATGAAGAATTTTTTTAGTGGGCTGAAATTAAATTTTAATTTTTACGATAGTAAAATTTGTAATTTCACCATTTAAATAGCTCATATCTTTATAAAATTTAAAGGATTAAATTAAATTTTATCATTTTTAAGGGGCTAAAGTGTAATATTTTATTAATTTAAAATTAAAAAATTTAAAGGATCTAAATAGAAAATTTCTATTTTAGGGTGGTAACATTACACAAATTCTTTTTAAAATAGCATTACAAATGAAAAAATCAAAATATGCTAAAGAATTTCAGCATAATATATAGAGTAAAATTAAAATTCAATTGTCATTATATTTATATAGTTTTTCAAAATCTCTGCCCATAATATATGTATTGATTTCACAACCACCAAGGTGATCAGCTAATAATTATGTATAAATAATTCCTAGCAAAACCCATTTCACATGAAGGCTTCTTATTTTTTAGAAAAAATAAATAAATAAAAGGATAGGATTCCAAAAACATTAAATTATTATTGAAGAAAAAGAATGAAGGGAATTTTGTGGGTTGGTGGTGTGTCCCTAACTTCACCTTTGATTGGATGAATTAATAATAATTATGTTCTGTTTGACTATGCATGGCCACATATATCCCTACTTTAAATCAACAATTTGCCAACAGAATATACTGTTTTCTTCACCATCAATCTTAAACAAACTGTGATATATGGAATCTTATTTTTATAATTGGGGTTTTATAGCCTCATTTATTTCCCTTGTTTAGTTGGCCAACAAAAAATTTATATTAAGAGTTAGGTTAAATTTAGTTTTTTTATTATGAATTTGGGGAATTTAGTTTTTGTATGTTACATCAAATAGTAAGTTGGTTCTTCTATTAAAATTGATCTCGGCATGTTGTCATGATGTACATGTGGTATATCACATATCACTATCTGGTTATTTCATCTGCCACAATAGTTTTTAACAGTACAAATAGGTAAAATTTTAAAATGAAAGGGGATCAATTTGTCTATTTTTTTAACGGATGGAGTAAAATACAATCTGGTTCATAGTATACAACTTCTACTTTTACTCACCCAAAACTTATAGAAATTAATATCTCAAAATCAACCCCACACACACACACACACAAAAAAAAATCACGTTGATATGCGACTCAATTATTTGTATTTTCATTTTGATTACTCATTTATAAAGTTCTCAACTTTGTAACTAACGTTATGAAATTTTCCACCTTGGCATACTTGGGTAGTTTTAATATTTCCATATAATTTCTTATTTATTTTGACACTCATTTAATTACATCAAAAATTCAATTTTTTCGTGTTAATTATATTTCAAAAAAAATTAATTAGGCTCATTTGGGGAAAAATGCTGAATTAGGATTTGTTTGATTGGTATAGTAGTAATAGGATTTCTATTAATTACTTCATTGAAGCTTGAATAAAATGGGTAGTTAGAGATTTTGATTAAATGAGTATTCAATCATGATATACAATAAAATATTAAAGAAAAAAGATTCAACTAATTTGGTCTCCGTTCCAATGAACTTTTTAATCTAATTTAATATCTTTATATTGATTTGCGAGTGAATCAATTCATCTTCTATTTCAGAATTGATATATTACTCGATTCTAACAAATTCGGTAAATATTATTTTGGAGAAAGGAGGAGGAGATAGTTAGATATAGGAAGAGAAAGTGATGTGATCTGGGGGAGTTGAATGGTGGCTTTGTGAAGGTGAAATGGAGTAGGTTTATGTATTGGCTGTGGAAGTTGTTGGCTGGCTGTGAATACCATAAAAGGACAAGCTGTGGAAGCTTGCCTCTGGTTTTTACTTTCTTCTTATTGAATAAAGGAACTCAGTGTTGGAATTCATAGTCAGTGTGAGATAAACTCTTGTTACTGTTCATTCCACCAACCCACTTATGTTTATTTATTTAAACAATAAAAAGAAAATAAAATGATCTTAGTTTCTCCTTTTTTAATTTTTATCCTTCTTCTTTCATTGAAAAAGCTGTTTGTTTGAGATCAAGGGCCTTTTTGGGAGACGAGTTTATTCCTAGTTTTGGTGTAAATGTATCGCAATCATCCATTTGGGGGAGGCGTGGCGTGTTTCAATCTAATTTTTGTATTGCGCCGAAGCCTCTCTTAGTCGACAATTATGCTCACACTTTAATCTATAATTATCATTTTATCTAATAAATAATTTAATAATTTAAATTGATTATATAATTAATTAAAATATTTATAATAATATCAAAAGATGCATTTTAATATTTTATTAAATGAATTTATAAATTCACATATTTTCAATAATTGTAAAACGTCTATTGTATATCATTTCTAATATAATGTCTTTAATAGTCATCGTATATTCTCATCTCATTGCTACAGTTGCGTTTGGAATTTACACCAAAAAGAAAATATCATGCTTGTGTACCCTTATAATAATATAACACCAACACATTGTATTTAATACAACAAATAGAGTACTTCTTTTCTTTTTCGTGTTTATATTTGATATAATACCGTAGAAATTAATACTTTTATAATTTATGATTGCTCCTCCTAATAATGCTACCTTCAATATTTAAATCCAAATTTTCTCTTTAAAAAATATAATATAGTTGATACAAGAAAAGAAAATACAAAATACATGTATGAAATAATGGGAGTAAGAACCAAATGCCACACCTTTACCGGACAAATCACAGATTACAGTCAGATACATTTTTTCTTTCCTTTGGAAAAGTATTTAATAGACCAAGTGTTGTCAATTATTGTCGTGGGAACGTGGTCCATGCTCACAATGTGTTTGCACCTTGCAGAAAAGTACATGCTTGTTTTTTTTTTTTCTATATAAAGACCAGTTAGAATGTTTTATCGAAATTAACTGTAAAGGGCATCATCCAACACAAGCCTATAAATATGAGTAGGTAGTCCAAATTAAAAGAGAATGTAAGGCCCAAATGAATCAAAACAATGAGCTACTTTGATACTTGAACGGTTTACAAGAGCATGTCCCCCTGGACTCCACCCCTATGCTCTTAGCTACTGTACTAAATGCTTAAATTAGGCCTTTTAGTGATTGTTGAGATCATATAATAGTCTAACTTTAATAAAAATATTATATATAAAAATTTTCAAATATTATATATCAAGTTTCAAATTATGTTTTTATTATTATTTTTTAAAGTAATATTTAATTCAACTGTCATGCTTTATTTTAAATAAAGTGATATTTGAAAATTTTTATATTTAATATTTTTAAAGTAATATTTAATTTTTATATTTTAGAAGAGACTAAATTCCCAAACTAAAAAAAAAAAAAAAGACTATCCTAACATTTTAGGGCTTGATCTTAAAAGGTCGGAAAAAACTATCCTAAAAGGCCTTTTGGGAATTTAGTCTCTTTTAACCCTTACATTTCCTTTTAATGACGTACCGGTTCAACCACTGTAATGTTGAAGTGTATCCGATGGAATGGTTAGCTCTATGATAATTGAACAAGGGATTCTCTTTATCTTACATTATCTAAACTGTATCAGATCAAGAGAAACAGTTTAAAAAATTTTAATATCGTTGTTAATTACAACTCTTCATTTACACATGACCTTGTAAATATTAGTGCTGAGCCATTTACACCACGGAGGACGAGCATCCTCGAGTCGACATATGTACCACACACGATATTTGTCAATTCAAACATTTCAGGGGGGATCTGTGTTCGGATTTCCTGAACAATGTTTATTGCAACATCAACGCCCTGTTTCAATGTTTCATCAAGCGTCATTGACACCTCGATGTTGTCCAGAAGGAGCTTAGCTACAGGAAGACTTGATGGTAACTCCGTGAAGGGGATCACTTTTCTCCATTTTCTGCTAGATAGTTTCTCGATTATGGACTTCTCGGAGTTTGATTGTCCCAAAGAGAATCCTTCCATTGCCATATCGTTAAGATATAGTCGCTCCCCCGCTTTTAAACTAGATGAAGAGTTCACTTGCAATTTCCCCTTGATTCCCCTTTTGTTATGGGGCCAATCGTGTCCCATCATGGCCGTGAATCCAATTTCAGATGTTACAGAAAGGCGTGTGTTTGACTTAGAAGGTCTTGCAATTGTTAGGTATGCATCGCCAATGAGGACACGGAGAGGAGGTTGGCGAAGAGTTAAGCCTATGTGCCTTCCTGTAGAGTATAACAGACGCCATTTCCCGGGCAAAAGCTCTAGCCAGTTCTGCAGTCCAAATAAAGATAGAATGCAACAGTATATTAGCACAATTAAAGCCTAGTTGAGATCAAGCTGTAAAAAACTCAAGTTCTATCAAGTCTCACTTTTAAAGCTTGAGCTCAACTAAAGATGAAAACTGAACAGCTTGAGCTCACTCAATTAAGCTCATTTACCTAGTAAAAAATGACCTTGATTCCCATACTTGACTTCCAACTTGATTACTATACTCAAGTTTGAATTAAAATGTTCAATAATAATTTTGATTAGACTTGCGAGCTACTCAAGTCAAACATTAGGATACTCGAATTTAGCTTGCCCCAACAGCTCAAGTTCAACTGGACCATGACCGAGTGAAGTTTGAGACTTGAATAAAATGTTCAACATAACAAATTACTTTTGACTTCTAACAATAAGAATAAGCATCTTAAGTCTAAACATTATTCAGAAAAAGAATAAAGCCTACGCAACTAAAACGAGAGACAAAGAAGAAGAATCACCTTTGGTCTTGAATGGGGATTCAACATCTCCATTAATTCAATAAAGTGGGCAAGCCTATCACGCTGTAATATGAAAAATAACAAGTTAGCTCACCTATCCAAATTTAAAACATGGATTAAAATAGTGTAAAAAGTTATAAGGAACACAGTAGATTATCTAACCTATGATAAAATAACAGAGGTATATAATTACCTGAGCTGTGCGATAGATATATTCCTCTGTGATTCTCACTGCAGTTGACCCAAGACCCCATCTAATAATATCCATAGATGGGACCACACGCCATCTTGGTCCACATAAAAATGGATGCCTAAGAGCATCTATGCAACTGCAATGAACAAAGCAAATCACTATATAACTTACTAAATAGTAAATGCGCATTAAGAAACTCAGAAAGCCGCAAACCTTGATGGAGAACCCTAACTAATTACTATTCAGAGTACATTGACATGAATCTTTTAATGAAAAAGAAAAAGAAAGAAACTGCATACCTTATTCTTTTAGAACGTTTGGCTGCAAGCAACAATGATAGAAGGTTCCAACCTGCACCCCAGTTTCTATCAAGTATCTGCAAAAAAGATAATTTGCTAAAAGATCCTTACAGACAGTAAGTGACAAGTTGTGTTCAAGTAAAATGACTTAACCTGGAGTCCAATATTTCCAGTTGCAGAGTTCCGAGTGAGGATTGGCAGAAGAAATTCACGCAAGCATGAGGGGTCATTTCCCTGTAATTGCATATGGAAATACATATGAGATAACATTCATTCAACAGAATTTAAATGTTAAAGAGGGAACGACTCCATTTTATCAGAAGAATTAGAGTAACTTTAAAATCAAGATATGCAACATTACAGACTTGGGGGTGAGTCTCGGGGATGTCTGAGACATGATTATGTTCAATTTTTCTAAGTTTTCTTTTCCCATATATTAGGAGGATCATACTCCCATACCTATGTCTAGATGTGTATTTGACCATGTCAATTATGAGTACTTCAAGGAAAATGAAGAGTAGGAGCAACAAAGGAGATATGTAAAATAGCCTTTTAAAAGGTACACAAGTAATGATTGCAGAGATATAGAAAATGACAGTCTTGGTGCCTAAAAATTGTCAAAAACGGCAGCCAATTTGTGATTTCTAGCAGGCTAATATAGATATCCTAGGTTCAGTGACCCAATTCATATTCTAAGATGCACTTCTTGAATTATGTGAAAAAAAAATAGTTACATAGCAAGAGTCGCGTGCTATACCTTCATAAGGAAGGTTTTGAACTTTGTAAAGATTACGGGATCCATGAGTTCTCTTAGCACCATCTTTGCCATCATAAATCCAACACACCTTTGTAAGACATGAAGTTAAGTGAGCTTCAAGACGATGTTTCACATGTTCAATGTTGTCTTTTATTTGCACCATACCTCATGTCAAATGCAATCATCATTTGTCTCCTATCCATGTTGCTATCCGATGCACTTCTATTGGAACCATCCTCATAGAAATCAGCAGCATTTCCTAGTATTCCTACCTGATAACACCGGTTTTAAAAATTATGCAATTGAGAGAAGAATGAAAACAGAGAAAGGAATCAAGCTGTGCTATTGTGCCAAGCAAAACGAGAATCACATATATCCATTTACACAAACCTCCTCAATGATCATAAAGAAAATTGGTAAATACCTTTATATGTCTATCAACTGGGCTTATATGTACATTTTCCAGCCTTAACTCTGTATGCGCAATCCCATGACAGTGCAAGTAATTAACCTGTAAAAGGTAAACATCAAAAGCAACATCTACACTTTGAGAAACATGGGATGACAAATTTATGATAACCATTGAGAAATGTCAGATACAATAATTTATGACTAAAGAAGAAAGAAACATACTCCAATTAAGAGGTCCCGCAGCAATATTCTAGTAAGCCTCAACTGACGAGAAACTGCAGGTCCCCCAACCGAGTCATCTCCTACTCTCCTAACAGATTCTTCATCCAATGCAAGAGTTGCTTCCAAAGTTGGAAGCCAGTCGGGTTGCCGAAGCCAATGTCTTAACGAAAAGCTACCATGATACTGCCAAAAAAAAAAAGCACAAATAAGTTTTAATCCACTTGGAAGAAGTACATAAGGAAGTCGGCTGGAATTGGAACACAAGCCTCAAAGGCAAAACAACAGAATCAGGGAGGAGCATACCCCATGGACCAGAGTGAATGAGCTATGACTACCACCTTTACGTGATGAAACATAACCATAAACTTGCATGGAATATGAATGGTAGAGAATTCTACGACCAACAAGCTTGTTCAATACCTGTAATATATTCAAACATAAGAAATCAACACATAATGAGAGACCCGACAAGCTTTTGAAAAAAAAAAAAAAGAGTATACAGCTTGATGAACACAGTTCACAGACCTCTATCGCTCGCCTTCCCCTACGTTGAGCTCGAGCACTAGTAAGTCGTCGAAGCACGACTCTCGAGTTATACAAAGGGCTGCAATTTCATTAAACACCAAATATTAAGCTAAAAACAATATCACCGTAGTAAAATCATTACTAAATAAAGAAGACAAACCTGGCTGAATTTTTCACTATAGCTTCAGAAATAACCTCATCTGCCTACAACAAGGTATAAATACAATAAATTTAAGAATTTTAAAACTATAACAAGTTGAACCTAAAAAGAAATAAACAAAAAAAACACATGTGCTTTTCATTTACCCGGCCTGCAAGCCCAACGCTAACACGATCAAGAATCATAAAATCAGACATCTTGAACCTAGTAACATGCCCCGTTTCCTCTTCACCGGAAACTGGTGTATCAACAATCAAATCATTCCTTTCTGATTCCATCGGCGAAACAGTTTTCCTAAACGACGAACATCTTACTTCCTTTAATTGTTTCGTCAATTCCCTAAAAGAACAAGTTGACTTCCGATTGAACCAAGACCACCTAGGTTTAATCAGTGTTGTCGACAAATTGGCATTGGAGTGACGTACTTCAACACTTTCTAAACATGGATTCATTGAGAATCCATATAACGCCATCGATCAAACCTCCAAAATCTTAAAAAGAAGAAGAAGCAATATTCAACAGATTGATGAAATGTTTGGTTTAATTAATGAATCAAATCCAACTTACCAGAGAGAAAGTGAGTGAAAAAAGGGGGAATTGTGGAATTTTTTAAAATTGGGAAGAAAGAGAGATGATGAGGTCGATAAATGGAGAAATGAGCGCGTGACGGTTGCGTGAGAGAGTACGCTGAAAACGTTCAGCCATGAGTTTTTATCATGTCTCCATCTGTAACACTGCAAATATCTTACGCTTTCCTCTCTTTTCCTCGTTCTCTTCGTACTCCCTTTTTTGTTTTTTTATCCGGTTGATTTTTCACAGTATCTTCCGGTTCATCCTCTCTCCTCTTGCCACGTGTTTTTTATTGAAATAATAGTATATCCCTTATCCATTTTTTTCCTGGGTTAATTTCATTATGTGCTCTCAAACTTTGACCCAAGTTTTAAATTGGTCTCAAACTTTTTAAAATGTTCAAGTCGAGTTATTTAATTATTAATATTGTATTGGTCAGGTCCTTTCATCAGCTTAGTTATTAGCTTGAGCATTAAAATTTTCAACTCAAATCTAACACCAATCATACTCAAAATAAATGGATCAAATTGTAAACATGTGTGCATGTATTGCATAAACAACATAGATATGATGTGTTAAAAAAACAACCCTCCTAAATTGGTTTTTAATATGTTAGACCTAATTTGCCCACATGATAAGCATGTTCATACATATCTACAAATTGATACACATCAATTTTGAGTTTGCATTTAACGCTTAAATTGATTATTGGACAAATAGGATGATCTGATTGACACACGTTTTATAGTTTAAGGATAAATTTAAATTTTAGGTGATGATTTGAGGATTTTTCCCGAAATCATCCCCTTTTTTCTTTAATTTATTATTTAAAATACATGAATTAAATTGTAAATTGGATCTATTTCATAGACAAATTAGACCTAACTTAAGAAAAAAGCTCCATTTTTTACACTAATTTTTTAATACGTCAAATCTAAGTTATTATATGGTGGGTACATTACACATGTTAAATTTGAATTTACATTTAATGCTTAAATTAACAATTAGACTAATAGGATAACTTGATTGACATGGTATTAATAATTTAAAACTTGACTAAAACATTTTAAAGTTTAGAGACTAATTTAAAATTTTAGCAATAATTTGAGGACATTTCATAAAATTAACCTTCTTTTATCTTTAACGTGAAACTTGATTTTCGTGACTGCTACAGAGTCGTGCTCTGAATTGTCAACATCTCTTATCCGAGCTTGGTTTAGCCTCCAAATTCAATTTTTTAATTTCCTGTCATATGATGAATTTGAAGCTCAAGATCTAAAATCGAACCGAACCAAACTAAACGAGAGACTAAACCAGCTTCTAAGCGAACTGATTAAACCGATTTATAATTTATTTAATTATTGTCAATCATCAACATTGGTTCCTGGCGATCTCACAATTGTAAAAATAATGGTTTAAACAAAAAATTGGGGTTAGTATTCAACTATGATTGTGGAGGTTGATTGTTAACAAATATACACAAAATGCTCAAAGAGCAACTGGGAAATCCTATAGTTTTATTAACCATCAAATTTGTCTAAAGAAAAACGTGAAAAGAGAAGAAGAAAAAGAAAGAAGGATACTTTTTCTTTCCCTGGAAAAAAAAATACAAGTACAAATCAGGGTGTATAAATTCGACTCTGAGATCCCCCCTTTACATAGGGGAATTGGGGTTAGTTAACGTCCTTGCGGAGAAACAATAGCCTATGCTCTGTGTGTATGTATCCTAATTCATGAATTGTCTACAATTTGGAGCTTTACATAAACAAGGAACTTTAAACTCCTCTGGCTCATCAGGATCAAACAAGTAATCGTACCTGCCACCCGAATCAAACAATGCGTTAACGAAATTTAACCAACAATCACTACAAAAAAAGCAAGCGAGAGAGAGATAGATACGTTAGCTCATCCCCGGCAGACACATTAGTCTTGGCAATAAGAACAATCCGACTCTCATCATCCGCCACACTCATTATCCTTGCATAACAGTTGGGCATGCACTGCATAAGACCAAGAGCCATCAATTAAAGAATACAAGAACCTCATACAATCAACTATAATGCTCACTTACCGAATGATTGATTAAGCGCGCTATGTTCCCTTTGTCAGTGGCGTCCACCACGACTTCTTCACTGATCTTGAACAGCTGCAACGTATGTCAAACCCGCATTTCAGTCTCAATTCAATAATATCATGTATATGTGAAAAGCTAAAGAGCAAGAGAGATCAAACATGCAAGAACCAAAAGAAGTGACACTTTCAAAGGCTTCAAAATACAGTCTAGAACATTTCAGATCAATCTTTGTAAATTTGTAGGAGTATAAGGAAAATAAATCATCATCTTACATAGCAGTCTTTTCCTTCTTTTCTGTAGTGTGCTTCTCTTAGATCGGCAATACTTCGCCTCACTTGTTCCCCACGGTATTCAAGAACCTGAAGACAAACAAAAGCTTCTCACTCCATGTAAAAACTGTTAGAATAATTTAGTTCCTCCCCGGTGTATACTCTGTCTGGCCTTATTAATTAGAATGTCCATTATCGATACAAACTGGTCAACGTCTATGGATATTTTTATAATCATTTGTGGGGAGGAAATCCCAGAATTAGTTTTCTGAACCCTAAGAACTTAAAAAATAAGTTAAGCAAAAAAAAGGGTGTTCATGAAAATACCATTTCTCCTTCTTGAATGTTTCTGCGGGCAAAGAGACCCCACCCATGTATTCCAGATCTACCAAAGCAAACTCGATCATGTTCGGTTCTCTGCATTCCATATACATATCGTTTAGCAACTGGTCAGAATATTAAGTTTTCAAAGGGAAAAGGGATATAGAATTGCCTGTAAGTGGTGGAGTCGTTCTTTGAAAGATGAAAAACCTTTAGGCTCCTCTACTGTCTGTCCAATTGAACAAAACCGATCATGGATATAAACAAAAAGATTGGCTCCAAACAAACTCAGAGATTGTAGAAAGGAGAGAAACATACTCTGAATGCATTCAAACTCTGTATAGTTCTTAACGGATGATGGTAAGGTCTCATTAATCGGTGGGCAACTGCTTCCTCTTCAGTTCGCTAGGTAAAGAAAAGATATTATTGAGATCAACATAACGTCGACAGAGCAAGAATCATTTTCCTTGTAATTCAGAAAATTGTCACTGAGATAAAACTTCCATGTAAATTTACCTTTCTATTATTGTTTGATCTTTTGAACATCCTACACCTAGCAGCAGAGAATGGCTCAATCTCAATAGTTTCCTCAGTTGGAACCTCTTCAATTTTCAGTCTGTTTGATGAAATTAGTCTTGACCCGTTCTTCTTCTTCTTCTGAACAAGGCTCTTGGCAGAGAAGACCCCTAGAGGGGTCTGTATGACTAAAACTGTGTCAGGATTTGGAGCGCTGCACAAATAAACAGGGGATAAAAACAGGAACTAAAGATCAGCACAGATGAAATAGCTCAAAAAGAGAAAGTCAGCAGACATGCTTAAATCATACCGGTGATAAGCACAATATGACACCATTTTTGTTATTTGCCTGCCATTTTTCTCCAAGCAATGCAACTGCAATGTAGAAAGAACAGATAAAGCAATGAAGTGATAGCAAGAGATCAACTCGATGATCCTTGGCAAATAAAATCCAAAGTAAATCAGAATAAGACACGATCAGCCTTAATATACTTCTGCAGTATTTGACATTCCTATTCATGAAAATCACAAAGTATTTAAGAGCATTTCCAAGTCTCTCTCCCTATTGTCTAGTTTATCAGTTTTTCTTCTTTTATTTTCTTTTTTCCTTTTCCATGGAATGATATTCTAAATTCTAATATGAACTTGGAAGTATTAGGAAAGAGCAAGTTCCTAAGAGCAATGAGATAAGAATTAAGGTCTGATCTAATAACGGACTTGGGTACAGTTTATTGATTTGGCACCAAAAAGGGATTAAACCTTGATCTGTAAAAATAAGATATATTTTCTTTTTATATGAATGGATGAGATACCACAGTCATTAATACAGGTTAGTTGAGATTATTTTTCTCTGCAGGACAATAGAAATGGGTTAGCTCTACTAGAGATTAATCATTCATAAAATACTGATAGACTAGAAGTATGCCCTTTACCACAGAGGGATGTTAATCCCAATAAGTACAGATTTATCGAACTGAATGATATCATATTATAAAAAAGAAATTCAAGGTAGATGCCAAAGAGGGAGCCTATTATGTTGGTTTATAGAAAATGGCAGTGCAAGTATTACGTAGAAAGATCAGTTAAAAGTAACTCACCTCCATCCGGTAACCAGCTCTTGATGCACACATGGCATGATAATACGTTGAACACTTACAGCATTGTGTGCAAGAACCATGAATTTGCTTGCAAATAACACAAATCTGCAGTTCAGGTAAACAAGGCAGATTTAAAAACATTGTAACCAATAGGAACCAGCTATAAAGCCATCTTCATGACTAAAAATGCAAACAAAACCACAAAAAAGAAAAAGAAAAACCCATACAAATCAGGATATTCTAGCAGATTCATTATCCCAAAGACATATAGTAAGATCTAGTCAATTTTATACAAAGAAAATTCTATTATGTTCAAAGGACCCACTTCTCAGACAAGCACGTATGTATGCATGTAAATCATTGTTTCTTCTACCAAATTTATAGAAAGAACTGGCATATAAAACAGCAAAAAGATGTCATAAACAGCATGCTACTATTATTATTGACTTGATTGCTTAAATCTCTGTGCCAAAAAGAAAACCCAAAGTTCCAGGCTTGTGACTATTTAATTTAACATCCTAAAATTTCTGCATGACAAGAAATACTTGAGTCCCTCATGATGCAGCAGCCATGGCCCACAGCATGAAGTGTTAAATGATGTGCAGATGAGTGGCATCATATCACTCAAAAATAAAATGAATCCAAGGATCAAATGTTACTTAGAATCTTAGTTAAAGAAATGATATATCATAAAATTTTGATGATACAGGGAGTGAGCAAGAGCCACGATTAAATGAGACTAGAAGAGCAACTCTACCTTCACAAAGGAATTTGATGGAATACTCAAGATTCCAAGTGCAGGCTCCATTTTTTCATCACTTGCAAAAGATACTTCAGGTCGAAACCAAGCACAAGTAACATGAACCCATAATGTCTCAACATCAGTCGGCTTCAAAGCACCTCCTGAAGTGGGGAAACCATGTAAGTAACTATCACACAACAAACAGAATTGAGTAATTACAGATGTGGAAACTAATTTCCAGAATGCAATTAAACCATCCATAGTAAGATAATTAAAGAACAACCTTTAACTAAACAAGAGAAATAGAGATGTTCATACCTTTGACTGGACAGAGGCAACATTCTCGTGCAACTTCAGGTGTTTCACAAGCTTTACAAACCCATGAAGTGAAATCCCGAATGTTTCTTGCTCCATAGCATTCTTGATGCACAGCAATTTGACATCTGATCAAGAAAAAAAAAACAGCATCATAAAAGCTCAGGTACAACACAGGATGAAAGTGCATCCAATGATGGATCCATAAAAACATCTAGTCTAGTATAGAAAACACTGCATAAATTACCTATTGCAGATAATAATTTTGTTGTAGTCCCAATCTTCGACCCATCTACATACAGCACAGCGTTCAGTTGTCCACTTGACATGAACTGCTTCATATTTTTCTGTCACAACAGATGTAATAGTTAGCAAAACTCAAAGGTAATGAAAGGAGAGAAAAAGGGGGGGGGGGGACAATCATGAGATTGCTAATTTGATGCCTAGAAGATTACCTTTCAAAAAAGCAAGCAGCTTCTGCTTTCTCTCTCGTATTGGTGGTCGTTTAGGAGGTTTGGTAGAGGTGGCAGCATTTGCATGGTACTCTGCTAGTTGAAGCATCTGCAAGGTTAGAAACGAACCAATTGAAAAATAAATCCTCAGAAAGATGTAAAACAATGCCAAAAGGGGTAATAAAAGGATGTAATGACATATTTTCTGATAAGTAGGCTCCTTTATTAATGCAAGAACAGGAAAAAAGATAGAAGGAAAAGGAAGATGGGAAACATTGATATGGAATAGAATGTCATCTTCTAAATGATTTTAGTTATTGATCTAAGTGGAATCCAATTTTCATAACAGAATTCTATCTTCTACATTCAAAGACATGACTATGAGCACAGATAAGAATTATAGAACTGAAAAGGAAAAAGCAAGGTCCAAAAGTTGTACAAACCCATTGTTCTAATGGCAACAAGGAACCTTTCACCTTCACGCTAATCCTCCAATTTCTTTGCTGGGAACCAGTGTGTCTTTCCCACTCGCTAAGTGCTTGCTTCTCCAACCCACAGGACCCACACTTGCAAACAACTCTGGAATAGATGATATCACAATGAATAAACTCCCAGTCAAAATCCAGAAAGCTAAATTCTTTGTCCCAGATGGGACAAGTTATGTCACTCAAAATATAATTCACCTAGGGGACTTTAACATTATTTGTATGTTAGAGAAAGAAACTAAAGTTATTTCAAATTGGTTTAGATATCCCCACATGAGGACTGTAAAGTTACTTGTGCAGCAAAAGTAAAATTTACATGAAGTAACAGCCTAAGATTTTCTTGAAAGGAATATTAGACTATTAAATGGTAATAGTGTCGTTAATGGTATTCCGAAGTATCATTCCAAAACAGATACAAGAAAAGCAACTTATTCACTAATAGAAATTTTTTCCTTACGAGTGGAGGCTTGGGTAATATATGCCTTCAACACCACAGCAGAGAACAGTAACCTTGTTAGGCAAAACTAGTTGACTGTTGTTAGTTTTTGATCTGCATTAAAGGTTTTACAATCATTAGAAACATTGAGGTGAAGAATAAAGAATCAGCCAGAATCCTTAAATAATTTTCAAATACACATAGATATATTTTATAAAACGAGTAAATCATACACACTGACATAGACAACTACTGATTCCAAAATAGAACAGACTTACTTAGTTTTTGGCTGCCACTTCTCTGAATCTGATAATTCAAAGTTAAATTTCACTTTGCAAGGAGGGCAGTAATAATCAGTGGCCCCCAGAACCTGGAGAAGCAAATATGATTTGATTGGGGAAATAAAAAATTGGAATCCTTAGTTTCACTAGAAGATGGAACAAAATAATGATTCGAGATAGACAGCATGCCACAGACCTTAAAATGATGGCTGGAAATTTTGCCGCACTCTGCATGCACCCAAACTTTACAACCATCACACCGCACCTAACTCAGTGTAGATAAGGAAGCAATAAATTAGTAAAAAATAAAGCTGCTCCACGGCAGAAATAAAACAAATCAATGTTCAAGCTCCTAGGTTGCCTTACCCAACTTCCACTGTCTGAATGATTCCAAACCTTCTTGCAAATGCCACAATAGTGTTTTGATTTAGTTAACTGCAACAAAAAAAAAAGCATGTGGTTGTAAAAAGTAACAACAACATAAAACAGTGGAAACATAATTTAAGATCCAGAAAAGACATGGCTACAGACCCTAGCACATGTTTTACACAAGAATTGGCCTGCAGGAGCAGATGCTTTCATTTTCTTTCCCATTTTAAATGGGAGGTTCATGCCACAGCCTTCACAAAGTCTTGAGTCTGTATGTTTCCCAAAGAAGCCCTGCACGTTTATTTACATTTAAAAACTCCAAAGACAAGAAGGAACAACATAAACTGGGAACATTAACCTTTATGTCCCAATTGTTTTAGATAAACATGTAAAAAGGACATGGAAAATCTTTCTAAAGCATCCAAACTCGAATTCTTTATAATCCCCCCCCCCCAAAAAAAGAAAAAGGAAAAAGAGAGAGAACTCAGATTACACTAAAGGAAAAAGACAAATGGATGCCCCAAACCCAAAAAGTAAAGTCACCTACTTCCTTGCTAGTGGATTGAATTCCAAAAGTGGAGGTAAGAGAAGGCTTTTGAAATTTCAATAAATATATACCCTACAAAACAAGAGAGGAAGTGGACAAGACGGTATTTTCTACAGCAACTTACCTGATTAGAAAGGCGATAATCATGATCCCTGTTTGGACCAGTAGCCCCCTGAACCCATCTAAAAACAGATTCTTCATAATTTGTATTTCCAGCTGCCATGTCTATATCATGTATCAACTTCTCTGTAAAACCCTGTTCTGCCAGAAAAGCCTCTTCCACTGCCAACTGGAAATCGCTAGGCTTGCACCTACGCAATTCAGGCTGGTCATGGAACCTACATTAAGAAGACTACCTAAGCACATAGCATTTACAGAATGAAAGTTCAATTAACTGTTGAATAAAACAAACTACAGACCTGTCCAGAAAGTCTATGAATGGGAAAATCATGCCCCTCCTAACCCAGCCATAATCCTGTCCATAATCATTTAAAGTAACATACGTAATGACTAAATCACAAGTTCCATCACATAACCAAACAAATTCAAAAATATAAGCTTGATACAGAAAGTAACAGATACCCCTTCGCTTTCAGTCCCAGAATGTCCAAAGAACATCACACAAGCTGCCTCAGGTATACAAGACCTCAAAACCAGCTCAGGCGCTTGCGTCATTGGGTCAATAACAATAGCTGGCCAAAATGGCTCCCTCTTCCCTGGTCTTGCCCATACTATATCCCCTGAATAAAAATCCTGCGGCCCATACAACCCATCTTTCCTCTCACCATTCTCCAATGAAGCCTGCTTCCCTGTTGTTAAATCAAAAGTGTCAACCCCATTGACATACTTCTCCTCCTTGACAAATCGCTCATGTACTTTAGTTAAAGTACTCCGGGAACTTGAGTACTTTCTAATATCAAAAGTCCTAGCATACTCTGCTTCTCTTCCATCTTCCTCACACAATGTAGTATACTTTCTCCCTTTATAACCATTCTTCTCTTCAGCTCGCCGATTTTTCATGTTCTGCTTACAAACTTTAGGTTTCTTAAAGCTAAATTTATCGTTTTTACATTCAAAATCATAATCGTCGTCATCATCACCATCATCTAAACTATCATCAGGCAAGCTAGTTTTACCTTCTTTCTTCCAATTCTCAATTACAGAATCATTGAACCGCGAAGGAAGTACCTGAACTCGCCCTCTGGAGGTCCTCACAAGTGGTGGCCGAGTAATCTCCACAGTTCGGTTCTTGGCCTTGGACGAATCTAAGCCATTGGATTTGGACTCAACTTCATCAGGGGAGCACGAGACTTCGGTGCACCATGAAGCTGAGAAACCCTTATCGGCCTCAGCAGAAGTGATAATATGATGGAGTTTGAACGGAATTGTGCCGGCAGCAACCTCCCCGAGGAGAGCCAGGGGATAATAGCCATTGATTTTTCGCTTCTTGCGAGCTCTACCTGAGTTATCTTCGTATTCACCTACTGAGCTGCCGAGTTTACACCGTTTCAGACTCGGCATTTGGGATTTGAGATTGCGCTTGATTATCATGTTGTCTGCAATTAATCAATCCCTCCTAATCAACATAAAGAGGGAAACCTCTTAAGTAAAATTTCCAATTCGGGAACACTTAAATCAACATCGATCTTGACATAGAAACCCAATCCCCAAAACACCCATAAACCCTAATTACTAACCCAATTTTCCACCAACAAATAAAACAAAATTGGACCAACACCCACACTTTATCCCTCTCCTTTTTCTTTCTCGAGAAACAAACAAAAGGAATCGAAAAGATAATGAAGAAGAAATCGAAACGAGAAATACAGGGTGTGGGTTGAATTGAAAGGAATGGAACAGAGATTCGTTCCAATTAAGCTTTCTCGTAAACTGTTTCAGAGCTTATAGAAAAGAAAGATAAGACATAAAACATTCAATTATTAAAATTTCCACAAACATTAACTGAAAAAAAAGTCAAATACCTTAAAAGCTTAAAATCTTTGTATATTTCATTGACGATAGTGACGAGATTGGCGTACTCTTTTCTTTTTTTTTCAATTGTTCGTGGGAATTTCTTTGTTTGGAAGAATTGAAAGAGAAAGAAAAAGAAAGCGGGGTCAGATTTATATATAAACTTGCAAAAGCAGAAGGCCCAAAGAGAGAAAAAAAGAGAGAGAGAGAGAGAGAGCAGCAATATGTTTCTGTGCTATGAGCGAAGGTGAACGAAATATACGTGGTGAAATTTGTGTATACAATGTGGTGGGTAATGGTGAAAATAGCTAACTTGCGCGTGCCTTGGCGTAATGTTTGGTGGGTACGGATTTTCTTCTTCCTTCGCATTCGTGACTCACTCACTTAATCTGGTTATGGCTATAACAAGAAGTAACATTAAAGTTAGAATCTTTTTTTTTTGCCTTTGATTTTCTCAGCAACGTGGGATTTTCCAAGAAACCTGGAAATTTAATTTCGGGAATTGGGTTTTAGTTTTTGTTCAATTTTATAATTTAGGAGTTGAATTTTACTTAGCATCGAATTTGTAGTTCCCTGAAAATTAGTTCCTTGATTAAAAGTCTGCAATTTTTTTGTATTAGGATGGGGAGCTTATTAAGTAATTTCTACCTCACTCTGTTTTTTTAATATGCTGCATGAACCCACCTCTGTGATATTTTCTCGTAACTGAATCTATAAAAAAAAAAAAGCACCTAGATTCAAGACTTAAAAATTTGTTCTTTCTTTTTTCTTTTAATGAATTTGGATTTCGGGTCTCTGATCGATAACACCAGCAAGTCAACTCCGGGATTTTGTTTAATAATTATGATTTAAATTTGAAGTAGAGTGTAAATAATTTGATGCGATGACCTATCCAATAGTCGGTGGATGATCTGGTTTTATAAATTAAAATATTGTTTAGTTGTAGACGAGAGTCAATAACCATGGAGGATTCCGATGGCTCAATCCATGTTTTGCTTGAAAAATGGTTGTCTGAAAATGATACGAAGACAAACCCAGTTCAGTTCGACGAGACCGGCATGGGTCGACGATTTGAGGCTGTGGGTGATGGCTTCATGCATGAAAGTTCCGTTTACTTTGTAAACGAAGCTACTAAACGTGGAGGATGTGGATGAATTGATTGCATGGTTTGTTTGAAAAAGTTGTTGATTTTTCATGGTGGGGTTGGGGGATTCAAGATGATTAACCTAAACGAAGGTCTACATACAAATCTGCGTATTGGATTTATTCGAAAGATGACCTATTGTGGGGGCTGTATCTTCAAATCCCAACTTGAAGAAGATGACAACCAGCAGTAGGGAGCTAAATCACACAGCTTATTCACAAACAGTATCAATGTCATGTAAGAATAAGATGCTATTCGAAGCAAAACAGGCAATTCTAGATTTCATGCATAATTCTCATTTACGGCTTAAATTTACTTAATGGTGATGGGCCAAACGATGAGTTCAAAATGCATTAAAAGCTTCTTGAAGTAATTAAACATGGAAAGATCTAAGGTATCTAGGGCTTTCCTTTTTTGGAAGTACACAGTTTTGGCTTCTTTGTCACTGATTTTAAATTATTTGCCTAAAATAGAAAGATTGGCAGTATATATTCATAGTTGCATCCATGACCAAAAATAGCAAGACAAGTATATCCCTATTCCCTAGTTTATTAATTATTACAGCACAAAAAAGTTTTAAAAGGAAAGACCATACTCCTATTTGGTTAGTTTTTGATCTATTTTTATCATAATTTATTTTATCAATTTCTCACCACATCAGTCATAATTTTTTGAATTATTTAATAATATTTTAAATTTTTTCTTGTTTAAGGTTTAAGATTCAGGATTTAATATTCAGGATTTAAAATTTAAGATTAAGGGTAAAATTTACCAAAATTATATATCAATGATATGAAAAAAATTATTAAAATATTATTAAATAATTAAAAAGATATGATGAAAAGAGTCCATAAAATAATTTCTCCCGTTTTCATAGTCGAAACTGAACCTAACAAGGGCTATTGTATGATTTCTTACAGCATGAGTTTCTTATAATATTCGCAGCAATGCCTTGTATTATTATGTAATAAAATGGCCAAAACCATCGAGTTCCAGGCATAGGCACGGGACATGTTTTCTTTTAGGAATAATATTTATGCAATAACAACACCTAAATCATTGTTAAATTAATATATATATATATATATAGATAACCTGTAAATAAATATTAATAATTTTATTTCAACATAATTAAATATTAATATTAATCATTATCAATAAAAATTAATAACTTTTGGATTTAAGGGTCTTAGGTTTAGGATTTTAACATTTATTTATAATTAACTCTTATTTAATTATATTTAAATAAAGTTATTAATATTTATTTATAAGTTTTTGCTATCTTTTATTTTATTTAATGATGAAGTGTCATTTTATTATTCATTGATAATGCATGGGGCTTATGCATCGACAATGTATCAAATATTCTCAATTTCTTTTAATTATCAAAGTATTCATTACAAGTATTCATGATTTGGGCCAAGCCGAGTTTAAAAATAATATTTATATACTTTATGTTTACTTAGCTCAACCCGGCTTGAGATATATGTTCAAAATTTTGCTCAAACCCACCAATATTTATAAATGATTAACTCAAGTTCATTTTAAGTTTATCTATATTTTTTTTAAAATAAAATATTTACATTATTTCTAATTTAATATTTAATAGTTTTATATATTTTTTCATTTGGTATTATATATTATTATAGATTTAGCTTTTATTCATTGTGAGTTAAATATTATGTATAAATAACTTAATATATTACATTATAAACATAGAAAAAGGGTTAACTCGGGCCAAATTTGGCTCTTGAATGCTCGAGTCTGTGTTTGGCCCATATTTTAAATAAATCTTATTTTTTGTCCAATTAAATTTTCTAGATCTAATATTTTTGCTCGAATTCTCTAAAATTTTAAGAAGACCTTTGATTTTGGGTGAGTAACTTAACCTACGAACAAGTCTAGTATCCATCATATTTGTTTTTTCAATTTATGACCAAAGTATCTATAATATTTATTTTTTTCAAAGTTTATGGTTATCTCGCTCTTCAATGATTCGAATCTAAATTCTCTTTCTAAAAGTATAACGTGAGGTTATTATATAAATATAATTTTTGAGCATGCTTGTTAGGCTGATTCCTTGTTAACCAGTCCTATAAGAACTGCAAGTGTATGAAAAAAACGTTACCCCCTTTGGGCCTCATTACCATTAGATGGATTTTGAATTTTGATGGTAGAAACCTAAAGATACAAAAAGTTTCTTATATTTTATGTTTCTAAAAATGGGTAAAATAACTTTTAGTTCTCAAATTTGACAAATTTTTAAAAATTAATCCTTGAATTTCTTTTATTTACATTAATTTTAGAATTTAACAGCACACTTTGAGATTATGTCACGTCATCATCTAACAATAACAAAAATGTTTTTTCTTTTAATTTTAAGTAATGACATGACATAATCTCGTAATCTAAATCTAGAATTGATTGAGAAAAGCTACTGTGTTTCAAGAATAGCGTGAACCAAAAATAAAAAATTAAGATGAAAGTGAAAAAACTTTCCAGTTCAAAGGCTAATATATTATTTTATATTAATTAAGTGAACTTTATTTGCATTATTAAAATCACATTCGTATTACAGCAACATATTTTTATTTAGATTTGTTTGGACATTATTAAGTAAATGTAAGTAATTACATTCTTTTGTAATTAGAATAAGTTGTAATTCCCTAAATGTGTTTGGCGTAATTACATTGTAATTTTTATGTCATGTTCTATAGTATAAATTAATTGCACAATTACATAATTTTAAATTCTAAAAATATTAATTATTATAAAATAAATAAACAATAATTGAAAGAAAAGTCTCTAAACAAATAACAAAACCTAAAATAAAATCATCATGTATAATATATTATTCCAAGGAAATAAATACATAAACACCCTATACAATTTTATCTAATTACTCTAGCATTTTATATTTATTGGGTTATTCTTTCTCTAACATTAAACATATACTCATCCTCGGAATATTTAACCAAGCATAAGTAAATAATAAATGTAATTTATTAAATATTTAGTATGTAAAAATAGATTAAAATTATTTCTAATTAATAAAATTTTCAATTTATTAAAATGATATTAATAAAATTACATATAATTATATGCTTTAAAAAATAAAATATTATTATTGTATAAAAACAATATCAACTTAAATTAAATTGGAAAAGGCATACTGTAATAAATTTATATGTAATTAGTTGTAATTATCCGTCTAGAGAATATATGTACTCCACGTTAGACCTGATCATAGGTGGAAAAGTGAGAGGTTTTGGGTAAAAATATAAATTCGAAAGAAGAGTTTGAACAAAAAATAGAAACCCGTTTTCTAAATGGGTCAGGCCTCAAGTAAGCTTGACCTAAATTTGCAAAAAAGGACCTGTTGTTTTTTGCTGCTTTTTTGTTACTGTTTTGGTGTTGTTTCGCTATTATATTACTATTATTTGTTGTTATTGTTTGGATTTGTTTAACTCGTGCTTTATTGTTAAATTTGCTATTATTTTAGAGGTATTTGTTTTCTAAGTTGCACCTATCTCAGTGAAATTTAAGTATAAATAATTTTTTTTAATTTGGGCAAAATTTTAAACGCATTTATAAGACGGACTTAAAATTCTATTGAGTTTCAACCCAAACCCAACTCATGATCATAGAAATTAATTAGGGCTAAATTCAATTATTTTTATACCGCAAAAAGCCGCCATTGAAACTTTTAGCTTACAAACTTACAACACGTCATTTAAAACTGTCACTATAACTTCCAAGACATGTCACCGTCGTGGTGTATACAAAGCATGGAAACTAAGCCTACCTAACTCGAACCGTTTCCTCAAACTTACCATCAACTTGAATTGTGATAGCCAAGTCACTGTGTACATTAATGATTAAACTAAAGTAATAATTAAAAAAATTTTGACAAAAATCAATATAAATCTTCGGCACCAGATATTTCAAGGCCTTATCAACAAGAAAATGACATCCTTGAGATAGTAATAAAATTTATACTTTTGTGTACCATCACATGAACTTCCAAATCTCTTTCACCGCTCATGATATAAATACTGCAGTCCAATAAGAAATATTTCGCAAAGCATGATTTTACAGTACATATATGAACAAAGTACAAGTTCTGTGCCATTTTATTTGAACAAAACACTATATACATCCATACAGTGGAGTTTTATTACAGTGAACAAGATTAAGACTTAGGAGCTAGTTTATGGCTTATTCGGCACTACCCTACCCGTCTTAAGATTTCAGCGAAGTTGATACTGCTAACAGTTTTCTGTTACCTCGTTGGACTTACTAGCTTCGTTCGGGTTAAAGTTGGTGATTGTGTTTAATTTGTAGACCATAATTGCCTCTTGGAGTTGTCGGAAACTTCGGTCTTTGCAAACCTTCCGTGGATCCTCGGTTGACTATCGGCAAGTGCCTTCCTGCAAGCATACTGAACAGAGAAAATCGTGTCATTGAGCTTCTGTATGGAAGTGTGACAAAGGGCCGTATACATGTCAAAAGCTAAGCATAAGCAACAAGTTAAAGCAATTGATATCGAGTGGAATGGGAACAACTTTTACAGTTTTACCTTGATTTTCCGACCAAAATTCCTCTTAGTCTTCTTGTTCCTGTATCTAGAAAGCTTTTCCCTTCGATCTTCAGAAGAACAGCTTCTGACAATTAAGGGCCACTTGACGGAAGAATGGATGACGCTCACATCACCGTTGCCAAGTGTCTGTCATATAAACTCAGTATCAAGTGTCTGTCACTTTAGCAATTTCACTTATTAGTAGAATTTAATTGCAAAACAGGATCCACATCACTTTGTGGTGAGATTCTGAAAAGGGATAAACAGTATTGTGTTCATAGGAGGCCTCTACAAAACATTTACTCAAGCCTATGTAATGGGGGAGAATGGTTAGTCGAATAGCAGGAGAATCAGAGACGGAAAGTACCTCCGTTGATTAGACAAGGTCCGGGTAATCAACGAAGAGGCTCTTAACATTCTCTAATCTGGTGCATCAGCTATATCAAAACAAGTCTAGAATTGGATTAAAATGAAATGATATACCACATAAATGCCTAAAAATGCTTCCACGTCAATCACAGAAGTAAAAATGTCAAAAAACAACGGAAAAAATTTTAAGGCTGACCTTTATATCGCCTTCACTAAATGCTCTCCTCATTCCGTAAACAGAACCAAAATCCATTCCAGTGAAATCCAGAAAATTAGGCTCGACTGCAGCTCCTTGCATGCATTCCATTGAGCTTAAACAATCCGAGCTCACGCATTCCTCGAATGATGCATCACGATTTTGGCTTTCATTCGTCTTCACAAAGGGAGTATCAATATCCAGGACTGCAGCCGGTGCTGTTCCTATCGCTCCTCGTGCCATGAGATCCTTCTCACACTCATATAGAACCTCGAGAAGCTGCTCATTTTGAAATGATTCGATATCTGCAGCCTTAAGTTCTTGTGAAGTAATGACATCTTCACCGCACGAGATTAACGAGATGGCCGCAGTCATGGAATCAAGGCCCACAATCGGTTCCTCGATGATGGGCTCTAAAGCTCTGAACAGATCACCTTCTCCTTCCAGGTTATATTCAGAAATCGTGGAGGTTTCAGCGAGGTCGTTCTACGTAAGCAATAATAGATAAAGGAAAGCTTAGAAACAATCACACCATTAACCGTTGAATATGATATTATAAAAAGAATCTAAATGCAAAAAGAAACACACTCGAAACTATATAGGGGGTCCTAACAGCTAGGTCCATCATGTGCCATTGACAAAATTGTTATACAACCTGCTATAACCGGTTACATGCGAGCATTGTATAAACACCCAAGTATGCGCTCGTTCATCACCAATCCTTATCTCTATTCTTACCATTACTCCATTGAAATCTATTTCTGGTTTTTGTTACCTTCATTCTCTATTCCTACCCTGTAGTTTACCCTTCGTCTTGCAGGTCACTCGAAGCCTCTAAATCTAAAGATACGACCCCTCCGGTTCGGTCTCCTTCAAAGAAGCCATTAACACAACTAAAATAAAACTCAATATGAACTTCTTATAGTATGATTCCCAAAATTTTACTAGTTTCACACCAAGAAGTTGAAGAAAATGGAAGAAATCTTCAAGAACACGGAACTGGTGACATAAATGGAAGAAATCTTCAAGAACACGGAACTGGTGACATTGAAAATCAATTTCCAATTATATTCTAAAAATTTCTTGTTTGGTTTCTTTTTTTTGGTGGTCCTGCATGTACAGATTATTTTTAAACTCTTTTTTTCTTCCATTTTCAGACTTGTCTAGTTGCGGGGAAAGTGATTAAAGATAATAAATTAATTAGAATCCCCCTTTTTTATGTGAGAATCCAAAAAGCATAAACATGAAAGCTGAAGCTTTCCAAAATACTTCCTTTTCTTTTTCAAACAATTCATTTTAGTCCTTAGAAAGGAACATCAAACAAAAAAAGCTCCCTAAAAGTTGAAATTTTAATACGGGGAAATAGAAACCCAACATGAAAATCACTCAAAAACTTGAAATTTTAACTGGAGAACAGCACTGAAGCAGAGATCAAAGAGGCTGATTCCGCAAATACAGGCAAATCATAAGCTAAAAACCCACTTTTAAACTAGAATAAATCAAACAAATGCAGATGACCCCAAGCAAATCAAAGAGAAAGATTGAGATTGAGATATTGAAAATACCATTGAAGCATTGGGTTTCTGGGTTTTGTAGTAATCTTCAAACTGCTGAAAATCTTGAGCAAAGTTCTGCATGTAAGGGATAAATAGCCCCGTCTCTGCATACATTTCTAACCCCACGAAAATCACACTCTCTTTCCTCTGATTCTTCAGAGATTTTGGTTTTGGCTTTGTTGTAGTAGGATTTTGGAAGATAGAATTTGCTTACTTATAATCATCATAGAGGGTACTATTAAATTATTGGTTAATATATTTGATAAATTGATAGTAAATATTGCCTCGTTAGGGAAGAAGTTAAAATGTGAGCTTAAAATTAAAAAAACTAATAATAATGCATTATTATTGACATCTAAAATTATATAGTAAACTAGATCATCTCATAGGTGAAAAAAAATTACTATAAAATATTAAAGAAATAATGTCAAATTTAATTTTTAATATTTATATCTCTTGTTAATTTAATTTTAATTTTTAATTAAATTTAACCCTCAATTAAAAAATTATATTATATCATCATTCTTTAAAGAGTTGAATTATTATTTTTAAATAAAATAATAATTAAATTTTAAATTTTAAATATGTCAACTCGCATAGCATTTTAATATTTTTCTTTTAACTTTTATGAACTCTGTATATATTTTTGAATTTTAAATTATTTGTTGGCATAGCATGTAGGGATAAATCTCAAAATTATACATGTGAAACTCTAATTGTGGTTCAAATTTATACTTGAAACTTTAATTTTGATTTAATCATACATAGTTAAATAAATACATCAATTTATTTTTATATTAAATAAATATAATTATTTATGTATGCAATATATAAACATAAAATGATGTTATATCAATAATCGTGTTAATAATTTACAAGAATTGGATCAAATAAAAATTCATGTATGTAATTGCACAAAACCGAATTTCATATATACAATTGCACTTTAAACCATACTTCATGTATAATTTTAGTATGTATCCCTAGCATATAAGATAAATAGTACCATATCAATGTGAAATACACATGGGTGGCACATTGATTATTGGCATGTATTTAAGAATTTAGTCCTCTATTTTGTATATCTTCTCTTTGTATATTTTGAAGTTTATCTTCATACTTTTATTTCTAGAAATTTAGTCCGCTACTTTTCAAAATTAAAATTTAGGAACACTGTTAAAATTATTTTATTAATTTTGTTTGTGTGTCATTTTGAAACAAACAAACAAAAATTCACTAGGTATCCATGTAAAAAAAAAAAAAACGGTGCTAAAAAGTCTTAAAATGTACATCATCATTTTAATTAAAATAGAGTATTTAAATTGACTAATGACACTACAAAAATCGAGATATCATATAAAAATGAAAATATTTATAAATTAAATCTCAAATCCGAGCAAAAATATAATCATCAAATTAAATTTTAACCATTCTTATAATTTGTAAAAATAGAAAAATTGAAATTGACTCCTTATATCCCCATGTCAAGAGAAAGAGAGAGAGAAACAATGGATAGGTGTCCGTTGTGGAAGAATATAATTAGTGCAGATTAAATATAAATAATTCAGACAAAATATTTATAGATATGGATTATTTGTTCGCTAATTTGGAAATTTATGTGAAAATAGTTAATTACTTAAATATAAAATAAAAAACTCCAAACTCGTAGATTATAAAATACTTATCCTAAAGTTAGTGACGAATCCGGGTCGACTCCATTTAAAATGGAAAAATTATTATTTAAGTCTTTTAATAGTTTATAAAATTTTAAATTAACAATAATAAAATTATATTTTGATTTCCAAAAAATAATTTTAAAAACTATAAAAGTATAAGCTATTAAAATAATAAAACTATATTTTTACTATAATCAAAATTATAAAAGTTTCAAGCATCCAACTTCATAAATTTAATTAAAATTAACGTTATAAATTTAAATTTAATCCAATAAGCAAATTAAACTTGAGAAATGTGAAACGGAGATTTATAAGCACCTGGAAAGGTTTGCTATTGTCTGAAAATTACTGTTCTTTCTCATGTCTTTGGTGTCTGAAAAGATGGGAACACCAAGATTGTTTTAGGTATATTGGACCCCTCTTCCATAACCCAACTTTTATGAGTTTTAATCATGTTGGTTAGTTCTTTATTAATTACTTTTAGGACACTAATAATCATTAATTACATATAAATTGTTGCTTTTTTTGCTAACAATTGAACAAGAAAATATAATAATGTTATTTAATCGGATTAATTTATTAATTTTTATAAAGTACGAGAATTAAATTGTGATAAATTGAAGTACAGGAATTGACTTCTTAATTTTGTAAAATAAATGGATAACATTCATAATCAACCCGGAATTTACTTATGAATTGTAAGTATCTATAATAACATATATATAAGTATGAGTTTGAAAAATAATTATAATGTTTAATTTAGAATTATTAATTAAAAATGTGAAGTGAAATAAAAGTTTTATTATTATACGCTAATTACTGCAATTAAGTATATTATATTTAAAAATTAATTGAATATTAAATGGTGATGATTAAATTTGTGAAGAAAAATGAACAATAATCCGGATATATTATACTTAAGAATATATGATAGAAAATAATTAAAATGTTTAAAACCTAACCAATACAAATGATTGCATGGTTTAAAATTAAATAAATATAACCGTTAAAATGTGATATAATTTCTTGCACTCTTCGTAATTTTGAAATTTAATCGTTATACTTTTATTTTTCAAGAATTTAGTCCTCTATTTTTAAGATTTCAAAATTTAAATCCAACTATTAACACTATTAAGATTATTCTATTAAATTGGTTCGTGTGGCATTTTAAAAACTGAAAACTAAAGAGACAATTTTAAATTTATAAAAAGTACATAGACCTATAACATATTTTAACCTAAATATAAAATATCTTAATTTTAAAAAAAAACAGTAGAAACCAAAATAACATTTAAGTAAAACAAGCTTGTGTGACAATATATGTTTGGTATACATTGACTTAAAAAGGCAAAAATTGGGTGTCCCACCCCCAATTTTTCAGTTCTGTGTAGGGGCCTTTGTATATGAAAACTTGTTTTCCTTGTTCAGTAAATAATAGATCCCATGTGCTCGAAAAATCACTTCTTATCTTCTTCTTTTTACCAGTTGTACCAAAATTTCCGGTATTTGATACTTACATCTTGCTCTCATTAAATTCGAAATTAAACTGGAGTAGCCTTTCAATAAAGGATAAATTATATCGAAAGTCGCACTCTTTTTAGCTACTTAATTATAAAAATATTATAAAATGATTACTTAATTATTCGATTTTTAGGTAAAACGATCAAAAGAAAAGCAAATGTACAAAAAGATTAAATTACACAATATGATAGCGTTGGTTGTTAATTTTTAGAATCAAGACTAAATTGACGAATGTATAAATGATTGATGATTAAGTTTGCTATTATGCCAATTTTAAAATTGATATATCATTTGTTTGGTAAACCATTTAACATCAAGTGACCAAAAAATAAAATAATTAAGTCACAGAAAAACAATAATTAATTTGAATGATTATTAATATAATTTTCCTTTAGAAAAGAAACACTCTTCTTATACTATTTTTTTATTTACAAGACTCGAATCTGATTAGTTAAGAAGTATTGAACTTTTATCGTACGACATAACATGTGTCGATATCCCTTATGATTATTTCAAAACTTTGGAATGTAGCTTTAAAATTTAATGTTTCTCTTTTCCTAAAGTAAAATAGTGTTGGAAACCAATAAAGATAAACGCCAACAACACTTTTGAATCCTTTATAGTGACTCAACATTTTTAAAACTCGACACCTCAATTTCTGATACCGTACCTTAAAATTTCTGATTTTTCTCCTCTTTTTTTTTTCTTTCTTAAATGTAAGTTCATGCAAATTGAAATTGATAACTTCAAAATATTGCTGATTTGATCGATTGAGTCTTAATTCAATTGATATGGGTATATTGTCAATGCAGGAGAATGTTGGTTCGAGTGCGCTAAAGCGTATTGTCCTCCTATTTATTTATGAGTTGAGGAGAGACTATAAGTAATTTTAGGCACTATATAAAAAAAACCGATATATAATAGCAACTTATAATAGGACTGTTAAAAAAAATTTACTTATTTTTATGCAATAGAGCATAGAGATATTAAAAACTAGAATTTAAATAATCGCTTGCATTTATTAAAACTTTAAAAGATTAAATTTTCACTGTGAGGATGGTTGGTTGAGGTGATGTATTTGATTCGAAATTTAATTTTAAATTAAAAATCGATCTGTTTGATATTTAAATTTAAATTTTTATTTTATTTTAAATTATGGTTTATTAAAATATCAAATCAATTTTGGTCCCAAAACACGTGTCATGAAATAGTCATTCTTGGCATAAGATACTGAGATAAATCTCAAAATTATAAATGAAATTTTCTCTAATGTCTAATTTTATACATAAAAATTTGATTTGATTCAGTTCTCACTAATTATTAATATAATTATCGATATAACATTATTTTGTGTTTATATATTGTATACAAAAATAATTATATCATTAAATATAAAATAATTTGATGTATTTATTTCTTTACATGTGTATAATTGAACTAAAATGAAAGTTTTATGTATATATTTGAACCACAATCAAAGTTTCATGTATATATAATTGCACCGAATCAAAGTTTATGTATCAATTTACACATTAAATCAAAGTTCATATATAATTTTGAGATTTGTCCCCATAACACACTATCATTTGGGAACAATTTATTGCTTAAAAACAATTTATTTTAGGGTTGGATTCCACCATCAGTTAAATTTTAATTGATTTTCAAACAATTTATTTTCTTAATCCCTCCCCGATCATTAAATAAGAGGACAAAACATGTTTAAGCACGCTCAAACTAGACTTGATTATGGGTCGGACCAAGCCAACACAAAAATGTAGGCCCATAATGGGCCTACATTTTTGCTCAAGCCCAACTTAGATAAAAAAAGCTAAACTTGAGCTCGATCCACCCGCATTAAAAATGTATATTATTTTTTATTTAAAATTAAATGTGAAAAATATAATACATCAAATACACTAAAAAATAAAATAAATATTTTCCAACAAATTGAAAATCCATTAAAAAAAGTCTATAATTAAATAATACTAAGATAGTTGCAACTTAGCAAGCAAATACCTCTAAATAGTAGCAAAATTAATAATAAAATAAGAGCTATACAATACTCGAACAATAACAACGAAATAGTATCAATATGACAGCAAAACAATAGTGAATTTTTTTATAGATAAATTCAAGCTGGGCCAAAAAACTTACCCGAAGCTCAACCTGTTTGAAAAATAGGCCTTGTTTTTTTGTCTAAGCCCATTTGTAGGGACTATATTTTTGTGCAAACCCTCCCACTTTTTGGGCGGGCATTCGAACTTAAACGGGTGGCCCTGTCCATGATTAGGTCTAGCTCAAACTCACATCCTCTTGCATTGCCAAGAATATTGATGTCAATCAAGCTAAAACTCAATTAGCGACATGGATCATATTTACAATATGTGGATCAAATTGTAAATATGTACGTACCACCAACTACATGATTAGTTTGATCTACCGTATTAAAAAACTAACACTTGTAAATTTATTAAAAATGTTTTTTTAACACGTTTACTAAGTTGTCTATACAATAGGTACACACGCGTTTACAATTTGATTAATGTATTTTTCATACACTCCAAGATAGATTTAATGTAACACCCCTTAATCCGTGTCCAACACCGGAATAAGGTACGAGGCAATACCAGAACACATACACTTGTAAACATATTTAACCGAGTTATAAAATTTCATCTAAATTAAAACTTTCAAAATTATTAACATGCTTTTATAACTCTTCACAATATATCCTCAAAATATTATAATCTTAATAAATAGAGTCTACGAGACCCGATACATATTCATGCAATTCAATGCTTCATTTCCATTTCATTCAATTCGCAATTTCTCATGCTCACAATTTAGATCATATCACTAGCAATTTCCATTTAATTCATGTACAATTTAATGTCACTAAGTTTAACACTAATACGCATTTACCATTTAACTCAACGTTTATCGATTATACCATTCATTAACACATTTATGAAATTCTCAATTTTTGCAATGAAGATATCACTTTAGCTTAAATAACAACATCATCCTGGTATAAATACACTACCACTTATCCATTGGCTTTAATTCTTTTGGGTCCATTTGTCACTTACAATCCTTAAACAAATTAGGGAACGGTTACGAAAAAATGAGTAATTCACTTCCGCTTTGCCATAGTATAACTATGGTCTTACTTATAATCACTTATCACTTGTCCCTGATCAGATAAGTGTAGCTAGGCTACCACTTATCACTTTGTCACTTGATCAGATAAGTGTAGCTAAAACTACCACTTATTGTCACTTGATCAGATAAGTGTAGCTAATGCTACCACTTATCACTTTCTCACTTGATCAGATAAGTGTAGCTAATGCTACCACTTATCACTTTATCACTTGATCAGATAAGTGTAGCTATCAAATAAGTGTAGCACTTATCACTTTTTCACTTGATCAGATAAGTGTAGCTAAAGCTACCACTTATCACTTTATCTCTTGATCAGAAGTACTCAAATCTGGCGTTTCGTTTAATTTGATCATTTATACGATTTTCGCATTTTTATTTTACTCTCATTTCAACACCAAATACATTTCATCATACATTATATAATTCATGAAATTAACATTTAATCATTAAATTTCAATCATATGAACTTACCAGGCTAATTTGCAGAAATACCAAGATACAAGGGCATTTTGGTAATTTTCCATTTTCTCGATTTTCTACCCGATCTTAATCTAAATTAATTTTTCATTTAATAAAACAACTCATTTCATGCAATTTGGTCATTTTGATATTTTTCCAAAATTGCCCCTAAAGTTTTACTTTTATTCAATTTAGTCCTCGAGCCCAAACCATGCAAATTAACCTTTTGAAATGCAAATCCATGCTAGCATAATATTCATAAATTTATTTTCCTCCCCCTCCTCTCCATTCGACATCCTTAATTTACATAACATGCTTATAAGTAACATTATCTATAATTTCACTATTTTCTTGTAAATTTATTCAAAGCTGTCCATTTGAGTCATAGTCACTAAATCATTTATATCTTGAGCTACAGAAGTAAAAATTAAGATCCGTTAATTTTCCCTGAAACTAGACTCACATATCTTCTTGCCATAAAATTTTCAGAATTTTTGGTTTATTCAAATAGTACATTTTATTCTTTAAAGTTTCTCCTATTTTGCTGTCTGACAGTTCCGACCACTCTTCACTAAAAATGAATTATCTAATTGTACAGAATTTGGATGATGTTCCTATTTATTTAATTTGAACATAGATTCATTAAGGATTCTAATCATATAAATTATAACTCATAATTATTTTTCTTAAATTTTTATGATTTTCTAAAGTCAGAACAGGGAACCCGAAATCATTCTGACACTGTCTCACAAAATTTATTATATCTAATGATTTGCAATTCTATTGCTTACACCATTTCTTCTATGAGAAACTAGACTCAATAAGATTTAATTTAATATTTTATTCATCTTCTAATTCAATTCCCACAATTTTTGGTTATTTTTCAAAGTTAACCTACTGCTGCTGTCCAAACTGTTTTAGTGCAAAATATTGATTACTAAGTTTATAACACTCTTATTTCTTTCTCTACACTATTTCTCATCACTTTCTCTTATTTTCTCTTCACTAACATACCAAGAATATAAAACCTTATATAATAAAACTCTACATTAACATCAACTCCATACCTTTTCAATAATATCAAACTCAAAAATATATTGAAATCTTGATGTTCTTACCTTGCTCAATTGATTTCAATCTTTAACTTGATTTTCTCTCTCCTCCAGCTTCTATTTCTTGAATCTAACTTGATATTCTAGCTCCCCATAGTCTCCTTGTTATTTTTCTCTCTTGATGGATATAGAAATTCTTTTGATTTCTAAGTGAAAATGGTGAATTTTTCGTAAAATGACCAAATTGTAAAGAAAAGAAAGTTTCTTTCTTTCTTTCCTCTTCATACGTTGGTTGCATGGAGAAGAAGATGATAATTCTTCATCTTTCCTTTCATATATATATACTAAATAGAATAATAATAAATTAATAAAATATCATTTAAAAATCATATTAAAATATTAATAAACTAATATTTATTTAATTAATTAATCTAAAATATCACCAACATCATCATTGCCTTCTAGATTTTTCTCTCTTCTAATTGACCATTTTGCCCTTCATAATCTTTTAAAATTCCATCATTGAGTCACACTTAATTTGGTAAAATTATGATTTAGTCCCTCACAATTCTTATCGTATTCAATTGGTCCTAATTCATCCATTTTCCTTAGTTTCTAGATCATTCCACCCTTAAAATATTTACACCTTTGGTCCTTAGCTTGTTCATATTTACACTTTAACCCTTCAAATTTTGAGTATTTACTCTTGGGCAACAATACTTTTCTCACTTTTGCGATTTAATCCTTCCTTGCATTAATATGTCATAATAAACTTCTCAATGTTGACATAACTCAAAATTTCCCTTTTTGTTACTTTATTTCCTTATTTTACTATACCAATGATAATATCTTACTGCAGAAATTTTCAAAATATTACATTTGTGGTCCCGAAACCACTGTTTCGACTAGGCCCAAATTCGGGCTATTACATTTAAAGTGACATTTAACCCTAAACTAACAACTAGATTGATAGAATAACTTAGTTGCCATAATACCAACATCTCAATGATTTAATTAGAACATTTTGAAGTTTGCTCACTAATTTGAAATTCGGATGCTAATTTAAGAATGTTTAGTGAAATCTTTTATTTTATGTTTCAAATATGCGAAAGATATGCTGTGATTTTTTTTATACAATGCCTAAAAGTACTCGTAGTCATTCCCTAACTCTTAAATAAGAAGATAAATACGCTTTAGTACGCTTGACTCCACGTCTTCCTACAATGACAATAAGATCGATGTCAATCAATTTAAAACTCAACCGACAGATATAATGTGATATTCCCGCCACCTTATATAATTAGACATCCAATTGAATTTACATTTGTTCTATTGCCAACTTATTATTCCCACTTACGTTACCAAATTTGTAAACACTAATTTTAACATTCTAAATCCTCACCTTGGATTGAAATAGTCTTTTATTGCCTAAACTTTTATGATAAAAATAATAAAATAACAAATTTAACCCTTAACATTTACCTTTTTATCATCTTGACCTTAATTATTTTTTTATTACTTTAGGCCTCAACCTTTGGTAAATTTATCTTTCTTTAGATGAAAAGTTAACTGAACCATTAAAATTTTAATGGTATTGGCATCGATGGTGGAGCTTGAAAATTTTTTTGGCAGAATTAAATTGTATATTTTTACAGTAGTAAAAATAAAATTTAAATCATTTTAATAGCTTATATCTTTATAATTTTAAAGGGTTAAATCAAATTTTTATTATTTTTATGGGGCAAAGTGTAATTTTACCATTAATAATTTAAAATTTTATATATTATAAAATGCCTAAAATAAAAATTTACCATTTTAAGGGGGTGATGACCCCACGGATTTCCACTACGCTCTGCTACTGATTCGCATTACAACCTATGTATATATATTTTTTAATTCTTATGAGCCTTTTTAAAATTTTAATAATTTTATAATTTTTTATGATGTGTGTCACATGAGATATCGCATCATTGTTACTCTCTAATTAACTTTTTTTCATCTAAAATAATAATAAAATTTAAAGGTTGAATATAAAAATAATGTAGAATATTAGAACCTAAAACTAAACGTTAAAACACTAAATTTATTGTAGAAAAAATATTCCCCAAAGCTTTGTTTGGATTGGTGGTACATAATTTATGTAGCTATTGTTTTCTAAATGAAATTTGTTAAATGTCATGGTCCAACCCTCATCGTACAACAGAATAATGTTCCTGGCAGAAGAAAAAAGGTGAAGTATGAGAATAGTCATTTAATTATGCATTTTATTTTATTCCAGCCACTTAAGTATTAATTATTTCGATTTAGCTCTTATTTGTTAATTTTTAAGATTTAAAATAAAATTAATAGAATACGTAAATGATAGAGGGCCATGTTTATTATTAGGCCAATAAAAAGTTCACATAAATTTCTCGTCTCTATACTAACAACAACTAAAGGAGAATAACTACAAAATTTAATTTCAAAAATTAAGTAATTAAATCGAAAAATTAATAATTAAATGACTAAAATAAAACAAGATCTATTGTTGAATAACTGTTATTGTACTTTACCCAGAAAACAAGGTTCATCATATTTTCTTCCTTATGCTGTGGCTTGCGAAAGCCATTTGGAATTTACTTTCAAGATTGATAAAATGTCAATTTCCTTTAATGCCACCTGTCAAAGTCTGAATGTAACACGTTGATAAATCCTTTGAATGTTTGCCAATTTATTAATTAAAAATGTTTTTATCCTTCAAAAAATATTTAATTATTGTTCTAAATTCTTTTAAAATAATATTATGAAATATTAATTAAAATTAGGATTTTCCTTTTAATTTCTTTTATAATTTTCAATTTTAATAATTTCACAAATATAGATAATTAAATTGCATGTCTAATATTGCAAACGTTTTTAGAATAAATTTGTTAATTCAAATGTTTTTATAATTAACAGAAAAAAGTAGGAAGAAATATTGATAATAAATTTTGTAACATAAATAGCAATAATCGTAAAAGACAACCCATAAATTGCAATAAACTATTGATAAAATAAAATCATATAATGAATTATAAGATATAATAAAAATATAGGCTTGAAAAATCGATTTTGACAAAAACTAAAGTCTGTCATTTAAACGGGTCGAATCTCAAGTAAGATTTTTTCGACTTGGGCTTGGCTTGACTTGAACCAGCCTAAACTTTATTTTTTGCTCTAATTTCGTTGTTGTTTTGTTGTTATTTTGTTATTATATTACTATTATTTTGTTGTTATTATTTGGATATTGTATAAATATGATTTTATTGTTAATTCTGCTACTATTTTAGAGGCATTTGCTTGCTAAATTAGAATTATTTTAATGTTATTTTAATATAATGACTTTTTTAAATTTATTTTAAATTTATTAGAAAACATTTATTTTAATATTTTTAGTGTATTTTATATATTATATTTTTAAAATTTATTTTTATATAAAAAATAATCTAAAAAATTTAATACGGATGGGCCAGGTCAAGCTCAAATTTAACATTTTTTTATCTAAGCCGAGTTTTAAAGTCCATTTTTTGAGTCAAACTCGAACCTAAAAAATAGACCTAAGAGATTTAGGTTGACCTGACCCGACCTAAACCCAACTTCTGATGAGTTCTAGAAGCAACTCAACGCTAACAAATTTCATTAAGTTATCATATCATTGATTAATCTCTGAATCATCATGTTGGTGTCCATTTATGCTTTTCTCTTTTCTGTTCTTTTCTTTCTCTAATTTCCTTTTGGTTTGCTTCTTTTTTATACCATGACGTTTTTCTTTATGTATTCATCGATTTGGAGCACGAAAACTTGGGTTTGTTTGAAGCACATTTGAGATCACTCCAAAATTATGGATCTTATTATTTTCTTCTTAAAATTTGCATAAATATTCACTCATATGTCCATACGGATAAACTGAATTTTTTTAATTTGTTTTGAGATGGAGCCTTTTTATACAAAGCTCTGTGATAGTTACGATAAGCTCTTAAGCTCGCACCTCCTTTATGTCCCCTAAAATTTTATTTTTCTAGTGATATTTTTAGATTTTCACCTCTTCTTTCTTCATAGATCTACCATACCCTTTCTTTTGATTTGATTTGATTTTGATTGCCAGACAATCGGGTTGTGATGGCTGTGTATCATTTATTTTTGGGTCATATTCGGACGAATAAAATAATACTAAAGTTAAGATTAAATTGGTTTTAATATATAAACTACGTTGAGCTGAAATTTAAGTTAAAAAGAAAACCTATGTTACTCTACTTTACTAATAATTTTTTTATATTAATATAATACCAATATCATATCAATTAATAAAATTACATACTTAATAAATACTTTACATTAATAAATTCAACGACTAATTATTCAGAAAAAGAATCCAATAAGTAATGGAAATGAGGGATCAATTATTGGAAATGTTTGGGAATGGAGCAATTAGTGCAGGGTGAAAGGCAGATTAATATAATAACATAGAAAAATGGCTGAAGCTGAAAGAAAACCTTTGGAATGTGACAAGTTGGCGGTAAGTGGCTGAGACCATAGAGTGACGCCAACATTTTACGACAGAAAAGAAAAATAGGGCAATATGAAGATGACTGGCATTGCTTTTTAGCGGGGGCGTGTTGCTCTATGGTTTGCATTTGCAATTAAGCTTTTTTTTTTTTTTTGAGAACTGTTGGGCTTCCTTTGCAAAAAAAACCCATCAAGGGAGACAAGACAAAAAATGTTCTAGTAAAGGGCTTCACTGTAAACCATCAAGTCACAGTCAACATCTCAGTGCTGGATTTTCTTATAATTTAAGGTTTTAACCTATACTTGTTAGGACACAGTAGAAGTTGATTGATTGTGATGCATGGGAAAAAACGGTCCAATTAGGCCAAAACCACCATTAATTTAATTTAAATAAGCGGTTAAGGTGAATTCGATATTTGTTTCATTGTTTTTTTCCTAGGCTGTTCATCGTGTACAAACAAAAAATCCCATTAAATAATTAAATTTCTCTTTAGAACAGCAGAAAATTCAAAAGCATTAAGCCACCAATAGTTTATTTAGTGAGAGAATGCAATCAGTGTTACCTTCAGTTGTTAATGCACTGAGGGGAGGTAATATTTGAAGAATTGAAGAAGATAAAAGCTTAAATTAATATACAAGAGTCTTACAAATGTTGATATTGCAAAAATATTCCTTACCAACTCAAAACCATTCCTTAAACATGTTCATAGGAAAAATGCAGGAAGACTTGTACAATCCGTGAAAGTAGAAAGATATAGGATTTGTATGGTTCACTGCCATTTACATCAGCTTTGCTTTTGAAAAATCCATCTCAGGATGCTGCAACAAACCAGTAAAAAGAATTGACAAAATTCACCAGCTGAAACTCCAACAGAGATTGGGAAATGATAGACGAGGGGAAGGCAATATGTATGCACGCATGCAGTTAGGTCAGTGAATAGTTACCTCAGACATGAATTTCTTTAGGATTTCTTGTTTCTGAAGTTCATCACTGGTTGGAAGGCCCATGGCCTTCTGTCTTTGGTCAAACTGCATGGGAGAACAAGTACCCCAATTATGATAAATGTATAAACCTAGTGCCAATAGAGATAAATATCAAAACGATGCAATTCTACACATGAAAATTCAATTGTGATTTAAATATATATACAAACTTTGATTTTAATTCAATTTATTTTTATATTGGATAAGTATTATTATTTGTGTATGCAATTTGTAGACATATAATAATAACAATGTTATATCATTAATGTTGTTAATGGTTTGTCAAAATTGAATTAAATCAACACTTCAAGTATAAAATTGCACAGAATTAAAGTTTACTTATAACATTGCACGGTGGACTAAAATTAATATATGGTTTTGAACTTCACCCCGTACTAAAAATAAGACTAGAAAAAGAGATATTGTGGCAGATAGAAACTAGCTAGAAGCAAAAATATAATAAGGTTAGAACTGCTTACCATCATCTTCTCTACAGTTTGTCGTGTTTCTGGATCCAAGTCGGATAGTTTGCTGTTCTCTGGTTCAACTTTCTGAGTGTCAATTTCAGGGTCTCCTTTTACCAATGATTTCCACCACTCCATTTGGTTGTGCTTAGTCAAAAGGATTGAGATTGATCGGTTATCCTCTACAAAAGCATGGGGAGATTTTAGATTACCAACAAAAGCATATGTTTTAGCATCAAACGAAGTTAATTTCCATAAAATTGATAGACTCAAATGGAAATCGGAGATCACAATCACAGCAAATTGTCCAAAGAACTAGAACAATCTTATCAATTATAGTCATTCATATCCTAAAATAACTAGATCATGCATAAATAATTGATCAACAATACAGAGATACTACAAGAGTCCAAGAAACAAAGGAAACACCAGGTGAAATTTACATCTAAAAAGACTGAAATGCAATATCAAATTCAACTAGGAACAATCATCAGTATTTGTGTCATTACATTTGAGTTAACATACCGATGCTCCAGTAACAATCATCAGGTTTGACAGCTTGGAAAAGCTCCCCCTAAAAATATAAAGAAATATAAGTTACTCCAATGTAAACCAACTGGGAATTGTTTGAACATCATATGAATTAACTTACATCAATAATAGGAGGCTGGCCCTTGAGTCCCACTTTTAGATGGTTTTTCTTTATCTCACACGCAACCAACTTTGATCTTGTTCCACTTGGAACTGGAACGTTAACAGTAACCTCATGCAAGGACTGTGTCCAAGAGTAATTCTCCAGATCAAGACCATTGCCCTTGTTTGGAACTATCCAAGCATTTAGAAAGATGAATTAAAGTTAGTAGTCTAACTACTCTTTGAGTTTCACGATCAAATGCATCTAGCAGTATCAAATTAAAAAATCTGCCATGCAATACTTAATCACAAGTTAACCCAACAGGCATTATGACACAACTACAAAACCCCCATCCCCACTAACCAATGAAAAAGAACAAATGCACATAACAATGAGTAGCTTTTTAGCCAGCATTCCAACACAATACATATCCTTTCCTAGTCAACTGATATAAAATTAAGGGTTAACAACACTAGTCGTCACCCAACTATGTAAATTTCGTTTTTGGTCATCCAACAATGAAAAGTTACAAAATGGTCACCCAACTATTCAAATTTGTCTTTTTTGGTCACCATCGAGCTAACATAAAAATGAAAACACCTAAAAATCCAAGATAGTTGGGTTACCAAAAAAGACAATTGAATACTTGAGTGACCATTTTGTAACTTTTCATAGTTAGAGAACCAGAAAAAGAAATTTACTAATAGTTGAGTGACTACTAATGTAGTTTACCCTAAAATTAATATACACAATAACGTACAATCAAATAATACCATTACACTTGCCATTAGCCCCAATTCGGAGAATGCACATGTAAATGGCCCAAAACATCTACCAAATGCAATCAACATGTGAAGTAGCTATAGAATAATCTAAAACAACCAAAATCAGAAGAATTTAACACTAGTTCAGTGTGCCATTCAACCAAGTACAACACCTGATCTTCAACCCCTTCAATTTCAAAACATTACCTTTTAACTGAAATCTTTTACTACCACATTTCCGAAAGTTTTCAAGAAGTTTCAAGTTGATCCCATGCTCAGGGACAAGTAAACCAAGCCCTGCTTTACAACAAAATAACATTGAGCTTATTCAACCCAAGCTATCAGCATTAGGGGTGTACATGAGACACTGGTTAACCCTAAGCTTAATCATCGAGCCAAGCTTGAGTACAAAAATTGGTAAACAAGCTTAACCAAGCTCAAACTCAAGTCGCATTATATCTCAAGCTGAAATCAAGCTTAAAATAGATATTCGATTGAGCTCAAGCCGAGTATATAACTCTGAATTTTGAGTTGAGCTCAAGCTTGGCAATATTCAGGCTCGGCTCGATTACACCCCTAGCCAGCATACACCATAATCCAAAACATGTGTCAACAAAAGAAATCCACCTAATACATATTTCCATTTATTCCCTAAAAAACAAACAGCTAAAAAACCCCTCCCAGCAAGGACAACAAATTAACTTCATTTATCAGCATTACATAATAATCATCATTAGGAACATGATGAAGCTAAGTATAAAGCTCAAGCTGACTATTTAGCTCAATTGTAGAAACTTAATCAAGCATACTTACTAGTACTATACACAAAAGCTTCTGATTCAGAACAGAAGTATGTTGCCTATTTTTCACTCTAAGGTTCACAAACACAAGCAACCTATGCTAAAAACACAATTTAAATCCCTAAACAAATAGATCTTCCTTAGCATTTGCCATAATCTAAAGCAAACCCCAATTTTCCTTTTCCCCGAATTTCATCATCAATTAACCTTGCATGCAAATAAAAAAAATACAAACGATAATAATAACAGAAAAAAATGGAATATATATATACCTCTCGAACAAGAGCTAGTCTCTTCCTTTTTATTGACCTCCATTGCTTCCTTCTTAACTTCTTTCTTTATCTCCTTCTCTTCCTTCACTTCCCTATTCTTGGTCTCCACCTTCCGAGCCACCTCTTCAGCCTTCTTCTTGCTCTTCTCCTTGGCCGCTCTCACGATGGCCGCGATCTCCTTATCGGCGTTCTCTTTCACTAGAAAATCACTCTTTCCCAATGAAATCGAAAACTTTCTCCAAAAACAAAACAGGGTTCGACGGATCCAAAGTGGCGCTAAACAGCAGCGATTTAGAAGCCGGCGACGAAGAAGGCGAGGGCTTTTTAACCTCGTCTTCTTGGAACTCGGAGATTATTGCCATTCAATAACAAAAAAGAAAAAACCTTACTCTGGCTCAGGCAAAAGTGCGGCGTAGAGTTGAATCGTTGGTCGGGTCTTGAAGTTTCGTCAGGGTTTAATTACTTATACGGGTATTCGAGCGAGACTTCCAGAATCTTTCTTCCAGAATCTTTCTTTTCAAGTTTCTTAATCGTGACATTTGCTAGATCGTCCTTCTTTTTTATCTTTATTTACTAAAACGTCCTTTATTGTTTATAGATAACAAAAATATAATTTTATATATTTAAATAAAATATTTTTTATTATTTTTAAACATATAAATGATCAATTGTAGATAAATGTATATTTTAATCACCCATCAAACATCTCTAGGTTATAGTGTTTTCTTTTATTTCTTAAGGTGAATATTTGTTGTTCAGATTTTAGATGAGATGTATATCACTGCATTCACAACAAATAAGTTGTGGAAAACTTCAAAAGATTATGAATTTTAATAAAGTAAAATTAAGTGTCTATGTCTTGTACTGATTTGTGGTCTTAGTAGTTAGTATGCCTATGTCTTGTACAAGTGTTGGTGGAAGCATCATAACAATAGGTGTTTTTGAGGAACAATAGCATCGTTACACCATGTACGGTCCCAAGCACGGCCACCCATCCAGTAGAGTTTCCTCACCAACACTTCTAAACCCAACTCAAATCTGCTTAAGATATAATGTGGTATATACACTGCAATCGTTTCCAATACCTTGTTGAAGATTCGGGATCCAATACATAACAACACATCCGGAAAAAAATTGTCTCGACTATAAGCATGTCAATCTTAACTAATGACCAAGTCTCTTCATCTCTCTGAAACACATCTCAAGATGGTGTTGGAAAAATTGCATTTTATGGGAACTTTGAGGCATATTCTCAATAGGTAAAGGTGGAGCGTTAAATTATAAAATTATGGTTTGTAACACCCCTAACCCGTATCTATTGCCAGAATAGGGTTATAGCATTACCAAAGTTTACAAATTAATTTACAGACATTTCATTTCATCAAACATTCATATTTAAAACCAATCAAAATCAAAACATTAATGAGCTAACGTTGGCCAATTTAACTTATACATGTCATTCAATGCATTATTCCCTTAACATGCACAAACTCAACACTCAAGTTAGTTCAATAATTTCCATGTATTAAAAATATATTTCATGATTGATGAGCTCATCAATACCATGATTTTCATTCTCTTGTTATTTTCCATATTTATCTTGTTGAATTTCTCAGAATTTCGATGGATTTTTCAGGGGTACACTTTAGTGTACAAATCCGGACACGTCAATTCATATTCATGTGTGCGCACATTTCCATTTCAGAGAGCACATTCCCGCGAACCTCATCCTAACAGCGGGATTACCAGTCCAGGCTAAATCCCCTACAATGACAATTACTCTAATGAGCTTGGATCTGAATTACCAGTCCGGGCTAAATTCAGACCCTAATTCGGATTACCCGTCTGGGCTAAATCCATTTTCCACATATTCTTTGGGAGGGCTATATCAGGATAGGATCATCCGTCCGGGCTAGATCCTTTTTACCATCAATTCCTTTTCAAAGATCCATCGAATTTTCCTTTCATTCAACCGGGATTTATTTTCTCTTTTCATCAAGAATATCAATACTTCATCAATTATCATACAATAAACATCCAAATCGTATTCACATCAAAAAAATATATTTCAAGCATTTAAGAATATAATTCAAGTTACACGAACTTACCGGGCTAAATTGCAGAAATACCAAAATTTAGGGACATTTTGGTAATTTTCATTTTTCTCGAATTTTCACCCAATCTTGATCTAAATTAATATTTCATTCAATTTATTAATTTAAATAATAAAACAATTCATTTCATGCAATTTGGTCATTTTGACATTTTACAAAATTACTTTTAAAATTTTACTTTTATTCAATTTAGTCCTGGAACCTAAAACATGTAAATTAGCTATTTTAAAATAAACTCATATTAGCTGAATATTCACATATATTTTCCTCCTCCTCCACTCCATTCCACATCCTTAATATATACATAATACAACTATTTACTTATTTACTCATAACAAGTTGTTCACTTGAGTCATAGCCACTAAATTAATTATATCTTAAGCTAAAGAACTCTGAATTGAGATCCAAAATTTTTTTCTGAAACTAGACTCACACATCTTCTTACCATAAAATTTTCAAAATTTTTAGTTTAGCCAATGAGTACAGTTTATTCTTTAAATTTCCCTTGTTTCACTATTTGACAGTTTCGACCCCTCTTCACTAAAATTTAATTATCTCTTTGTACAGAATTCAGATGATGTCCCCGTTTGTTTCTATTGAAATTAGACTCATTAATTATTTTAAACATGTAAATTATAACCCATAATTATTTTTTTACAATTTTTAATGATTTTTCCAAGTCAAAACAGGGGAACCCGAATTCATTCTGACATTGTCTCACAAAACTTATTATATCTCATGATTTACAATTCCATTACTTACACGTTTCTTTTATGAGAAACTATAATAAATAAGATTTAATTCCATATTTTATTCATACTCTAGTTAGATTTCCATGAATTATGGTTATTTTTCAAAGTTAACCTCTCTTGTTGTCCAAAACTGTTTTAGTGCAAAATGTTGATTACTAAATTTATAACACCCATATTCCCTTTCTCTATAATATTTCCCACCACTTTCTTTTATTTTACTTCACTAATATATAAAAATATAAGACCTTATATAATAAAACTCTGCTATAACATTATTTCCATGCTTTTTCAATAATATCACACTTAAAAATATGTTGAAATCTTGATGTTCTTACCTTGTGCTATTGATTTCAATCTTTAACTTGATTTTCTCTCTCCTCCAGCTTCTACTTCTTGAATCTAACTTGATATTCTAACTCCCCATAGTCCTTATCAATTTTCTTTCTTGGTGGCTATGGAAATTTATTTGAATTCTAAGTGAAAATGGTGAATTTTTGGTGAGAGGACCAAATTGTAAAGAAAGCAAAACTTTCTTTCTTCTCTTCTCTTCTAACGTGAAATGCATGGAAAGATGATGAATTCTCTTCATCTTTCCTCCCTTTTATATTAATCATTTAATAATAAAATAATACTAAAAATCTTAATAAAATATTAATTAAATAACATTTATCTAATTAATTAATTAAAAAATATCACCAACATCATCATTACCTTCTACAATTCTCTCTCCTTCTAATTGACCATTTTGCCCTTTATGATCTTTGAAAATTCCATCCTTAAGTCATCACTCAATTTGGTAAAATTACAATTTAATCCCTCAAAATTCTTCACCTTTTCAATTTGGTCCTAACCATCCATTTTCCTTAGTTTCTAGATTATTCCACCCTTAAAATATTCACACTATTGGTCCTTCAACTTTTTCATATTTACACTTTAGCCCCTCATATTTTGAGTATTTACTCTTAGACAACAAAACTTTTCTCACTTTTGCGATTTAATCCTTTCTTGAATTAATATGTCATAATATACTTCCAAATGTTGACATGACTCAAAATTACTCAAAATTACCCTTTTATCACTTTATTTCCTTATTTTACTATATTAGGAATATTATTTTACTTTTTTACTGTAGTAGTTTTCGGGGTATTACATGGTTTCATATTCTACTCTATGAGACCTTTACAACAGTATATCATATGCTCAAAATGGTTGAGTGATGAATGAAAATTTGATGCTCAAAGTAAACTACTTGGAAATATTTGTTGAGGAAAAGAAAAACTTAGATTCCACATTGGTTAAATACCAAGTATGAAATGTGTTTATATATGGGAACCCTCTTAAAAGATTATTGAATGACTAAGCTTGGAATCTTGCTTTGCGTGTAGGGGGCGTAGGTCCAAACTCGTCGGGGTTAGGGTGTACCTCTATAACGTAGGCGACGCGAAATGTTTGGACCGATTGGGCACAAAACGGGCCTGTGGATATTTTAGCCCAATACAAAATTATTTTTCCTCAACAGACATAGTGTAACGACCCGATAGTCACCGATATCAAAAAGTGTATTTTCGGGTATCTGGTTTTGGAAAACGAATTCGTAAATATTTAATAATATTAAATATTTACGAAGTTAGTTGTGTGGATAATTTGAGATTTTGATTAGGTGAATTTGCTTAATTTAAGAGTAATTAGGTGTAAGGACTATATTGCATATAAGGAGAAAGTTAAATTATAGATTAGAGAAAAACGAAGGGACTAAATAAGCAATTAAACCTCAAATTAACAAGTGTGTGGTATTGGTAATGACATGTGTAACATTTAAATACATACATTTATAACAATTATTACTTACTTATTATTTAAGTAAATATTATTATATTATTATATTATATTGTCATAATAATTAAAACATAAAATAAATGAAATAAAATAATAGAGAAAGAAGAACAGTAGAACAAACAGTGAAGAAAAGAGAGAAAGAAAAATGAGAAAAATTAGGGTTTTCAAGGGTTCAAAGCTTAATTGGTAAGTCAATTTAGTCTCTCTTCTTGTAATTTTTATGTTTTAGAATCCTAGTATTAAATATAACTTAACCTATGTTGAAATTTTAGAAAATATAGAATTTTTAGATGTTGTTCATGTTGAATAATTTAAGTATTTGGGATTAAATTGATAGAATTTTAAGTTAGAAATGAAAAAGGATTGAATTGTAAAATAAATTATAAGTTTTGAGTATTATGGACTAAATTGTAAAAATTTTGAAATTTAGGGATTTGAGTGAAATTAGAGAGTTGAATTTAGTCTAAAGTGGAAATTGAATGAAAATATGGAATTAGTTTTCAAAAAATAAAGTTAGTCTCGGTTTAGGGACTAAATTGAAATTTAGACAAAAGTTGAATAAAAATTGAAATACTCAATGTGAAATTGTATTGTATTGATGAATTTTAATTGTTTTAATTTCCGTAGCTAACGCTGTACCGGAAACGTAGACTAAGAAAGGAAACGATAAAGTTGACGAGGAGTAGCTCGAAAATTCTGATTTGTATTTCTATAATCCGAATTTAATTATTAATTGTTGTATTTCGATTTAAATGTTCATGGTAAGTAAATAAGGTAAGTGTTAGCATTTTTTATATTGAATTTAATGTATGTGAAATTGTGATTTATGTGATAATTGAGTATTGGATAATTGTGGCATTAGAAAAGTGAATTGAAACCCTATTAACTGTATCGGGCTGAGTCGAATATATATGTCATGCCATAAGATTGGAAGAGTTCAGGGATACTTTGACTTCGAGTCGATGAGACACTGGGTGTCAATTTATTACTTCAGATAAATTCGATGAGGTACTGGGTACCAATTTACTTCGGTATGGCCGATGAGACACTGGGTGTCAACTTATTGCTTCGAATTATTCGATGAGGCACTAGGTGCCAAACTGGTACGTTTTGGTTGGATCCGTGTACCCGTCCGAGTCTGCGTCAGGTTAATAGGGGTTATTGAATAAAATAGTGTTATGATTGATATTGAGTGGTGATTTGAAATATGGTTAGAGACACATGATTTGTGTATTTATGAATTGAATATGAATGAACAATATTGTTGTTCAAATTATTTGTGTTCATATTGTGAAAAGCTATCTGGGATAGCAAATGATAAAAATTGAATGTGTTATAAATACCTCATTTATGAATTGAATAATTGTATGACTATAGTTATTGTATGTTATATTATTTTAATTGTATGACTATAGTTATTGTATGTTATATTATTTTACTTTTAACAATTCGGATTATAGAAATACCACTGAGTTTATACTTAGCGTACGGTTTGTTTTCCGTGCGCAGGTTAGGTTAAAGTCAGATTGCTGATTCTGCATCCATCAACAATCCCGAACTCAAAACGCGATGATATATATTTCTTTTTGTGTCGGCATGTACCTAGGATGTCTTATGCTTGTCATTTTGGGAAGTGAATGTAAATGATGTTGTAAGATGATATTGGTTGCTTATATACATGATTATACGTGTTAAGTTGAGGTTTAATATGGAATTTTTAAGTTGATGCATAAATGAGAGTGTTATAGGCAAAATTGGGTTGAAATTGGTATGAATTTAGAATTGGCTTAAATGGTGTTTTATTTGATTGTTTTGATAATATATGTGAAGTACTTATGAGGGTACACTGGTTAGGAAACTAGGATGATTGTTTTGACATGTTTTAAAGGTATTAAATTGTGTTTTAAAGTGATTGAACGATTGGTTTTTGAGTCGCTTGGTGTTCAAGGTTGCAGGGAAGAGTAAACTTGATGTTTAAGGTTCATTTTGAGTCCACACAACCAGACACACAGGCGTGTGACTGGACCGTGTGAGACACACGGCTAACACATGGGCGTGTGTCCCCTGCACCTAGGAAAATTTTTGGAATTTTGCAAAAAATTCTTGGAGTACCTGATTTAGTCCTGATTTGTTTCTAACACATATTTTGGGCCTCGGGGGCACATAAAAGGGACTGTAACGGCCCAATTTTGGACCTAATGAGGAAAAAAATTTATTTTATTATATTTTTATGGTCTACAATTTTACAAAATGATTTGGTGAAAATTTCGACGTTTGGGCACTCAATTTAGTCAAAAGGACTAAATTGTAAAAAGTGCAAAAGTTGAGTTCTACATGTTAGGGGTGTCAAATTGTTATTAAATTTTAAATTGGAGGTACTTAAATGACAATTATACCATTGGTTAAATTTTTAGGAAAAATGGACATGAGATAAGTGAAATAAGATATTTTTTAAATGAAGGGCTTTTTGGTAATTTGGTAATTAAAATGAATTAAAAAGACAAAACAAGCCAAATTCTTGTCCATCTTCAAGCTATCGCCAAATTTTACATGGCTAGGGTTTTTCAAGCTTCCAAGCCTCATAGTAAGTGCATCCAAGCCCCATTTTTAATGTTTTTTTTACGTTTTTTGAGCCTCGATAACTTGATTTAGCTTATTCTAACAATAATTTAACCTAGGGTTTATATTTGGAAAAATAACCATAGGTGAAATGTGTTTATTTTGATGTTTTATGGTAGAATATGAAGCTTGCAATTATGTTAAACAACATTTGCTAAGCGATTTTAAGTGAAAGCGAGTAAAACGACATAATCGGTAAAAATACTTAATGTTCATAAGTAAGTGTTACAGTGAGAATTCGATGTTTCCATAGAAGGGAAAAAATTTCAGCATGTCATAATACATAAGAATAAGGGATGAAGTATAATTTACGAGCTTTGAGGCAAAAGTGTAAATATGCAAAAGTTTAGGGGTAAAATTGTAATTTTGCAAAAGTTTGATTCAAGGACTGTTTTGATAAATGTGAGTATTAAATAAGCCAAATGTGTTATTATAGATCAAGAAAGAAGTGGAATCGATCTTGATCGGAGAAAAGAAAAGATTAAAGACTAAATTGCTAATTTTTTATATTGTTGCACTAAAGTAAGTTATGTGTAAATAATAGCAATATATTTTTATAAATTGTGAATTATATTTGATATTTGAATTAATATTGAATGTGGAAGGAAAATTGTTCATGAATTATTCAAGTGATAAAGCGTTTAAAATAAAGTGTTAAGTGTAAATTCCCGGTTGAACTTAGGAATAGAAGTGGATACAAGTGACATGTCACGAGAGACCAGTGTTATAGTGTTACAGTGAGTCCCGGGTGCTGGGTGATCTAGCATGTGTTGCAGACACCTGATAGCTTGTGTGAACAGGCCGTGGGCATTTCCAGTGTTATTGATCAGTGGTAGCTTCGGCTATATTTCAGTGGTAGCTATGGCTACATATCAGTGGTAGCTTCGGCTACATTTTAGTGCTAGCTATAGCTACGTATCAGTGGTAGCTTCGGCTACATTTCAATGGTAGCTACGGCTACATATCAGTGGTAGCTTCGGCTACATATCAGTGTGCCACTTATGTGCTAATTCTCTACGTATCCGTGTACATTCCGAGTGTTCAATAGGAAATTGACTAAGTGAAAATACATGAGATCATGTAACAATTAAGTGTAATTGAATGATGAATATATGTGTGGAATTAAATTGAATAGTGATCGAAAGTGAAAAAGTGAAATTATGAAATAGTAGAATTAGCAACAAAACAGTTTTGGACAGAAACAGTTGTGTGACTTTGAAAAATCACAAAAAATGGTGGAAATCGAATTAGAGAGTAAATAAGATATAAAATGAAAGCTTAATGAGTCTATTTTTAAATAAAATAAGTAGAGAAAGCAAAAGACTTATATATTTTGAGATATTTTAAGTTTAGTGATACAGTGTCAGAATGAGTTTGGAATCCCCTGTTCTGACTTTGGAAAATTGTTAAAAATTGTAAAAAAATAATTATGGGCTAAACTTTATATGTTTAGAACCCTGGATGAGTCTATTTTCATGTGAAATAAATGTAAGTACCATCTGAATTTCGTACAATGAGATAATTAATTTTTAGTGAAGAGAGGTCAGGACTGTCGAGCAGTGAAACAGGGGAACTTTAAAGAATAAACTGTACTTATTGGCTAAGCCAAAAAATTCTAAAAGTTTTATGGTAAGAAAATATGTGAATCTAGTTTCAGGGAAAAATTAACAGATCTTAATTTGGAGCTCTGAAGCTTTGAATAAAAATAATTTAGTGACTCTGACTCGGATAGACAGCTTTGAATATACATGTGAGTGAATAGGAAAATTATTGAAATTGTTATTTATAAGAGTGTTATGTACATTAAGGATGTGGAATGGAGAGGAGGAGGAGGAAAAATAAAATATATGAATGGTTTGTATATAAATTGGTCATATGCCGATTATATTTGATAAACGTTGAATTAGAAATGACATAATGTTTCATTTCAATTAGTTATCATGAATTGAATTGTAAATTCATATGGATGAAACCAAACAATTATTTGTTAGTATTATGCATGACATAATGTATTATTCTATATATATATATATTCATGGTTGAATTATGATTGTTGAGAAAGATAGATAAATTGGAAAGAAAGTTCAAATTGAGTAGAACGCAGGGTTGAATACTTTCTTTCAGTGATAAAGACGAATTGACGGAAAATACCATGGATGGACCATGGCAATAAGTGATATGTAATTCCGTGTAAGACCATAGCTAGGCTATGGCATCGGTATATGTTATGTGATTACGTGTAAGACCATAGTTGGACTATGGCATCGAGAAAATAAAGTACTCAATTCCGTAAGACGTTCACTAATTTGACAAAGTTGGTAAGTGTTACATGGATTCGCACTCAAGTGATAGATTTATTGTGATTGTTGAAGTTGAATTCAATTAAGTGATTTCACCAATTGGATATTGTATATGGCAATATGTGTTAGTGAATTACATATTTATGAAATGATATTTTAAGATTTAATATGAAAAGATTTATGATTGTTATTAGTATTGTTTCGACATAATGTGGATTTCTTCGATGTTAAAATGATTTATTTATTGAGCATATGAATGAGTATGAGACTCATACGAGTTAGTATAGATATGTACATGTGTCTTATAAGCTTTGAAATGATAAGACTTGTGAATTGTGAATTAATCGTGTGAAAGTATATGGGATAGATTAGCGAATCTTTACAAGATATTGAATATTTAATATATTACAATGGTTTAATAAGAAAAATATGACGATACGAGAATATAAAATGATACGGATCAATTCAGGTACTCACGAGAAGCAAGTAATAATTGATAAATTCATATGACGAGAAAGTGAAGGATTATAAGTTCATATATGGCTAGGAAATGAACAAATGGTGATAACTATAAGGCTTGGATCGAATGAGTATATATATTGGGCATTGTAAGCCCTAATTAGCAATTCGAAGATAATAATTTGAAAGTTTTAATCTGTATGAAATTTTATAACTCAGTTTAATATGTTTATAAATGTATGTGTTTTGGTAATGCCTCGTACCCTATTCGGGCGTCGAATACGAGTAAGGGTGTTACAATATGACATCGCTAGATTCGGCCATAACGTTTAGGCCGGGTTTGGGGTGTTACAGGGACAATATGATTAAATTATGATGTGTATGCTAGATGATTATATAATGTTCATATTTGATCTGAAAAGTCTAGTAATGCTCCGTAACTGTAATGGCCCAAATTTGAGGTTATCGGAACAGTGGTTTCGGGACCACAAATCCGATGAGAAAAATTTTATTTTTCTTATATTTTTATGGTCTACAATTTCACAAAATGATTTCGTGAAAATTTCGTTCGAAAATTTCGACGTTTGGGCACAAAATTTAGCCAAAAGGACTAAATTGTAAAAAGTGCAAAAGTTGAGTTCTACATGTTAGAGGTGTCCAATTGTTATGAAACTTTAAATTGGAGGTCCTTATATGGTAATTATACCATTGGTAACTTGGTAGACAAAAATGGACATGAGATAAGTGAAATAGAAAATTTTTAAGTTAGGGGCAATTTGGTAATCTAGTAATTAAAATGAATTAAAAGGGAAAAAGATGGCAAATTATGCTCATCTTCTTCATTAGGACGAAATCAGCAAGGGGGGAAGCCATAGTTAGGGTTTTCAAGCTTCCAAGCTCCATAGTAAGTGATCCCAAGCCCCGTTTTTAATGTTCTTTACGTTTTTGAGATCCCGGTAGCTTAATTTAGCTTATTCTAGCAATAATTTAACCTAGGGTTTATATTTGGAAAAATACCCATAGGTAAAAAGTGTTTATTTTGATGTTTTATGATATAATATGAAGCTAGAAATTATGTTAAACAACTTTTGCTAAGCGATTTTAAGTGAAAACGAGTAAAACGACATAATCGGTAAAAATACCTAATGTTCATAAGTACATGTTAGAGTGGGAATTTGACGTTGCCATAGAAGGGAAAAATGTTCAGAATGTTATAAAACATAATAATAAGAGATGAAGTTTAATTTCCGAGCCTTAGGGCAAAAATGTAATTATGTAAAAGTTTAGGGGCAAAATTGTAATTTTGAAAAAGTTAGAGTCGAGGGCTGTTTTGATGAATGTGATTATTAAATAAGTTAAATTTACTATTTTAGATCAAGAAGTACGAAACTCGAGGTTAGACAAAGGGAAGAATAAAGTTGAAGACTAAGTTGGTGAATTTGGCTATAATTGGTACCGAGGTAAGTTTACGGTAAATAAATGCAATATTTCAATATTTATTATTAATGCTGTTAATTTCCAGCAATTATGAATTTATTTTATGAATTTATTTGATGATGATCCAAGCATGAAATGATAGAGAATTAAAATTTAAAAGTCCCGTTGATACATAAGGATGGTCTTGGATACGAATGTCATGACATTTGGGTAAAGAGATCCCATGTAAGACCATGTGCGGGACATGGCATTGGCATCCTTAAGATCATGAGAGGTCCCTCAGTAAGACCATGTGCGGGACATGGCATGGGCACCGAGACGAGAGGTCCCATGTAAGACCATGTCAGGACATGGCGTTGGCATCGAGATGAGAGGTCCCTATAAGACCATGTCGGGACATGGCATGGGCACCATCACGAGAACATCCCATGTAAGACCATGTCGGGACATGGCTTTGGCATGTTATTATCGAAGAGACCCGAGTATCCTTATTATTCCAATGTAGCTCAACGGGCTTGTAAGCGAATCATGTTCATGAAAGTTCGGTTTAAAGCATAAATGGCAAGCTCGGTAAGTTGTAAGACTTAAGAACTTATTATACTATCAATTGATGTTCAACGATGCAGCAAAGATTGAGTAAGTTATGCACACAAGTATTCTAAGTAAACAAGTAAGAGAACTAGTATGAGATTAACTAAAGAGTAAACTAGAGATATAGACATTGAGTTTAATTATTTAAGTTAAATATTGTTATTTATTTGCTAGTAAACTTACTAAGCTTTATGCTTACGTCTTTTATTTCTCTTTCTCTTATAGTATTACAAGGCTACTTCAAGGATCCTAAAGAAGTCGGAGATCGTCCACACTATCAACCACAACTGCTCGGTATTTTATGTCGAAACACGTTTGAGTTATGGCATGTATAGGGATTTAGTTATTCTAAATGTTTGTATTTATGATCTAGCTAAAGAATGATGTGTAAGTATTTGATGATGAATGGTTGCTAAAATGGTTAAGTATGGAAGTGTTTGTTGTTAAAAAAATTTAGGTGATAAACTATGAATGGAAATCATAAAAGGGTAAAATTTTGCAAAGAAACAGAATTCAGACAGCACTGTGACGTGACTTTGAAAAATCACCTAGGATGGTATAAAATGAATTAGAGGATGAATGATATATGGAATTAAAGCTTGTTGAGTCTATTTTCATGGAAAAATAACAGTGTAGCAAAAGGAAATTTATATTTTAAGATATGTGAATTTTAGTAAGATAGGGTCAGAACTGTTTTTGGAGTCCCCTGTTCTGAGTTTAGAAAATAATTACAAATTGTAAAAAAATGTTTATGAGTTGAAATTTACATGCTTAGATTCCTTAATGAGTCTTTTTTCTGTAGGAACAAGTGGGAATAGCATATGAAAATCCTATAACAAGAAAAGTTATTTTTAGTAACAAGAGGTCAGAATAGTCGAATGGTGAAACAGGGGAGACTTTAACTAATAAAATGTACTAATTGGCTGAACCAAAAATTCTAAAAATTTTATAGTAGGAAGATATATGAGTCTAGTTTCAAGGAAAATTTACAGAGTTAAATTTTGAGTTCCGTAGCTCAAGTTATAATTAATTTAGTGACTGCTGCGCAATTGGACAGCTTTGCTGTAAATAGTGAAAATAATTTGCAAAAGTAAATTTTTATGCTCCGAATTAGTAAGATAAGTTAAGTAATGCCTCGTGCTCGACTCCGGAAACGGTCTCGGGTAAGGGGTGTTACAGTAACCCTGTTCCGGCGAAGGATAATGGTTAGGGGGTGTTACACATAGTGCTACTATTTTGAGGAAACTATGTTAAATATGTCTCAACGTTTAGTAAATCTCTATTCTTCTTGTCGTTTTCAACAACAAATTGCTATTGTTTTGAGGAAACTGTGTTAAATAGGTCTCAACATTTAGTAAATCTCTATTATTCCTTTCGTTTTCAACTTATTGTTACGGTTGTTATTGGTTTACGTATTCGCTAATGTGTTTTGTCCAACAGATGGTATGATACTTTCGAGGGACTCTAGCTAAGCCTTATGATAAATAAATTAGCAATAAAGGTATTAAAATTGAAAAAGAAAACAAAAACCTTAACTTCCTCTTCAGTCTTCTTCTTGTTCTTTTCCTTAGCAACTCTAACAATGGCCGTGATCTCCTTATCAGTGTTTTTTCTTCCTAGAAAATCAATCTCTTTTGCAATAAAATCGAAAACCTTCTCCAAAAATTCAACAAGGTTCGACAGATCCAAGTTGGCGCTAAAGTTGACCGGTTTAGGAGGCGACAAAGAAGCTGACGGCTTTCTCGATCGGAACTCGAGGATCATTGCCATTATAACTATGAAACTTACTGCGGCATAGCTGTTGTTTCTTTGTTCGGTTAATAACTGAAGTTTTGTAACAAAAAGGGCGGGGTAGAATCTTTATTTCCAAGTTTCTTTTTAGGATATTTGCTGGAACGTCCTTCTTTTGAACTTTTCATATTTTTGGGTAAACTAACTAATATCAGTAAACTATTAGTAAGTTTATATTTTGGTCACTTAACTTCAGAAAGTTACAAAATGACCACCAAACTATTCAAATCATTGTTGTATAACCTACTGTTCGCTTCTCTTACACTAATTAGAAGCTCTCATTCCCTTTCTTTTCTATTGTTTAGTTTTTTTCTTCATTAAATAGTTTTAAACATCATGAATCTACGAACTAAAATCCAAACAATTTTCTTCTCCAATCTTCGATACTGGTCGTCAAACCAAATTAGGCTTCAGATTTGTTCTTCTACTTATCAATCGGTATTGATTCACTTTACTGATCATTAAATCGTCATTTAGAACTCGCTAGCCGAACTTAAAAGAAAACTTAATAGCCTAGTGATATAAATAAATTTTTTTGAATACTTTAGTGACTTAAATGAAAACTTTCAATAATCATTTTCTAACCTTTTTAAAGTTGAGTAACTAAAACGAAAATTTACTAATAGTTTAATAAATTTTAGTGTAATTGATACTATTAAATAACTAATACAAACAATTTAACATAACTTATAATTTTTGTTTTTTTGTTTTTAACAATAATAATAAAAAAAAGGAATAAAGGGAAACTTTGGCAACTTGTATGGCTGTATTCATATATACTGTTAAAAATAGTGCTCCCCCCACGTCAACTCTGTATTTTCTAGACGGAAAATATAGAAAGATTGGCAAAAAGAAAAGTGAAAAAAGGTGAAATTGGAATCGTTCTTCGCTGATTTGATTTTAAGGTAAATTGATTTCCCTTCAATTTCTTGAATTTCAATATTAAATCTTGGTAATTCAATGATTTCCATTTTCTTTTTCCAAGTACGGGTTTTCTTGTTCCTTTTCTTTTTTGGGTTCTTTCTTGGATTATCTTTCCCAGAAAAAGAAACAAAAAGGATTGGGTATTTGTGATTTGATTTGATCTTCTTTCTTTTTCCAAGAGAATTTTTTTGGGGGTACTTAAATTAATGTCTCCATTACTAAATTAACCGTGGGAATCTTCGTTTTTTTAATTGTATGTAGCAATTTATTTTCTCTTCTTGATATATATGGAAGGGAAACCAGCATCTGAAAGACAAATTTTCAACCTCTCAGGACCTTTACATCTCACTTCAATTGACTGGTAAATACCTTCTTCTTTTTTTTTCACATTCATTGCAAGATACAAAGGCAATTGGGAAATTGATAAACTTGGTAACGTGGGAATTTATCAAATTCGTGGAAATTTGTCAAGCAATTGACATTTTAATTCATAAGGTTTCTCAATAATGCCTGAAAATGTAAACCCCAATTGGATTTTTTTATTAATTGGGATCACCGGTGAAACTTGTATGTAGCAATTTAACCTGTATGATACTCAGCTGGCATGTTTTTGGATGGATTCCTTGTTAAATTCAAGGGTTTTGATAGTATATTTGAGGGTAAAAATATGATGGAGCTCCATGTACTAGAAATTAGATTGCAATTGTCCTCCTACTTAAAAGAATGAGCAAATTAGTTCCGGTACTTTAAATTAAAGAGTAAATTAGTCATTTATGTTAAAATTTTCAATAATTTCTACTGATAAAAACTAGCATATTTGATAAAATAATCAAACAATTACACATGGTGTGTTATATATACTTCATGATATACATAGATCAGTTTTTAATAGATGAAACTTTTAACAGAAGGACTGGTTTGTTTTTTAATCTAATATACGGAAATCAATTTGCCCAATTTTTTTAATAAAAGGGGTAAAATGCAATCCAACTCTTAGTATGAAGACTTTCGTGGTACTTTTACCTATGTTTGAGATGTTATTTGTTGTACTACTTTGATAGGAATAACTTTCATCATCGAAGATCGGTTGCTGCAAGCTTGGTCCAAGGAGTGTACATTCAAGAACGCGATCGCCAGGAGAATCGCCGAGGTGCCCAAGCTCATGCGTCACCTTGGTGGGATTTCTTCAATTTCCAACTGATCCGTCCTCTCGTAGATGATGTTGATAACTCCATTTTTGGTGCCATTTATGAAAACAAGTCTTTTACTTCCAATTCCAGCCATTCAGCTCAAAATGCTCCGAGCTATGTTATTGCAATTCGGGGCACTATAATTAAACCCGCCACCATATCTCTTGATCTCAAGTTGGATCTCATGTGCGTTCGAAATAAACTTCATGAAAGCTATCGTTTTCAGCTAGCAATGCAGGCTGTGCAAAGTATAATTGGTGTTGCCGGTACTTCACATATTTGGTTGACTGGTCATTCGCTCGGATCTGCTATTTCATTGCTTATAGGGAAGAATGTGATTAAGACAGGTTACAGCATCGAAGCTTACTTCTTCAATCCACCGTTCTCTACCCCGATAGAAATAATCAAGAACGAAAAGCTGAAGCGCGGGATTCACATTACAAGCAGCTTAGTTAAAGCTGGAGTTGCCGTTGCCACAAAGGGTCGACATCAAAAGCCTCAACAAGATGATCCATATATTTTACTCTCTAAATGGATACCATTCCTGTTTGTGAATCCTGCAGATAAAATATGCTCTGGTTATATCGCCTATTTTGAACACAGGAAGAAGTTGAAGGAGATCGGAGCCGGGAAAATCGAGAGGTTTGCAACATGGAATTCCATAGGGAGTTCATTGTCAACTTCACCGGAAAACAATCCGGAACCTCTGCATCTGCTTCCTTCTGCCTATCTGACTGTAAATTTGAGCAAGTCTCCGGATTTTAAACGAGCTCACGGGATTCACCAGTGGTGGGATTCGAATTTCTACGGCCAGTCTGAACTGCATGAGTATAGCTACTGCAAGTTCTTTCCTGACATTGCATTGGAGAAAGATCTCTGATTTATAACAAAATTAATTTCTTTTTTCTCTTCATATATTTGTCTGTATTTCTAGTATCAAACTTCGAATTTTCTTCTTGAATACTTGTAAATATTCATCTAGGAATTCAAATCCATCTTATTTTTAAACAAGATAAACAAATTAATTTTTAATTAATAAACCTTGATTAGTTAAGTTTATTAGTTGATTAAGCATGTTGTTTCAAATTTTTTAATTAATAAATTTTTATTTATAAAATCAACTAATAAATATGTAATTATATAATAAAAATATATATTATATATCATTATGTTAAAAATATTTGAAATTAATAATTCCTTTATATATAATATAAACATCAACTAATCTTTTAATATATTTTCTTCATATATAATATTTATATGTCAAATACTTATCTTCTCCACCTATATTGTGGATACAGTGATTTCTAATATTATAAAATTATTATTATTTAACTATCTAACCATATGAATAAGAGAGGAATTAAATACAAGACTCTTAAAAGATAAAACCATCTAATCAAATAAAATTAAATATTAAAAACGCACTTTCTCCCTTCAAAATTTACCTATTTCCTAGATGTACAACAAAGTGACCCATTTCCTATTTTCTTCTTCTTCTGGCATTTTTAGTAAATTTATCTGTAAAAATAGATAAGTCCTCTCTAGTCTCTACTCTTATTAAAAATTAAATTATTTATATTATATAAATTTATTATTATATTATTTTATAATTTTATTACTTATATATATTAATATACTATTTTATTTCTTTTTATTTAAATATTAAGAGTTAAATTGTTATTATGTCAATTTTAATTATGGCGATAAAATTGAATAATTGAGTAACTATTTTGTAACTTTTTATAATTAGGTGACCAAAAGTAAAATTTTAATCGAAAAATCATTTTATTAGGGATTAGAATATATTTTAATAATTGAATGATTAGCATTAACATTTAGGAAATCTTTGTTAGTGATAATGAATGGTGTTGATATTCGCTATATTTTCACTTTTTATTTTGAATTTAAATATATAATCAATAAATTATAATTTGATTACTATAATATTTGATTTCAGATTTTATTTTATTAAGTCAAGCTTAGAAAATTCGTCAAATGATTTAATCAAATAATTAAAAAAGATAAATCACAAATTAGAAGAATAAAACAATAATTATCCAATTATTAAAAACTCCTTAAACCCTAATAAGAATCATTTTATTATCAATATATCCCTAAACAGCCTAAACAAAACAGAGAAAAATCCTGCTCTCTTTACCCCACAAAATCAACTCCGTTGGGGGGGAGAAGACTAAAAACTGACCCAAACACCCACAAAAGAAGAACAAATAAAAACCCTCGAATGAATTCTTCTTGTTCAGGAAGAAGGCTGAGAACTATGGCTTCCTCATTGTCATTACCCCAAACTACCATTTCCGATATCCTTTCTAGATTACCCGTTAAGTCCTTGACCCGATTCAAATCCGTTTCCAAGGACTGGGCTTACCTCACTTCCACCCCAGCTTTCGTCTCCGACCATCTCCGCCGTTCTTCTTCCGACCCGTCTCTAATCGTCCGCTGTTACAACACCCAATCCGGTTTCGACTCTGTGATCTTGCTGATCACTGACCCGACCCAGAATTTCGCTTGCCGGCATTTGGCTGTTCCTTTGGATGAACCGCTTCCTCTGTTCCCGAAAATCGTGGGTTCAATCGGTGGTTTGGTTTGTCTCGATGTTTCCCCTTGTTATGCTTCTGATTTTGTTTTATGGAACCCTGGGACTAAACAATTCAAACGCTTACCTTTCCCTTTGATTGCTTCAACTAGAAGTAACCCTATTTGGTTAGTCTTTGTTGGTTTTGGGTTTGATTCATTCAATAATGATTATAAGCTAGTTAGGATCGTTTCTTTTAAAAGAAATGATGGTTTACCCTTTGTGAGAGCTGAAGTTTATTCATGGAAAGAAGGGTTTTGGAAGGAATTAGAAGATACTGTATGTTTTGATTCAGCTATAATATGTGGAGGACAAGATGGTGTTGTTGTTGTTGATGGTAGTTTGAATTGGGTAGCCATTGGATTACAACGATATGCCGATAGAAAGGTTGTGATTTCTTTTGATATGAGAAGGGAAGTGTTTAAGACAATACCATTGCCAGCACTGACTCGAATTGGCAATGTTAAAGTGATGTCTTACATGGGATTATTAGCTATTGCTGTATACCCTTTAGTTTTTGCAGCCAATGGTAATAATATGAACCGTTTCGAATTCTCAGTATTGAGTGATTGCGAGGATGGGAGGAAACATTGGACTAATGTTGTTTTGGCCGAGAATTTCTCAAAGTCTTTGGTTCCAATGGGGACTTGGAGAGATCGTGAACTGATGATTAAACAAATGGGTGATCGAGACAATCACCCGAAGCTTTTCTTGTATGATCCAATCGACGAACGAACTAAAAGGCTTCCGATCGATTGTGTTGATTTATATTTACAATGTTACAGTCATGTGGAGAGCTTGGTATCAGTCGATGGAAGAAACTAAGATGCTGTTGAAGCAAAGCTTTCAAGAATTTAGGTTGGGCTTGGTCGTTTTTCAACTTGCATAGGCTTTTAGTTTTATAAATTGGTAAAGACTTTATATTCAAGTGTCTTTTTTTCGCTTTATAAATGAATATGGATGGATATTGAGTAGATAATCATGCCTTTTCTGACTTCAAGTTTCAGTATAGTACATGGTGAACATTGCAATTATATATGTTTTCTGATGAGAGACCCTACATTGTTAGCTTTACTTGCTCCATGTGCCTCTTGACGTATATAGAGCCTTTACGTAGAGGAAACCGGATTTCAGATCTTCGGAGCATATTGGTTGTAGGGTATGGAAATGATATATATATGTAGAGAAAAAACTTAGCGTTTTCATGGGTATATATAGAAATGGCCAAGGCTTATTAGAGAATGATTATCAATCCCAATAAATTGGTGACTTTTTACAGGCAATAGGAAAGAGTAGCCTAAAAAGCTCGTCGATAGCTCGGAGTTGAAGGTTTGGGACCCTTATTCTAAGCAAATTTTGTTAAGGGGAAATCATCAACTTGTCTTTTCTCCTACAATGTGTGAACGCCTTGTTCATATAGACTTATTTTCTTTTTTGGAAATGATTAGTTAGTATGTTATTATAAAGTATGGATGATTAATATAATTGTGGTTTCCTTGTGAAATTTCTGACTTGTCTCTATTGTGAACACGTAAGTTCGAACCTTAAAAGGGGAAGCATAAACCAATCAAACTAATTCATAAGATGATTGAATTATTTTGTGTAATGAAAACTCTTCAAGCATAATTGATTTCACTTTCTCTCATGACATCATTGCTGTGTGTGTGTTTCTCTCTCTGTGTCTGCTATTTGGGATCCCTTCTAGTTAACCTTTTTCTTGCTGATCTTCCCTGCTGCTAAATCTGTCAGTTTATAGTTGACTTTTGATTTTAGTTTCAAGCAAACATTTTTTTCATTGAATACCGTGAAAAGGGTCTTGCAATGATGTTTGAATCGGGCAAAAGACTGGTTGAACATGGCGGTTGCATTGGATTTTTTGAATTTTTAATATTGGATTTAATCAAACTGAGTAGACCGAGTAAATCAGTTAGACTGACAAACTGGTGGTTTGATCGGTTCGACCTCAAGTCCAAAACCTTGATGTCCAGTAGAAATAGTAAGAGAGAATATCCCATCCCGGACCTCTTTTTCTCTGGAAGCTAGCAGTTCACTATGCCGGACAATCTCTAAAGTTTCTTCATTGACCCTAAGTATAAGATATATAATGACTTTTATAATAGGTTAAATCCTAATATTAGTCTTTGTATTTTGTGAAAGAAAGTTGTAGATTTAGTCCCAATACTTTCTAAATTTTAAAGCTTTAGCCATCATCAAACGATAATCATTAAATTTATCAAGTTATGCTATTTTTAAATTATGATGTGTCAAACATATTATCATGTATAATGTCATATTAGCTTGCTAATTTCACATATTATTTACTAAAAACAAGTTAATGGATTTACTATTGTTGTTTGTGTCAATATTGAAATTTCAAATTCAAAACGTATAAAGACTTAGAACGATCTAATTGGAGAATATTGATCAAACTTACAATTTTACTTATAAGATTAATGTGTAGAGCCCAAATATGCTCGGGCCCAATAAAATTAACCCTAGCCCAATACTTTTCAACCCACAAGCCTAAAATACACAAAAAAATAAACCCTAGTAGCCCCACCTTAGCAAGAATGCTACCTCTTTTTGCGCCTCAAATACACACACCCACACCAGTAAATGTCGCAAAGACGACCCTCCCAGTGTGCCGTTCCGTACGTCACGTTTGTACCTGCAACAACAAACAACAAACAAGGAAAAGGAAGCCAAACAGGATAGCAAAAATCGGGCAATATAATGCCAACAAATAACAGAATAGATTGGGTGGGATTTTATTTTATTTTATTTATTTCTTTTTCTTTTCCATTTTCGACTATAAAAAGGCCAATCTCAAGCACTGTAGGAGAGGGGGGATTTTTGGTGTAAAGACACGAAAAAATACAAAAAAGAGAAAGAAAACACGAAGTGCAATTTTTTTTTCTTTTTCAAGGTGAAATTTAATTTTGTTTTTCTTTTTCGTTATTTTTTTTCTTTTTCTTTTTATTTCGTTTTAAAAAAATAATAAAAGGGGTGAGGGGTTACCTTCGAGGCTTCGCCGGTGAAGCCCACGATCGCCATGATCGTGAGGCCGAGGCTTGAGGCGAAGGCGTGAGCAGCAGCCGAGGGTGTTTGGGTATGAGATCCTAGCAGAGGTCTCCTCTGCTGTTTGAAAAAAGGGAAAATGAGTGGATTTTGGAAAATTTCTGGGTTTTCAAACGATTGCGAAACGGCGTCGTATAGGGCCTGTTTCAGTGGCCCAAAACGACGCCGTATAGGGCTATACCCGCGCGGTGACCCGACCCGGGGAGGATCCGCGTGTCCTGGGCTTGGATGGTATAATTGCGCGAATGGTCCCTGCTAGCTGCAACGCGCTTCAGTCAAGCCCTTTTGTTTTTTGAAATTTAGGCCGCATATTTCTTTTTGTTTCAATTAGGTCCCTCCCTGCGCAGCGCATTGGAAGGATGGGATAATATCCCTTTTGGTCCTCCATGGTTACGCGCGCGTTCGAGTGGGTCCCTTTTTCTTTTTTTTTAAATTTTTTTATTTTAAATTTGCCCCATTCTTTCGTTTGTAACTCAATTTAATCCATTTTTTTTCATAATCATGCTATGTCATTTTTTTATTTTATTCTATTTATTGATATTATTAATATTAATAATAATAATAATATTATTATTATTATTATTATTATTATTATTATATACGTCTATTTTTTATGTGTAATATATATATGCATATTCTATTTTATATATATATAATTTTAAGCCTTTATAAATGTGTGCATGAATTTACATATACGTTTTTTCTATTTTCTTAACTCTTGTATACTTTATATTATATGCATATTTATATTTTTTTATTTTTGTAAATATATATATTCATATACATATGCATATACATTTTGTATTTTTATTTTCAAATATATATATGCATGTTTTTATTAGTTTTGATTGATACACTCCATTCCATTTTTTTATCCTTGTATAGGTGTATTAAATATATGTGTACACATATTTGCAAGTTACTTGTATAATGTATTTGTATGTATATATTTGCAAATATTTATTTATGCTGTAAATTAAAGGATTTGTATCATATTACATATTGACCTTTTAACATACCCTTTTGAAAATATATTTTGGTTTTAACCATTCATCAAAGTTTTTTTTATTTAAAGGTTTTTGAATGAAAGCATTTTTTGGAAGTTTGGGATTTTTGAGGGGGATTGAGCCCTAACGTATTGGGTTCTGATTTTCTTTGTCAATCCTAAATGACCGAGAACATTTTTGGGAACTTAACTTGTTGTGCCCTAACGTATTGGGTGTGGCATGTTACTTTCTTGGAATGAAGATTTTTGTATAAAATAAAAGTGATATTCAGAGTTCGGGGATTATGAGGAATCGTACCCTAACGTATTGGGACTCGATTTCTTTACTTGACTTGAACAATTGATTATCCTTTTGCCAATTTCACCATTCAAGCTTATTTTTAAAATCTTTTTAACTTTCGACACAAAGACATTAAATAGTCAATTTGGTACCGATTTTTGGGCGTTACGAGGGTGCTAACCCTTCCTCGTGCGTAACTGACTCCCGAACCTGTTTTCAAAATTTGCAGACCAAAATGATTTTTGAGGTGGGCCGGTCACACCTTAATAAAGGATCGGTGGCGACTCCAGTTTTATTTTGTTTTTAAAGTCGACAACCAAATTTTTGGTTTTCAAAAAAAACGGTTTCGACATAATGATCGAATTTAACCAAATATATTTAATTGTTGCTATTGATATGATTAAAATTGATTAATTCAAAAAATACAATGATTAAAATTAATCAGATTAAAGTACATGGATCAAATTCACATTTTTCATAAATTGTAAAATTTAAACTTTTATAATACTTTTAACTTTTACAACCTCTATTGATTTGGTGGATGTAGCAGTAAATGAGCTAAACAATGTATTGTAATATTTACATTTTTTGAGATTTACATTCTCGTAATTATATTATAAAACGTAATCTTACATTCCTCGAAGCAATCATTGTTATAAGAATGTGTTTCAAGTTTTTGGGAAGATTATTTAGAAACTATTGTTATCACATCTATGAAGACTTAGAAGTTCCAACGATGGCCAAGTGTGGGACATAGTTCCCCTCATAAGAGATGACGGGCATTCCCATCAATGGCCAACTGTCTTCTTTTTGAATCATCCATTGATAAGATATAATTTCTCTCACACACACATGTACATGAATAATGCTGATATGATCTCACTCACGCCCTTTCTTACATTAAATGGAAAATGGAAATAGTAATTAAATCATCTTCTTGCATTAAGAAGCAGTGAAACAGGTCGTTGTTAAAGATGGACAATTGAAAAAGCAGTATGTTAATGTCGTGATATGCCTGTCTTAATCTCCAAGGTGTCTTTTTATTATAACATGATTAATTTACATCAATGCAAACAAAAACACTTTTTCTTTTCATTTTCTTATGAAACATTATTAAAATTAAATTGTGGATAATAACGATTGCAACTGAGGCGATGATAAGTTCCAATCTTACTTGCAGTCAGAAAATATTTTTTTAAGGCGAATTAAATTATATATTTTTACGATAATAAAAATAAAATTTTATCATTTTAATAATCTATATATTTATAATTTTAAATGATCATTTTAGAGAAATTAAAGGACTAGTTTAAAATTTTATAAATTATAAAAAATTTTAAATTAAAAATTTGCCAGATGCCTGATTTCTAGTAAGCTCCGCCACTACCCATTAGATGGAACATGATAATGGCCAAGAGATGGCGATTTCCCATTGAACCATTTGCAGCTGGCAGAAGTGGCAGATCATTTAGTGACTGACTTAAAAGAGGAAAATTATTGAAATAAATAAGTTGAACTACCTTATACTATATGCAGCAGTATTAAACAGTGACTTTAGGATAATGATTTGCACCAATCATATAGTATATATTACGTGGAGTAATTCTCTTAGGTTTTAGAGCTTTAATATTTTTAAATTTAAATTTAAAAAATCTTACTAAAATATTAAATTTTAGCATCACTATTTGTTTATCATTTCACGTGCATTTCATTGTGAGATGATATTTTTATTTTATATATTATGTCAATAAATAGTTTAAAAATAAAAATATATACTCAAAATTCTAAAAGAAAAATAAAGTACATTTGGATTGTCATACAAGCTGTCATGTTTAAAATTTAATGTTTTAGTTAGTATTTCCATTAAAATAATAATAATTCGACTATTTTTAGTATGTTTAAAGTCAAATTTAGCTAAAAAAATATTAAGGACCAAATTGATCAAAGAAACAAACACGTGAGGGACTAAATTTATTATTATGCATTTTATGTTTTTAAGGATAAGTCATCCAATTATAGTTTTTTTTTCTTTTTTAGTCGCTCAACTATGAAAAGTTACAAAATGGTCACTCAACTAGTAAATTTCTTTTTTTTATTCACCCAACTATGAAAAATACAAAATGATCACTCAACAATTTAATTTTGTCTTTTTTGGTCACTCAACTATCTTGAATTTTTGGGTGCTTCCATTTTTACATTAACTAACTGATGACCGAAAAAGACAAAATTAAAATAATTAGATGACCATTTTATAACTTTCCAAAGTTGAGTGGCCAAAAAAAACCCACAATTGAACGAATACTTTACCCTTTTTTTTTTTTAATACATTTTTCAACTCATTTAGGACTCAATGAACATGGCTACTAAAAAAACCAGTAATAGGCTTTTGCCATCGCCGCCATCTCCCTAGCTTTGAGCTTGAAAATATTAGTTAAGTTAGGGTGATACCAAATTACCAATCACTAAGACAACAAAGGAAAGGACCATATATGGCTTTTAACGCTGACCTTATGTTTATAGCCTAATGTCACATACGCTAACATGGAATATTTTTATCTTACCCCACAACAACTAGCCTAAAGGGTGAGTAGCACTAGGGAGTTTTGCATGCGCACATGCATTATAAGATAATCTCAAGTTATGATTTTGGTTTTTTATTACATTTAAATCTATAGTTTAGTATCGATTGAATCTTAGTTCAATTGGTATTAGTATTATTATCGATGCAGAAAGACGTGAGTTTGAGTGTGTTAAAACGCATTATCCTCTTATTTAAGGGTTGGGGATGGGCTATGGGTAATTCTAGGTATTATATCAAAAAGAGTAAATATGATACGAATTTATAATGAAATTAATGTTCAAAAAGTCATTTATACGAATCATAGAGGTCAATTAATGGGGAATTATTTTACCTTAGCCCACAACGACTAGACTAAAGGGTGAATAGCACTAGGGAGTTTCTGCATGCGCACATGTACTCTGGAGAGTTAAAATTGAATTGTTAAATTTTTTAATGGACCAAGATATAATTTTACTAATATATTAACTTTTAAATTTTACAATTTTTAAAAGAATTAAACTATATTGATGGGCACTTGATTGTCCTTTAGGGTTGTCTTTGCCAATACAGTTAATTGTTTCGATTAAAATGTTGATATCGATTTTTTTTGTTAAAGACATTTATTGCATCTCATTAAGCTGATAGTCTTTTTTATATTAGAGAAGTTATTTTAAGACAAAATCACGTCGTCGTTCTAACTAGAATAGTTAATGATGTTATTTTTTGGATGAACTAATGATATTATAAAAATATAATCTAAGTTATGCTAAAATTAAAGTATAAATATTAAATCTTAAATTTGAGTATAATAAAGGTATCAAAACCATAAATTGACCAAAAGAAAACTTTAAATTTCTCTTTGTTATGCACAAGCTTCTTTTTCATTTTTTTATGATTTAGAACACCTTACCCTAATAATGCAAATATATGATATATTAATTTGGTAAAAGTACTATGGAAATTATTATATTAGGTGTTTGATTGTGTTTTACTTTTTTATTCAAAAAATATGTAATTTAATCATTATATATTAGATTAAAGAGTAACTATCTATCTCAATTGTTAAAATTTGGTCCTCATACGTCGGCATGAGGTACACATGGCACACCACGTGTAATTATCTGGATTATTTTGTCAATCACACCAATTTTTAACAGTAAAAATGGATAAAAAATTAATGAAGTGACTATTTTATACTTTAATCTAACGTATAAAAGCTAAATTTCTCATTTTGAACAAAAAAATAAATCTCACTTTTAATAAAAACAACCATAATATTTTTACTAATATATTTACGTGTAAATTTAGGTGTGGTGGTAAACTGGTTGAATAAAATAATTAATAGTAACGATAATAGTTGAAAACAATTTCCAATGCAATTTAATTATGATTTGAAGAACCCAAATAGTGGACCTTTCAGTCTGATAATAATACTGTAATTAACCCACATAAAGATTATTTGACATAAATACCAGCAAAATTCAAGACTAGGTGACTTAGCTAGCTAGCTAGTAGGGATTAAAATATTACCCAATTTTTGTCATAATGGAGGCTTATCTTTCCCCCATTGTGAAGTAATTAGAAGCTTTGTGTGGGGGGTAATGAACTTTTGGGCCTTTTTTTTCATTTTGAGAATCCTCTAAGAGAAATTTGACCTTTTAAGCTAAAAGATAACACCATTGCTTTCACTAAATTGAAGTGTATGTGACTACCCAACCAATTCCGCCTGGCCCCATCCCTTTATGTGACTTGGATTTTAGAGCTCAAAAACAGTGGCAAAGGTTAAAATATGTTTTAAGTCCTTACATTTTTTATAAATTTAGAATTTAGTCTTTTTTTTTATTTCTAAAAATTTAGTCTTTTTTAAATTTCAAGCTCAACTGTTAACACTATTAAAATTATTTTATTAAATTCAGATTCATTGCAACGCCATTTTTTGATCGCATTGCTACCAAATAATTTTTTTTAATTTCAAAATATCATACTAATTAATTTAACCAAAAAAAAGATTAACAGTTAAACTTGAATTTTAAAATCTAAAATGTGAACCAAATTTCTAAAAATAAAAATATAAAACTTAAATTCTAAATCTGTAAATAATATTTTAACCCAATGGTAAAATATGAAACCCAATACTCGTCTTTAAATTATGGGATACATCGTGCATTGGAATTTCATCAATTATAATCTTTTTCTCTGAACTTTTTGGGATATCTAATTTATATGTAAACATGTTAACATAACAACAATCTGAATTCAAACTTGTAATTAATCATACAAATTCAAACACAAAACATTTAAAACCAATAATAATTCAAAGTCAAATTTTCTCAATCCAAAAAACAGCCCAATTAAAAATAGAAACATGTCACATGGGAACTTGTATGGCACGTGTACATAGTGTTAAAAAGAGGCAGATGATGAGTTCTTTCAAAATGTAAACACTCTAAATAATTTGCAACGCTGTTTTTCAATTGAATATTAAAAATAAAAAGACGAAGAAATTGGCTGGTGATAGGGTTGATGTTGGCAACAACACATAATAATTTATGAATATACACAAAACATTATATAATTTCTCACTTCTTCTCTTAGCAAGGGTTTTGACTAAAGAGGAAGAAGGAATGGAAAATTCATCTACGTTTGTCTTATACACCAATTGTAGACAAACATAATAATAATAATTTTTTAAACAAAAAATTGAAAAAAGGTCTGGTCGGTGAGACATTTTCCTTCGAGTTGATGTAATAATTTAACAATTTGTTTAATTTGATTGGTACAGTTTTTTCATTTTCTCATGCTCATGAGCCTTCAATGTTTCATACGGAAATGAATTATTGATAGTTATTGCATTTAATACGAAATTATTATGAATTATAAATGTGGATTGGTAATTTGGTAGAGTGAGAGGACAGACTCTATTCGCATAGAGAGCAAAATGTTATAAAATAAAGTTAAAAATTAAGGTAAATTAACTCTGCTTGATTTAATCACTCAGTTTTATTAACTTCTAAAATTGTGAGTTCCGAGCAACGATTTGAGATCGGTATGAGTAGATGAATAAACTTTAGATTCAGTGCAATTCGTGACATTTAAAGTTGTTTCATAAAATAAAATAAAAATTGAACGGTAGAAGACAAAGGGAAGGAGAGTTTTCGATTGGTGCAACCAGTGTGAACAGAGAATGTCATACAACAACGATTTTAACAGTCTAGTGACTTAAACATAAACTTACTAATAGTTTAGTGACCTTGGGTGTAATTTAACCAGAAACTAATTGAATAGTTCACAAAGTCAAATACCAATTTGATTAACTTCTAATTTTTGCAGTCTTCATTGATTAAGTAATTAATTAAGCAAACACCATGATTATGATGGTTTTGGTTAATTAAGCTCCCCACCGTTAGTGGTAATTAACCTTCTTGTTGTTTGTTGGGGAGCAACTAATGCACTCCTTAATGCATGTAACGACAATTTTTAATTGTATAAGTTCGAACATTAATCTATTAATTACAAGTTTTCAAAAAGGGTAAACTACAAAATAGTCACTTATGTATGATTTAAATTACTTTTTGGTCACTGAACTTTAATTTGTTACAAAATATCTATGAACATTATTAATTTTTACATTTTGATCACTAAGTTGTTAATGGTGTAATGGAAAGTTAACGTGGCATGTTAAATCATCATTTCAAGTGAAAATTGTAAGTCAAATTGCAGATAGTCCCTATATATTTTTTGAAAAATTTTAAGCTCCGTGATTAAAATGTTACAAATCAATAATGTTAGTGACCATTTCGTAACAATTTAAAGTTTTGTTATTTCCAAAATGTTATGCAAACAAATATATCATCACATATGTAATGCCAAGTCAACTTACTATTTTCATATATTACTCACAAAAAGTCAATTAAAGAATTTAACAGCTGTCATTTGCGTTAAGATTGAAATTTTAAAATTCATATATATATATATATATATAATGACTAAGAATGATAAAATTAGAGAATATGAAATAATAGCAACATTTATCCAAATGGATTTAACTGCTTCTGTTTGAATCAATACTAAAATTTTAAATTTTTAGAAGTATAAGAACTAAAATCGACATATTTGAAATATATAAAATTAAAATTGATAAAAAATAGATAAGGATTAAATTGACAAGTTATGTATTGTACAGGGATTAATAGCAAAATATATACATAGCTAAAACACGTCAATAGTGACGTTATTCATGCGGTGGAGAATAATAATGCCTTGGGTTGGGCTTACATGGCTCGTCTTCACCTGTTTTTATGCATGTGGCATGCTATTAAAGGTTTTTTAGTTAAAATATCCTACAAGTATTTCTACTCCTCAAAATTTTAAAACTTAATCTTTATACTTATAATCTTGTTAGGTTTTTGTGTGTGTTAAATTCAGGTTAATTACAATATTATTTTTAATTATACGACTCTTAAATAAAGTTTTTTTTAAAATTTCAAAATGTCACACAAAAATTTAATAAAAAAGTGTTAACAATTAGATCTAAATTTTCAAATCTAAAATTAAAAGGATTAAATTTTTAAAAATAAAAATATAAGAACTAAATTTTAAATATTCGAAAGTATAAAAACTTATATCATATTTTAACCTTTTTTATATAAGTTTTTAAAATTTATAATTCAATTTTTACTACTAAATTTTTTGAAAAAAATTAATATCTTTAAACGACTTAGGAAGGAATTTAACGATTTTGGAGGACCACCACCTAAATTCGCCCGCCTCAAGGCTCATAGGGTTGACCGGTGAGGGCTATCTAGTCAACTTTCTCAATGTTTGTACCCTACATCAATTTTCATCATATTTGGTAGACAATATTAACTAGATTTTTTATAGTAATTTAGAACATTAAAGGGGAAATAAGAGTCAAATCATTGCTATAAAAAATATTTATCAATTTAGTCTTGAATTATATATTTTTTTCAATTTAGTATGTGAATTGTTTTTATTTTAATTCGGTATTACGATTATTATTTTGGTCTCAATTTATCTTAATATGAAAAAAAGTTGTAAATAAGAACATTACATGTGTGTCATTGATGATGGTTAACAAACAAATTATTGGAGAAAGAATAGGAAATTATTATAGTGGCATGTCGAACATGGGTGATTGGTAGTTGGCACACAGATTAGATTAGATGTTTAATTGGAGAAGTTTTTCCACAAAAACCCTTTATGGTGCATGAGATTTGGATTTTGAGAGTACTAATTTGGATGGGGTTCAACATTTAATTGGTGATTGAAATTTCGTACCCTTTGGATCCCACATTTAATACTGGCTCCACTTAGATATTCATTTAATACCCGATATAATCCATCAATGTTAAACCCTAAAAATAGTAGTAAATTTCGGAAAGATAAGTATTTTAAATGTATTAATAGAATCAAATTGAAAAAAAAAATTAAGGAAAAAGGTAACGAGAAAGTGATGGTTGGAAATGCAAAATAGCTAGGCAGCCTATTGGTAGTACAAATAATGTGATTAGTGTTAGGGAAAAAAAGGTCCTTTGTCTCCTACCACCATGGAAGTACCCACTTGCTTCATTACTTCATTTGCCTTCTCATTTTGGACTTTTGTTTTTCTGCCCCTTTTCTAACGCGTGTGGACCTTAAATTTTGCACCACATTTCCCCCTTTTTTTCTTTTTCCATTTGGATAATTTGTATCCCCACCCCCTTCCCCTTTTGTTCTATTTGTGCTTCAGTTCAAATAACCACATATTTTGCAACATAATACTCTTTAGGTAAAAAGATTTCTTTGGTCTTTCTCGGTTTTTATATTGAACAAATTGATCCCTTTTAAAAAAATAGAGTAATTTAATTTCTGCTAATCTCGAAAGTGAGCAACTAATGATAATTAATCACAGCGTTAGTGTTTTTTTCGTCAATTTTACTGGTATAATAACAAATTTCGCCTTCAAAGTTTATACTTTCTGTCAAATTAGTCTTGATTTAACAAATTTAGCCCGCAACATTTACACATGCTATCAAATTGGTTCTAATTCAACAAATTTATCATGCAATATTTACACAAAATATACAAGCATTGATGGCTAAATTTGTTATTATACTAACCAAAATAATGTACAAGTGACGGAAAACATCAACATTATAATTAATTATCCTTAGTTTCTCACTTTCAAAACTGTTAGAAATTATATTGTTCTAGTTTTTTTTGAAAGGGACCAATTTGTTCAATATTGAAATTGAGAGGAACCAAAAAGGTGTTTTTACCTACCTTTTTCCTCCTAATTAATGGTACAATTAGGATTAGTTTGGATGGGCAATGCGTTTACCTCTAGTAAGGTTATAAAAAACAGTAGTGACAGTGAGATTAGTTATTGTAGCGATGAGATTTGATACTGTAGTAATGAGATTAGAAACATCGGTGAGATATGGGTTTGGATTCAGATATGAGTTTGGATTCAAACACAACTATAGCTGTGAGGTGACTATTAAAGATATTAGATTAAAAATTATATATAATAGAATTTTTTTAAATTATTTTACTTTTACAATATTATTAAATATATGTGAATTTATAACTTCATTTAATAAAATATTAGAATGTAAATTTATAATAAAATATTGATTTTTCTTTCGACGTGCTTTTTTACTTTTCTTTATTCAATTTATAAATAAATGAAAATGGACAAAATAAAAGTATGTAAGTTGCGTTTGCAGCTTTGAATATTCAACTGGACATAAATGGAGCAATGAAAATTTTGGGGTGTGGCCCAATCTATTCCATTCCACTGCACTAAAGCCTTGTCATGTAAAGGAAGTTTTGTGCTACGATTGCACAGAAATCAATAGAAAATGCATTGTACTATGCTAAACGTGGATGCAAAGGAACTCTTAGTTAAATGTCTAATCGTGAATTGGAACAAGTCAAGGGCATTTTTTTTAGAAGTGTGAGATATGTATATTTTTTTTCACATTTAGGAAGTGTTGAAATTATACTCACGTATATAATGAATCTACATATGCATTGAAAAGTTTGAAAACAAATATAGAAAGTGTATTTTCCTAAACTATACATGCATTGAAAATAAACACTCTTCAACTAGTCATGGACAAAAAAGGAAGAGAGAAGACAAATTTTGTGAGTCATTCAAAGTTGGAGAAACAAAAGAACTTGTCGCCCCAAGTACATTTTCGGCTGGTCTGTAATAGATGAATTTTAACATTTAAGTCCTCCTTCAAATACAAACAAACACTGTGCAAGAGTTTTTGTGAAAGAAAAAGGCATTATATATATATATATAATTTGATATTGAGGGGGAATTTAGGAAGTTGGTATTAGAGGTTAAAATAAAATTACAAAAGTGCGAGGGTCAAAGGTAGAAATTTCAATATTTTAAAAGGATTTAAATTAAACTATTGTGAATTGAGAGGGATCGAAGTTGTTATTATTCCGTTTAATCAAAAGGGTCTAACATTAGGGGTGAATTCAGTTTAGTTTAATCGAATTTTTTAGAAATTTCAAGAAGTCTATGAAAATTCGGTGCTAGTTTTAGATTTTGGGTTTTTGGACTTATTAGGTAAAACTAATTTTATTTTATGGCTTTTAGATATTATTTAGTTTTCAAAATATTTTTTTATTATTGATGAGGGGTATCAACAAAAGACGAAACAATGAGGAGAAGGTAGTGGTGCAAAGGGGGACAATTCACTTAAACAGACGGAGAGTCGGAGAGGGACAAGAGGAGGAGGAAGATTGTTGTGAAGGTTGATAAACCTAAGTATAGAAAGTAAGTGCTCAAGGTTACTAGTGGAGAGGTAGACCCCTTTCCCATCGTTGTGAAGGATGTTTATGGCTAAATACAAGGGTTTCTATGACACTTTTACTATAGAATTACTGACACGTTGAAAAAGTAACAATTAATATTCTTGTTTTCATTAAAAAAGTCGATAAGTTTGTTGAAGATGAAGGAGTTCCTATTTCTGTTTAGCCTCACCATGTACAACTTGCTATGCATAATATATATAGTTCTAACGAAAAGTATTCAATTTCCTAAATAAAGAATAAATAAATAAAAAACAGATTTTAGAGAGAAAGATTCGGAATTTGAAATGGCATAGAAAAGAGAGAAAAGTGAAAAGAAAAGATGAGTCTTGAGGATTGAAAAATGACAAAGGTGTAATCATAAAGAAAAATAAAGCATCTTTTTACATGTACGTACAATATTAATTTGGCTCTTACAATCAAAGTGATAGCATTTAAATTCTCATAATTTTGTTATATAAAAATAATTAATATATTATTTGATACCTAAATTTTTTGTCCCAATTTATTACCTTAATTTTAATATTCAGTTTGGTGTTTGAATTTTTCTTTGTCCTATACAATACCTAAATTTAACTTCACTGTTTAAATTGGTACTTAAGTTTCTATTTTGTCCCAATTAAATACCTATAATTTTTATTACTAAAGCACACATGTCAATATTTATTGAACCACGTGATATTTTTTAATTTGGGTGCTAAATTGAATATAAAATTATACTTAAGTATCAAATTAAATATCGAGCCAAATATAAGTACCACATTATATATTAACGCATTACAAGAATACATTTCCGAGTTAAAAGTGATTTGACTTAAAGAAAGAGGAAGGGTAGCGGGAATCTTCTTCGTTTTCAGTGTCTTTTCAATGATGACTAGAATGATTTTACGTCTATAATATATATAAATTATCTTTTGTAAATTTTATATAAAAAATATGAAAAGAATATTGTGTTTATTTTTAAAATAGAAGAGTTTTTAGCGACGAAACTACATGGACAGTGGTGGCCCTTGCCCCCCAACTTTTTGGGGTTAAATTTAGGTCCCTCCTAATTTCGAAACTCGACAAACTGAGCCATGCCTTCCATCAATTTTGGGAGTTAAACGCCTTTAGATCCCTCCTAGTTTTGAAACTGGACAAATTGAGCCTTGACTCCCTCAATTTTTTTTAGTTTAAATGCCTTTTAGGTCCCTGTCAAAGCTAAAATTAGATAAATTGAGCATATTTCCCAATTGTTTTGTCTAAATGCCTCTTTTAAGTCCATTTCAATTTCAAAATTGAGCTCTGTTTCCCAATTGAGCCCTACCAAGTCACTTATAAATGACTTTCCCGATATTTTAAAATTTTTTTGCCAACAAGTGTTATTACTATTTATATTGGGGCCTCAAAATAGTTTATCCTAATTTCATTCCTACTTATCACCAAGTAATTTAAATTAGTAATAAAGACTTCAAAATTACCTTTGGACAGTATGCAGGACAAAATTAACAAAAACAAATAATTAATGTTTAAATAAAATGATTAATGGTTTTCAAACCAATTGATTAGTCAATATTGACTATATTTACACTGCTATAATAATGTCATAACAAATGCTATAAAACTTATAATTTTTATGTAAAAGATGATTTTTTCATGTGCAGCAAATCTAAATTAAATTGTGGCTGCAAAATTAAATCCCAAACTTATTTATAAAAATAATAAAATATCAATCGATTTAAGATACTATTAAACATTTCATGAAAAATAATATTAAAGAAAAAATGTAACAAAATTTAAAAAAAAAAAAAGCCAACAAAAGTAAAAGTTTGGAACCATACCATGTATTTACAAAAAGACTGAATGTTGTACAATGTACCCAATGTAATATTTGTTTCTTACATACTAAGCATGTTGTTGACACGACATCATCTTAGTTTCTGACAACTTTGCTCTGTGTGTGTTTTTCTTTTCTAGAAATACTTTGTGTTTGTAAATTCAATGTTTTTGATGTGCAAAAGAGTACACTAGTTAAAGGGCAAATAAAAGTTAGTTTGTATTTTTTTTAATTTAAAAATCGATAAATTAGTTTATGTAAGTTAAATTAAATAGTAAATTGATTATACGGTTAAAAATTTCGTCAATTTTACAACCTTTATAATACTCTAACCGAGAAAAGATGGACTGACTAATTAAAGTGCAAAAATCATAATATATATGGTTATATATAATATAAAAAGCTAATTATTTGGCACACCGACAATTGATAAATTTAACTGCATAAATAAGATTGGGATTTTATCATGTCTTAATATTTTAAGTACAACTTAAGGACATAGAGAAAAATCCCGACTTACATTTAGAGTTAAAAATTTTCATGACAGTAACCATGAGAGTTAGGTGAGATGGCAATGGTCTCTCCTATGTTAACCGCCCTAAGTATGGAACAGCTTTAAAACTTATGACCAACATCTACTCTTAATGGGCCTAAAAAATGTGAAGCTTTAGTTATTGAACTCGCTCCAATAGATACAATGAGAAATAAAAAAAATCATGACAGTGTACTAAATAATTATCTTAAAAAATATATAAATGAATATATAAATATTGATTTATCAAAATTAATATCAATATAAATTAAATTGAATATTATTATGTAAAAATATATAAATACGATATTATCAAGTCTGTTACTGCTACCAGATACCCGTAAGTACTAATATAAACATTTGATTAAAGGTTATTTAATTATTATTTTATAAATAATTCAGTTTCTGTGATTTATCCACTAAAAAACTGTCGGTGGGATGCTCGTTTTCTCACTTTATCAATGGGTCCCCTTCTCTTTTTTTTTTCTTTTCATATTAGCTCTTACAGTCTTACTGCTTGTATTAATTTAACTTTATTTACAAAGGAATTTTCAGTAGAAGGGGAAAGAAAAGGTTGACCAGAATGAAAAGTTAAGAGCTTTTCAAGGACTAATAACTAAATTGTTGTTTTATATTTTCAAGGAATTTTTCTTTAACTAAGTTCTACTCTCTCTTTTCTTTTTTTCTTTTTATGTAAATGATCTTCAAGGACTTATTTTAATATAATATACGGTAAATTATAGTTTGCTTCCTCCCAACTCATAAATTTTTGGTTTAATTTTAAAAACTATAAAATGTGTATCAATACAAATAAGATTGTATTAGGATTCAAATTGCATTCTGCTCACTCTATTCAGAAAATAGACAAATTAGTCCTTATATGTAAGATCAAGGAGCAGGCATGGCCTTTTATTAGATATTTCATCAATTTCTACTGTTAAAATTAATCCATGTACGTTAACATGAGGTATATCATATATGTATCATGTCATGTGTAACTTTCTGGCTATTTCGTCAATTACATCAGTTTTTAACAGTAGAAATGGATGAAATTTTTAACAGAAATGATGGATTTACTCTTTGATCTAACATACAGAGACTAATTGTCCATTTTTAAATAAAAGTAACAAAAAATATCTTATTTATATAAATTACCATAAGATTAACTGCTAGGGTCATAATCTTACCGAATTAAATTCAAATAAAATAAATTTAAACTCGAAATTCAACATCAATTAAGGATGTATAACATTCACTATGAAAGTTTCCTTTTATTTTACATTCGTCCTTTTCGCATTCATTTTTTTCGAATAAGTTTAATCAAATATTCGTTAATGGAACATTCTCTTCTCTTTCCCAAATATTTTTCTTCCTTTTGCTCTTCTTTTCGAAAAGGAATTCATTTTATGTTGGCCAAAGAAAAAAAAAAGAAATTCTCTTTTTCTTTTTATTCTTACAAAATATATGATTATTACATGACATTTATAGATCCATAACACTTTTGGTTAGATTTGATAATTGGTACATATATATTTTATTAATTAAAAATATATTAAAATTTTAAATATAAAGCTTAAAACTATCAATATTTCACTTTATACATTTTATTTTATATCATACCCACAAAGATAATAACCTAAAATGTTATATAGTTAAAATATGTAAACGAATCATTGGGTTTATTTTATATTATCCAATTGAATATTTTTGAAGAACTATCCAATTGAACTTTAAAATATTCTTTTATTTAATTAAATAAATTGAGATTCTTAAAAAAAAAGTCTTATTCTTATTCTTAGAACATGTTTGGATAATAATCTTGATGAACCACTAAATTATATTATTTGCTTAATTACTTTATTTTCCTTCCCAAGAAGGGCATAAAGCAAAAAGAACACTACCAAGCACTTTTTTAAATAAAGTCTTTATTTATATATGTATTAGTCTGAAATGACATATTTTATAATTCTATACAATTTATAACATTTTTTTAAAGGAGTCAATTAAGAAAATAAAAATATGAATTTTATAGAAATTAAAAATGTATATGTATAAGTAAGTTTTCATTGTTTTAAAAGGGAGTCGATTAAGTCCAATTTTAGTATTTGTAATTTTTTTTGTTCATTTTGGTCTCTGAATTTGGTAATCATATCCATTTTGGTCCCTCAACTTATATTTTGTCAAGATTTGGTGATGTAATTGGTGTTCTTCGAACAAGACTAGATTGGCCGTCGAATTGATTGGACTAGGAATCAACCACTATATTTGTCCAAGCAAAGGGTTGAATTGGGAATTGCTCGAAAGCGGGGAAAAATGAAAATTGGGACAAAAAGCCAATAGTTGAATAGGTTGAACTAATTAAATGAAAAGATAATTTATTTATTATTGGTCTAGCGGTTGAACTGATCAAATCGAATGAATCGAAAACCAGTGGTCTAACCGATTTAATCATCGGTCCGGTTATTCGAATACCGCACGTGACACTATAAGATTGTATCACATCATTACTTGGAAATTTATATAAATTTTTAATTTTCAAGTGATGATGTGTCACAATCTCATAGTGCCACACAACAAGTTTTTTTTTTTTTGAAGTTCAAAGACCAAAATAAATCTAATTATCAAATTTAAGTACAAAAATGAATATAAAATAAAAATACTAAAATGGACCTAATTACAAAGTTAAAAAATCAAATTTATATAAACCCTTTGAAAAATACGTGTGGCATATATATATATTTATGGTTTTCTAAATATATTATATAGTACACCTTATTAATTATATTACAATTCCCGTACAGTATTAAACAAAATATGTATATATACCTGTAGAATACGATTGACATCAGATTTTGTCATTACAAGAAAGCACAAACACTTTTATGCCATCAGAAAAACCCAACTACTGTCGGAAAGATATATCAGAAAACGAAAAGGTGAAATCATATTAAAAACATCTTTTAAGTCGAATGATGTTCATAACTAACTGACATTTTATGGAACAAATCCACGCATTTATCAAACTTGTTAATTAAGTCATTTACTTAATTGCTTTTAAAAGCATGCAAAAGTTCTCGTTAACTTTCTTCTCTTAAATTATTCATATATCCTTTCAAAATAAAATCATTCATATAATGAATCAGATAAATGTATATATATATTATTTTCCACATCCACCTTTTTTTATTATTTAATATCCAAAAGATGATCATAAAAATAAAAAGAATGAATTTAAATAGGTAAAAATATTGTAGAGGATCATGTACTAAAAGTTGGATTGTATTTTATTTTATTTATTCAAAAATAGATAAAATAGTCCCTACATGTTAGATTAAAAGTAAACTGGTTATCCTGTTAAAATTGTATCCATTTGTATTGTTAAAATTGGTCTTAATATGAGGTACTTATTTCATCTACCACACTAATTTTTAGCAATACAAATAAATGATTTTTAATAAAAGGATTAATTTATTTTTCAACTAATATACAATAATCAATTTAGCGTATTTTTTTGAATAGAGGACACATTTACCTATTTAAATATAATATAAAATCTGATAAATCACCGCTAGACTCGAAACAGTGAGTATTTGTTAAAATTTATGAACTATTGTATAAAAAAAATATAAATCCATATAAATTTAAAAAATACGAGTTTTTAAAAGGGGAGTTAAAATGGTTTATAGCTCATCCCCTCCAATGGGCAAAAGAGCTGAAAGTAGAAGACAGCTCATGCTTTACGACATGGACCTAACACCAACCTTCTCTATTACTCTCTCTCGCACACACTCACTCACTTCCACCTTTTTTTTTTCTTTTATATAATCCATCTCTCTCATTTAACTCTTATTATATTGTTGTAGTGATATTAATAGCCTTTTTTTTGTTGCTATCTACATTTTGTTACTGATTTTTGCAGCCACCACCTGAAAAAGGAACAGCAATGGCGTATGACAGGCTCCGACCATCTGAACCCGGCAGCTCTGGAGTTACTCAGCAACAAAATCATGAAGAACCCAAAGCCAAAAACAACAAGAGAAAGATCGTTATTCTTTCGGTTATTGCATTGACGATGATCGTTGCCTCGGCTGTTTGTGCCGGACTCGTGATTGGTCTCCGTGAAGCCGGTGCTGATCCTGTCGGTACCCAAGTCCGACGTAAGCCGACACAAGCTATTTCTAAAACTTGTAGTAGGACTCGGTTCCCGAACCTCTGTGTCAACTCACTCCTCGAGTTCCCTGGCTCGCTCACTGCTAATGAGCAAGACCTGGTTCACATTTCATTCAATATGACGCTGCAGCACTTTAGTAAAGCGCTTTATCTGGCCAACTCGATCTCATTCGTCCAGATGGATCCACGTGTACGGTCGGCGTACGACGATTGCCTCGAGCTTCTGGATGATTCCGTCGACGCGCTCTCCGTTCCTGTCGTCCATCATTCCCTCCCAGGACGGCGGAAACAATGGCGGAGGATCACCCCAGGACGTGATGACGTGGCTCAGCGCCGCGCTGACGAACCATGACACGTGTACGGAGGGATTCGATGGAGTGAGCGGGACGGTGAAGGATCAAGTGACTGACAAACTGAAGGACTTGTCGGAGCTGGTAAGTAACTGCCTGTCGATCTTCGCTGCGAGCGGCGGAGACGATTTCGTACTAAAATGGACCTAATTACAAAGTTAAAAATCAAATTTATATAAACCCTTTGAAAAATACGTGTGGCATATATATATATTTATGGTTTTCTAAATATATTATATAGTACACCTTATTAATTATATTACAATTCCCGTACAGTATTAAACAAAATATGTATATATACCTGTAGAATACGATTGACATCAGATTTTGTCATTACAAGAAAGCACAAACACTTTTATGCCATCAGAAAAACCCAACTACTGTCGGAAAGATATATCAGAAAACGAAAAGGTGAAATCATATTAAAAACATCTTTTAAGTCGAATGATGTTCATAACTAACTGACATTTTATGGAACAAATCCACGCATTTATCAAACTTGTTAATTAAGTCATTTACTTAATTGCTTTTAAAAGCATGCAAAAGTTCTCGTTAACTTTCTTCTCTTAAATTATTCATATATCCTTTCAAAATAAAATCATTCATATAATGAATCAGATAAATGTGTATATATATATTATTTTCCACATCCACCTTTTTTATTATTTAATATCCAAAAGATGATCATAAAAATAAAAAGAATGAATTTAAATAGGTAAAAATATTGTAGAGGATCATGTACTAAAAGTTGGATTGTATTTTATTTTATTTATTCAAAAATAGATAAAATAGTCCCTACATGTTAGATTAAAGAGTAAACTGGTTATCCTGTTAAAATTGTATCCATTTGTATTGTTAAAAATTGGTCTTAATATGAGGTACTTATTTCATCTACCACACTAATTTTAGCAATACAAATAAATGATTTTTTAATAAAAGGATTAATTTATTTTTCAACTAATATACAATAATCAATTTAGCGTATTTTTTTGAATAGAGGACACATTTACCTATTTAAATATAATATAAAATCTGATAAATCACCGCTAGACTCGAAACAGTGAGTATTTGTTAAAATTTATGAACTATTGTATAAAAAAATATAAATCCATATAAATTTAAAAATACGAGTTTTTAAAGGGGAGTTAAAATGGTTTATAGCTCATCCTCCAATGGGCAAAAGAGCTGAAAGTAGAAGACAGCTCATGCTTTACGACATGGACCTAACACCAACCTTCTCTATTACTCTCTCTCGCACACACTCACTCACTTCCACCTTTTTTTTCTTTTATATAATCCATCTCTCTCATTTAACTCTTATTATATTGTTGTAGTGATATTAATAGCCTTTTTTTGTTGCTATCTACATTTTGTTACTGATTTTGCAGCCACCACCTGAAAAAGGAACAGCAATGGCGTATGACAGGCTCCGACCATCTGAACCCGGCAGCTCTGGAGTTACTCAGCAACAAAATCATGAAGAACCCAAAGCCAAAAACAACAAGAGAAAGATCGTTATTCTTTCGGTTATTGCATTGACGATGATCGTTGCCTCGGCTGTTTGTGCCGGACTCGTGATTGGTCTCCGTGAAGCCGGTGCTGATCCTGTCGGTACCCAAGTCCGACGTAAGCCGACACAAGCTATTTCTAAAACTTGTAGTAGGACTCGGTTCCCGAACCTCTGTGTCAACTCACTCCTCGAGTTCCCTGGCTCGCTCACTGCTAATGAGCAAGACCTGGTTCACATTTCATTCAATATGACGCTGCAGCACTTTAGTAAAGCGCTTTATCTGGCCAACTCGATCTCATTCGTCCAGATGGATCCACGTGTACGGTCGGCGTACGACGATTGCCTCGAGCTTCTGGATGATTCCGTCGACGCGCTCTCCCGTTCCCTGTCGTCCATCATTCCCTCCCAGGACGGCGGAAACAATGGCGGAGGATCACCCCAGGACGTGATGACGTGGCTCAGCGCCGCGCTGACGAACCATGACACGTGTACGGAGGGATTCGATGGAGTGAGCGGGACGGTGAAGGATCAAGTGACTGACAAACTGAAGGACTTGTCGGAGCTGGTAAGTAACTGCCTGTCGATCTTCGCTGCGAGCGGCGGAGACGATTTCGCCGGAGTTCCTATTCAGAACCGGAGGCTGCTATCGGCGGATGACGATTTATCGGGAGGGAATGTCGACGAGGAGAATTTCCCGAAATGGCTGGGGAGAAAAGAGAGGGAGCTGCTGAACAAGCCCGTGTCGGGGATCCAGGCCGATATAACCGTCTCGAAAGATGGAAGCGGCACCGTTAAAACGATTGCTGAGGCGATTAAAAAGGCGCCGGAGCATAGTACTCGTCGGATCATCATCTACGTGAAGGCAGGAAGGTAAAATTTTCCGTTATGATAAAAAAGTTAAATTTTATTACAAACTTTTTCCCTTTTGGCTTTTCTGACATCACCTTTACGTTACTGTTATTGATATTTACAGATTAAAAATATCTAATTATGTGTGATGTAATATTCTTTTTGGATAATTAAATATTTTTTAAATTTTTATGATAAATATAATTTTTACAGGTACGAAGAGGATAATTTGAAGGTGGGGAGGAAGAAAATAAACTTGATGTTTATAGGTGACGGAAAAGGTAAAACAGTGATTACAGGAGGAAAAAGTGTAGCTGAGCACATGACTACTTTCCACACTGCTGCCTTTGGTCAGTTTCACCCTTCTTATTTTATTTCCTCCACAAAATATACAATATTCTACTATAATTAAAATAATTAAATTATCAAATAAAATAGTAAACTATTGGACCGAAACCATTAAGCTTGTCCATGGTGCATGATGTTAGAATTCGCACGTGGGATGTTATTAGACAGACAAAGCCCTAGATTCTTGCAGCCACTTTACCTTATCTACGTCTTGTCCATACAATTGGAAATTACAAACCTTGTGTTATTTTATTTTAATAAAAATCGAGGTAGGGATTGTCCAAATTGGTTTTTTCGTTTATAAAGTGGTCATATATTATGCAATATTTAATTTGTTCTTTTTGTATCTATTATTCGTATCATAATTAATTGTCATGTTATCATTATTATTATCAAAGCGAAAAAAAAGATCCCACAAATTTCGTAGCTAATCTCGTTCTAATTTGCTTCATTTTCAAAGAAAGCTGTATCATTCATTGGTTTGTTTTCACTTTCAGCGGCAACTGGGGCTGGTTTTATTGCAAGGGACATGACATTCGAGAACTATGCCGGACCCGCCAAGCACCAAGCAGTGGCTCTTAGAGTCGGAGCTGACCACGCCGTCGTATACAGGTGCAACATCATCGGTTACCAAGACACTTTATACGTCCACTCCAACCGTCAATTCTACCGCGAATGCGATGTTTACGGAACAGTTGATTTCATTTTCGGTAACGCCGCCGTAGTACTCCAAAACTGTAGCCTTTACGCCCGGAAACCCATGCCCCAACAAAAAAACACCATCACAGCCCAAAACCGAAAAGACCCGAACCAAAACACCGGTATTTCAATCCATGCATGTCGAATCATACCCACACAGGACCTCGCCGCCGCCAAATCAAGCTTCCCAACATACCTAGGCCGTCCGTGGAAGCTATATTCAAGGACCGTATACATGTTATCATACATGGGCAACCACGTTCACTCAAGGGGATGGTTAGAATGGAGTGGAACATTCGCTTTAGATACATTATACTACGGCGAATACATGAATTCCGGCCCGGGTGCGGCGGTCGGACAACGAGTAAGATGGCCTGGGTATCGAGTCATCACTTCAGAAGTTGAAGCAAGTAAATTCACCGTTGCAAAATTCATCTATGGAACTTCATGGTTACCATCAACCGGAGTTGCTTTCTTTTCTGGCCTACAAGTTTAATTTTTTTTTTTACGTCCTAATTTTTTTTTACCCATGATATTGTAATAAAGGTCGTTATTATCGTTAAAAATTTAACTCCCGACATGTTCTAGAAGGTTAGAACTAGAATATAGAATATAAAAAATTGTGTATTGTATTTTCGTATTTTTTTTTAAATGTGAGCAATATAAACACATAAAATTACAAGTGTTAATTATAATGTTTTTGCTTGGTGGGTTGTTGGCGTAGCAATATTCTTAGGGTAAGTGTGAGGCTGATGTTTACCTTAAAAAAAATTAATGGTGTCGGTGCTGAGAAACCCTTGGCCAGTGCAATGTTGACGTGTTTGTATTGGTCATCAAAGCAAGGCCAACGGCGGTTTAAAACCATATGGAGCAGTGTACGTGGCGGGTCCATATGGTAACAGCAGAATAAACGAGTGACAACTGTTATGATGAAATAGGTCTGTGGATGTGGATTTTCGTATTTTAAAAGAGAAGTTCGTTTTTTTGGGGTCTTTTAGCTTTTAGCAGTGTAAAGTAAAGCTATGTTGGGGCAATGGCTTAAAGATGATTTTTCTAAAATTCTGCTATTAGTTGTCGTATTTTATGGAAATTGAGTTTTTATATATTTTAAAATTTAAAATTTTAATCAAATTTGTTTGGTTAAACTTGATTACTAATCTTCTATTACGCATACAATTATAAATTTAATTCGTTCTTTATTTTTCGAATTGATGTAAATGACAATTATTTATTCTCATTAATTGGATATTTCAAAAGTATTATATGAAAATAATATATCTAGTGCATCAGATAATTTCATAGTACAGACTTTTTTTTTTTTTTTCTTCTTGTTTGTTTTGGGTAGAATAATTTTTGTCCATCTCTCACTTTTATCATCTTCTTATCCGAAATTCCTCGCTGGATCTCAAAAGTACAGCATTCAACTAGAATAAAAGTAGGTGTACATTGTACAATGCTGTTGTATTGTTCCTTTCTACCAAGCCTTGGAGGTAAAAGGTAAATTAATAAAAGTAAAAACTATTTCTGTTGTACGGAGAGAGATGTCATTAGTAGAGATTGAAATTTTAGAATTCTTTAGATATATAAAAAATCTCACATCGATGGGCTTACAGAATTTTCAATAATTTAGTCTAATTACAAGAGATTATGTTAAATTAATAGTATAATAACTATACTAAGATTGGGTAGGGAGGCCAATTTTAATCAGTAATTAAATTCATAAAAAAAAAAAAACCAACCAGCCCAGTTTCAAAAACGGAATAAATTCCAACCTGCAAATGATTTTAATATGGAATCTCCATCTAAAGTAGCGCCACATTTTATAACATGTAAACAGCACAGATATATCAGCATATAAAACTCATACAACACTGAATTTCAATGACACTATTATTTGATGATTTGGGAGTGGATGGGGTTGATTACTACTTGATACTTGATACATGATACATGATACATGCCCAGTGAAACTAAATCACTCCATTTCTTTTTCCCCCCATAAAATGATAGTTGACCAAGTATTTATGTGTATAATAATAAATAATAATCATCTATTAAATTGATAATGTCAGCTTACTATGTACAACTAAGTTTACATCCAAATCCTTACATACTGGCAACAACTGAAGGAAGAAGCTCTGTTTCCACCTCGGGTTCCCCACTTGTCTGCAAACACAATATTTTTTAATATAATACTACTCACATTTTCAGAAAATACTCCGTTCATATAATGAAATAATGGTCCAAGTTATATACACATACCTCCAAGTCCTTCAATTTTGGTTGTGAAAGGTAACTGTCCAATGCACCTTTACCGTAAAGAATCTTTGCACCGCTTCCACGGCCTTTAAGTTCAACGGCTTCCTCATCGACTACTACCGCATCTATTATGTCATCGCCAGTCCTAACATCCGGTATCTGCAAAGCAGAAATGTAAGAAAATCCATGAAGTTTGTGTTGCATGGTATCTAAAACCAATTGGTCCAAAACAAATAATTGAAGAGAAACTGGAAAGCACAAAAGATGAAATCTTAGTGACACCTTGTTCTAAATCCAGTCTAGTCATAATTTTGTCTTTCTTTTAGGGTTAATGTAATTGTTGACCTTTGAACTTGGCAACGAGGTCCACTTTGATACTGAACTTTCTTTCGGTCCACATTAACGAGGTCCACCCTGAACTTGGATTTCATTAGTGATTGACACTGAGATTGTGCTACGTCATGACACCTTAACGGAATCCAAGTTCAGGAATTAAATTGGGAAAAAGCTACCAAGTTGCGAGACAAATGTGGACCAAAACAGTTTTAGGTACTCATTGCCAAGTTCAGGGCCAAATATTATATTAATCCTTTGTTTAATCCACTAAACTGAAAGTCTAGACTCTTAAGGTTTTCTACTATATTTTACAAGGTTTCCAAATGCAAGCCAATGTAAGTATCGAAGTAGTCCTTTTAGCACTGACAAAGATTTCCTACTTTAATCTGCGGCATTGCTTTTGGGGAAAGTATAACAGTTTGTGTGTTCGAAACTTCTTGAATAGCATATAAACTTGTAATAAACAGGCCACATCATGCATAAATCAACATTGGATAACTTTTTTCACCACGGATATCACTCTATAGTCAATAGCAGGTGAGAAAAAAAGTCAGAATAGCACGGCATAGCTACCTCATACATGGCATCCATCAAGATATTCTCCAAGATGGCTCGTAAACCTCTGGCCCCAGTATTTTTAGTTATTGCTTTTCTGGCAATTGATTTCAAAGCACCTTCTGTGATATGCAAATTGACCTAAGGAGAAAGAAGATAAAGTGAAATCAATTGGTGTATAGAACTGCAGGCAAATTAAATGTACTGAATACAAATATAATTAGCATTTAAAGTAGGGTTATGTAAAGAACTTACTCCATTCATTTGGAACATCTTTTTGTATTGCTTGCATAGGGCATTTTTTGGCTCTGTTAGCACCTAAAATAGTCGCAACAGTTGCACCATATAAGAAGCTGAATTAAACAATCACATCACTTGTGCAAGAAAGGAACCTTTAATATAACAACAGTTGCAACTTGCACTTTCAAAGACCATAATTAACTGAATAACTTGCATACAACAGTAATCTTCCATTACATTTTCTAAAGACAAACATTCACCTGAACAAGTTGTTCTTCAGTCAGAGCCAATAAACTGACAAGAACAGGGAATCGCCCAACAAATTCCGGTATCAAACCATATGCAACAAGATCAGTACTTTCAACCTGCCAAATAAAAATGTTTCATATAGAAATGCGAGAATCTAAAATGGTATGTCATCCCAAATACTATATAGAGAACTTACGGTCTCCATTAAAGATGATGTCAAGGCAGCATTTGTAACACCGCCAGCTCTCATGTTTGCACGCACCGGAGCTCCAAAACCAATTGAAGAATCTTGAAGTCTGAAATCCATTCAAGAAACTTTAAATTGTACATGTTAAAAAGTACTGGAGACAAATACAGTAATTTCTATATTGGTATAACCTTTCTGAAATTGTTTTCTCTATGTCAATAAAAGCACCCCCACATATGAAGAGTATGTCCTTTGTGTCAATCTGCGAAGAAATACAAAAAAGAACCAACAATAACACCGTGTTCCTATAGAGAGGGAAAAGAACATAAAAATGCAGAGCCTGGCAAAATCAGTCATGAAGATTTTGCCATTATGGAGTCCCAATCAGATGTTTAAAAAAAAACACAAATATCATATCCATGAGCTCAAAATAGTGCATAATGTAAAAAAGTAAACACCCATCAAAACTTGCAACTCTGAGTGTATACCTGAATATTTTCACCTCTAGGATGCTTTCTAGCTCCCTTCTCAGGAACATTAACAATCTGGACCAACAAATAAAGCAACCGGGGTCAGGATAGTGAATCACTTATTAAACCAACCTGAGTAAATACTAATTAGAATTGGTGATTATTAGCTTGGCTTATGAAACTGATACCAAACTGGTCTATGCCAGAGACACGGATCCTACACCATGCTGTTGCAACTTCTAAATTATTTACAATATAATATTTTTGCAGTTAGGAAATTATGCACTTACTGTTCCTTCTAGCATCTTTAGTAATGCCTGCTGAACACCCTCCCCAGACACATCCCTGCTAATGTTAAGGCTCTCGGCCTGCATAGCAAGACGTAAGAGATGAATAAAGAGCAGCAAAAAACTGATAGAAATTAGAGGAGGAGGAAAAGAACCTTTTTGGTGATCTTATCAACTTCGTCAATGTAAACAATGCCCTGCTGTGCAGCTGCAACATTATAGTCAGCAACCTGAAAAGGCATATAAAAGGAAATTCATAAAGGGGTTATGAATCAAGAACAGGCATAAGAGCAAACAAAACCCCATTTATATTACACTGGCCTCACTACAATTGAATTTAATAATTTTCACTTTTACTAATGCAACTTTAAAGTTGATTGTATGAAGTCCTATCTAATGCCAAAGCTTATTTTCTTCCATAGATATGAAAGCTAACCCCATTGAAGATAGCAAAAACATGCCATTAAAGCACTGTAAAATGGAAAAAGTACTTGCACTTCAAAGCTTTTAATTCATTTAGTGTACATAAGGCTCTTGAATTTACCACAAGGAGCTTGTATAATATAGATTCAACATCTTCGCCTACATACCCTGCCTGCATATAGCATATGAAAACATAACTCAGTTCCATGCAACATAAATATAAATAACCAAATTTCAAAAACGAGGAATAATCAGTGATGAAATATTTTTACGACATATAAAAACATGTGTATTTATCAAATAAAAAAGGCTGATGAAGTTCAAATTTATCATGACTTGTCTATAGTTGATGTGTGGCAAAAAGATAAACCCCATGGAGGGGGGGCACAGGGCACTGACAAAAGAGCATCAAAATCTGGTATTAAATAATACTAAACAAAGATCGTTAGGCTTGTACACTGAGAAAACAAATAACGAATCCTATTCCTAGAAGCACATTAAACACACACAATATATATATATATATACTCCGTGACTTGTGAAGGCTTTTACACTAAATTAAGGAACGAAAGTTGCTTATTTCACAGCTAATAAAATGAAAGTGAAAAGCACATTTAGAGGAAATAAATTCATTTAAGCAGGTAAGTACAAGAACATTTATTAACAACAATCAAGAATCAGCAGCTTGCCTGCGTCAAGGTAGTAGCATCTGCAATAACAAAAGGAACATTCACAAAGCGGGCCAAGGTTTTGGCAAGTAATGTTTTCCCTGTCCTTGAGAAAACGTCAAAAGGGAGCATGTAAGAATAGTAACAGAATATAGAGATGTTTATGGTCAAATAAATACTGAATCTACCCAAAATATTGTAGAATTAGCTAGAAAACAAGTAAAAACATAAAAATTGTAGTAAAACATAATAAAGCAAAAGTGGGAGGTCAATGAATTCTCACACCTCAATTTAAATGTTTTGATAAAATAAAGAGAAAGACATTGTGATATATAAAGAAAAATGCAACGCAAAAAAGAATCTCTCTCTTGAAAAGAACCTAGGACAAACAGTTAACAATCACAAAGTGCAAATTTAGAAGTAGAATTTCAACTTCAACACCAAGTATAACAAAAAATTACCTGACCCTGTTGGCCCCATTAAAAGAATGTTACTTTTCTCCAGTTCCACTATATCATCATCTAGTACATATGCAATATCGCTACCTGAATCTCCTGCAGACCTAGCTTACCAAGGAAACATGTTAATAACTGATATTCCCTTAAGAAACACAGTAAACAAGAAGCACATGCAGAGACAGAGACAAAGGATGTGCACACTAGAAGAAAACACAGCTACCAACTTTTGTAAGGTAACTTGGTAGTTCAGACTTCAGAGGTATCCATACCATGCTCGAAACTCACTAGACAATACTGGTATAGCAACTTGACTAATCACAACTATTTAGAATAAACCATATCTAAAGACCTTGGATATGCTAAATGTTAATGTGTATTGCTATGTCATTTTCCTTTCCTTCTCTTTTCTTTTTTCCTCAAAGTTTTAAACATTCTCACAGTTTCATCTTATAATGAGAACTAGAATTGTTTTTGGACATATGCAGAGCCGCATGTTTAACAATTAACTTCCTTAACAATCTATATTATGAATTTACAATTGCAGCAATGAAAAGAAGGAAGCAGATTAAAACAAGAACCGCATATCTTGAAGTTGCCAAACTAACCGTTTTTGCGATGACTCATGGTAGATTCTCATATAGTGGTTGTACACTGCCACTGATAGAACCTGCATTAATGGCATAACATTAGACCAGAAAACAAAATGTAGAAGAATGTTTACATCCTATGTAGCTCTAAGAACATTGTTATTATTCAACATTTACCACCTAATCAATGATTATAAGTTTAAAACCATACCCAACAAAGGCAATATCAAACTCTAAGAGAAATGCATAGCATAACTTGGTGTTAGAATATCACTACAAATTAAGATAATGATATGTATATAACTTCAAACCAATCAAATATTATTAAGGAACTTATCAGTCAATACAGTTTCTAATTCCCAATTACTTTCATAGTTTTCAATAACCCATTTTCTGTTGAACTGTAGTAGTAATAAAAACAATAACCCCAATGCCAATAACACAATTTATTAACAATCACCTTCTTTGCCTTCTCTTGCCCAATCACAAACTTATCCAATCCTTTACAAATCTCTTTGGGTGTAGGAAAATTATGCCCCAAATTAGATCCTCCCCAACAGCCATCCTTTGAATCCGACCCAAAACCGCCTCCAGAACCAGCAGTCGGCCCTCCTCCTCCTCCTCCTCCTCCTCCAGCTCCGCCGCCGCCGCCACCACGGCCCAAATTAACCCCACTAACCCGGATCGCAATCCCATCACCAGGTGGCTGCCAAACCTCCGGTGGGTCCCCATAAGAACTCAATACCCTAAAACTATTACAACCCAGTTTCTCTCTCAATTCTCTATCGACATCCTTGCTTAAATCGTGGGAGTTCCTCCTAATATCCAAAAACCGAGAACCCTTTTCGACGAGTTCGCCACGAAGCGAGACGGGCTTGAAAGAAGTGAAATGATAAGGAGTGTTGACAAAGTGGTCATCCCATTTGTTGCGGATGGTGGTACAGTGAGAGGAACTAGCCATGCGACCATAGTGCATGTAATTAGATAGAAAATGCCTGAACTGAGAGACCGTTAAAGAGGCTGTTTCGGCCGAAGGTTTGCATCTGAATGCAGCCATGGAAAAAAAAAAGATAATCCTTTTTAGAGGGTTTGAGAAATTGGGGGGTCAAATGGTAAAGAGTTTAGGGTTCATAAGAAAGGTTCCTTAAGATGAATCTTTTTTAGAGGGATTTGAGAATTTGAGGGCTGAATTGAATTGGGTTTTGCTTAGATTCTGGAATTATCATGTACTTGAATGGGACTTTTTGTTGGGAAGAAGACATTGAAGTGAACAAGATGAATTTGGATTTTCTGCCCAGATATCCAGGGGTAAAAGGGTAATCTGCTTACACGACGACGTCGTATTCAAACAATAAAATATTGGGATTTATTAAAACTTTTGTATTTTTTTAATTTTCCCAAATGGATAACATTGTCTGAATTTGGTAACTGTAAAGAGATAAGAATTAAAATTTTAAAATAGTTTGTAATAAGTTAATAACATAAAAATTTAATTAGAATAAATTTGAATTTAAATTTAAAAATGAGTAAAACTCTAATTTTTTAATTTAAAACAAATAATGTGAATAATTAAAATAACCAAATACAATTAATTTACTATTAACTAAGTCGTGTTTAAAAAAATACTCATCAAGATTTGTATATTAAAAGTGGGATTGTATTTTACTCATTTACTCAAAAAAGAAGATAAATTAATTCTTATATGTTAAATGAAAAAGCACTAATCCCATTAAAAATTTCGTCTATTTCTACTATCAAAAGTTAGTTCTTGTATATCAATATAAGATACGCATGGTGTGCCATATGCCACTATCTAATTATTCCATTAGTCACGCCAATTTCTTACGGTACAAATAGATGAAATTTTTAAAAAGAAAGACTGATTTGCTCTTTGATTTAACATGCAAGAACTAATTTACTCATTTTTTAAGTGTAAAAAGACGAAATACAATCGGATATAATTTGAGCATTGCTTTGTAAAATGGTTTCTTTAAGGTCTAATTTGCATTTTTATAATCGAATGGCCAAAAAGTCTGCCTAACAAGAGGGATATATTCCTAATCTTTTGAATCGTCATGGGATTTGGCAGCCTTACATTTTGGTCCAAGCTTTACATACAAAAAGATTAGGATTCTGGTAATGGATCTTATTCATGTCGGTAGGATTTTCATAGCTTACCCCTTTTATTTTCGGATGGTGACTAGAATGGATAAAAAGAAAACAAAACCCATCAAGCCAATTCAATGATTTTCTCGTCTTAATTAACACACTAACCAAAGATGGGAATTGCAGACAACAGCAAATAAAGTGTAGGAATCTGTAATAAAAGTAGTAAATCCCTTATTTGTCCATGTATGTAAAGCATTGATTCCATCAAGTCAAGTTTAAATTTTACAATTTTGATCCACATCCATTACAAAACAGACCAGGATGCTCTTTACAAGACAACATGGATGCATGAAGACATTTTTGTTGGCAAACAAATAGTACCATTTGGCTTGTATACTATTCAATATTTCAATAAAGTCCCTATGCACACAGAGTTCGTCTGTAAATGATTCGAAGCAGAACATAACACGACAATGCACTTGAATATAACTCAAACATAATGGTATTTGTAAATTGGAGCGTACCGATTGCCATGTTGGCTTTCTGGTATCAAAATATGTCGGATTTATGGTCATTTTTGCCTTTGTGCATGAAATCAGTTCTATGCATTTATGTTATAATTGGTTACCATCAAATTGTAGTAACAGCAAAGCTTCAAGGAATCTTAAATTTTATCAGATACTGAAAATTCCCTCTAGTAGTTAAAAGGAAGCTCTCTAAGGAATCTGCGTATTTTTGCAGATGGTGAAGCTTCCATGCTAAGTGCTAAGTAAAGATATGGTGAACTTACTCGAGTCAAAAACACATTCATTTGAGCTGGCTAGCTACTTCAGCGTAGCTGCTACTACTTAAACAGGTCATCTAACAACTATCGCAAAGCACATTCTTTACAAAAACTACACAATCACGGTAGGATATAAGAGGTGAATGAAGAGCAAACATGACCTTACTTGAGTTTTGTACTCAGATCTTTGGCCTCACTTACTGCAAGGGTTGCTGCATATACCGCCATCTTCTTTACCTATACAAAAAAACATCTTTATAGTGAGTCGATTAAAGCAGTCAACTTTGCATGGAATCGAACACCGAAAAAGAATGTCAGATTTCATATTCAGTTGACAAACATATGTAATTGTCTAATGAACAATAATGAGTAAAAGTACTCTGGAGGCCCTTGTATTAGGATTGCATTTTGCCCCCTTTACTCAAAAAATGGGCAAATTAGTCCTACAAGTTAGATCAAAGAACAAATTGGTCCTTTCTGTTAAAAATTTATCCTCTTCTGCTTTTAAGGAACTAATTTGCCCATTTTCTAAATAAAAGGGACAAAATGCAATCCGACTCCTAGTACAAGGACCTCCATGATATTTTTACCTTCATCTGCCTGTACACATTATGTTTTCTGTGCAGAGAGTTTAATATGTAGTGTAAATTTTACATGTACCTCCAGTTTATCTTCCTTAGCTCTATGGCTTTTTGGAAGCAAGCGAAACTCCTCCGTCAATCTTATACACTCTTGCACATTTTCAGGGGACACAAAATCAAGGGCTACTTTAATGCATGACTGGAAAAAAAGAGAAGTAACACGTAAAGCCAACATCAAAAGGTGAACGAGATTTATGCAGAATTACGGATACTGATTATATAATCAAATGGATCTTAACATTTAAATAGAGGTCAGTGTTTGAGCTCAGACACTCGAAACTACCTCAGAGAAACAAAAAGCTACAACCAGTTCGTGTAAGAAAGATAGGTTTTTTGAGGCCTAGTGAAAACCAAAGGAACCTCACCTGTCTATTTCTTACTTGATGAGGGCATCCCGCGGGAATGAAAACAGCTTCACCAACATGTTGCTCAAATGTCCAAGGTTCAACATCTGTTCACCAACTTGCCATTAAAAAGATAACAGTTGATTTAATGTAATGAAAATAACTTTCAAATAAAAAATTTTCTTACTGAACTCCTCCTTCAGCTGCCTTTTATGTCTTTCAGTGAGATAAAGGGTCTGATCATGAATAGGATGAATAACCTAAAGCACATGTTGCACATCAATTTAGAATAATTTCTAAAAATATAAATCCTAATGGACAATGACATAAGAAGGCATGATGCGCACAAAATTCACGGGAAGATTACTAATGTGATAGAATTCTTTGTGATGCTTCTGTAAGTACTCAATTAACTTGGGTACATCCTCCCTCCGGAAAATATCCCAAACAGCACCACCGAGTTCATTCTCTGAACACAGGTTTTCTGTAACAGACTCTCTAATCATATTTGTATCAAGTCTTACAGACCCTAAATCAATTCCATTAAGAGAACTTTCCTCATCGGAATTATGCGTTTTTCCCACAATGTTGTCATTATGTTCTTGATTACACATCATTTCAGGATTCTTTCTTTCATCTTTATGACGTCTCTTTTTCCGCTTTCTTCCAAATATCTGTGGCACCTTCCGTCTCTGACCACAACAGCGTGTATGCAAGTTTTCAGCATCATATGCCTTCTGCAATTCATCTATGATTTTGCTCTGCCATGGCAGATTCACATTGGTTGTGTGAGTTAGCACATTAACCTACATAGGAAAATGAGAAAAGTTGGGCATTACTGATCCAAAGTGGCAAAGAAAAGAAGAGAAATATGACAATAACATTAATGTAAAAAGTCAACTTACATGATTATCAAAATCTTAAAAAAGGGAGTGGAAGCAGAAAAGCTGCTCAAACTTTTATAGTGAAATAAAATCATCCCGGGACAAAGTTGTAACTTTAGCAAGTCAAAGATTAAATCGAGGAATGAGGATTAGTTTGAACATTTGTAGTTTTAAAAAGCCAAATGTGTGTGCTTTGGGACATGAAAGTTCGATCAAAACTTAAGGACAATTTAAGAAAAGGATTTTCTTATATGTGAATCTCAAATCAACAAGTTGATCCAATGAACAAAAGAATAGCAATGAGAAAAATTAAAAACCTTGGTGGAAGCAACAATGCCTTGTATATAAACTTTAACAAGAGTTATTCTAAGGTAAAAGTGTCATTGGGGCCCCTTAATAGGAGTCAGATTGCATTTTGCTCCCTCTACTAAAAAAGTGGGCAAATTAGTCGTTGTACATAGATCTAAGAGCAAACTGGTCCTATTAAAAATTCCATCCATTTCAACAATTAAAAATTAGTCTCTGTACGTCAGTATGAAGTACAAGTAGCACGCCAAGTCTCACTTCCTGATTATTCCATTAGACACCAATTTTTAACGGTACAAATAGATGAAATTTTTAACAAAAAGGACTAAATTGCACTTTGATCTGTATAGGGACTAATTTGCCCATTTTTTAGTAGAGGGGGCAAAATGCAATTTGACTCTTATACAGCGGCCTCTATGGTGCTTTTACCGTTATTCTAAAGAGTATTCCATACCGCATCAGAAATGTCACAATGTAGTTTTGTCACCGAATCACCTCGGCCAAGTTCTTTCAAAGATCCATAAGCAATGTACGTTTTTGGTCCCAAATCCGGCTTCAACACAGCAGGAAGTTTAGTAGCAAGATTCAGGATTCCGGAATTTGGATGAGTATAATCTTTAAAAGGAAGCATAGCAATAAATTCAGCAGCATGCCTTGGCAAACACTCTTCAAATGAATTTGTAGCAGGCCAATCCTTCAACTTCAACATCTCCGGCCATCCATTCTTGTACCACCGACCCTCCATGTAGCCTTTGAAGAACCGAAGAATATTTACTTCAACCTGCAGCATTAAGAACAAAAGACAAAAAAGAGGAAAGAAGTGAAATTAGAGGACCAGTAAAAAGAAACCCTGGAATCACAAAGATGCCTTTAAACATACTAAAGATGAAAAAAGTACCTCACACCAGTCCAAGCAATCAATTGCTTTAACCCTCTTAGCCTCCTCTTTTAATATCTTTTTTGCACCTATAAAAGCTCTCCACATAACCAATGGTTCCCAACTAAGACCAGAACTTTTTTCAAGGACATTTCTAACAATAACAGGTTCACCTCGCATCCAATGAGTTTGAAAATGCTGAATGCTATTGTCTTCCAACTGCATTACATTCGGGCAGTACACAAAATTGTCATGACTTTTCTCTCTATGAGCTGCCTGCCTTACTTCAAAGTTTTTTGCTTCATTTCCTGCAGAGCAGCTGGTTTGACACAAAGAACAGCCTTGAGAAAACTCGATATCAGGTAACTGAAAATTAATGGTGAGCTCCTCAGCACTCTGAATCAGTTGCTCAACTGAATTAGTTTCAAATAAGCGTCTCAGTGAAAGTGTCTCACGACCACAACCACCCTTTCCATTTGGAGGACAAGGAATCCTACCATCTTCCTCAGCTCTCCAATCATTTCTTGCTGCCACTGCAGGAATCTGGTCATCTGAACCCATAGCTCGACTATTTACTCTTTTAGCAGACAGCTGGTGAGAAGATTTTGCTTCATTCCCTCCAGGCTGAGACCCTTTTCTAAGTTCATGACAGCATGTGATACATAGATCATATAAACAATCAGGGCAGCTTCTATGGAAATTGACAATGGATGTATTGCAATTGTCACTGTCAAGGAAGGAAACATTCATAGTCATTATAGTAGGAAAAACAATAGCCATGTCTGCAAATTATTAATAACAATAAAAATCCCTTTTGCATATCTTTAGATGCAAATTCATAACCACATGATAATATACACAATAGTAGAAGACAACAAGATCCATCAAGGTTGATGCATATCATTAACAATATACAACCCATTACTAAGTACTACAAAGAAAAGATCAACTAATAAGAGTTAAGTTTCTTAATGGTGTGAATTGGTTTTGGTTTTGATTTTCATCAAATCGGCACTATCCTAGGATAACCCTTTTTCGCATCTTCCTACTAGTTTAAATATAAGATAAGCACACAGATTAATATGGTAAAGAATGTAAGCTGTTTCCAAGTAACTAATATGACATGAGATTTTCAATTTAGGGGCAAAAACGTAACATAACATAACAAAAACCATAAGTTTCTCCTTGGTATCAAAGAGCATGAGGTGATACCAATACACTCGATCATCATCATCTATCACTGATACCATTATGTCCTGTTCTGTCAATTGCACACCTATGGCAAAGGAAGGCATACATCACTTAGCATTTCGAAGCATCATCTAGTATAAAAACCAAAACTTACAAAAACCAGACATATCACATTACAGTACCATGTATACTGGCTTCCACCTCTAGTTCAGCATGTTGCTCCTGTTGTATATGTCGAAGCAGAGGCAGAATTTCATGTAGCAAATAAAGCAACTTCTGCAGTTTAATATTTGTATCTGCTACCTCATGCTCATCCTGTCAAATTAGCATGGTTCATTTGACATCAGAATATATACTAGGAGACAAATTTAAAGTAGCTTGAACATGAAACAAAGACCTAACTAATGCTCATGCTAGGAGATATGATTTTATGGATGATGCTGATGTCAAAGATGGTTATGCTGATGTCAAACATGAGATAGAACTATTCAGAAAGCCCTTGCTTGTATTGCTCTCACTAAAAAATGGTCCTAAGTAGAGCACTATGCTTCGAGTTTGAGCCAAGTAGTAGTACAAGGCTTCATTGTTGTTGGCATCAGCATGTAAAGTCCCTTTAGTTTAGAAAATGGAACAGAAAGAAGAAAATTAATGGAAGGCACATACCATGACAGCTAACTTCTCTCTGAGGCATAATCTGCAATTACAATTGCCTCGACAAAATGGACAAGAAACTTCTACATCCTCTCTTGTTTTCTCCGGATACCTGTAATCAATCATTTGTAGTGGCATTAGAAACAGGAGATAAAACCCACTCCATATTTACAGAATTGATCGGCAAAAAGAAAATCAGAGTTCAGCTGGTCATAAAACAATGGTCTGATGAAATATCAATACACAGATGAAGAAAGTTCTTATATACAACAGGAAAATGAGTTTTTCAAGATGTAATAACCATTTTGCAAGGCACTCAACGCAATATCGTTTTCTGTTGCAACTGGAACAATTGACAACACTCTTGTCACTCTTCCAGCACTGGTGGCACATAAAACCCCTCTTGAAAGCCCTCTTCACTCTCTTCTGGCTTGCATAATCAAGCTGTAATAATAAATTGTCACCAGGAATTGGAATCAAGACATTCAAACAGTGTGATCTTACCATGAAATTTAGCCTAGACAATTGAATAGAAACTTTCAAAGTGCATACAACTTTTCCAGTCATTTTATAGATAAAATGTGGCCCCTTCCTGATGGTTCCATAACCAAACAACTTATGATATCTATTCCCATCTCATACTACTCTCAGAACTCAATTTCCTTCCAAGAACAAAAAAAAAAAAAGATACTCTCTAAGAAATAATGCAATTCTCCACCATACAATAGCTGTTTATTTCTTTACCCAGTTCTACACTATACAAGAAACATTTAGCAAAGTAAAGAAACTATAACTGCTATAACTGCTACCAGTTCATAAAGTCAGACAAAATCTTCAATTCAGTTCTTTGAAGTTTAGAGCTTTCCTTTTAACAACAAAGCATGGTCTAATTTATAAGTTAATGAATTAGCATATTGTGCGTAATGCTTAGTGGTTTAGTTATCCCAGTTACAAATCTCATCAGTAATCTGAAAAAATAGTTCAAGTAAAACTCACTGTTGAATCTGAACTTTCTGATTGACTGCTAGAATTCTTTTTCCTCGTTCTACTCTTCCTTTGAGCATTGCCAAAATTAGCTGTTAATACATTTCTTCTCTTGTTTAAATGGCCTCGAACACCAGCTGTTAACACTTTCTTCCGCATGCCTAAATTGTCTCGAAGATGCTTACTTGAAATACCCTTGTTCATCTTCAAAGTATTTCCTACAAACCGTTTTCTCTCAGCCTGAGACTTAATGCTACAACTCTTTTTCATCAAGAAATATGGACGTTTTCTCTTATTCTTTGAACCTTTGGGTCGGCCACGATTCCACCTTCGACCATCAATCTTCTTGCCAATAGCATCCCCACAAGTAACAGCTTCAACAGGCATTACCATATCTTCCTCCCTTACAAGGGGAGTCCTCACTAAACCAAATCCTCTATCAACAAAATAACCCCCTACAATGTCAACCGGAAAGGTCTGCTGTTCACTTGACAGTCCAAGTTTCTCATCACTACTTTTCGGCTTATTCTTTGAACCCTTTGGCCGGCCCCGGCCCACTTTTCTCTTTGGTTGAACAACATTATCTCTCTTATGAATGCCATCTGCACCTTCACCACCCCCAATTTCACCAGACATATCTTGGTTTTCTTCAACAATGATTTCCTTCTCATTTTTAGAAACCTTTGGCTTACCATTCCTACTGTTCAACTGCACATTGTCACCACTAGTACCCATTGCAAGACCTTGCTTCTCCATCACACAAACAATCTCATTTCCAACCTTGTCATCAGCCCCAACTCCACTAGCAAGCTTTTTCTGTTTATTCTTTGAACCCTTTGGCCGACCACGTTTAGGCTTGGCTTTAAGGGGATCTTCCATTTCAACCATGCTATTACTAAACACTTCAATACTCTGCTCACCACCAATAGTTTTCTTCTTCTTCTTGTTCATTGTACCCTTTGGCCGACCACGTTTAGGCTTAAGGGGATCTTCCATTTCAACCTTGCTATCACTTAACCCTTCAATACTTTGTTCACCACCAATAGTTTTCTTCTTCTTCTTCTTCGTTGAACCCTTTGGCCGACCACGTTTAGGCTTAAGGGGGTTTTCCATTTCAACCCTGCTATCACTTAACCCTACAATACAATGTTCACTACCAATAGTTTTCTTCTTCTTCTTCTTCTTCTTCATTGTACCCTTTGGCCGACCACGTTTAGGCTTAAGGGGATCTTCCATTTCAACCTTGCTATCACTTAACCCTTCAATACTCTGTTCATCACCAATAGTTTTCTTCTTCTTCTTCGTTGAACCCTTTGGCCGACCACGTTTAGGCTTAAGGGGATCTTCCATTTCAACCCTGACATCACTTAACACTTCAATACTCTGTTCACCATCAATAGTTTTCTTCCTCTTCTTCTTCTTCATTGTACCCTTTGGCCGACCACGTTTAGGCTTAAGGGGATCTTCCATTTCAACCTTGTTATCACTTAACCCTTCAAGAATCTGTTCACCACCAATAGTTTTCTTCTTCTTGTTCATTGCACCCTTTGGCCGACCACGTTTAGGCTTAAGGGGATCTTCCATTTCAACCTTATTATCACTTAACCCTTCAATAATATGTTCACCACCAATAGTTTTCTTGTTGTTGTTGTTGTTTTTCTTTGAACCCTTTGGCCTACCACGCTTACCCTTAGCCTGCTTGCCTTCATTTCCCAGACCAGCAACAAGGGTTTCATCAAGAAACCCCTGAATACCATTACCACCCACATTGCTACACTCAGCTTCACCGGCAAACAACTGGCTTACTTCACCACCAACATTGATGAAACCCTTGTTTGGTTCACAAACTCCACCAAATAAGCCTTCCATTAGACCATCTGCGAGACCCATTCCACCAAATGCAACCCCACCAGACCCACCCACACCCCCAAACACACCATCATCACCAAATCCAGCACCACCTTCACCAGACCCATCCATCCCAAGCCCAAACCCACCTTCATTTCCAACACCCCAAAGCTTAAAACCTTCACCTCCTCCATTCACACCATCTTCGCCAAACCACTGCAAAACACTCTCAACACCCCCACCACCACCACCTACACCGAGCCAACTTTGATCTCCTTGGTCACCACTATTCCCATCACCAGCTTTAATTTGCTGATCCCCATCTTTACCTACTTCCTCCACCACCGGAATTAAACGCTTTCGCTTCTTCCTTTGACTAGTTCCACTTTCACTCATCTTTACACCTCCAGCAACTATCCATTCAAATCATATTCCAATGAAGATCTTTTTAAAAAAAAAAAACCTGTTACTTCAATTAACTCAAAACTATTCCCTTTTTCACGCAAATAAAAGAAATTGAAATCTGACGGCTAATGTACACCCTATGAAATTAAAGGCAACAGCTTTAAATGCAAAAAAAGAAAGGCGATTCCTATATACACAATAATAGACACAACAGGAGAAGGACTAAGGAGCATTACTGTGTCAGTGGTCCGCAAATGTTTGCAGCTATCGAGAGACATGGAGAGAGTGACACGGTGACATCAAAAATACAGACTTGAAGTGGGTTTGTTTTATTTGAATACGGGAAAGAAAAAGGGGAATCCAACCCAACACATGTTATTTATGTTCTGGTAAGGGATGTGCCCACGACTCACCATTAAAGACAATTATAGTACTTGTTTTTGTTAGTTACAATTCCTAAGCCAGTTGTGCTTTTGCTGATGGTGTATACGTACCGTTAGCTGCTGATATTTTATTCCACCACCTCACTCTCTTAGCCCATAGAATTGGGTTTACAATGACCATAACCTACAAGTGGTGGTTTCATGCCTTTTTTTTCTTTTGTGTGTCTGTAGAGAGAGGAAGAAGAAGAGTTTTCTTTAGAGAGTGTGGGTTGGAAATAAAGAATCATGAAGGCCTTACGTGAAGAAATTAAAGGGAAAAAGATGTGCTTGTTTTTTTGGCTAGGTTTGGAATAGATTATTTAATATATACAATTTATTATTAGTTGTTGTTAATAGATATACTATTAATAAAATCTTTTACTGAGGTGGCATCACGAGTAAATTGAGCACCAATTCGATTAGAAATATTATTCGAGAGTATTTTAATAAAATTTAATAATAAAAAATATACATAATTAAATATTTAAACCCGTGCCAATTGAATTAGTAAAATTTTAAATTTATCTAAAATTTCATTCTAATATATTTTATACATTTTAATAATATTATTAATTGAGTTTGTTTCATAAGTTAACTCAACACTAACGATTGGTGATAGCACCATGATAAACAATTACAGTGCATTTAGTATTGTTTTTCCGATGTATTTTATGTTTGAATTACTCTCAATTTAATCTAATTTTTATTTTTATACCGTATATATTTTTATGTGTTATTATAATTAATTAGTTTCAAATCATATGTTTCGTCATTTATTGAATGTTACTTTTAAACACACATATGTATTGTAAATCCATAAGTTCCACGTATATACTCATGTGTTGAGATTTCTAACTTTTTTTAATTATTCAAAAATGAAAATTGAAATCCGTGTGAATTGAAAAAAAATTATTGTATTTTTATAAAGTAATATTCAATATTTGAATTTTACGCCACATTATTTGAATTGAAAATTTCAAGTGGTCACACTTTAAAGGAATTTAAATTCAAAGGTCAAATTATAAAAATATCAAGTTCAAACTAATATAGAAAATAATTTTAGAGATCAATTTAGGAAAATTTATCAAATTCAATAATTAAATGTTACATTATCTCTTTTTTTTTTTGAACGAGTTTATAAGTATAATCATAAGTATTAATCATAACTAAAAACAATTCAATGTAAAATGTAACGAATAAATTCAAATTATGACTTATTGACCGAATGTTTATTTCCCGAATGATAATTTTACTTTAAATTATAAACTAATATATATATTTAACCGGTTATAAACTGAAATATATTCAAACAACAACAATAATTTATGAAAAACTCACATGTAATATATCTAAAGCCTCAAAACCTTTAACTTTAGGGGTACTTTATGTATTTATCTATAATTTAATTAATATTATTTACAATTATTTAACTTAATATTTATAAGTTACACAATTTTGAATATTGAGAAAAATAATTACCAACCCAACATGAAAAATAAAAAAGTTCAATTTAGCATTTAAAATTTTTTTTTATTTTTTTGAGGGACAACATTTAAATGCTTTGATTGGATTGGATGGGATATATTCCAGTGGCATCTACTTTGCGGCTCATTTCAAATTGTTGGTAGTTGCCGCATAGTTGGGGGCAGATATCAAAGCATCTGATTAGGGTTTCATGACCCCTTTTTTTTTTTTGAAATTGATTGATTGATGTAAAACGAAAAAAATTGAAATTTGAAATTAGAGATTTTTTAAGCCTTACAGAAAACAGAAAACGGATCCATGCATCTCGAAAAATATAATTTTTTTTAGGGTTAATATAAAGTTTATTTTTAAATTTATCGTATTTAATGCACATTCAAGTATGAGAAGTTGAGTTTTGTTCTCTAACAAGTCCTCAACAATAATATCCTTCCCACATAATTTTAATTGAGAACTCAATACTATTGAATTATATTCAACTGCCGTTTTAAATTATTACAATTTCATGTGCATCAAATCATAACGAAAATGAGATAAAATTATGATATTTTGTTGCTTATATAGTTCTTTCAAATTATTCCACAATTTAATAAAATTTAAATACCAATTAGGTACTTTTAGATAGGTTTAGGAGATAAACTACGTATTAATCATTTTTTACTTAAATAAGCAATGTTTTTAAAATTAGATTAATAATTGAATAAATTAAATTACTGACTTATCAATTCAATTGGTTCAATTAAAATTATTAAAAATTTACAAAAAATTAATTCAATCATTTGAACCATTGATTCAATCAATTTTTTAATCGAATCGATGCAACCGGTCGATCTTATTCAAATATTATTGGGTTTGGGTGAGTATTAATTTAAGAGCTGTCTCACTGATGGACCAAATTGGATTGGATGCCTATTAAATCTATAAAAGAAATTAAAAATTACCATTAATTATTTAAAAAAGTACAACTATAATTAAAACTATAATTAAAACATCCTTATCCTATATAATGTAGAAACCAATGGCTAAATCACAAGCAGAAGAACCTAACTAACTTTTAAACCGAAATAAATTTTGAACTAAAAATCCAAATTTATACAAAATGAAACCATAAAAAAGAAAAGGGGGCTGAAGGATCCAAAACGGGATTTTTACTAAAATATTACTAAAAAAATAAAAAATACTAAAATATTACTAACTTTTTATTATTTACCAAAATAATACAAAAAAACAGAACAGTGAAAAATCGGATGTCACAGGCGGCACCAAAGGTGCCTGTGGCAGAGGCGGCACCAAAGGTGCCTTTGCCAGAGGCGGCACAGGACTAAAATGTAATGATCTAAAGTTTCAAGGACCTGATATGAAATTTATCATTTATCATTTTGAAAATGAATTGATGCCGCCTGTGGGTCTGGCGGTACTAAAGTTGAAACGTGGTTAATTACCTTCTAAGCCCTCATTATTTATTATTTTCTTTTTATTCTCCTTCAACTCACCTTTTTTATTTAATAAACAAGCCCTCAACCTATTTTTGTAGTTAAATAAGCTCTTAATCTATGATTTTTACTCATAAAAGCCTTTTATTTTATTATTGAAGTAAATATATTTTACCTAAAGTAAAGCTATTTAAAAGTATAAACTAATTCACATTTTATGTTTATGTGAATTTGATGAGAATAATTTATTAAATAAAAAATTTACTAAATTTGATGAGAATAGTTTATAATTATAATTTATTTTTTTATTTGGGTTACATTTATGGGTGATCAGTTTTATTATTACTTTTGGTTTTCAATAAAGCATGACTAGTATTTCTATTAATTTTTAATTAAATCTAATATTAGTTAAGTGATAATTAAGATACTTAGAATTCTAATTAAGTAATAACTCTACTTTACTTTAATAAAAGTAGCATCGTCAACTTTAGTTACGTTTATTATATAAACATGCAATAATAAATAAAAAGAAAATAATAAATAAAAAGGGCTTAAAAGGCAATTAGTTACGTTTCAACTTTAGTGCCACCACACCCACAGGCGGCACCAATTCACTTTCAAAATTCAAAATAGTAAATTTACATATCAAGTCCTTGAAACTTTAGATCATTACATTTTAGTCTTGTGCCGCATCTGGCAAAGGCACCTTTGGTGCCGCCTCTGCCACAGACACCTTTGGTGCCGCCTCTGGCATCCGATTTTCCACTGTTCTGTTTTCTTTTTGTATTATTTTGGTAAATAATAAAAAGTTAGTAATATTCTGGTATTTTTTTATTTTTTTAGTAATATTTTAGTAAAAATCCCATCCAAAACCTAATTGATTCTTAGAATTTTTATTTTCATACTAAAAATGAAGTGGAAGACTTTTCTTTTTTTTGTCTGTTCCAGATTATTAAAAAATCTAGTAAAAGTATAGAAATCACTATACTAAAAATCATATTATATTTTACCTCTTTAAAATTTGATAAAAGAACAAATTGACTTTTTTTTTTTGTTAAAATTTCATTCACCTATACTAATGTGGTTCATGAAATAATCAAACAATGCCATGTACATGCAGCGTGTACCTCATACTAACTTAACCATAAAAATAAACGAAAATTTATCATAATGACCATTTTGCTCTTTAATCTAACATACATAAATTAATTTACCTATTTTTTAAAAGTACAATGGGCAAAATACATTCCGGCTTTTAGTATAAGAGCCTCCATGGTACTTTATCTCAAAAACGGACACTATGAAATTGGCTTTTTAAGTTTAAGCCTTTGATTTCAGGTGAGAAGATTCTTTTTCCACTAAATGTTTACCAATTATGGTGTTAAAAAAGATGCAAACATAGAGAAAATAAATGAATTTACTATATAAACATGCAAATCTGGTGTCTGGGTCTACATTTTGAGAAACAACTACTAGCACCATTTGCAACATGAGAAGAGCATGTATAAAAAAAAAGTCCCAATAAAAGCACATACATGTTTTGCCTTTTCTCAAGTTATTCATTGATTCCGCACCCCTACTTAAAAAGTTCTTATTGTCATCTTGGAGTCAACCCTATCTTCTTCCTGCCTGAAACTGATGCTGTCATAAAAAAGTGATGTTATGGATAAGAAAAACATGTGACTGATACTGCAATTTCAGTTGAGAGTATGATTCGGATTTACCTGAGTTGCATATGTTGAGTTTTGAGCAAGAAACTTGACAAAGTCTTGCTTCTTTCTTTCGAAATTGAACTTGGCAGTATTCAGCAACGCGAGTTCCCTCTTGATGTCCTCTTCCAACTTTTCTTTTTGCCATCTCATCTCTATCATCTGCTTCTCGGTTTCACTGTAGCTTTCTAGCTCTTCTAACATTGTAGAGGTCTTCGGGAATCTCACATCTACCTCTTCCCTGATATCAAACAGAGTCAAAACAATGATGTTTTTTTATTTTTGTGTGCGACCCTAGTAACCCTGCTTATGGAATCTAAAAACTCCACTGGTGGTAAAATTTTCCTAAACTAGTCAAATGCCTTCTACGGTTCAACTTTGCTTTTGAACATGCTTGACAAAAATGGAGAATATATGATTTGTTATACCATAAAGTAGTTTAATATTATTAGAAATAGAATAGTATCATTAATGCAGTATGAGCATACATATACATATACATATATATATTTCAACATTCCTATGATATCCTAAGACATAAGCTAACTGTGCATAAAAGTGAAATTCAGAACTTCCCAGACAAAGCTTCTTACCGACTGCCTAGGGAAAATACGCCATTACTTCTGATCATCCCACCATCCAGAGAGACTGCTCCTTCACTTATACAAGGGAGAGCACGAACCATCTCGGCCCTGGTTTGGTATACTTGAAGATGGGAGAACAGATTATAAAATAAGGTCTCTCTAAGGCCTTCCCCACTGGCAGTGACAAAAGATAAGTTTGAGCTGTCCACATTAATCATATTCACTGCAAAGCCAAGAAATCCTGGAGGACACTCCCCATTTGGTAATCTTGGCTTTAACAGATCAAGTCTCCTCTGGCGGTCCTCAGCTACAAAATCACCAGCATAAGGTCTGCAAGAGAAGGAGGTGATCAAAAAGGAAATGGTTTTTACAATAATCATTAATAAACCAGATTTTAATCAGAAACAAATACAAGAGATTGATACCTTAAATTTTCAAGACAAATTACAAGAAATCGGCCATCTAGAGACCTCCCAATAGAAGCTGCAAGCCCGTGCAGACCAGAAGTTTTATCTATGCAACCATCCTGGTTGAATGTTTCCAAAGCTTTAACACCTTCAAAAGTATTACAAACAACCGCCAACATAGTTTGCACTCCTAGGTATTCCGAGAAAATCCTACATTTGAATAAAGAAACATAAAGCCACACCACAACTACATATAAGCAGCGATAGTTGTCATAAAACCTTCAATCAAGACCCAATTGTAATCAATTTAATGAACAGCTGAGCCACTCCCTAGAAATTCCAAAAATTATAATGCAGCACATCACCCTCAACCATCACCATTCAAAAACACAAGACGCCATGAAACTAACCCACCCGTACATAAGGTATCCAGCAGAGGGCAAGGAGAAAGGTATAACTTTCTCATGCAAAAACATCCAAAATGTTAGAAACTATAGACGAATGATAAATTAAATGCTGCTAGGCATGATGAAGAAAAACAAACAAACAAAGACATTCAAACAGACCTACTAAGATTTTCATCATCTACTTTTCCAAGTGTAGCAACAACACCCAGTACATCCTTTGTCAAACTCAGATGAGAAGCTTGGGAGCCATGATGAGCTTTCAGCTGACACAGAATTCCTGCTGCTGACTTTTCGTGCTGAAGAATCTGTTCAGTTGTTTCATGCTCACTTTGAAGGTGGGACTCGTCCTTGTTCACACCAGGTGAACTAGAAGAATGATACTTGCCAAGCGTAACTGAGAAAAAATCAACTTGAAGCCAGAGAAATGGAAAATAGATATGCAACAATATACGTTTATTAAGATACATGGACTCTGGTCTAGGTATGAGTATCTGATATGGGTATGTGACTGTGTGTTAGATTTGAGGATTCAGCTAAAAAACATCCGAAGATAACATATGGATGTATGAATCCTTCCAATAATCGTAGGAAATATAATAATGCTACTATTTTTTTCTTGGTCGATTTGGATTGATTTTTTTCCAATCTCTACTTACAAGAAGCAGCCAAGCATGAAAAACCAGTGCAATATCATTCGTGTATTCCACACCCAATGCCGTGTTGTATTGGGTGGAGTGTGGACCCTAGAGTGCTAAGTCCATGTAACATGTGTTGATAAACTCGAAATCATCCCACTAAAAAATAATTAATACTAACAGAATACCTTTATTTGCGCTGATAACATCCTTCAAACTTAATGAGGAACATCCAAATTATAGCAATATCAGATTATTGATAACATGCAGCTATGGGTGGAGTATCTACAGAGCATCTAGGCAATTAAACACAATATAGTACACCATAGTGTAGCTGGCTGTTACTCCCTGGTACTCATAATCTAAACAAAAAGTCATTAGCTTCTTGTCATCTATGAACTGTATATTAACTCATTCTGATTGTCACCCATAGCAATCGGTGCAAACATCACAATATCTTTACTTCCATTCTTGAATGGCAAGTGAATTTTATGTCATGCATGCGTTTTAGAATAAGAAAAGTATACCTTGCATATCAAGTATGGTATCATCTAATTTGTTCTTCTGATTCCTCAGAAGTTTTAAGCTATCCTCATGCTGCTTGATTTTCACTCCCAACATTCGAAGATCATCTTGAAGTTTCTGCATAGATCATGTTATATCAAACTTTACTTTAAAAAAGAACCATACAAGAATAGATACTGTTAACCATTTTATGACTTCTACTGTCTCAAAGACCCATACGGGAATAGACACAGTTAACCTCTACCGAAACACTGTAAAAAGAAAATTCAAAACCAAAACAACCTCAGAGCTCTCCATGATGGATTTGGCTTCTGAAAATCCTCCATTTTGCACTTCATCCCTGGAAACCAAAGAGGCATCGTTCAGATCCACTTGAATCGAAGTTGTGGTGGTTTCAACAACAGCTAACGCCCTCGGTTGACCAGAAAACTGCAAAGAGTGAGAGTAATTAACTTGTATCTAAAGATATCTTTTTTCAAGGCATAAACACTAGAAACTCAAAAACAACTTAAAGCTTTTAACATTTTGAAGAGAAAAACACCTAAAAAATTGTCTTCAATATGGAAACATATTGCAATGCAGCAACTGATAATAAATTATGTTGATCCCAAAACTTTTCTCAATTAAAAATAATAATACAGGAATAACGTTATTAAGAGTATTGTAACAGAATCAAAGTGAATGCAAATGGGTATTCCAATTTCCAACAATAAATACTATTAACCCAAGACATGAAATCAGCAAATCTTCCCAAGAAAAGAAAGCCTGCTACCAAGAAAAGTAAAAATCTTTTTTCTTTCAAAATTGTCCTCGAAAGTTAAAAAGCTGCTTTTTTTTTCCTTTTTATGTTCTTGAAGTGCCTAACTCTGAAATTAAAGCAGTAAATAAGTATAAACAGGGGTGGGGGGGGGGGAACACATGCATGCATGAAAATAATTCCCTATTAAACACCCATTTGATACAAGATAAATTATCGGGAACAAAAGACGCATAAAAGAACTGCATTTTTTTTAAAGTAGCATAAATGCGAGAAGCCGAAAACCAGTGCGTGAAATTCAAAAAAGAAAAAATAGAATTTAAATTTTCGTGCTTTCCCCTTCCGAAGAGATTTTCCGAGTAACCAAACAGAGTGTTGAGTGATTGAGACAGAATCGAGACTGAGTGAACTCACCTGGTGGTTGGACGGAAACATTGCTGAGTTTAGCTTTGACTCACTTCCTGGATTTTCTTTTTTCCTTTTTCTTTCGGGAAAATTGAAAGCAGTGACACTTTAATTTGGAATTTTGGACCTCGGAATCGGGTTTTGTTGTTTCAGAAAAAATATCAACAACCTCTCCAAATAGTATGAAATATCATATTTCCCCTAAAAGAATAGAAATTTTCTCTTACACTCCCAAAACCCTACTTTTGTGGAAAAAACAGAAAAGTATTCGGGAAAAAAATACATTTTTTTAAAAATAAGTCCTATTTTAAACAAATGTGTTATACTTTTAATATTTTGTTAATTTTTTTAAAAAATAAAACACACCATTCAATTGAATTGGACTCAAATTTCTTTTTAAAATTAGGTTATGTTTTATCTGGATCAATATATCTCTATCAGAGAATATTTACGATATTAATTTTGATGCTTTCATAATTAATTCTCTTTTTGTACGATCGTGAGAAGCCCAAGTTCAATTTAAAGTCCAAATTCAAACAAATCCAAACAAGTTATACCGCTCTAATGTGTTGCATTCAAAATCAATCTAAATGCGTAAGGATGGGGATGAGACAAGTCGTACTTTTGCCTGCCCTACCCTGCCCCTAGGCGCCATCCAACACCACCCCGTTTCTTAAAGAAACAAATTCCCCAAAATTTAGTAAGAGACTCGATTCTGACATGACTCAATCGAAAATTATTTTTATTTTTTAATTTGAAGCAAATAAAATTATATTTTTAATTATCTTATTTTTTAAGTAAATAAGATTTTCTTTTTTGAATAATTTAGACTTAATATAAATTTATTTATTAAAAGCAAAAACCCTTTATATATATTAGTGGCGCTTTTTTGTAAATATCATGGGGCGGGGCGGATTTACCTCAAACCTGATTCAATCCAACTTTTTTTTTATAATCACCCGCCTCGACCCACTTGAACCCAATTTTAAAAAAAAAGAAGCCGATCCTAATGGATCGAGTTGGTTGTAACCCATCGGATTTGGGTTTTTGTTTGCCATCCTTAATAAAGTGTTAAATTTTGGGGTTAATATTTTTATTTAGTACTTGAGTTTTGGCTTCAAAATTCAATTTAGTACTTGAATTTGGTTTCAATATTCAAATCTATACCTAGGTTTTTTTTTTAATTTGATAGTTGAGTTTCCATTTGTCCCAATTAAGCACTTGAGTTTAGCTTTAATGATCAAATTAAGTACCTATGCTTTTTTTTTCAAATTAAGTACCTATGTTTTTTTTTTACTTGAACACATGTATCAAATATTCATTAGGTCACATGAAGTCATTTGATCTGGACACCAAACTAAACATTAAAACCAAACTTAAGTATCAGTTTGGCAAAAATACTTACATACCAAATTAAATATTGAAACCTAACGTATGCGAAATGATATATTAAATCAATTTTAAAAGAAAATGATTTAGAAAACGGAAATTCATGTAAGAAAGAAAGAGTGCTTCCATAACTATCTAAAATTTAAAATATATATTTATAATAAATATTAATAATTAATAAGTGTATTAATGATTCATAACTGCTACTTTCTATAAATCATTTAAAATTAATTGGACCAACTTCAATTTAAAAAGCAATGAAAAGGGAATAAGGAGTAAGTTATATCTGCCAAGTAATTGGCAATTTCAATTAATTATTTCATTTCCATATATATTCGAAATTTAATCATTTCTCTTAAAACCATAACATTTAAAAATATATTTATCAGTTTATTTATCTCCCTAAGTCCATTTTGATACTTTAACCTTTTTTTGTAGGTGTGAATTTTGGTACTTGAACTTCATTATTTTCAATGGCGAAGCCAAGAGACTGGCAGGGCCCCGATCCCTCTAAAATTTTTGAAAAAAAATTCCATTTAGGTCTTTTATAATTTATAAAAATTTTAATTAATAATGGTAAAATTATATTTTAGCCCTAAAAATGATAAAATTTTGATTTAATTCTTTAAAAATATTTTTTTAAGTTTTAGGTGATGACACGGCACACTCTTAGACTGCTACATCATCATACTTTTACAAAATTCGATACTAAAGTGGATCTAGATAGTATGTTCAAGTATTAAAATGAACAAAAAAGCACATGTACCAAAGTGTATTTAGCTATCAAGTTTAGGGATAAAAAATTGCATTAACCCTTTTGATTTTGAATTTTTCCTCGAGTTGACCAAGTCGGAGCATGAGAGAAACCAGTCTCGTGAGGCCAGGTGTAATCCTTTATTTTAATTTGATATAATTTTAATTTTTTATTTTTATAATACAATATTTGAATTTATAAAATCATATCATTAAAGTAATAACTTAAGTTTTCAATTTTCGATATTATCAATTTTAAATTGCTAATAACATTATAAAATTAGATGTTAAATTGTCCAATTAAAGTATAGGATTAAATTATTAATTTTAATATAGTAAAGGGACTAAAACCAAGATTAAACCTTAGATTTGAGTGGAATCCTATTTCTTTTAACACGTGGCTGGATTTGATTAGTCCAAAAAAACTGAACCCGTTATTTTAGTTAAATGCTGAGCTGGCCGGCTGGCCCGATCGGCAGGGATGGGATCGTTTTATTGCTGATAACGGGCTGCGCACCGTTTTGGGCTGAGGCGTAAGAATTGATTTTTTTGGGTCTAGCCTTATCCAATTTTAAAATTTTCTCTCTTTTTTCTCTCCACGAAAATATTTGGGTAAAGTATAAGAATAGCCAACCAACTATACAGTTTATTTTATTTTGGTCATCCAACTATTAATTTTTTTGATTTAGTCACTCATCTTTTTAAAATTAAATATTTTTATCGCTTTTCCATTAGTTTTCATTAGTTGAGGGACGGAAAGTTGATGTGGGTTATTTCTATAATTGAGCTAATGACAAATTTAACCTTCCAATATTTTCATATTCTATCAATTAGATCCTAAATCTAAAAAGTTTAATAAATTCTATCAAGAAACATCTTAACCCTCTCTCACTCTCTGCAATACACACCACAATACTCTCGTCAACCACCATACACAATGCACCACCATCTTCAACTCACCCTCACCAGATGAAAGGTTCGGGGGTGTATTGTCGAGAACGAGAGAGGTTTCAATTCTTGATAGAATTTGTTGAATTTTTTTAAATTGCAACCAAATGGATATAATATGTAAATGTTGAATGACTGAATTTATTATTAAACCAATATAAAAAACCTACCTTAGCTTTCCATCCCTTAAGTAACAATTCGAATTTTTCTTCTATAATCAATCTATATAACACCAACAACTCCAAAATGGATCAGTTTCTCCCCAATAAATAAGTAATTGAGCCAAGAAAATCCTACCTAATGGAGAAATTGTTGGAGAGGTAACAAAATCCTACCGGAAAAGGATGGATTATTTTGTGAAGGAATTTTTGGACCTGTGAAAAGTGGCATTTGCGTTTGTGGAAATTATTAAGTAACTGAAAATGAAAATGAGGGTGTTAGAGTTGTGTGACCTGAATCATTGTTAAAGAAACAAAATACAGTGGTAAAACAAGTGGTTCTATTTGACATTGATTAGAATAAGATTTTTCAACATTTAAATATATGTAGTCAAAATTTCTCTTGTTTCATTCGTTTTTCAACATTAGTGAATTTCTTCTCCTCTGCCCGTGGTTTTGTTCTATTTTCACATAAAATCTGTGTGTGTTCTTATTTTATTCTATTGCCATTATCGATGTTATTTTTTACAAAGGGCCCTAAATTTTGTGAACAATGCGGAGTTGAATTTGTTGATTCTCGGATACGAAGATATCAAAGGGGATACATAAAGCTGGCATGTCCAGTAAGGGAGTGACAAAAATACTTGATTTCGAAAAGTAAAGTGATTAAATCGAGAAATTTAATAGTTAGGTGACCAAAAGAGAATCAATTGCATTGTTGGGTGATTATTCTTATACTTTACCCTGTTATTTGTATTTCTAGTTTATTAACTATATGTTTGAATTTTCTAAAAATCAATACTAATGATTCCAAATTGAAATAAAAAAAGAAGAAGTATGAAATGAGTAAAATGGAAATGTTGCACCAAACGTTAATGAGATGTAAAGAAATGTATTTGAGTCATGATTGATGTTAGTGGTTGGTCACATTTATTGAATTTAATTCGTCTTTTTAAGTCATTGGTGGTACTGCTGTTGGTGCCTTCTCCTTCAAAACTCAATTTCCTAATAGGTTAACATTATGATCAAACCCATGTTGCTTTCATTTCACAACGACGTCTCTGCTTCATCTCATATAGCTACCATCATATCTTTATTAATTTCCTTTATTTTCATAATTTTTACTTTGCTATTTATTCATTTATTTATTGCATTTATACTGATAGGTCGGTATTGATAACATTAGTATCACCTTAAATGTAGTCATTAACAATATTATTAAGTTGCTAATGAGCAGAGGTGAAGTCGGAAAATTTTATACCATATATCTTATTTTCATCATTTTTAGGAGGGCAAAGTATAATTTTACCTTTATTAATTTAAAATTTTAAAAAATTTAAAGGGCCTAAATAAAAACTTTTCCATTTTAGGAGAGCCGGGGGCCTTGCCAACCCCTTAGTTACACCCCTGTTAATGAGGTATTGACTGATTCTCACTGTATATAATTACAATGTGTGGATCTCTCGTTCCATCACGTGCGTTTTATCCCGTTTTTCTTTATTTGATTCGATTCTTTCTAATTTTTCATTTATTATGCTTTATAAAACCAAATTTGAATTTAAGACAAATATAATACCCCATAAACATGTAAATAATAAAACACTTTCATTTTTTTTTAATATTCAACAACTAATTATAGCAACTTACTTTAATTGCAAATAATTATAAATGTACAAATGCATTAATAATTTATAAAAACAAAATTAAATAAAAATAAAAGTGAAAGGCACTTGTTACCTGTCATCTAACTTGAATTTACCATTATGGAGAGAGGGTACAACACAAAGATGACTGGATTCCTTCCTTCCCAACTGCAATGCACAAATTCCCCCCTTCTTCAATATGTATTAACTTTTTTTTCTTCTAATGCAAGCAAATGGGTGGCATCTAACACAGTTCCACTTTAGTCCCCGTCTATTTAGGGGTAGGAATGATAGAATTTTCAATTTTTTTATTGGGCCATATCTTTCGTATATTTAGAATTTAGTTTTTATTTTTATTTTATGGAATTTAGGTTTTTTTTTTTTCAGTTTTAAAAATGCAAGTTCAATTGTTAAAACTGTTTTTTTTCCAATAGGGTCTGTTTGATTGAAGGAATTGATTTTCCGAAAAATCATTTCCAACTTTTCCAGCGTTTGATTGGCGGAAAACATTTTCCATTTGGAAAATGAACTCCAAAACAAGGGAAAACGGGTTACATTTTAGGAAAAATGTCTTACCCTTTCAATTTCCGTAAGACATTTTTCGTGCTCTCCTCTCTATCGCCTCCTTCATTCCTTCCTTCATTTCCGGTAGAAAATTGCTTCTGTTTATCGATTTTCCAATAACTTGTTTTTTAATTATCAATACTTGTTTTTTAACACAATTACAAATAATTTATTTGATATTAATTTTTTCAATTTATAACGATTAATATTGTAGCTTAATAATTGAGTATTATTATAAATAAATCATTGCAATATATGTAAAAAATTTTAAAATATAAAAATTTATTAATATATATCAATATATGTAAAACAATTTTTTGAAAAATATTTCGAAATCGCCAAACAGTAGAAAATATTTTACAGATTCAATCAAACACCGAAAATATTTTCCAATAAATCATTTTACAGAAAAGTAAAATATTTTCCCGAAATCATTTTACGGAAAATATTTTACTGGCAATCAAACAGACCCAAAGTTCAAGTTCATTACAACGTTACTTTTTTTGTTACATAGCTACAAAATGAGTATTTTTCTTTTTTTAAACGTCAAGATATCAGACCAGAAAATTTGGTAAAATAATTTTAATGCGACTATAACAATTAGACACGAATTTTGAAACATGAAAAGTATAAGACTACATTCTTAAAAATAAAAAAAGGACTATATTTTAAATTTATGAATAATATAAAGACATGGATTAGATTTTAGCATTTATACCAACTATATCTATAGTTTTAATAAGAATCAATCATTACAATCATCATCGAATTAAATACTTAATAAACTAAACAAAATAAATTTGAAAGATATTCTACATGTTTACAAAAGGTGATAATCGAATATGAAATCTCAAAATTCTTAAAGTATAAGCATTATTGTTCATCGTAGTGATAATATTTAGGCATAATATCAAATTTAGTCCTTAATGTTTACATCATTTACCAATTTGACACTTTTTGGAAACTAATTTTGGCTATTAACCTTTTAAAAGAGTCAAATTTCTTTTTCTTAACGGAAAATACTACTTAAAACATTAAAATTTTAATCATGTTATCATGACAGTCCACCTATAATTCATGTTGATATGACACTATTTGTTTTATATGTCACGTCAACAAACAATACAAAAATAAAAATTATAAAAATCATAAAAATTAGAACGGAGTACACATATTGGTTGCTATACGGATTGTAATGTTTGAAAATTTAATGTTTTAGTTAATATCCACTAAAAAATCAATTCAACCATGTTTAAAAGATTGATTATCAAATTCGACTATTTTTAAAAGATCAACGATCAAATTTAATTCAAACAAAAATAATAATAACCAAATTTAAAATATATATAAACATTGAGGCTAAATTTGATATTATGCCTAATTTTTATACATATATGTCATATTTATATATATTTTATGTACTATTTTATGGGAATAAATTATACAACGATGATTCTAAAACTAAGGTTTTAGACATCAAAAGATTTTGCCACATCATTAAATTATTATTATACACTCATTCATAAATAAATTATTTTATAGATCATTCCGTCACATTATTCGTGATCCCTTTTCCAATTATTTGATGGCAATTCAACAATTTTTTCCATGTCATTGACACATGATTTTGATATTTTTTACCCTAAGTCCAAACCCTAAACCCTGAATATAAAATTTTAAACAATGAACCCAAAATATAGAAACCAAACCCTAAGCCGAACCCTTGAACCTGAACCTCAAACTTGTAACATGTAACAGCGAGCCCTTGAACCTTAAACCCGACCACTAAACCTCAAACCATTAAACCTTGAACCTAAACATTGAACCCCAAACCCCAAACCTTAAATTTGAAATCTAAACCCTAAACCTCGAGGCATGAGATTCAAGATTTAAGGTTTAGGATTCGAGGTTGAGGATTCTAGATTTAGAGTAAAATAATTTTCAAAATTACGTGTCAATGACATAAAAAAAGTTGTCCAAAAATTATTAATTTTTTTTTAAATTGGTTGCACGGAAATAAAAATATTAACTTATAAAAAAACAAAATAATTAAAATTTATAAAAGAAGAAAAGACGTTTGTTTGTATTTTAAAAAATTAATTATTTAAATAATTAAACTAAAATTAAATTAGAAAATATATTAGATATAGATGAATGTATAATAATACTCTTATATTTTTAGGATCATCCTCATATAATTTATTCCATTATATTATATTATAATACGTTGATGTATTTATTTGTTTATTTATATTTTGTATATTACAATAATTCACAGCTAAGCCAGCAATGAAGGTTTATTTTTTTTCCTTTCTGGTGGATGGATCAAAGTTTCCCTTTGTGTCAGGGTTCTCTAGATGTGATGCAGACATTTATCAATACTTTTATCTTTGCATTTACTAACACCCCAACTCCCCCTAAAACAGCGACGCATTAAACCCCCCCTTCCCCATAAATAAATTTTGGATAAAATTTTACCATTTGTAACATATAAAATGCCAACCCATTTCTAGTAAGTAATAAATAAAATAAAAAAGTAGCATTAAAAAAAAACACATTTTTCATTATTATTTTATATACATTGTTCTAAGTAACAAATACTAGATTAATATTTTCTTTTATATTTCATATACCAATTTTATTATATTTCATATTTAGGTTTAGTTTGGATAGACGGTCTGTTTACCTACGGTTAGTATAAAAATAACGGTGGCGGTAAAATTAAATACTGTAACGATATTGTAATATGAGACAAAAAATAAACTAAATGCATCGCACCCAACCGTTCATCCAAAACCCACCTTAGTTTTATATAATATATCACACACATAACATTTTTTTATTTAACAACTCTTAGAAGAACATAAAAGTTCATCCAAAAGAACAAATATAAATTAAGTGTTGGACGAGCTTTATGGTTCGTGGGAATAATTCCCATGTTTGCTTCCATTCCCACATTTTGCATTGAAAAACTGATATGTATCTAAACTTAAACTAAAATAAATTTCAATTAGATTTATAAGAATTTAAACCAAAATGATTGAAATTGGATCAGATTAAAATTTAATTGGTACACTAGTTCGGAGCAAGGGAAAGAATTGGCTAAATTGTAGTATGAACCGATTAAGTTAAATTAAAAATCGATTGAACTAACAATTGAACTGAATTTTATTTTTAAAAACATTTTAATAATTTTATGAATTCTAAATAATTTATTTAATTAAAACTAGTGGTCCGATCGGTTCAACATTGATTCGGTTCCAAAAATATTGACTTAAACTAATATAAAATCTTAAAAGTACAGTCAAGAGAAAATCAAATTTTTAATTTATAATTTTCTCAATTGAAAAACAATTAATTGCATCAAACATTCTCAAATTATAACATTTATTTTAAATTGGTCCTCAAACTTTAAAATATTCTATTTACATCTCTAAACTATTGATGTTATATCAATAAGGTAATTTTATTACTAAAATCATTAATTTTAAGTTTTTCCATTACTAAAACCATTAATTTAATCATTAAATGAGATGTTAAATCTTATGTAACACAGTTTAACATGAAAATTTTAAAGAAAATAAATATTGTAAAAAGGATATCGTAAGAAATATTAGTTTTGAGGATTTTAAAGCTTTTACAAAAGCTTTATCGGTCTCTCTTTTCAATTTTACTCTATTTTTAATTTTTTTATTTTCAATACTTGAAGGGTCTAATTGATATAATATCAATTGTTTAAGGATAAAATTAGAATTTATTAAAGTTTAGGGTCCAATTTAAAATGAGTATCATAATTTGGGATGTCTAGTGCAATTAACAAAAACAGAAATAAATAAATAAAAGTATTGCTGGGTGGGGGCAGGCTTGTAATTACGTGGAGAAGAGTTAAGATGACGTGGCAAAATATCATTGGGCCCAATCCAACCGTAATATATGTTATACGTTCCGTGAATTTGATTAAAAAGCAATCGGCCGATCGCTTCGCACGGGTTTTCTTCTGTTACTTCCTTTTTTTCTCTCTCAAATTTACTACTACTCTCTTAGCTCTCCTCTGTTTCAGTCTCTTTTTTATTTCCATAATAACATCACCAATTTTTTCTCTTTTCTTTTTTCTTTTCACTTCATTTTTTCTCAGCTTTAACTAATAAAGAAAAAAATTCAAGTAATTTATACCTTATGGAATATGATACAGAGAAAACATGAAGAGAATTCAAGCCAATCGGTAACATTTCATCACCTACCTGTTCTTCTCCGTTTCAGGTTTGATCCACTGCCATGAATTCTCTGTTTTCATTTAACATGAATTTGTAAAATGGCATATAAGTGTTTGTTGCTTTGTCTCTATGTATCGTTCTTTCTAACATTTTAACGAGTGTAATATGTTTCATTAGTTTAAAAAATCCGGTGTTTTACGATCTGCCATTTTTTGTATCTGTTTTAGAAACTCCTGTTTTTTGACCGGCGATGGGAAAGAAAGGGAGTGGATGGTTCTCGACGGTGAAGAAAGTGTTCAAATCATCTCACAAAGACTTGCCTGACAAAAAAGTAACGTAATTTTTTCATCGGTTTTTAGGTTTTTTTTTTTTTGGCCTTTTGATGTTTGTTTAGCAGGTTGATTTGATTGCCATATTTCCAAGCAAAATCAATGGCACCTTTCAAATTTTTTTTTTCATTTTAAGGCAAATTTTTAATAAATGCAGGGAAAAAAAAAAGAGAAAGCAAACATCAACATCACAAACATCTGGATTTTTGCTTGTATTTATTTGGGTTCTTATCTTTTTGTTGTTAGAACTTGGTTAACTATATAGTGCCCACGTTTGCAAGTACATTACAAATTATCTTTGATCTTACTCATTTGTGGTCATAATACTAGGAAGCTGTTACACCCGAGCTTCATTTTTCTTGAATTATTATTCGAGCTTCATTTTATAGGTTATAAAATTTATGATACCAACAACAAGAAAGGATAATTTAGTTTTGATATATATGAAACAGAAAATGACAAAATAAAAATAACAAATAATTCTCATTTTTGAAAAAAGAAATATTTAGATATATAATCATTTCTGCTGTCAGTATTTACTTTTGCAGTATAACCGTGTATATATATGTAAATTAATTTGGTGAAAAGAATTTATCAGAAAAGAAAATGGTAAGAGGGTTGCTTTTTCTTTCAAAGGGGGCTAAATGCTAATTGATGGCTTCCCCTTTTTCACTGTTTTGAAGGACCATGAACCCAAGCAAGGGGCACTGGTCCCCTATCAACGTGGTTGCTACCTTGACACATAATTTTCATGCCACCTAAGCCATCACATCATTCAACTTGTTCTTCATGTGCTTGAAAATGTTAGATCTCCATCATTCCATATCAATGATAATCTGCTCTGTAAAATTTTTGTTTGTTCATTGGTTGACATAGTTCAAGGCAAATGTTAATGAAACTGACCAATCTGATGTGATTTTCAGAGAGAGAATAATGTGGAGAAATGGCCAAATGAGGCCCCGGATGCAGTGTCGTTTGAACATTTTCCGGCGGAGAGTTCACCGGACATCACGAATAATGAGAGTGCAATGTCGACTCCTCTGAATGAAGATAGGAACCATGCCATTGCTGTCGCCATGGCAACTGCTGCTGCTGCAGAAGCAGCTGTTGCGGCAGCTCAAGCTGCCGCTAAAGTCGTCCGGTTGGCGGGTTATGGACGACAGTCTAAGGAAGAAAGAGCTGCAACGCTTATACAGTCGTATTATAGAGGCTATCTGGTAAAAACAAACCCAGTCTCAATCTGTCACCATGTCTATATGCATCTTATACAATCGTATTATGGAACATTGTTCTCTAAGGTGGTTCTTAATGTTGCTGATGGTTTTGTAGGCTCGGAGAGCTTTGCGTGCTTTGAAGGGACTGGTGAGGTTGCAGGCACTAGTGAGAGGTTATAACGTGCGCAAACAAGCGCAAATGACAATGCGGTGCATGCAAGCATTAGTCCGGGTGCAGGCAAGAGTTCGAGCTCGTAGGCTGCAGCTAACTGATCATGATAAGATCCCCAAGAGATCAGACGAGGACTATGAAGAAAAAAAAGGAACGGGAGAAGTAGAACGAAAGCCAAGGAGCCTGTTGAAGAGATATGACAGTTGGGATGGTGGACAGCAAAGCTCAGAGAAGGTTAAGGAAAGTGTTTCGAAGAAACATGATGCTGCGATGAGACGAGAACGAGCCCTTGCTTATGCCTATAGCTATCAGGTTGGTTCATGGTAAATCGTAACTCGTAAGAACTCGAAAAAATACTTTGTTTAGTGATTAAATGGTCATCTAATTCACTTTCTTGAATCAGCAGCAACAGCCACAGCAACAACTCATGCAACCGCACCCCAATGGCAAAGATGTTGGAGTCCACCTTAATGATCGCGAGAAGGCACAATGGGGTTGGAACTGGCTCGAGCATTGGATGTCATCGCAACCGTACGACGCTCGTCAACTAGGCCATCAAGAAGGTTCTTACATGACACTGCTGACCACCACCGCAACCACTACCGTTACTGATAACATGTCTGAGAAAACTGTTGAAATGGATGTTGTGACAGCAATGGATTCAGGCTCATACTCAACCCTGCAGCAGGCTCAATCAGGGTCAAGTAATGTACCTAGCTACATGGCCCCAACCCAATCTGCCAAAGCCAAGGTTCGAAGCCAAGGACCTATGATTATGAAGCAGCAACGTGTACCACATGCACCCCAATGGAACCCATCAACAAAAAAATCCCCAGGTTGTGATTCATCAAGTTCAGGTGGAGGAACAACAGTCTACCAGGCACCAAGGAGCCCTGGCCAAAAGAGTAACGGTGCTCGCATACCGTCTAGACGTCTAGGTGGATGTAGCCCGGATACCGCTGGTGGCCACGGTGGAGAAGATTGGAGGTTGCCTATTGGCAGTCATGGCTGGTGAAAATGATTTTGGTTTTTATATGTTGTGTTTCAGAAAATGCCACTATGAAGTGTGAAATGAAGGTTTGTTTCTTCATATGTTGCTCTCTGTATTTATTTGCTCTCGCATTCATGTTAGTGATGTAATAATATAAAAACTGCAAACTCTCCAGTATTTGAAGCTTTATCTATCACATGATAATTGTTTGTTCAGTTCTATATTAACTATTGCCACCTTGTTCATGAGGGAGTGAATTGTTTTTTTTTTAACAAAAATTCAACAAGAACCAATTTATTTAAACTTCACTTACCTCTGTTTGTGAAAATAATCACTAAAAACATAAATCAAACATAATTTAAATAAAAATAATTTTGGACAAAATTAAATATAATTTAAATCAAAATAAAATTTGTAAAAAATCCTCCAATTTATTTGATTCGATATTTCTATATGGATTGCAATAAATTTGTTTTAAAATATAAAAACAATATGATATTTTGGACCCTAAACCTAGACAATCATAAAGAAAAACAAAATGTAAAAAACATATTTGTTGGATCCGAATGGAAAGACTTGTAATCCTGATTGTTGTGGGTTAAAACAATGAACCGGGTCGGGTCTTAGAACTCACCGGTAAGTAAGTAATCATCTACGGCAGGCACAGAGTTCACGTGGATCTACTGGGGAAAGACGAATGAAATTAAACGGCGTCGTTTGGCCCCTTAAAAAATATAGTAACTCTGTTTACTTTTGACTTTTGACCTTTATAACAGTCACGTCCGCAATTGCCACGTCAACACGAATTTTCCGTTCCATCAATGACGTGGCAAAATTCTGTCAACCAAGAAATTAACTGTGATTTTCTTTTCTCATTTGACAATTTTATTTTTTTCAATTATGCTAAAATTTCAAGTAATATATTTATTAAATAATAATTTATAACATTTATAATTATAAATGTTTATTAAAATTTTAATTAAATATTGATTTAATCACTCTTAATCTTTACGAACATAATCAAATATTAAATTATTTGTATTTTGTAACTCTCATATTATTTTTACACATGTTTTAGCATATAAGTTAGTAATAAACTAATTCAATTAGTAATATTTAGTTACTCTCATGACTTATTTTAGCAATGAGAAGGAAATTTTTAAATTTTTTCTTTTTTGAAGATGTCTTTTTTTTTTGCAAGAATTATTCTTGATCTTTCTAATTTCAAGTTTAAAATTGTACTAAGTGGTATTTATTTTATGTCTAACTATTGTAATACATGCATGATAAATACATTTTTTCCTCATATTATTATACTAGTAACCAAACGAGGCAAATTAACGTGTAACGACAACAAAAAAACACCAAATGGTAACCACATTTTAAAAGTTTTAACAACAACAATAATAGAGAAAAGAACACATTAAACAAAAAGAGATGAACACTTGAATTATTGGGAGTTTTAACAACAATAATAAATAAACAATGAATTTGTAAGAGACTAACATTGAAATTAGATTTAGAGTTTATTTTTTATTTAATTATAGAATACGTAAAAGTATAATAAAAGTTATTTTAGAACTTGAAAGCAATGAATTTCGTTTTGGATTTTAAATGAGTTTATATAGTGGGTTTATATGTTAAAAACAAATTTTAACAGCTTTTTTGACTTTTCAATGTCCATTGAAATTAAACAGAATTAATGTGGTTCAATGACATCATCTAACTAAAATTGAACTAAATTATAGAAAAACCCAAACAAAATTAAATCGAAATTTGTTAGTTCAAGTCGATTTCTCAATTTGGTCAGTTTTTTCTTCTTTCTAAATTCATAGTCTTGTCTTATAATTATATTGATTCTATTTCTTTTATTTATAACATTCAAGCACAAAAATTTTATTTAAGGGATGTCGAGCTTTTTATCACTCAACTCAACATATATTGCTACAGGGTTTCCCTTGCGAACTCAAAATTATTATTATTATTATAAGGGTAAACTATACTACAGGTCACCCAATTATATTCAAGTTTTTTTTCTGTCACCTAATTATAAAAATTACAAAACGATCACTCAATTAATTATGTTTGTCTTTTTTCATCCAATTCCTTTAAATGCAGTTCAATTCACGATGAAATAAATAATGTGACATTTTTAAAATTATAAAAATAACAAATTTAACTGTTAATATTTATATATTATATTAAATTAACTCTGATTTAAAAAAAAAAAAACTTCTACACATTGATTCAATTTAATCCGGAATGAAGATACGTGTAATGATTATCAAAGACAGTAGGGCATGACTTATCAAATGCCACCCATAACATACACGAAGCTAAAGCTATTTCCTTCAATTATCATAGAAACTGTAAAATAGTGCATGTGCGATACCAAATTATTCCAATATGCTTTTCTTGTGCTTGTAGCAGGATCTGCATGATGACTAACGTGTTGTCAAAGAAAAGAACGAATTTCCATATTTAAAGCAGTGCCTTGGCCTGAAGATGAAGATATTCATCACTTGGTCCGGTTCTAAGATATTCATCAGGGTCTAAGGTTGGAAGAGGTTCAAAAAAGATATTTTTTTTTAATTTTTAATGCGAGAAAAAAAGTTTCAGACTAAAATAAATTAATTAAATGTTTAGGACTTTCAATTTTTCACCATAAATGCTTTATTTATTGGGTATTATATTTTATAATTTTTTAAAAGGAGCCTAATTTATTCTTTCGCCTAGGGCTCCAAAAATATCAATAACTACCAAAGTGTAGTTTTGGTCTGAGTTACGCTAATTACATTATTGTTGAGGCTTTACCATCTTTTTGTAATTCACCCAAAAAAATAAAAAAGACATGTTTAAATTAATAATAATTTAAATTATTTAAGAAAAAATCTTAATACATATGCTTTAACAGAAAAAAAGTAATGTACTAACATGATGAATAAATAACCCATTGCTTAATAGGTAAATGATTAATAATGTAATAAACATATATTATTTTGTTTGGTTAAAGTGTTAAACAAGTAAACTAAAATATAAGTATTATTATACACAAAATATTAACTTTGCCCGTAAACTCACCACGCGTTTAAAGAATCATGATGCAATAAATGATCGGTGCACCGTAAATTTCAATCCAATAATTCAACTGCAGGCATAAAAATGTTTGCTAAAAATGAATGGGCATACCATAGATTTAGTTATTGTTTATCTATCTATTTTCAATTTGGTTATCAATTTGTCTCTCGAACTCTAAAAATGCTTTGATAAAACATAACTTTCGATGATAAAAAATGAGTCAACTAATATTTAAATTTAATATTTAAGGGTCTCGTTCTATTTTTAGAATCAATACTTAATGACTTAAAAGACCAAAATATGAGTAAACTAATAATTAAATTTAATAATCATTTATTAGAAACAAACAGATGAATAATAATAAAAGAGGAGGAGGAGAAAGAACCCAAAATAAAATACGAGAGTGTTAATCTCTTAAGATGTAATTTTTCAAGAAATGAAGATGATTTTGTCTGCAAAATAGAAAAAAAGTTAAAAAATAAAACCCTAAAACGTATGAGGAAGAAAAAAAAATTGGGAAACCACATACCGAGATTTTAAGAACTCACATTTTAAAGTTTGAGGACTAATTTAGAATACGAGTCATATTTTAGGGACGATTTAATGGAATTTACTCTTCCTTTTAATAATACAGGATTAAATTGATCTATTTCATAATAATAAAGGGACTAATTTGATTCTATCGCTATAATAGAGGGACTTAGCGGGGAATTTCATCACTGAGAAACCCACCGTCGAAGTTTACTAATAATTAAACTGCAGATCTGCTACAGTACACTGTATTATTGGAGGTTGGTGATGCCGACACAAAGCGCGATAAAAACCATTATAAAATTCTTCAAGGTCATTGCCCGTAATTTGAATCCTTAAACAAGGGTATTATTATTATAATTCCATGAAAAAAAAAAATTGGTTAATGCTTAATTGCAATGGGAATGGAAGAATTGTCGTTATTCTTCTTCCTCTTCCCCCCAAAAAAACCCTAGCAAAAAACACTATACGATCTATGAACAGAAACTGAAAAAATAAGCATCAAATAAGAAATTAATCCACAGTTCTAAAGAACCCCCATCAAATGATTTCCGATCCTAAGCTGATACTATATGCTTGCATTGCAAAAGGACCCACAGTTGTGGCTGAATTCACTCGCAAAGAAGCCGTGGGGATCGAGCCATTAGCAAGGGAATGCATCGAGAAAGCCCCTCCTTACCATTCAATGTTCTCTCATACAGTTTCCCAAAGGTCCTATACCTTCTTAATCGATGACCCTTTTGTTTATTTCATCATATCCCATGAAGATCTCGACAAATCTGAGTCGTTTTGGTTCTTGGATCGCTTGAAAGGTGCTTTGGACGATTTTCTACTCACTGGTTTAGTTATGGGTACTGATAATTTGACCCCAAATTGTCTTCAATCTCATTTCGATCCGGTTTTTTCAGAGGCTTTGGGTTTGGGTTTGGGTTTGGGTTTGGATTTTGTTCCATCCCCAGTAGTAAAAGATAGTAGAAACCCAACCGTGGTGGCTCCTTTGTTAGGGGGTTTGAAAAAGAAGAAAAGATCCGGTGGTGGTTTGGAAGTAAACGGCGATGAAACCATAGATGGTTGCGGTGGAGTTGGCGGCGGCGGCGGTGGGATTGTTGGGATGGAGAATACAGTTGATTTAAGCGACAATTTTAGAGATTACCCAGTTTCAATGCAAAAAAGTGGTGGTTTATGTGGTGGTGGTGGCGGCGATAAACAAAAGGCTAAACAAACATGGAGGAAACATGTTTGGGTAGTTTTAATATTGGATTTGCTTGTTTGTGCTACTTTATTTGGGGTTTGGTTATGGGTTTGCAGAGGCTTACAATGCATTGATGGCTAAAAATACGTATACTTTGATGGTCAAAAGTGATGAATTCCATTGACAAGAGCAGTATCTAGCTGGTGAACAAAGAACAATGCAATGGAAAAGGGCATTGTTAAAATATTGTAATTGTAAGTGTTTGAATCTTTTCTGGATTTTTCAATTCTGGGCTTGATTAAGTCTTTTTGTTGTTGATTTTCAGAACATTTTCTTCTCTTTTTTTTTTTCAGTTCTTGGTTTGCAAAATTATATGTAATTTGCACCACAAACTGTTTATACCCTACAGCATACAAAGTTAAAAAAAAAAAAAAAATCCCTCTGCTATAGCATTGTTGCTGTGGATCATCTTGTTATTGCTTTTTTGAGCTTTGGTTCCCATTTTTTTTTCAATGTAACAGTTTTAATTTTTCTCTTTAGAATAATTTAAGATTTTCTTCATTTCAATAAAAAATTTATTGTAATTTTATGTTGTATATCATTATTATGTTGTGGGAAAAAAGTTCATAAAAGACTAGCCTACATCTTAAGGTCATATCTCAATACTGATTAGAAACATGAAAAGTTCCTTTTCTGTCAATGGATTTACTTCGTATGTGTGAGGTAAACTCGAATCCAAACACAAGTATGAGAATATACAAGGAAAAGCTCGAAAAAAGTTAAACATGCTCGTATTGGAGTAGATATTATTCATATCCGATATACTCTCGATTCCAAGTAACATAGGTACCTTGTTTAATCTGCTGTTATCTTTCATAATTTTCCACCAGGAATGCATTCTTTCAAGGAAGAAGTAAAAAATGGCTTCATCTTGTTGTTATGTTGAATGGCTATTGCTGACAGAACTGGTTTTTCTTTAGTAGCATTAGGCTTTTGTTGAGGGTGGATTGGTTTTTCCGGGAAAAGTCTTCAAAGTGTCAGTTGGGCAGCCGATCGGACTCCTAACAACCGAAGGTATTGTCCTCATGAAGGAGATATGACTCAGCAAGACTGAAGAGAGGGTGTTAGTATAGGACATGTGAATAATAATTGAGTTAATTGAGCATAGATGACTCAAATCATCAACTTGAGATTTATATGCCCTAGAGGTGTCCATGGGCTGGGCCGGGTCCAAAATTTTGTTAGCTTGCTTCCTAGGCCTGGGCTTGGCCTGGCCCGAAATATGGGCCTGAGATTTTGTCCAGGCCCAGCCCAGAGAAAAAATATGGAACCCTAGCTTGGCCTGGCTCGGCCAGTTTTTTAATTAAAATTAAAATTATATTTTTATTAAAATTAAAACTAATTGTTATCAAAATTAATTGTTATTAAAATTGTATCAAATTATATTTTTTTGTACTAGTCAACATTTTGTAAAATCTAATATTTTGTTAGTAAAATTATTAATTGTTAATTGTATTAATTGTTACTAAAATTATCAAATTATATCAAATTATTAATTGTTAATTGTATTAATTGTTGTAACAAAATCTAACATTTTGTAACTTAAAACTTAAAATAAAACTAAAACTAGTATATTTTAAAAATAAAAAATATTTATTTAATATATTTCCGGGCTAGGCCAGGCCAAAAAAATTTTACTCGAGGCCCAGCCCGTTTTCTAAACGGGCCTCATTTTTTGTCCAAGTTCATATTTCGGGCCTATATTTTTACCCGAACCTTTCCATATTTCGGGCGGGCCGTCGAGCCGAGCCGGGCCGCCCAGCCCATGGACACCTCTAATATGACCCTTACCTGTGTAACCATGATACCACTTGAGCTATATGAACTAGCAGGAACAAAATCTCAACACGGAATACATTTGATTGTTTTGAGAACTTCTCTTGAAAGAGTCGGTTGAAAACTTCTCTTGAAAAAAGAGTCAATCCACCTCAATTGTTCTATACATGTGACTTTTTGTATGTGTTTAAAAAGCTATGTTGGGAACTAAGCACCAACATTTTCTGAACCGACAACCGGTCAAAATATTTATTCACCGGTTCTTTCAATTTAATTAAATAAATTATTAAAAATTTAAAATATAAAAAATTGGTTTAATCGACTTCAAGCAGTTCTCATTTTGATATCTTAATTAATTTTTTGTCCAATTAATTCAATTGACCAATCTCATTCGATTTAAAAAATATTGCTTATCACCTGAGTGAGTCTACGATTTATAAGCCTGTCTTTTGAATCTAAAACTAAAAGTCATCCAAATCAAGCACATACAATTTCTCTCCTACATTTTGCTAAAGATGGTGTGAATTCATTTTGCCTGTCATGTTCCTTGCCCATTTGTCTTGTAGCAGGTGTATTCCCTAACCTTTTTTTTTGAAGATATTTATTAAATAAAAGGTAAAAGTATCATAGAAACAATTTTTATATTAAAAATCATATTTTATTTTATTTTATTTATTAAAAAATTAAATAAATTAATTTTTATACGTTAGATTTAAGAGTAAATAAAATTTTTATTAAAAAATATTTTTCTATTATTAAAATTGATCCCTATACATATATATTAGTACGAGGTACATATAATTATTTGTTTATTTTATTTATACCAATTTTTAATAATACAAATAAATAAAATTTTAATAAAATATCAATTCGTATAAAAATAAATAAAAGACCCAAAATATAATACTCATAACAGCTTTCATGATATGTAAAGAAAATTGAAGAGAGACATTATTAGTCAGCAAAAACTAGGTATAAAACATCCACGTGGTTTAAACAGGAGCTGTCCTAAATCCTACCGGACAAGGGACAGGCTTGTAACTTCACTTTGGAATTTGCATGTAGTTTTTCTTAGTAATATAACTGAAAACAAAGAAGTTTGTTATTACCCGTCTGTCACAGGCTGGCATTGTGTGGCATCTCTGGATAAATAAATAAGCAACTTAATTATTATTAAACCCATAATTAAGGAATAATAAATAAGAGGTGGACCAAAAAACTTTGTGTGCCAGCACCCCCCTACTTTTGAATACTTAATAAACACCATTAACCGACCAAACTAGAGGTGCTCATGGGCCGGGTTCGGGCTGGGCCCATAAAAAAATTTTGTCCCGAGTCTTAGGCCCGGGCCCGGTCCGGAAAAAAAATGATAAGCCCGGGCCCGGCCTATTTTTTTAATAAATACCAAAAATTTATTTTAAAAATTTAAAAAAGTATTTTAAAAATATTTTAAAATTAAAAAATTAAAAAAATTTAAAAAATAAATATATTTATTATATCGGGCCGGGCCCGGGCAAAAAAGTGGTGCCCGAGGCCCGGCCCGTTTTCTAAACGGGCCCCTTTTTTTGCCCAAGCCCATATTTCGAGCTTATATTTTTACCCAAACCCTCCCATATTTCGGGCGAACCGTCGGGCCGGGCTGCCCGGCCCATGAGCACCTCTAGACCAAAGTCACAATTCCGTACTAAAATTCCGTTTAACCAATTTTTTTTAAACAATTGTTATGTATATTTATTTATCGGGTGATTCATATATATGGTAAAAAAAATTGAGAAAGTTTGTTGAAATTTTTGAAATTTATCGATTTATATTATTTTTAGATGAGAAAATAAAACACATCTTTATTAAATATTGCTAAATTAATTTTTGTTAGATGATTAAATGTCAATATTTTTGTCTTTTAAGTCTCGAGTTCGATTTTTTATTCATATTTGTATTTTTATTTTATGTTGTTTAAGTTTTATTAGTTTTAATTAATATTTTGACACATTAGTTTTTTGGTTAGATGGTTAGATAATTGTAATGTTACCCTTGAATCCTAAGTTTGATTCCTCTTAGAAGCATTTTTATGCATTTTTTATTTTATATTGTTTCAAGCCTTTTATTATTTTTAATTAATGTTTATAACTAATAAATATATTGTTTTCAAGTTTTTTTAATTCATCTCTCTTTTATTTATAAAATCAAATAATAGATATTTAATTATTTTTAAAAACATTAACTAATTCTTTAGATATATATTTCTTTATATACAATATTTATATGTCAAATATTTGTTTTCTCCACCTATATTGTGGGGTATAGTGATTTCTAGTATTATAAAATCAAATAATCATTTCAAATATGTAAAATATTTTAAATATTATTGTTCTTTCATCTACATTGTGGGTATGATATTTCAAATATTTTTAATGGGAAATATTTCAAATGCACATACAAAAATATATAATATGTCAATTTACTACACTCATGATATGTATTGAAAGATAAATATTACACATATAAAATTTGTATTTACTAATAATAATATTTTACAATAAATATTTTATTTTATAAATAAAAGATTTTATTAATTAAACAATATATTTTTAATTATAAACATAAATTAAAAATAATAAAAAGCTTGAAACAACATGAAATGAAAATACATATTTAAATGCTTATGAGGAAATTGAACTTAGGACTCAAAGATGAAATCACAATTATCTAACCATCTAGGAGAAAGAGCTAATGTATTAAAATATTAATTAAAAATAATAAAAGTTTAAAATAACATGAAATAAAAAATATAAATATGAGTAGGAGAGGAATCAAATTCAGGGCTCAAGGACAAAAGCTCGAATATTTAACTATCTGATCAAAAGAGCTGAGTTGTCAATATTCAGTTAAAACACGTCCTGTAAGATCATTTTCCTTTTTCTATCCAAAAACAACGTAAATCGATAAATTAAAAAAAAGCATAATTTCTCAAATAAATTTTTTTCCAGCATATATGCAAAAATTATCCTTTATTTATCTCTAATATGTTTATAAATTATTAATTAATATAATTGAAATGTTTGTCTTTTAAATTGTCGCATAATACCTTTATTTATATATTTAATTCAAAATTATTAAAATTTTCGTTTTAAAATAATAAATATTATTATGATGGTGTTTTTTATATTTTATATAAAATTAAATTAAATTAAATTAAATTAAAATATTATGGTTTCTAAAGCTGAAATTTAACTTTTAATTAAAAACACTTTTAAAATCAAATGTATTTTGTATAATATTTATATGGTATACACCATTATTTATGTATTTAAATTAAAATTTACAAATAATTGACATTAATTGTTTATGCAATATATATCAAATATTAATAATAATTAATAATAAGTTATTTTTTATATTTTTATTAAAATATTATTGTATTGATGAATTTGAACATCATTTAAATACTTTTTTTTTACTTTAAAACATATGTTTAAAATAGATATTTTATTTTTTAGAGCACTTTTAGACAACAATACCAACACTTAAATCTTAAGGCAAATATTTGATATTCTTATAATACACTCTTTTGACTCCACAAGCAAAATTATAAATTTATCATATGTTTCATTTCAATTATAGATTTATTTTTAAATATTTTTTACCATACTCTATATACACTATCAACAATCCAACTCTATTTGTGAAAATTTTAAATTCTACTATTAGTGTATTAAATATTTTCTTTAAATCTTAAACAAAAAATTTAGCACATTTAATAATTCGTATTGTTGCAATCACTCGCCCAAATCCAAAATCAGAATCGATATTTGAAAGGGTTTGGATAAAAATATTAAACCCAAAACATAATCTTGAACTAAAAATTAAGCCCATTTAAAATGCGAGTCAAGCTTAAGCCCAAGTTAATCTGACCTATTTTTTAATTATGTAATATTTTATTTATATTAATTTTATATATTATATAATTTCTATCATAAAAGTCAGATCTATGATAATATCTAATATTATTAGGAGTGGCATAATTTTTGCAAAATGTAATAAAGATTCAATATAGATAAGTCTAAAATAGGCTTAGTTAAAATATACAAATATAAATAATGTTACACAAAATTCGAATCACGTAGACTTGTGCAAGGATCAATTTTGTTCTAATTAACGTGTGAATTTTATACATTACTCAAAGCAAACTGCTAAAATTTCGTTAAGTGAAAATCTATAATAAATATAGATTTCGGAGAATGTTCCTAAAACCACCATTAATTAGGTCTGAAAGAATACGTTATAAGAAAAGTATAAGAACTTACTTGTCAGCTTTCACCCGCAGGGTGTGAGCTTTTTATTGCCAGCACCTCGAGGATTATCATCTTTCCAGTCATCCCATGCCCTCGCCTTCTCTTGTGCATCATCATCATCTTCACTCGGTCTCAACTTCGGGCGGTCCTTATACCATGCCGAGTTAGCTTCTTCGAACATTTTTGCATTCCTCTCCTTCCATTTGTTCATCATTTCCATCTCTTTCAGACCAGCTTCCTCGATGCTTATCGTTGGCATCCTACAGGATAATTTGTTATGTATGACCGCAATCAGTATCTGCTCAACATCACATGTTAATTTGGCATGATATGGTGCAAGGTGTTTAACAAGAGAATTTGATGCTCAAAGCTCTGCATCATCCCAGAGAACAGAACAGAATATACAGAATATACATAAAAGTTGTGTTACAGGACAGGGATTTACCTATGAAAAGGTTGGAAAGCTTGGGCTGCCATCCTTTCCCTCTCACTTGTCAAGCTTCCACCTGTAAGGCTTTTTGGTCCAAAGATCATTGGCTGGTGTTTGTGGTCATGTGCCTGTGAAACATTTGCCCTTCCTTCTATAACATCTTGAGCAAATGTAGCACACGTGATAGGTGGTGCAGGTTTAGTATATCGAGCCCGAGTTGCAGCATCACGATGCCATGCCTCAGCTTTCTTGGTGCGATCATCTAGGATAGCCTGAGAAAACTCCTTTTCCCCTTCCTGGTATACAAGGAAAAATATAAATGTACCAATGCATATTCACATTAGAAAGTAGTTCATTAGGCTTTAACTTTCAAAATTGGAGCAAAAAAAGTAAGAAATGAATATGATGATTGCTTCAAACAATTACTTTTCTAAAACCCTGAAAAGAAAAACTATGAATCTTTTTCAGCACAGGATACCGACTGAAGCAGGCCAACATCACTGGTCTAAGCAATTCACAAGAAATTGGTTATATTATCAGTCAGAAATTGTAACAGTCAAGGTTGGTCCGATAATAAATGAAAGATTGTAGCAGATCGAGTAATTTATCATTTAAATAACAGTACAATGTTTTAGCAGATCGAGTAATTTATTGCAAAATCTCAAATTTTCTACAAAATCAATGATCAGTTGGACTTGTAGCAAGTATCAAGAATGAAGGCAATGCACATTTATGGTTCCCTTTCTATTTATCAGAAATATCAAGTAACCAAACTCTTCAGTGGGGTGAACAGTGTCAGCCTCGGCATTGTACATTTATGTTTCCCTTTCTAATGCCTAACAGAATAAAATGTTTAACTCCAGTGATGCCGTACGCCTCCTAAGTGGAAAGTATGGTGTCGATCTTAGGTAGTGCTTAGCTTAAAAGCTTCGAGTCTTCTTGTGGTGTCAAATTTTCAGCACAACTCGTCACAAAAATGTTAACAAGGTAAAGAAACAAAAATTTTCAGGAAAAAAGGAGAGGCTAATTTAAGAAGATTAATACCTTTAGGTGTTTTTCCCTAATGGCAGCAAGCATCTCTTCTTCCTTCTTTAGCATTTCAAGCAGATCAAAAGCCTACAATTTGTGGAACAAAGATATCACTATATGGTGAAAACACCTTTAAAGTTTTTACATAGAAGATTGTAGTGACATATTAGACTAACCTTACAAATAGCCAATGAGATGGTAGTAAGCCAAGCCTGCGCAAGGGGAATATCATTCTTTTAGAGAAAGCAGAAAGTTTTGTGGAACCAAAACAAGCACAAATAATATTTTCAACAATAAGCATTAGGTATAATATTTCAGTTCCAACTTCAACGCATAATAGATTTATTCTGACAACTAAATAACCAAAATAATTTTTAGCATCAGCTAGAGACTTCATGAAATAAGAAGGGCCATCTATTGTAGTCATAGTTCCCAATTCAGTCCTAGTAATAGTAGATCAGATAAAAGGAAGGAAAAAAATGCTAACACTTACATCATATAAAGTAAAACTCAAGTCACAAAGCCTCAAATTATAACTTAGCAATGTATTACCTCACATGACATTTCAAACTGCTAGGCACCATAGTCAACCAGAATACAATTACAATTCTTGCTAGAAATTGCTTATGAAAATCGTACAAGAATAAGAAACAAACAGAGAAACAGTTCAGGGGGGATCTTATTCTGTAGTAGCCCTAACTAAACTATCCCTGTTCTCTGGTTTCACGAGCAGAAGCACAAAAAGTAATTCAAACGACAAACAAATTCAAAAGAAATCTTTATAGTACCTTAACTAAAGCCTCCCTAAATCCTGGTTTTATGATATAGTTGATATAAAAGAGTTGCTAGAGGTTCTTGTGCAACATTTCATGCAATAGCTTCTATAAGTTCCATGATTTTGCAGATTTTCAGATGATAACAACATAAACAGGAAAGTCTTAACAGTAATGTCACATCAAGAGAAGAGTTTAAAAACCATTGTACGAATAGAACTAACCTCTCATTCTTCCTCCCCGTCGTCATCCAGCACATCCTCCTCTCCATGCTCAACAGGAGTGGATATGGCAGCAGCTTTTGTTGAACGCTCGCGTCGTTCCTTCCGTTCCTTTATTTCTGTCAGCTTTGCTTCTGCTGCTCTTTGGCGTTTGAACCGAGCAATCTGATTGCAGGCACAAAAAAGCACGTACACCACAACAGAATTTCCATTCAAATCTATGTATTCCTCCCCCAAAAAATACAAATCATGCTGTTAGCAGGAGTATATATAACTACCTTTAAGGCCCTTCGGTCAGCAAAAGAATTTGATGCTCCTTGTACAGCGACTTCCAACTCTTCCTGTGGTTCAAGCTTCATTGCCTCGCAAAAAGACATGAACTCCTAGAAGACACCACACTTTCTATAAGTTCCAATTTACATACTAGATGGACTATAGACTACAAGTTGAAACAGATTAAAAGGTAAACAGCTACCAAGCAACACTATTCAGTATTATGACTAATCTTTCAACTACACTTCATGTTGTGAACTAAACTTACTTTCAATTTTGCCTGTGAAGTTTTGAGAATCTGTATCCTATTGTCCTGCACAATCTTTTCAGTCAGCTCTGCAAGATAAAATGGCACCTGAAATGAAAAAAAAAAACGTTAAAACCTTGACGCTATGACATAATTACAGCATAATACAAAAATAAGTAATTCCAGAAACATTATGAAATAATTAGAAATCCAAATTTCAAATGGAGCTTTTTCCTTTTTGAAACTTAATGTAGATACTACGGACAACTGGTTTATCAAAAAAGGAAAGGGAATTATAATATTGAAGATGACCAGAATATACTTGAGATTGGTGGTGCTAATGTCATCTTTGGTCTCATTTGATGAAAAAAGTCCTAGCTTGCTTATCATGTCCTCGCACTTACCCAGTGCCTCGCATCCTTTCTTTACCAGATCCTATGAATCCACGGAGTGCAAATTTTATCAGATAAGAAAGTAGTAAAGGGACATCGAATCAAGCATGAGAAGGGATCATACCTGATCAGCACCGGACTCCGTGGCCGTCCGATGGATCTTACTAGCTTGTTCGAAGAGAGAAGGCAATGGCACGTCATCCATTTTGCTCTCACACATGGATCTCTATCCAAAAACCTAGAAATTTCACCAATTCATCTTCTGAGACAAAGTTATAAATCTTGAATTGAACAATTTGTGATGATTTTGATTTGAATGTACCATGTGTACATATGTCATATGTAGGCTATTATGATGTATATGGAGTAGCTTTTAATAGTAAAAATAAATTAAATTTTTAAGAGAAGGATCAAAGTTGATCTAACCTAAAAAGATTAATCAAACTAATTGTTTAAGTAAATGGATAAAATGTAATCCAACTATTAATACAAGGGCTTTAGAGTAATTTTACCATCATTTTTCTCTGCACTAGTGTTCCTTGTTCTCAAACCTTTCATGGAAAAAATTTTCTGGAATCCCCGCGACTTCACCGGAATGCCACGTCACTCCACCAAATATTATAATCATTCAAAAACATTTCGCCATGTTTGATGGATATTTTAAAAGTCAATTCACATTTTCTTTATTATCATTTAGATCGAAGAATATACAAAAGAATACATATAAGAAATGCAAGAGGAAGAATCTTTTGATGGAAATGGAAGCCTTTTAATTATTATTCAATGCAACATCCACAGTAGGGTCACCCTTAGCTCATATTCTTCACATTTTTTTAAAATAATTTATTTTTTATTGATTGCTTTGAGTATAATCAAGTGCTGGGTTAATCCAAATTCCAAGAGCAGATCTCGGAATATACATATATAAATTACAATCATGGAACTGTGAGTGCTCTTCTCTTTTCAATTTGTAAACAAAACAAAACTGACTTAATACCATTGATTTGCATATCATTTCCTCAACCAAAGAAGCAAATCGAAACACCCTAATAGTTCTGGACCCATTGAAGATTTCCTCTCTTTGTTTACAGATAATGCTCTTCGCCACCATTTTTGGTCAACCAAGGAGCTTTCGCAGGTAATAAATTCTATCAAATTGCCATCCTGATTAAGTAAATTGAGTCTTCATTAACATTGTCAAGCATTAGGGTTCGATTTGAGTATTAATTGTTGGGAATTGGGATATTTGTTAGGTTTTTAGGGAAGCAATTGAACCACGTAGAATTGGTTTTGTTTTTTTTACTTTAACTTTTCATGAGTTTTGATTATCCGATAAATAATAAATGCATTGGTGAAGTTTTTTTTTTCCTAACGGTTATAGTTAATGTTTTAAAAACTAAACTTGGGTTCAATCCGGTCATTTTTCGGTTTAATTGGTTTATTCGCCAATTCAATAATAATTAAAATTTTAAAAAAATAATAAACCGGTTTAACTGCTGGTTTTTTATCCAGTTCTGAGTAACTTGCTTATAAATTAATTCAAATTTTTTGTTCCAACCAATGATTCTCATTCCAACTTATCTATCTAGTCCAATTCCAATAACAGCAGTTGTGAATAATGTGGTCCAAGCTTAATACTTATGTGGTTGATATTTTCAATATAATCTTTGGGTATTGGCTTGATTTGTAGGTGTGGGAAGAGTTGTAATCTAAAGTCTACAAAATAAATTTCCATATGGTCCTAAATCATTATAAATGGAATTAAATTACACATTTATAAGTTAACTGAAAAGTACTTTCATAATAAATTTTCAATTTTTTCCTTTTCCAGATTATTATTACAGTTTTAATTTTCAACTAATAAGTTCATGCATTTAAAACTGAAAGACACTTTGGAAACAATAAAATATTTCCAGCATTGTTCAAGGAAACATTTATTTAAAAGTCTTCAAACTTTTTTCCTTGTTAGTATTGGTGACAAACCATCAGAAGAATTATTGAAAAAAAGTTGATGGGATAGCATGTGGGGTTATCAGGTCACTGAAAACCAGGGAACAAGCCCTTCCATTCTGTAAAAGGTTTGCCCTTTTGTTTAACAGATTTCGCAGAGTTTTTCACATGTAAAAGCTCATGCTTTTGGTATTCCCTGATCATTTTATAAAAAGGATAAATTGCGACTTTGGGTTTTTTTTTCTTTGGCTAGCCCTTACATGATTTCCATGGAAAACCAGCATTGGGGGCTCTACTTTCTAGCATTTTGTCTAGTTTTGAATTGAAGACATCTTTCAACCTTTTGTTCTTGTAAGTTTTACATTATTCTTGTCATGGATTGTCCTGTTTTTATAAGGTGTCCTTGTGCTGCTTACTGTTTAGGATATTATTGTTCCTCAATTATTGTTATGCCTTTTTGTGCTCAATTATTTGTCCTTTTTGAGTGACTATATTGCCATGAATATATCATATGTTTTCTTTTATGGGTCTGAATCAAAACAGTGAATGCCTGGAATTTCAGTTCCAGAGGTAAAGAAAGAAACAAGTTCCTCAGCTATGGATGAGAAGGGAATCTCTGGTTCATATCCAATTTTCTCCGAAGACAAAAGGGATAGCTTGTACCCAATGTATTTTGGTGTTTCTTGTGCCTTTTTTGCTCTCAGACTCCTTGCAGGACCCGAAAAGGAAGACGAGAAATGGTCTGAATCCCGAGATAAAATGCTTCATGGAAGTGCTCAACTCTTGGGATTGCTTATATGGAGAATCCAGAGAGAAGAAGCCAATGAAGCACAGTGCGAGCTTCTCCGAAAGCTCGAGATTGCTAAGATAGAGATCAAGGAGTTAAAGAAAAGGAGACATGAAGATGCAAAGGCAAATGAGAAGGTTGTGAGCATCTTTGCATCTCAAGAGCAAGGATGGTTAATGGAAAGAAAGTCACTTAGGCAGCAAATCGGAGCTCTTTTAAATGAATTAAGAGTCCTTCAGAAAAAGAAAGACCAAGACATCGATGACTTGAACAAAAAGTTGAATGAAATGGAGATGGTGGTGGAGTCTAAGGATAAGGTAATTGAAGAAATGGAGCAAAAGGGGAAGGAATTAGAAGAAAAGGTAATGGAATTTGAAAGTATTGCGGAAGAGTTGAAGGAAGCTGCAAAATGGGAAGCTCAAGAGCATTCTAATGAGCTTTGGAAGCACAAAACTGCCTTTATCGAGATCGTTTCAAACCAACGGCGACTTGAAGCAGAGATGGGCCGAGCCTTTAGAGAAGTTGAAGCTACAAAGCTGGAGCTTGATGCAGTCCTAGAGCAAAAAGAGGAATCAGTTTTGTTGGCTCAAAATTTGTCCATGGAAATCGCGAAAATGCGGAAGGACTTGGAACAGAAAGATAAGGTCTTGTCTGCAATGCTGAGGAAAACTAAGTTGGATACTGCAGAGAAGCAATTGCTTTTGAAGGAGGTTAAAGTATCAAAGACAAAGAAGAAACAAGCTGAACTAGAAACAGAAAGGTGGAGGGCAGTATCTGAGTCTAAACATGAGAGACATTCATTGAAGGCCATGTTTGCTAACCAAGCCAGTGCAAAATTAGATGCTTCCTTTGGTGCCAAAGAGGTTTCTAACTCTGCCAAAACCAGATCACTGCCGACTGATGCCGGTTTCGAATATGACCTTTCAGAGTTAAAAACAGACCCAGCGATCTGTTCTCCTCTTACAGATTGTAACTCCCCAGAAATGAGTGAGGATTGGGGTAAGAACAAGATCCAGTCAAATGCTTAACTTGTCATGAACTTAAAATAATTTTCTTTGTTTGTTCTGTGTTTTTTTTCCCCTTTTTTGTTTTTCTGTTCTTGCATTGAAGCAGTGATGACAACTGATGTCAAAAGGTTGGAACATTGGGTTCAAACCGAAGCGGAAAAGTATGCAGCTGTCATTGAGAAGAGGCATCATTTGGAACTGGATGCCTTTGCAGAACAAATGAGACTGAAAGATGAGAAGTTAGAGGCTTTTCGTTGGCGGCTACTGAGCATGGAACTAGAATCGAAGCGGCTGCAGTCCCATGCCGAAGGATTGAACCAGGACATGTCACAGCTCAGACAGGACAATATGAAATTAGAAGCCTTGCTACTGGAAAAAGAAGAAGAATTGGATTCCTTGAAGGAACAGCCTTTGAGTTGTCACAAGAACAACCTAATAAACTTAACTCTGCATGATCCAGCATTATTAACACATGATACAGTTTGGCCCAATGTGAAGATTATAAAGAAAAAATCAACGGACAAGGAGCAAGAAACAAACACAACATTGCTTGATGAGTCTCAAGAAATCCCATCAAACAAGGAGACCAAAAACATCAGATTGATAGTCCAAGTACCCGAAAAGGAATTCGAAGAACAGAAAGAAAATCCCAAACCAGATCCAGTCGAGAAAGAAACGAATAGTTCGGCACTAGCCGGTTCAGTTGAATTACCTAGGCAGTCATTGAGTAAAACCAAAAGTACCCTATGGAGGATGGATCTTCAAGCTCTTGGAGTTTCCTACAAGATCAAAAGGCTGAAGCAACAACTTCTCTTGCTCGAGAGGTTAACCGGAAAGCAAGAAACTGGAGAGGACACGGAAGGAAGCAGCGACAACGGGATGAAAGGCTTTCTACTGTCTCTATCTTTGCTAAACAAACAAGTCAGCCGCTATCAGTCCCTTCAAGGGAAGACCGACGATCTCTGTAAACGGATGGTAAGCAAGCTTATACTTTTCTGCTTATAGCCAATACAATGGTAATTCCTGTTTTCTTATCATTTTTATCGATTTCAATTTTCAGCACGACAATGACATAGACATGAACCAAGGAGATTGTAGTACTACTAAAAAAAGCAAAGGAGATACTAGAAAACTAGAACATTACCTTGAGGAGACATTCCAACTGCAGAGATACATGGTTGCAACAGGCCAAAAGTTAATGGAAATTCAACCCAAAATAGTCTCTGGGTTCCTCGGGGTGGAGCTAGATAAGGTACATACCATTGACATGAAACGGGTCTCCGATAATGTAAGATCTTTGTTTCAGGAAGTTCAAAGAGGTCTCGAGGTTCGTATAGCTCGAATCATCGGAGATCTTGAAGGGACATTGGCTTGTGACGGAATGATACGTTTTAGAAGGTAATATCATATCATATCATGTAGGAGCTATAATACCAAGTTCTTCCTTGATCTCTGTATTCCAACATATACAAGTTAGTCAATACAATTTACTGCAACATGAATAATTTTGAATTTTACTTAATTTTCTCGACCTCCCAAATGATAAAAAATATGTTAGTATCCTTCAAAATGGCATTAGTTTAATAGTTCAATTCTAGAAGTTTATGATTTTACCAAAAGAAAACGCTGTATAATATATGTAGTTGTTTTTCTGAAGAAATCAGATAAATGAATCTCTTGTGTCCATTTTTTTTGCTTGTGTTGGAGTTAAAGTTTTAGGCTTGGTTTGATAGAATGATGGAAAAATTTAAAGAAGAAAAACATTATTAATTTAATGATTAAAATATATAATTTTACTTTATAAATTTAATTATTAAATTAACAAAATCTTTGTAAAGCTAAAAGCTCTTCACAAAGAAATATGCAAAAAGCCCACTCAACTGTTGGATAATCATAAAACAACAAATATGGGCTCAGCCCTCAACACATGCATATAAAAGGAAACTTAAAATTTTAAGGTTATTATATTAAATAATTCATTTTAATAATTTAAAAGTGCTTATATGAAAAATAGGTATTCAAATTATGCAATTTTTTCTATTTAGGTTTTTTTTCTAAAACCTCCGAATTTATCAAATTATGACATGTGTCATTTTTAATTAAATAAAATATTTAAAATTAAAATTACTTTGTTAAACGTTTTAAAACGATTTAAGGATACTTAATAAAATTTACTTTGTTGTTAGAAAGTTTAAGATTTTGACCATAATATTACAAAATTTTATAGATTTATAGATTTGTATTGAATAATAAAATCTAATACATGTTTTATTATCAAATTTATGTTTTAAACCTCCTATATACATAAATTCTCTTCCAAAATTTGCTTATAATGATTAATTTTATTGAAACGGTTGAAAATATATATAATTAAACCAATAACCGTATTGAAATATCATTCAAGAACATTAAAATTTGAATCCCAAAATAAATTTATAACTGAAAAGGGAATAAAAAAAATTATAGTGTGATTCCATATATATATAAACAATCTCATTATAAGTTTTGGTCATATTTGTTTTTTTGACACAATGCTTGCAACTATCCATGGCTCCTCCCTAACCCATAAAAATGCGAACAATGTGTTTCAGCGTACTCAAACTCACGTCCTCTTACATTAGTAACAATATCTATACCAATTGAACTAAAATTCAATTAACTAGTACGATTAGGTAGTTAACATTTGGACCATCTTCATAAAATAAAATAAATCTTTGCCATATTTGATTATTGCCAATATCACAAGTTTTGAGTTCCAATCCAGACTTTAACATAAAATCAAATAAAATCTCATTTTTAGTTATTCCATCAAGCTCACATTAATTTCACTAAATCTCCCAATGCTTCAACCACAAGGCTTTAACTAATTCCCACTTAAAAAGTCGTTACTTGTTAATTATGTTCCATCACCGATTGTTTCCTTTAAAATTTAACCGATAAAATCAAATTAGGTTGAGTTTAATTTAATTAATTATTCAAATATCTGAATTTAAATTAAATTTGTTAATAAAATCTCAACATTATTGACAAATTTTCATATTTTGAGTCTTCGAGTATTCAAATTTAAGTTTTAATATGCATGATTGCCACGCATGGACGGTATGTGATTGGCAAGATTTTGGAAAATTGTAATTATGCCTCTCTTATTATTTAAGATTTTTAATTAAAAATTTCAATTATTCCTTCCAAAATTTTCAAATATTCTCATTCATCCTCTTACAACTTTCAAAAAATTTAATTAAACCTTCCGAATATTTTGAAAAGTGACCCTAAAATTTTTTGGAATTTTAAATTAGACTCCTAATTTTTTTTGAAAATTTTAGATAAGCCCTCTCAAAATTGAATGGCACATTCTGCAATTGTTGCCTTGTGTGGGTCGTCAATCCCCTATGTATCGTTGTCATGTCATGTATGAGATTAATTTGAATTATTCTGATTATGTGATTAGTACTTTATTGATATTCATACATATATTAATATTTATACTTGTAAACTCCCTAAAAATCAAATTAGATTTGATGGGTGTATAGCACCGCTAGAGGTTAATGTAGGGGTGACCAACATGCCAACCTAATTCAATGTTGATATGAGAGGGATATATTTATAAGAGAATAAGAATAAATATGGTCATCTGTAGAAAGGTATGGGCGAAAAAGAAATATATAAAAATATTGGACCCCAAAAATTATAAACTGTAGCTGTTTGAGCCTCTCATGGTGAGATCAATGTCATCGTTGGAAAAACGCTTTTGCATGCGTCTCATTCGCATTTCAAGATAAATACCAGTACCACGTACGTATTGGTGTTAATAGAAATTTGGTCTATTTGTTCTCTCAGTCCCTTCACTCATCGCACTTCTGAAATTTAGTGTTTGTATTTTAAATAATTTCAGGAATTTAATGGATCTCTTTTACAATATTATCCATTGGATTTCAATTATTAAATTAAAAGAGTAAAGGAATTAAATTACTAGGATTGAAAAATAAAATTACTAAATTTTAAATATTTAAAAAGTTTAGGGACTTGAAAAATAACAAGACCTAATAGTTTTTAAACGTTCAAGTTTTTGGCACCTGAACTTGGCAACATTTCCTAACTTGGGTCCCTAAAGTATTTTTTATCCATATTAGTTCTAGCATTTGACAACTTTTTCAAGTTTTAATTCATGTGATAACGTGACACTCTAAGATCATATCACCTCATTAACCATTTTTTTTGTTATATAAATTTAATATTTTTTAGATGACGATATTATTACATGAGTCAAAACCGCTAAAGGTTATCAAGATCAAGTACTAATGTGAAAAAAGATATATCATACCTTGATTTTTTAGATGCTTACAACGGGCTTAACCATTATTTTATTTATGTCATTAGACATTCGAATATTTCTACCAATATTCATATTTGTTTTTCATGTAATGTCATTTTTCAGATCAATTTTTTAATTATTTCTTAAGTACATGATTATCAAAAGTCTAAATTTGCCAAGCCACCTTGAACTACCAATTTGCAAAATTCTAAAAGAAGGCCCTAAAGTCTGCTGACTCACAATAAACCCCCCACCCCCCCCCCCAAAAAATTGCTTTCATGTAGGGTAAAGATCACGTTAGTAATTTAATAATCACTTTTTTAAACTGAAAAATAATTTACATTCCGATCGGGTGGCCCAGCCCATCCGAAAAGTGAAAGGGTTTGAGTAAAAACAGAGGCCCAGAAAATGGACTTGGCCAAAAAATGAAACTCGTTTTCTAAACGAGTCGGGTCTCATGTAAGGTTTTTTGGCCCAGCCACAGCCCGACCCAAATTTACAAGAAAACTGTTGCTTTTTCCTATTGTTTTCCCTATTTTGCTGTTGTTTTGTTTCACTATTATATTGATACTATTTTGTTGTAGTTATTTTGGATATTATATAACTATTGTTTTATTGTTAATTTTGTTATTAGTTTAGAGATATTTACTTATTAAGTGGCATCTATCTTAGTGTTATTCAAGTATAAATAATTTTATTAATTTATTTTCAATTTATAAAAAGATATTTATTTTAATATTTTTAGTATATTTAATCTATTATATTTTTTAAAATTTATTTTTATATAAAAAATTAATACAAACAGATCAAACCAAACACAAATTTCAACACTTTTATCCCAATTAAACCCAAACCGAATCCAAACTTAAAATTATATCGAGACACGACCTGACACATCTTCGCATAATAGTGTTTTTTTGATGAACAAAATACTGTCGTGGTTAGGTAAAGATGAGTCGTGAAAATTTATTCTCTGACGCAGTAAAGTCGCCATCGTATCAACTACATGCCTTAAATTATTATTATTTAAATCTTTTTTGTCTTCTTTAGGAAAGAAAATAATTGGGAATATTCAAAATATCCGGCTCTTTATAGTTTTTACACACCTTTTGATCCCCCCAAACATTTTGCTTTTAATTTATTTTATTAATTTATATTTATTCTTTTAATGACATTATTACTTATATTTATTATATTTATATAAAGCAATAAAGGGGAGTTTTTGGACCGTTTTGTGATTTGAATGACGTGTATTATAACTTGACCTTATGCCTTAAACTTACTTTAACAACTAGCTTAAGCTAAGGTGACTTTTCCAAAGATATCGATCTCAATTCCTTAAACTAATCAATGACTAATGATTTTACCCTTTCCATCAATCAGAGCCCCCCATGATTTTTCTATTTGTGGATCCAAAGGGATATTCGTTATATTTTCTTGGTTATATTATACTTTTGATTTCTTTACTTTTCAAATTTTTGAAATTTAATCAATCTTTTCTAATTTCATTTTTTTTCCTTTTCTTTTATTTAATCAAAGTTGAATTAATAACATCTATTTAATATTTAAAGGTGTTATTTAAAACTAAAGATTGATAGAATATATTAAAATTTAATGAAAATAGATTGTCATTATTATCAGCCTCATTGAAGCCAGAACATTATGGAAAATTTTCATTGTGCTCTTCAATATTTTGAATATTTTAATTAAGTCTTTCAAAATTTTTAGAATTTTAATTAGATCATCCAAGAAAATTAAAAATAATAATTAAAACCCACAATTTGTTTTTAATATTTCAATAAGTCAAATAATTTTTGTTAGACTCTCTAATTTTTTTCGAAAATTTTAACGAGGTGCCTCAAAACTTAGTGACACATCCTGTCATTAAATTGAATATTAATTTTTAAATCAAACATGTTACTAAATTCGAGGAAGAAAAAGTAGGGACTAAATTTCAAATGTCCAAAAACTACAGAGGCTAAGGGCAGAATTAAACCTATTTTCACAACATCCAAACCGGTAAAAATAAAACCTTGGCATTTTCTCGTGTATATGAAGCGCCAGGAGCGTTAGCTCACATTCATCGGCACCTACTTTACCCACTCTTTTTTTTTTCTCTCTATAAACTTTGAAACCCATTTTATAAATCTAAAGAACTTGTTATTATTTTACTGTGTTTGAAAACGTTTTTTGATTTGATCAGTTTTTTAGAGAAAAAAATGGGGTCAGTGGCAGAGTTCGAAAGTGAAACAACCCATACACCAAAGCTTTCACTGTATTTGTTTCCAAGTAAGGCGGCGGAAGAGCCGCCAGGTATCGCGACGCCGCCGATCCATACCTCAGCTTCGATTCCATTCCAGTGGGAGGAAGCGCCAGGCAAGCCTAGGTCTTGTCCCGCCGGTGAAAGTCAACCAAAGCCACATACTGCAAGATGCTTGGAACTGCCTCCGAGGTTGTTAGCCGAGGCTAAGGTTGCTAACATGCCGTCTCCAACGACTGTCTTGGACGGGCCTGATTCGGGTCGGGTTGTGTCTCGTACCTTGTCGTTTCGGAAAGGCGGGTCTTTTAGGAGCCCTGATAACAAGAGATTGAGTAAGGAGAAAGTTCTGTTCGGGTCGAGTCGGTGGGGGAGTTTTAGAAAAGCTGGACGAGGTGTTCAGGGAAGTAGTTTTGGGTCTTCAGATCCTCCGGTGGTTGACGGCCGTGATGGTGGCGGAAGTGGCGGCGGTACACAGGTGAAGATCACGAGAGTTAGGCGGAAAGGGAGCCTGTTGAGCCTTACTCAAGCTAGGTCACACGTATTGGTAAGTACCCGAAACCAGTACTTCATTCACTGATTGATGATCCTTGAAATAAAATTACGTTTTATGCAATATTTTAATATTTAAAAAATCGACATTAAATTAAACATAAAATATAACTAAACCAAATCGATTTTTTATATAATTTTAGATCATTTCATATTTTATATTCACGCTTAAAAAGTGAGAAATTGAAATTGCAATGATTGTGAATATTTAAATACATTAAATATTGTCTAAAAAAACCTAAGAAATCCATAGATAAACTTATCATATAATGCATTTAGATAATTACCTGCTACTGTTGAAACTGATAATTTGATCATGCTATTCACAATAGTACTACTTATTGCCATTACCTACCAAATTAATTATTTAAGAAGCCATTTTCAACCCCAAGGTAATTCAAAGGAATGTCCTTCCGACAAGATTAGTTATTACTCTTATATTAGGGTTAAGACTTTTCTCGATAAAATTATTTTCAATTTAAAGATTTGGGGTAATAATTAGTAATAAAATTGTTTAAAATTAAAATTTTAATATTATTGAACCAGATTAGTAGTTGAATTGAGAATTATCAATTTGGATGCATGAGTTAAATTTAAAATTTTAATATTATTACCAAACCCGTAATAAAATCCTTCATCGATTACCTCTAAAAATTAGTGGCTAAAATCTGTCTAGCAAAAAAAAAACTATTAAAACAATATTCCCACATGAGTTTTGAAAATATGCAAGTAGAAAATTATGCTAATAAGTATATATACTTTTTATTATACATTGACTTCTTATCTTCCATACTACATACATGATGTTTATTATTACACGTTCTCTAATTGTGCAAGACACTGTTATGTAATAACTGCAGGCAAGCATTTATGAAAGCTTTAAGCAAGTGGTCCCATGGAGACGTGGAGAAGGGAAAATGAAGAAGAAGGGCTCCTGAACTCATTACCCACCGTTTGATCTTGTGAGATTAGATCAGTCTAACTCTTGTATAGGGAAAAAAAACAAACAACATATACGTTATGTTATATTATATTATATTATATTTCAGGGTATTTTACAATATATTCTGTTTGGTCAAATTTCATGTAATAATGAATAGTTTAGAACCCTAAGCCTTCTTCACACAGTACAGTGTGAGGTTCATTAAACCATTTGATACAAAGCATTAATGGAAACAATTTGTTACGACAAATATTTAAGGTTTTGGTGTGCGTATATATATATGTATATGAAATTTTGAGAGCCGGGACAAGTTGAGAATTTTGTTTAGGTATCAACATAAAAATTATAAAAATTTTAAGGGTAAAGAGTTAAAAATTTAAAATTAAAGGCATAAATTTCAAAGTTAGCCATTAATATTTATTTTTTGTAAATTTAATTCTTTTTAACTAAATTTGACCTTCAACCTTTAAGAAAAAGTCATATTTGACCTCAACATTTCAAAAGTTGAATCATTAATATGACAATCCGCATAGCAATTGACATATATTTCAAGCTAATTTTTTTATTTTTAAAATTTTAAGTTTTTGGTTGGCATGGTATATAAGATAAATATCATGTCAATATAAAGTACACGTGACTATCATGCGTATTTTAGTTTAAAAAGCGATTTTAGTCCTTTTAAAAAGTTGAAAGCCAAATTTAACTCATAAAAGAATAATGAACAAATTAACAAAAAATGTAAATATCAAAAGTTAAATTTAACATTATTTCTAAATTAAATTATATTAATTTTTAAAGGGATTAAAAATACATTTCTTTTCATTTAATCAAAGTTGAAAATAAATAAATTGAATATTTTAATAATTGAGAGGAGCTAAAAAACAAATTTATCCATTAAGGCTAAGCAAGGTCAAGCCCCTGCCTATGCCTTCGTTTGAGAGCATTGATGATTTAGGCTATTAATCTGATTTAGTGGATGTCATGACTTAATCAGAAATTAACTTAATTGAGAAATAATTTTAGAAAATAATCTATATAAAATAATAACCTAAACTCGTAATTAATATGAGACTTTGAACTTAGCACGTGACTATTCCCAGAGTCCAAGAATTACTTCGTTTGATTTTTGAAAATATTTTATTTCATTTTTACTATTTTTTAAAATTGAAGAATACATTTGTCAAATAGAAATAAAATTTTATTTTAATAATGAAAACATGTTTGGTTAATTTTTATATAATAAAACATGAGAAATAAAATAAAATAAAATAATTATACATTTATATGGATTTTAATATTCGAATCAATTCATTTAAGTTTTGTTTGGCAGAATAAAAAAATTGAAATGATACAAAATTGAAGGGTAGAAAATTAGAAGAATGAAAAACATAAATTTTCTTTTTATAAGTATGTTTGGAAGTAAAGATGGACAAATAGAAGAAAAAAAATTAGAAGGATGAAAACATAAATTTTCTTTCCATTAATTGCTTAGTAGAGATGAAAATAAAATGAAAGAAAATAAAACATTTGAAAATTACATAATTTTGAACTAACATACACTTCACTCACATTTCTCGTCTCTCATCATTTCAATTTGGAAGGATGGAAAATGATTTTCTCTCATATTTTCTTTCTTCTCACTTTTTTTTCCAACCAATCGCACTCGAAATTTATTTTCTTTGTACGTCTTCACTTCCTCCTCCCATCACTCTTACAGAACACTTTCAAGGAAAACAATTTTTCAACAATGGTTGGGACTCGACGTAAACATAGAGGGAAAGGTAGCTATGGTGAGTGGAATAATGACACAAAAATAAAATTTCTTAGTAATCGACTTTGACACTCAAAGGCAGCCTTTAGCTTTGGTGGACATCTCAGTCAAATCCGGAAGTAGAAGCAGTTCAACTCCTCTCCTTCTCTTCCACCTTCACCACTATCTTTTATTAGTTAAAAGCAAGCTCTATGATAAAGTACAAAGACATGAATAATTTCATGAAGTATACACGCAAAAACATATATACCTATACATATAATGGCTACCAATACTTCATGCCATGTGCGTATATTGAAGCATGCACAACGAACCAACCATTGTCTCTTTATCCCCTTGAATTTTGACTAATCTTTTTATTTTCTTAATTATCCCATGCATATTTATTACATTGGAGCAGTCTTCTTATACTTATTATCCTCATATAATATATATATATATATATATATATATATATATATTGTCTATTTCTTCATGCAATAATGGAAACCCTTGAACGTCGCAATATGCAAAAATCATTTGATATATATTAATGTTAAAAAATAAATGAAGCCGATTAAGTTTTAATTTAATGGATATTAGTATTATTATTAGTGCCGGAGAACATGGGTTTGAATGTGCTAAAACACATTATCCTCCTATTTAAAGGTTGAGGAGGGATTATGGATAATTTTAAGCATTGCATTGAAAAAACAGATATGATAAAAACTTATAATTAGATTAATGTGGAAAAAAAGAACAAACCAATAATGACAACACTTGATTGATTATGTTATCAATCATATATTTTATATAAAATTATATAATGATAAATTATATGATAAAAAATTCACACTGCTCCAATGGAATTATATATATACATAAATTATTATTCTCGTTTTTCCATATTAAATTTAACTGATACAATAGTTTATTTCACCCTATTGTTAATTTTAAGCTTCTTAATGCACATAATTTTAATATGGTACTTTTATTTTTTTTGTTCAATGTGGTCCTTGGATTTAACAAAAGTTATACATATTTTAGTACTTGAAGGTAATAATATTAATTTTTAGTGTTTAATTCAGGTTTTAGGGTCAGTTTGATGAAAATTCATAATTAGTTATTAAATCAACTCTAAAACCGAATTAAATCACGTTAATTAATCGTATTTGACAAATTAAATGTAAATTTAAACAAATTCACAATTGAGACTAATTTTATTCTATTAACAAATAATGAAAAAATCAAGCCTAATAATATTAATAATTAACTTTCACCGATTAACCCTAAAATCAAATTAAACGCTAAAAAGTTAATATTGTTACCTTTTAGTACCAAAATATATAATTTTGTCAAACATAAGTGCTAGATTGAATAAAAATAACACAAGTAACACATTAAAAAATGTCAAACTCAAATACCAAATGATATATTAAACCTTATTTTCAATTTCACCCCTCCAAAACTTTAGCTACTTTTCATTAGCGAATATTTCTTCCTCAAAAATCTGATCTGCAAAGTAGCATCGACAAATTTTAATTTTTGTTTTTTATATAATGTATAAAACTACCCATGCATAATCCCTCCTCAACCCTTAAATAAGAGGATAATGCGTTTCAATACACTTAAATCCACATCCTCTTATACTGATAACAACGCTAAAACTCAATCGGCTTTTATCCATTCTTTTTAAAAGCACTGCAAAGTTAAAAGAATTGAATGGAAACCTGAATGTTCAAAAGAAATAGCAGTATATATTGTATAAAGTATAATAATAGTATTATATAGCCGGAATATATGTATCATTAAAAGTTTCTAAATTGACATAATATTTAGAATTACCTATAACTCATTCAACCCTTAAGTAGGAGAATAAACGCGTTTCAGCATGCTTAAACATACATCCTCTTACTCATGTCAATGCAAACCGAGTTAAGACTCAATCGATAATAAGTATTTTTTTCTCCAATCAGTTTAAGGACAATATATGTATCATTAAAAGATTTAGTCCTGATATGAAGTCACCACGTGGATTTTGGTGTGATTTAATTACTACACATGTAAGAGAGCCTTTCCTTCATTGGAAAAAGATGGTAGGAAACAGAGATGCCACGTCATGTTGTAATCCTTATCAATTATTTAATATCATTTCAACATCTTTTTTCATGTCATTAGCACATCATTTTGATAATTTTTTTCAACCTGGGGCGGGACCTTGAAACCTTGAATATTGGACTCTGAACCTATGACCCAAGGTTCAGGTTAAAAAAATTACTTAAATGATGTGTTAATAACATGAAAAAAGATATCGAAATAATATTAAATAATTAGTAATAGATACAATCCAATCCTATATAATAATCAAATTATTTTTCGACTGTATGGTGAATTCTCCTCATTCTCTTCCTTGATTAAGAATTATTACATATAATGAAGCATTCATTGGTTGTGCATGTTATACCAATGATTTTGCTTGTCCATCTTATTTGATCTGCATTATGCTCCATTTTTTTAAGGATTCACACGTGAATTACTTTAATCTTAACGAAGAAGATTAAAATCTTTTACCAAATATTCTATTGCCTTTTTTTATTTTATTTTTTAATTTCAGAGAAATGGGCCAATTGTAAGTAAGGCCTTAAGGCCACTTGTAATAACTCAAGACACATTGGGTCCAAAGAAGATAAGAAAGATAAAACAAATAGGCAAAATATCATCTCAATCCATAATTCCGAGTCAGTTTTCTAAATTTATTTAAATAGATTTTCAAGTTTAAATGGAGTATAATTTTTACAATATGAAAATTTTAAATAGATCGAAAAACAAATTAGTATAAATATCCATTGCATTCCTATCAATTTTGAAAATAAAAATTTTTTTTGATTCATCTAAAAGAATGGATTAAATCATATTTTGGCTTAAATTTGGTAACTTTTCTCACATTAGGACTTGAACTTTTTTTTTGTTTAAATTAAGTCTTGAACTTGACAATTGTTCTCATATTAGGGCTTGAACCTTTTTTGAGTCCAAGTTAGGCCCTGAACTTGACAAACGTTCCAACATTTTTGTTGTCTAGGTTAGTCCTAAAAAATAAAATTGCCAAATTCAAGACCTAATGTCAATAAAAAAAAAAGTTCAGGCTCCAACCTGAGAAAATTTGTCAAGTTCAAGTCATAATGTGTGAACAATTGCCAAGTTCAAGATTTAACTTGGACAAAAAAAAGCACAACTCTCAACGTAGGATAGTTGTCAAGTTCAGGACCCAAATAGTGATTTAACTCAAAAAATTAAAAAAACCTTCAAAAAATAAAATAAAAATTCAAAATCCAAATTAAAAATTTATAAACAACTCAAATAATTAAAAAAATTCAAAATAAATTTTATAAAAAATAAAATATAATTATTTTTAAAAAGATTAATTTGAGTCCTTAAAACGAGTAAATCATGAAATCAAGTTTACCATACTAAATTAACTTAATTTTCTCTTGTATTTGCTTGAAAGAGTTTTCAAATATGTACAAATACCAAATTCATTTGCTCTGACTTGAAAATTAGTCATGTCATCAAGATTTTAATTTTAACTTATTTAATATTTTAAATTTAACTTGAACAAATTTACTTGTCTCGACTCGACTTATTTTGTAAAACTTTCAAATTAAGTTAAGATTATAAAATAAATCTCATCAACCACTCAATTCAAACGAACAATCACCTCTAACTTCCCATACTGATATTCTCCTGCTGTTGTATGAGTTAATATGCTAAAATAAAATTTACCAACTAGACTAATTTAAATAATTCACTCGATTCAATTAAACGTGGACAAAATATTCTTTTGCAACCGCAACTTATAACTTTTTTATTTTTTTTAAGTGATTATTCATTGCAATATTGAGAAGAGAGAGAAATAACAAGGCTTAAGTCAGTTGAAATTAATATATAATTTTTTTTTCTATCAAAGTGTAAAGCTTAAATGTGAAAATTTACCGGGCCGCTGAAGGAAGTCCATAAGAGATTTGGAACTCACAATTCGGTTCAGCCCACTAAATGTTGTACAATGATGAACTAGATTTGTTCTTCGAATATAAATACACGATAAATAATATAATATATGGTCCAAATTTTAAGTTGTTTTATATAATTTTAATAATTTTTTATATAATGAATATTTCAATCATTTAACCGTTGAACTTGTTAATATAATATCATATTAATCTAAAATATTGTCTATATTAATATATACTTAACGTTTGATATATTTTAAATAGTCAAAAATTTAAATTTATGTCAAACTTGATATACACGGTCTACATTAATTGAGCATAAAATATAATAGTTGAATTATTAAAATGTTAATAATATAAAATTATTTAAATTTTAAACTAGTGAAAATAGATAAATATATAAAACTGAAGCTAGACTTAGGGGCTGGAAAATGACTTTTCTGGAAAGAAGATAAGATAAAGAAATTGAGAAGCGGGAAAATTAAAAGAAAGAAATAAATAAATAAACAATCATTTTCCAGCCATAGTGGGAGGGGGGACACATACAATTTCCCTTTCCCACCAATCACGCCACCGATGGGTTCACTAATGCACGACTCGATAAATACACTTTAAAAATATTATGTATTCTTATGGCCACTATAAATCACGATTTCTATAAAATACCAAGTCTATTTCCACATTATAAGAAGGAAATATTCCTTTAATAAAAGATACATACCTATCACACAGTCAAAATCTGTTGAAATACATTACTTCTTAATTAAAAGTTAGAGAGGGATTATGAGTAGTTCTAAATATTACATAAAAATAGTCGATATGATAAGAACATTATAATGAAATTAATGTTCAAAAAATATCTTTATCTTTACAAATAATCCAATAAAATAAAAGACAAATTGTTAATATTGCAAAACCAAAAGTTTTAGAATAAACTTGGTTAAACCGCCTATAACAATATCATAATACCACGATCAATTGACATAAGTATTTTTGTCAATACAAGAGAATATGAGTTCAAGTGCGTTGAAACATATTATTCTTATTTATGAATTGGGAAGAGTTACGGATAAATTTAAACTTTTAAATGAAAATACACATAATTACAAAAAAATATATTTCGAATAGCTGATTTTCAAGTTCGTAATATTAATAAAATAATGACAATAAAATTATAATATAAGATACCCAAAAATTAATATAAAAAATGGCATCGTCATGATAAGCTTGGTTTAGCTGTTGCTGAAATGCACGACCAAACCATGAATGTCACTAATTTCTATTTAAAAAATAAACATCACTATCTTTTGCAAATCATAAAGTTCCAAATTTTAATTTATTTTTGAATCCACCATTTAAACATCACAATAAGTTTGAGGTTGTAATTTCTTTTTCTCTCTCTCTCTTTGGTTTTAGACTGCAGCTTCCATTATTCATATGGGGAACCAAATGATTGTTCGTTGGAATTTAGAATAGGCTGAGATGGATTCCATTTTCATGATTCATTGAGAGGTGCAGTATGAATACCCATTCTGAGATTTATTTTTTAAGGGTTATATTATCTGGTTTGGTTGATACAGTTAAAATATAAAGTTTTGGTTGATGTAATATAAGATTATTTGAAAATATATTTTAGTAAATATTTTTATCACGCATTAGGCAATAGTTTAATTTTATAATATTTTACTATATTAATAAAATAATGTAGTTTTTAGTAAATTAATTTTATTTTTAGAACAATAAGTACTTATGACTTTTCTTTTGATGAAAGTGATAAAAAAATATTTTTTATTAAAATATACTGATTATTATAATTTAAGGGTAAATTTGATTTATATATATATATATAAAAGCAGGGGCCTTAGGTCTTTTTTGTACTTAGATTCGAGTTCTATTATGCACAATTGCGATTTATGGGTTTTTGTCTCACCATGTGTGAGTTTTGACTAATTTTTTATCGATTGTGCTTTGTACTGATTTGATTCAACATTGTACCGGTCTAAAAAAAATTAAATTTGAAATATGATTTATTAACATATAAAGCTTTGATTTAAAATTTTAAGTTTAATTGATAACCTCTATTCATATTTAATAAAAAAAGTCAATTAGACTTTAATTTTTAAATTAGATAAATAAAAAAAAATTAAAAGTATAGGGGCCAGGGCATAATTTTTTTTGAAGGTCTAAGGGCAGAAATAGACCTTTAAAATGAGATAAATATTGGTAGGTGATAATATGTTTAAATCAGGGCAATGGAAATTAAACCATCAGTTCCTGCGCAACAAGGGGAGAAAAAGACTGATATCTTTGGAAAAAATGAAAAGAAGAAGGTGAGATGGGGTCCCCCAATTAATGGCCCAAACCGAACACATTCTGTTTCAATTTCAACAACTAAACAAAGGAAATTAAGGGGGAGGGGTAAAACTCAAAAGGGCAAATGTAAAATTTGGCCCCCAATATTTTTAATTAAGTTTAATTTGGTACTTTAACTTGCTAACTAGGTTCATATTGGTACTTGATTTTGGATTTCATAAAAATTATCGCTTGAAATTTTAAAAAACCATATATATATTTGGTTAAAACATGCTATAAGTTCCTGTACTCTTTACAAATTTTAGAATTGAGTTCCTATACTTTTATTTAGGAATTTTGTCTCTCTATTTTTAGATTTCAAAATTTAGATTCAACACTAACACTTTAAAAAAAACTGTTGATTTAGCATTTTGAAATGAAAAATTACTCATTTAGTAGTCATGTAATTAAAAAATAGCATTATAATGAATCTGAATTTAACAATATAATTTTGAAATTTGAAAAGCATAGGAACTAAATTCCTTGAAATAAAAGTACAATGACTAAATTCTAAACTTTCAAAGAGTACAAAGACTTATGTTATGTTTTAACCTTTTTTTATTTTTCAGTTGTACCGCATCATCACACATTGACAAAATCCAAGTTCAAGATTCAAATTGGATTTAGTTATCAAATTCAAATATCAAAGTGGCTTAAAAACATACATGGACCAAAATGAATATAATTACTAAATTCAGTACCAAAAACTAAAATAACCCAAATCAAAATCATCATACATGTAGGACTAGCTAGACTAGGAGTGCAATCCCTGATATGATTGGAGCAAGTCAACGTGGTTTACCAGCTCCTTTGAAAGCAGCAAACTTTGTTTTTAAGTCCTTGGAAGCGCCCTTTCAAATCAAATATTAGCATACAAATTTGATTATTTAAAATAATCTCCACAACCAAAGGACGTCAACAATGGAATTTTAGGTCAGTAAATAATAATTTATATATATATATATATATCAGGCAGGGACCTGTTGCAAATAAATGCATGTGTTTCCTACTGCTTGAAGCTGTCATAACACTCAAAAAAGTCCAAGCATAACCAAATATAAAAAGGCTGGTTTAAAGATTTTTTTATTAAAGGTTAAAATTTGACATTACTACTTGTACTATATGTAAGTTATGAATTTAGTCCCTATATTTTATGAATTTTAAAATTTCAGACATAACTAAACAATAATTGTTAAATTTATTAAGTTCTGTTATTTCTAAATTCTGATGTGGTAACATATATAAAATGACTTGATAACTTGCTATTTCGCAGATTACACAAAAAGTCGTTATGGATTTAAATATTGTTTTTTGCATCAAAATTGAATTTTGAAATTTGAAAATTGTAGGGACTAATAATGATCTAATTGGAGAATATGGAGACTAAATCTATAACTTTAGGCATAGTACAAAATTAATAGTAAAATTTAACCTAATAGATTTAACTGCTACTGTTGGGTCAAGACTCAGATTTCAAAATTTGAGAAGTCTAATGACTAAAATCGACATATTTGAAAATTGCAATGACTAAACTTGACCAAAGTAAAGTACAGAGATTAAATCTATAATTTATACAGAGTACAGGGATCAATAGCAGAATTTGACCTTTCTTAAACAAGTAATGAAACCATGTTCGGTCATTGTAGTGATGGTTCAGAAAATACTTAAGACCAGATAAGAACTTGATTACTGCTGCAAAAAAGCAAGTTTTGTCCCCACTAAAATGGGGTTTGAACACTTTAAAATTTCCCAGGTTTTACTCCATAAAAATCAACTATATATAAAGGCGTGCTAACTCTGTTTCCTGCCTGTTTGTTTCCCTCTATAGTCCCTCAAAGTTCAAACAAGGACCAAAAAGCAAAAAAATAAAAAAGAACAAACCCCGTTCATTCTCTCTCTTTTTAAGCCTGTAGACGCCTGTTGACGTTGTCGTTTTCTAATGTTTAGTAAATTTTATTTTTTATTTTACATATATTATTAGTCTCCTTCAATCATTTAGTCCCTGTTTGTGTCCCCATTATGCCTTTGGTTTTTTTAATTTCTGGTGATTTTTAAGGTTAAAAGCGAAGTGGGTCTAAAGCTATTTGCTTCTTTTAAGTTCAGTTGTACTACAAGTGGGAAAGCAAAAGAACAAGCTTGTTTGTAGACGAGGTTAGTCTCTGCAATTTCTACTCATAAAACCCACTCTTTTTTTTTCCGGTTTAGCTTCAAGTTTTTGTACCAAAAAAACAAGGGTATTGCTTGTTTTAATCATCTGAGTTTTGATCTAGACCCATTTGTCTATTTGGCTTAGTTAGTTAAGCTAAAGGGTATGGAAAATTTCAAGTTTTTTGGGGGGTTCTTAAAATGTTTAATATAGTGTTCTAGTATTGTTGAAGATTCAGACAAAAATGGGGTTTTCTTGTTTTAGTACCTGAAGTTCTGTCTGGTTTTGTTATTTTTGTCTATTAATTTCCCCAACTTAGTAATGTTTGGTTGGAATAATTGCTTTGATTGATCTTATTAACTGAAACTTAATTTTGAGGTGCCTCACAGTGTCTATAAGCAGCCTTTGGTCATGGATTATCTTGGTGGTGTCTTGAGCTTAAAATGCTCAAGAGATTTTAATGTTCTGATTATTTCAAATGATGCAGGTTAAGGCGTACTCGGTCGGTCCGATCTCGGTTTAATGGCTGCAGCTGCTGCGATTCCCATATCTCGACAACCATCGAATTATGATGAGATTTCTATGCAGCAGAGCTTGTTGTTCTCTGATAGTCTTAAGGTACCTAGTTACAGTGCTTGTATTTTTGTTTATGTGTTTAGCCCTTAGCCAAAGTTTAGCATCTTAAAGGTTCATTAGCTTTGTGCTATAAGCTGATTACAATTCTTTCAAGCTTTAATTTTCTCATGATTACATATAATCATGTTTGAAATTTTACTCCTTTACTGTAAAATTGCTGAAACATTGCCTAATTTGGGTGATTTCTTTTTTGTCTTTAATATTTCAAGTGGTGGATGTTTCTTGTTTCTCAAGGTTGCTAAGTCCCTATCCGTGTCAGTCAAGTGTGAAAGTACTCGTGTCTGACACTTTCAGACAAGGGCCTCGAAATATATGGAAAACATTAGAAAAAAAATGAACATACTGGTGGGAATATATACTGGTTTCCAACATTCATGCGCGAGTCCGATTACTGTTGGCTTTGTATGCCGTGGTTTTCATGACACTTTCTTTGTTTCAGGATTTGAAAAATCTGAGATCACAGCTCTACACAGCAGCTGAGTATTTTGAACTTTCCTACACCAATGATGACCAAAAACAGATGTGAGTTGCTTTAATTCCTCTTTCATACCTTAAATTGTTGCCATTGTTGTCTAAAAAGTATAAGATCCTCATGTATATGCAGAGTGGTAGAAACATTGAAAGATTATACCATCAAAGCACTTGTGAATACTATAGACCATTTGGGTTCTGTGACATACAAGGTTAACGATCTTTTAGACGAAAAAGTCGAAGAGGTTTCAGGAACTGAGCTCCGAGTCTCTTGTATTGAACAGGTTAGCAGCTCGGATTATTTTCATTGAATAGCGAGATAACTACGATAACTACAAGTCTATTTTACGACCCTTTCTTGTTGGTTGCTGTTGAAAGTTTGCTTGTAGAGGGAAATTATCCCTGAAGCATGGGGTATCATGCATGTATGATCCCAAAATTGAGTAAAAAACACCACCCTTTGCTTTGCTTCATCATGCGATGGTTCATGAAGTACTGAAATTTTACGTACCATATTGTAGAGACTACGAACATGCCACGAGTATATTGATCATGAAGGGATTTCACAACAGTCATCGGTGATTAATACGCCAAAGTACAATAAACGATACATCTTGCCAGGTAATGTACCCTTCTCTGTTCCTTTTAGCAATTACGGAGACAATGATATGCGGTAATGTTTTCAACGTCTTTGATTAATTTTCAGTCGGGGAGACCATGCATGGTGCAAACCTTACAAAGTCGAAATACGTAGGATGTAGCCTAGACGACGAAGATGACTGGCATCAGTTCAAGAATGGTACTTGCTCTATCGATCCTTGTTTATCGATTTTTTTAATATGTTGGACAAGATCATAATCTAACTTGATCGTACTTGTAATGACTCCTCTAAGCCGTTCAAGCTACGATTCGAGAAACACCAACATCTTCAGTCCGGGAAACTCCGACATCATCGGCCAGGTAAGGCTTAAATTTGCGTTAATAAATAAAGGTTAAAATGTGCCTATAGTCCTTGTACTTTTCGAAAATTAGGAATTTAGTTCCTGAACTTGTATTTCTAGGAGTTTAGTCCTCTAATTTTCAGATTTCAAATTCAAGTCCAGCTATTAACACTGCATTTTTTTTTTGTTTAAATTTATTTCTGTGGTATTTTGAAAAAAAAAAAACTTACTCACTTAGTAGCTATGTAATTTAAAAAAGATGATGTAATAACTTGAAGTTAACCAAAAAAAACTTCGAAGGTATTAACATTTGGACGTGAATTTTGAAATTTGAAAAGTAATAGGACAAAATTCCTAGCTTTTGAAAAGTATAGGGACTATAGGCATATTTTAACCATAAATAAACCATATGTACTTAATTGTGTAATTAATTGTGTAATTAGAAGACACTGATATTTATCCTTGTAATGACAGTTTCAGAAAAGGGCGATCTCTGCCACCTTCTCCATGGCCTCCGCAACGATCTTCAACCTTTTCTTTTACTTCCACGGTCCCGAAAAAAGAACTAGGTCGGATGCATGTTTTATTACATTATATTTTTGAACTGCAATCCTATGCATGTTTATAATCACTAATGATGTTTATATACATAATCAGAGAAGCGAACGGTATCACCGCATCGATTCCCACTTTTACGTACGGGATCAATGAGCAGGCCTACGACCCCAAATAAGAGCCGCCCGACTACTCCAAATTCAGCTGGTGCAAGGCGGCGGGTGAGCATAAAATAGTTTTGTTAATGCCGGAAATGATTCATATGATGTTAATGATGCTGATATAATTTGCTGTTGTTTTATCATTGGCAGTATCCCTCGGAGCCCCGGAAATCAGCTTCGATGAGACTTCAAACAGAGAAAGACATCGAACAAGTTCCGAGCAAAAGTAAAAGACTGCTGAAAGCATTGCTTAGTCGTCGGAAATCGAAGAAAGATGAGATGTTATATACTTATTTAGATGAATACTGAGAAACAAACGAACAAACAAACCACATATGGATGATAGGTCGCCAAAAAAATGGCCAAATGATAAGAGGTTTTTCTTTTTCTTTCAGTTTTCATTTACGTTTTTCTATTTTTCATTTTTATTTTTGGGTTTTTTTTCCCTATAAATGTATTCCACAATGTATCGATGTTACTATCATATTTCAGCCTACGAGCTATGTATAATTTTTTTTATTTCACAGTTTTCCTGCAAAATGCAATGATGTATGTTGTTTGTTGACATTGGTGGAGCATCTATTTGAAGTTTGTATGAAAGGGATGATGTAACTTTTTTACAATTATTTCATCGTGCATTATAAATTTACAGTTTCTATCGTAGTTTATGTGTATTGTTCTAATTTTATCCGATGTTCCCCAAGGGCCGTAAGTGAAACACTTTTTTTTTTATATATAAAAAGATTATAATAAAGTAAAATGATATATCAATCAACAAATGTTAGTTAAGCCGTGAAGTTTGCAAAGAAGCAAAGGAAAGAAAAACAAAGGTTGATTTTTACTTTTTAAATTTTATAATTAAAGTTCAAATTGTTAGTGTAATAAGTTGAAAAGAAAATAAATAAACCTGAATTTAAGTGTATCAACAAATCTGAATTTCTTAAAATAAAAAATAAAGAGACTAAATTTCAAATGTGCAAAAAGTACAGGGAACTGAAGCAAATTTTAACCAAAAACAGAATACATTGGTTTTGGGCTGCTACGAGTGGTGAGAGAACTACATAGGCCCACATCTTTTGGCACAATTTTTAGTTTGACCCTCAACGCATATATTATAAGGATATTCCAGGGGTATAAGGTATATTTTTTTGGCATAATATTATGATCCCATCTTTCCTTCATTTTGCATCCCCCCATATTGGCTTTGTGATTGTAATGATATTTATACATAACCTTTTTTTTGTAAAAGAAATCACTATTTGAAGATAAGAGAAGAAAAGAAGAACTGCGAACGCAAATAGCAATTTAAGAACAAAAGCTAATTAAAATGCTTCAGGTTCTTTTGCATGGCAACCTGAAAACAACAGCCAGGCATGTTCTCTCTCTCTCTTTTTATGTTATATTCATAATTTCTTTGTATAGTCAGTATTACTGTATTAAAACCTTTCTAGTTGCTTATTACTGTAAAAAAAACAAAAAACTAGAGCACTAAATCTAGAGAAAACGGGAAAAATTATCAATGGAAATCATGGAAGCATATTTGCATGCATGAGACAACTTTAATATTTTTATGGCCATATTTATTTATTTATACTTCGTGTTGTTTGATAAAAATGTATCTCCTCAGCTTTATCTTTGTATACAAAATCAAAGGAGAGTTTTTAGCTTTCTCTTCCAGCTCCACTGTGTTATCTGGCCTGTTGGTTTTGGCTATATTGATGTCCTTCCACTTACAGTAGGTTTTGCATGATATAACATGAAAATCAGTTAAAAAGCCAAATGGGGTCGTGTCACAATGGTGACAAATTTATAAAACCTGCAAAGAAGATGATTTGAGCAAATTAACCGGACCTGGTTTAAATACAAGGAAAGATATACGCAGTATTTACCAGTTTAAAAATGGAGACTATTTTGGGGAAGAGGCTCCAACTCTAACTGGTTTTAGTCTCTGTAGAGAACTTCTTCCATACTTAAATGCCGTCATAAATAGACTGATTAGATATACTAGGAACACGTGGATCTTTGCGATGATTATGTTGGTTTCTCTTTCTACGGTTGTTCTGTTTGACGCTTCTGTTACACCTCAATGAAGTGAGCAAAATTATAAATTAAAAACAGAAGTAGAATTCTACAGGTTTCAAGTGAATTCTAGCAGTTCTATATCTGTTTGATCAGATAATCTATTTATCTGTAATGACACCTAGAAGATTTATCTCTAGTCGTAGTGAATATGCACCATTCTTATATCCAAGCATTTAGTTGATAGATTAGATAGAAATAATAAATATTTACTGCATTAAAGTAATTTTGATGATGAACCCCAAGTTGTGGAGTCTGGGTTTGAATAATCATTGTACCAAAAAAAAGTCATTTTGATGATACAATGCAGGAGAAAAGGCTTTTAACTATAGATAAGTACACACCTGATCTTTTCTTGGGGAAATTGTTCCAGTCATGTGGGCTCATCTTCATTTCGGAAGCCTTTATCAACTCAAGAAGAGCTTGATTAACCTGAAAATTAGTGAATAATTCAATCTTGTAAGGTTCTTTCCACAGGCAAATGCAATAAAATAAAACCTATTCACTTTTAAATATCTACTAATGATGGAAGAGCACCAACTTTGTCAAGTTTGTATTCGATTCTTATGCATCAAGTAACCATTACTTCACAAGGCAGAATATTCTTCTCTACACAATTCTACAAGCATGACATGTTTTGTTACCGTTTTTCCAATAAAATTCATTCTTACAAACATTTTCAACCTTCGTAAGTGCCATTTTAGTGCCCTTGCATCATAGAAAGATTCTCGGGGTGAAAACCCCCGATGCCTATTCCAAATGGATGAAGAAAAATTACCTCTTCTGTTCTCTCATGAGTTACTAGATGCCCCCCATGAAACTCTACCATTCTTGCAACAGGTTGTAGCTTCTCTGCTAGCCTCCTTGCATGATTTATTTGAGCAATGACATCTTGCCTACACATTGCAAAAATGTTAAATTAGTTGAGTGTCATCTCAAGAGATAATTATTATGATACATAAAAGACATTAGTATGTTGCTGTTTATGATACATAAAACACACTATAATCCTTATCAAACTATAGCAACTAGATATTCTTATACTAGTAGTATGCAACAAATACCAAATCTGCTAACTTCTTGTAGCTTCTTGTTCTTCTTTTATGTATTATTATTTAAATAAAAACTGAAAAAGAGAGAAATTATTTCAAACTTCAACTTGGAAGTTGGAGCTGTTAAGATCAGAAGTGAGCTTTCTAAATAGCACATTATATTTAAGCTCGTTTATTTAACTTGCACTAGCATGCACAGCAGAACAACCATACAGCACACTGAGAATAAAATTTTAAGAGGAAGTTCCAATGACTTTTTGTTATTTCAAAGACGAAAAATCTAAACAAGCCCATTACATGAAAATCCAAAAAAGGGGAATGCCTAGAGATTAACTAGCTTGGCTTATACCCCATTTTAAAGAAAGAGAATCGTTTCTAGGCCTAGTAATTACATTATCTAATTCTCATATCAGTAGCAACCAGTTGAAACGCCAAGAAGTTGATTTCTGCATGAACAAGCAGCACTGGCAATGTATTAACATAACCACAAATAATCTGCCATATTGATAGAGGATAAAAAGGTTATCAAGAAGATGGCTCTAGTTTCTCTCTCACCACATGCTTACATTGGGAAAAGAAAAAGAGAACATTCTAGGATATGTTAAGTGTAACTAAATCTAAAAACTCAATTAACTAGAAATTATTATATTTGGCTAAAACCATAGATACATCCTATGGGAGTTTAAAAGTATTTGCATAATAAAAACTATTTTCAGGGTCATGAAATGTAGTACCTGCCATGAATGACTGATACAAGAAATCCACCTGAACGGATTAAATCAATTTCTGCTCGGGTCATTTTATGTCTCCAGCATGCATTGATTTGCCCTTCAAACCCATGATTGGATTGCATGCCACTTGCTGTTATGCCTTTTACATATTCCTGCCAAGGACAAGCAAGCATCTCGCAGTTAGCATCTTAGAGTTAATCTACGGTTTATATAAACAGTAATATTGTTGCAAAAACTTCATAGGGTTATCTTCTTATGAGCCGAAAAGCTCACATCAATGCTTCTGACAAACAATGATGACAGATCGTCGACTATGTAAACATTTGACAATGATTTTCAGAGGCATGGTATCATCCTTGAGATAAACCGGATGAGTACATTTCATCAGAGGCATTTCCTATTGGAAAAACCATTATGGTTTCCAGGAACTATATAATTTAAATGAAGTGTATTTCAAAGAGTATTCAATCAAAAGAAAACTTGCTCAAAAAACAAAATCAATCAAAAGCAAACAGATAATTGCAGCTTCAGTGTGCCGAAAAAATTTGCTACTCTTCAATACGCTGCCCATCTAATGGTATGGTGCAGAATGATGTATCCATCGCCAAGAAAATCAGAACATCCACTCGAACAAGTATTAGGAACTTCTTATTATTAAGTTATGGACTTATAGTGAACAAGGAGTAACTTTTATCTGGGCTTAAGTGATTAATATGGTTGTCATTCAAATCCAGTAACTATCAGCTTCAGTGTAACTTACTTGATACAAAATTACTCTTCTAGTGTCGGAACCGACAAACTCCTCAAGGTATTCCTGCAATCATATGTAACATGAAACTCTATGAGTTGCCTTTGTGCATGGAAAAAGAAGGGTTATATTTACTCATTTGTTTTAGAAAAAGAACCAAGGTGTATCTTTGATATTACTTCAACTGGATGCTGAATTTGACCTTGTTGAACTCAGGAAACTCTTAATTCAGAATGGCAGGCCATTAGTTTTGAGGGTTATGAAATATATGCTAAATTAAACCTCATTGTCATAAGCCAATTTAATCATCCTCTTTCCTCAGTTTCACATTCTAAGCTATACAAATAATGGGGTGATTACTGGATACTGCTATACTAGTAGGGTTTCTTTTTTTCTGAAAAGTCATATTGTCATAACCATATCTGAATATAAGACATTGGTATTTCATGAAAAAATAAAAAGTTGAAACAACATAGTTCACAATCACCAAATAAAAAGGAAAAGGATTTTGTTAACAAAGAACAACATTACCTCTGAGTAGTGCGTGTCTAAGTCAACCGCTGCTCTTTGCTCAGGAGTCTTTGCCTTTAAAAATCGAATTGCAATGGATAATGTTTTCCGGTCAAGCTGCAACATAGTAAAACAAGTTACTTACTAGCTGCTCCTAAATCCTAATATAAGTTCCAAAAGTATGAAAGTGAATCTGGTTTTCAGCTGATGAGAACGAATTAACTTTATATCAATATGAGAACTTCATAATTATAAACAGTACTACTACTGACATCATATTGGATGATGACCAGGAAATTAACTGTCATTCTTCTTTCTCAGCAACAACGGTACAACAGTGAGAAGTGATATCTGGGGAGACTTAGCAGATCAAGGAGTCTTTCTAAACTGAGAGAGAAAGTGCTTGGCAGAATGGCAGGCTATGATAAACTTTAACTTTTCGGAAACTGAAATCCACTGTAAATTAGTAAAATCTGTCCTCTGTGTTCTACAGTTTAGCAAATGATTCCAAATTGTGACATAATCTCTACAGTTATCATTAAAGTTTCTTAAGCTGCGGTAATAATGGATATGCATAAAACTCATCAAATTTATGAAAAAATGAAGAGAACTCAATTCAAGGCAACCAAATGCCCAGAAACACAAATAGAAGATAAAGAATTACCTTCGGGCAACATTCAAAACCTCCACCTGTTACATTAAGTAATGCTAAAGAAAGAATTCTATCAGGCACCAATGCCGCCATCTTACAAGCAATCATAGCCCCTGTTTCGGATAACAAATTCAAGCAAACTTTATATTAAAAACAAGATTACCATTTCTTCATTAATACAAACCAAGAAGGTTAAAGGTTTTTTTTTTAATTTTTTTTTCTGGATTTATTTCATTCTTGCAATGAAAATTCCAATGAATTCACTCACCCATTGAATGCCCAAAAACATGGGCTTTCTTCCAGCCCAGATGATCCAACAAGGCAATTGCATCTTTTGCCATAATTCTCGTCCTGCACTCAACATCCAGAAATAAGAAAGAAAAATCACTTTCCTCGCTCTTCTTCTTCAACCGGCGGTGTAAGTAATTTTTAAGTCACTTACAGTATTAAACACATTACAAAAATTTGATTGAATTTATTTATTTTTAACAAATAACAAGCTACAGTTCACTGTAAAAAGCAGGAAAAAGCGCCTTTATTAAATAACTATTAACATCGAAAACAGGAAAAAGAAAGTCAAAGCATAATAAAAATTGAATGCTAATAAACCGCTAAAAACAAAAGAGACTCACGAATAGTCTGATTTTTTGGTGGGAACGGAACTCCGGCCCATCCCACGATTATCGAGGGAACAAACCTCGATGCCGCCAACCTCATTGTTAGCTCGGTCGGATTCCCGATCAACCGCCATAGTTTCATCGTCGTTGGCCCTATCGGTTCCGGCCAGTCCCCTGATTTGTGGGCCCCACGAGTCGTGTGTACCCGCCAATCCTGACCATTCATTCACCAAATTATCAGCTACCGCCCAAAAAGAAGGATACATTCAACAAACATTTGAAAGTAAAATAAAAAAAATTAAAAATCACCTGTGATTAAGAGGACTTTGATAGGGCCGTGACCGTAAGTCCGATAATAAATCTGGATCCCATTGTTTAGAGCAGCGTCGACGGCGTTCTGCGTTTTTCCCACCTCGCAATACGGCATCGTTTCGTAGATTGGATTCACAATTTATGCTCTGAGGATTAAAAAAATAATTGATAGAGATTACAATTTTCAGTTTTTTTTTTTTAAGTATAATCTGAGATTATTCAGATTTCTGCTGTTCCAGAATATGAAAAGAAGATAAAGAGGGAAGACGAGCAAAAGGACGATGAATACTTATACGGGTATTGGCGGTTGGATTGCACCACGTGGTTAGTGTCTATTGGTTGTTGCCACGTTGGATAGTTGATTGGCTCGAAATCGGTCAAAGGTCATATTTTAGATCCCTTCCTAATTACAATTGCAACGAACCGACCGCGGGCATCATGAGCTAAAGCTCATCGAGCCGTACACGTGGGAGGCTTTTGAATAGGGATTTTTTTATTGCGTAGTTTCATCAAATCAGTATGTATGAATTTGTCCACGAATTACACATGCTTTGGGGCAATATATATATTTTTATCCAACACTACAGGATAAGAATTTTTATTGGGATCTCAATACTATGGCTCAAAATTTGGGTCTTGATACGTTAACACAAAATTTTTAATCATTTATTATTTTAAGTTGTTGATAATAATATTTAAATTATACCTCTACAACCCTTTCTGTTTTGGCCTATTGATGATTTTAAAATCTGTACGTTTGAGTAATGTGATTGAATAATGTTTCGAACTATTAAAGTTCAATTCATCCTATGTTTAATCTTTTAATTTGGTTGAGTTTAGATACAACATTAATCCTTGTTTTCGGAGATAAGTTTTTGAGTAAACTCTTTAGATTTACTCATTGCCAGAATTTTCTTTTCTTTTCAGAAATATTTTTTCACTTAATGTTCATGTATATTCAACTCATTAATCATCACTTCTGACCTTAATTATCGCGTTCCATTTGAAGTGATTAAAAGCATGTTTAGTCGTTATCCTACTCAAGTCTACGGTGGCAGACCACTTAGCCACTTGTCCCTGATCCACTAATACAGACTAAACGTAGGGCACTTCAAGATTGTAGCCAAAGGTATAAAAATCTTCGACTTCAATAAAAAGGTTCTCTTTCTCTCTCTCTAACTTTTATGCCGGCTCTCTGTCTTGTATCAATAAAGTGAATTGCGTAGCTTTTATTATCATCTCTACCTGCTAGATTCAAACATAAACAATCTAATCCGGTTTAAAATATAACCTAAATTCGAGTCCAAATTTAACGAATGCAGCAAAAACCCAAGAAAAAAAAATATTCATAGTAGAATTAGTAAGTAACAATCAAGCTTGAACCAACCATGTATAGTTCGTTGTTTGGGATTCGGTTGCTGCCTTGGACGTTTTGTTTGACTTGATCAAGGATGTGGAACCAGATTTTCTTTTTCTTTTTAAGTAATGAACCAGATTTTCGTCGGTGAAGGTTGGGGTCTTTCGAGAAAACAGAAGCTATGCATAGGTTTCCTTATGGTTGTTTGCACTCTTTGGAATAGATCTCTTCCCTTATCTTAACCATAATGGAGATGATGAAAATGGGTTTGAATTTCTTCGTGTCTTTTGTTGGATCGTTTATGTGTATTCTGTATATTTGGTTTAATCCATTATGGTCTTTGTCTCTTTGATGTATTGGAGCTGTTTTTCTTTCTGTATTGTTTTCTTCATGAAATGAAATTTATGTTAAAAAAAAAAAAAGGTAAACTACATCATTAGTCACTAAACTATGGGTAAGTTTTTATTTTGGTTATTTAACTAAAAGAATTATAATTTGGTCATTGAATTATTCAAAAGTTATCATTTAAGCCCAATCATTGGGCTGTTAAATTCGATGTTATATGGCTTTCTCTGTTCTCATTGCTTGCATCAATTGAAAGCTCTCTTTCCCATTCTCTTTTGCAGTTCGATTTTCTTTTTCATGAAACAACTTTGTATGTCACGAATCTGTGAACCAAAATTCAAACAGCTTTTTTCTTCGATCTCTAACACTAATCTTCAGATCGACTTGGATCTAAAGTATATTCTTCTACTTGTTGATGGGAATTGATCCACTGTACCAATTATCGAATCGTCACTTGGAGCTCGTTGGTTGAACTTTAAAAAGAAACTTAACAGCCTAGTGACTTAAATAAAAAAAAGTTTGAATAGTTCAATTACTTAAATGGAAACTTTTGAATAGTTCAAAAATCAAATTGTAATTTTTTTTAGTTAAATAACCAAAACGAAAACTTACCCATAGTTTAGTGATTAATGGTGTAGTTTACCCAAAAATAAAACAATGCATTTTATGTTTTCTATGATTAATAGAGGCATATTGATAAATTTAGTCTTTAAAGTTTATATTTTTTGTCAATTGGGCGTTATTCTCTTTTAGAGCTAAATTTGACTATTAACACTTTTAAAAGAATCGAATTTAATCATTGACCTTTCAAAAATAGTTTAATTATTATATTTTTAAGGAAATTATTGCCTAAAACACTAGATTTTAAACATGACAATCCATGTGAATTTCATGCTTCTTTTTTATTTTTCTAAATAGTTTTATAAATGTGTCACACTTGACACTCGTCTCTACACTCTAGTGCTACTCACATCGTCATATCAACTATCCGTAATTCCTCCCTAACTCATAAATGAGAGGATAATGCATTTCACTGCACTTGAACCTACCTTCTCCTACATTGGTAATAATACCTATACCAATTAAACTAAGACTCAATAAGCAACATTCAACGCTTAATGTTTTCATTTATACTTTAGTTATGATTTGTTTTTAAAATTGATAATATTTTAATTATCAAAATATTTTTATACTTGAATAGTATTATTTTATATTAACTCCATGAAATAAAATTAGTATTAATTGATTAATTAAAAAACAAAACATGTAAACTTACGTGAAATGTTTATGACGTCAATAACTATTTCTTTTAAGACTCGTTCCCTTTTATTAATTAATATTTTAAATTATTAAAAATAGTTTTATGAGATTAAAATTTAAAAAGTAATAACCAGATTAAACATTTAATTTTATAGTTAAAAAAATATTTATAAGGGACCACAAAACATAAAAAAAAAAAAAAAAAAAGTAGTCAAGTTTTTAATTAACGGGTGGCCCTAGTTTCCAACCAAGTGACCTGAGAGACTGACGTTATGACTGTAGTAAATTAATTCCGCTATGGACTTCCATCATTACTTTACATTGGTTAGTCATTCATTACCTCAAAAATGGTAAATTATTGTATAACAATTTAGATCTTAAGTAATATTTTTAGAATTCAGACAAATGGTCCAATCAGTATTTTAATTAAATCGGGACGTGATTTGACTGCCTATCAAATAACATTTATTTATTTATTAGAAAATTATAATTCAGTTTAAATGATTCAATTGTCGTTTGCAGATTTTTGGTCTGTTGGTTGAATGGAAGTTAAATATTTTATATTTGATTTTCAATTTAATCGATTTTATCGATTGATTTTATTTATTTCAACAACATTAATTTTAGGTATTAAAAATAGAAATGATTTTTCTTAAAATTTATTAATATTATTCACATCGAAAGGGATGGAATATGGATATGGCCTTAGCCCTAAATGCTAAAATTGTTTTTCAGGTCTCTTGAAAATCTATAAAATTATAAATTAGTACAATGGTAAAATTATCTTTTGACCTTTCAAGAATTTATAATTTAATTTTGTGCCCTCTTCTTTTTTTTTTTGCTTTCGCCCTTGCATGTTTGTAACTATGTTTTATATTATATTTAATTAACACCTAAATTGATGGTTGGGTTAATCGAAAAACGTGTTTGATGCAATACTGCCTTGAGGACTCGATTATAATATGCAGCAATATAGGGACTAATTTAGAATCTAGGCGATAGTTTAGAGATGTTTTGTGAAATTAAGCTTTCCCAAAATATAAAATAAGTGAAAATTAAGAAAACGGTGCCGTTGAAGCCAAATTAGTGATTTGTCCATAAGTAAAGTATCTTAACTGGACGAAGTGCATAAAAACCTTTGCAGCTCAAATTCCGTATGACTGCTAACATAAGAAGCTCTCTGTGCTCATTTTCAGATTCTGTCTCTTGCCAGGTTTCTCACCAAGACTTGCATTTTATCGAGAAACAAACGGAAGGTAACTGAAGAAGGCATAGTCAGAGGGACGAAGACATCAGCGTAAAGAGCAAAGCTTTGCTTCTTTTGAAAACCCTAGACCCGATCCTTGACAAGGAGCTGAGCCATCAATCGTCCCAAGAGAAAACATTGACGAAAGGAAAGAACTGAAATCTTTTTGATTCGAAAGTTTGAGAACCTTAAAAAAAGGGGAAAAAGGAAAAGTTTAGTAGTGTGTGTGTGTTTTAGATGGACAGATCTAGATCCAAGAGGAACTATTACTATGACCAAGACTATGATGGGGAGACCATGGGTAGGACGAAACCTCGGTACAACAACCATCACTACCTACCTAATAGTCATCGTCACCGTGGAAACAATCCGAACAACAACAACAACGGAGGCAACAACGGTCGACCTCCGAATAAGAGCGGTGGTGGTAGCGGCGCCGGCGGAGGGGGACAAGACTCTTCCCTTATGGTCACTACTAGCTACCGCATTCTTTGTCACGATATGAAAGCTGGGGGTGTAATCGGTAAGTCGGGTAGTATTATCAAGTCTATAAGACAACATACCGGCGCGTGGATCAACGTACACGAGCTGATTCCCGGTGATGAAGAACGCATCATCGAGATATCTGACACGCGTCGCCGTGACCCTGAAGGGAGAATGCCGTCGTTCTCGCCTGCTCAGGAGGCGTTGTTACTTGTACATGAGAGGATTCTGGAGAGTGATTCACAGTTTGGGTTTGGTGGTGGCGGAGGAGAGGAGGAGGAGGAATACGGAGCGGTGGCGAGAGGAGGAGGGAACAGGGTAGCGACGAGGTTGGTTGTTTCGAGGATGCATGTGGGTTCTTTATTGGGGAAAGGAGGAAAGATTATTGAGCAAATGAGAATCGAAACAAAGACTCAGATTAGGATTCTGCCTAGAGACCATACTTTGCCCCGTTGCGTTTCCATGTCTGAGGAGATTGTTCAGGTCTGCGACCGATTGCATTTGGATTTGCATTTAATGCACACACACTAAAAAGGGGATTAGTTACAAAATACTAATACTAATGCTTGGGGTTTTCAATATTTGATTGATGATAATATGTTTAAACGCAATGGCTTAATGGAATGATTTGGGCGGTTGAATGTTTATGTACCGATTAAAGGATTTTTAGGTCTTGGATTTGGGATTATGGAGCAGAACCCAAAATCTTGATCTGAATGAATGCTACCCCTGGATTATAGGAGTTACTAATGTGGTTTCCTTTCATTGCTTTTCCCCTTAGAGAAACCTCTATTAAGAATCTAATACTAGTAGATGCCATTGGCATTGCCGGACTGCTGCTCTGATTTTTCGATCATTTTAAACAATTTACTCTTTGCTGAAACTAATAGCTTATCCTCTGCTGTTAAACTAAAGAGGCTTAAGGTTTCAGAAGGTTTTATTATGGAGTTTTTTGCTGGTATATTTTTTCAAAATTTCAGACTCTTTGCCCTGCTTCAATCGCATTCCTGTTATTTTGGTCATCTGTTGTGCTTTCCATTGTCTTCAAGTTGTTGCTTCATTCATGGTTCAATTTTATCTTCTTCTGTTTTTGTTGATACTTGGATTCTTGGGCATTGAAAATGTGTGCAATGTAGTTTTTTTTCTCTAAAAATAGCTCAGTGATATGTATTCGAATGCTATAATGCTCCATCTTGACCTTCTCAACATCATGCTTCTCTGTTATTTGAATATTTTTGAGTATCAATCATTCATATGAATGCTGCATAATTATTATCATCTTCCACTTAATCTCATTTTTCTACTGAACCATATTTTAATGGTTGCTGACAAAGCAGTCTGAATCTAGGTATTCTATGCAGCTGAGGCTGCAAGTGGGTCAAAATAGTTGGATAGTTCAGATCCATGCATCTTGAATAGTGTCCCACTGTCAATACTGCAGTGCAAAGAATAATGCTTCTATGGTTCTATCTATTAGGGGTGGTTTGCCTACCATACATGGCTATTCTGGAAAGCTTTATTGGTTTACATCTATTTATGCATATTAAGTTTGAACTGGTTTTATGATATTTGTCTAATGTTGTTTATCGTGCAGGTTGTAGGTGATGTAAATGCTGTAAAAAATGCTATAGCAATTATTTCATCACGCTTAAGGGAGAGCCAGCATCGTGACCGCAGTGGTCATTTCCACGGACGAATGCATTCACCAGAGCGGTTTTTCCCTGATGATGATTATGTTCCAAACATAAACAATGCTTCACGTAGATCATCTATGGAAGGTTCTTTTGGTTCTCGGATGTCTACTATGAATTACAGAGGCAACAATTATTCCTCACGTCCATCTGGCTTCATTGAAGCTGGGGCTGCTCCTATGTCTGACAGTGGACAGCCTCTTTATGGTGAGGAGCTTGTGTTTAGAATACTTTGCCCTATTGACAAGGTGGATAGTGTTTTTGGAGAGCCAGATGGCATAGTAGATTTACTTCAAAATGAAATTGGTGTGGATGTCAAGGTTGCTGATCCCATGGCCGGGTCAGATGAGCAGATAATTACCATTTCTTCCGAGGAGGTACTTACCATCTCTCCGTTTATTTAATGATATCCCATCACTTGGGTGTATAGTTGTTTCTTTAGCCTACACTCTTTTTTTATCTTGTTTGTCAGCTTTTTTCGGGTGATAAATTCCATCTGACTTCAGCTTTTCGGATGAGATATTTTCATTAACTATATTTAAAACTTGAAAGACATTTAAAAAATAAAAATAAAAATCGCTCCTCCTTTTGAATTTTCATTTCTACATATTCAGAGGTTTCTAACATATCTTTGGTTTTCATTTGTCCTTAGGGTCCTGATGATGAGTTGTTTCCTGCTCAAGAGGCTTTGTTGCATATCCAAACTCAGATTGTCGACCTTGTTCCTGATAAAGATAACATAGTAACTACTAGGCTACTTGTTCCATCTACCGAAATTGGATGTTTAGAGGGAAGAGATGGATCGTTATCTGAACTGAAAAGATTAACTGGTGCAAACATACAGATATTGTCAGGGGAAGAACTTCCGTCTTGTGTATCACGGCCCAATGAGATTGTGCAGGTTTGCTACTTAGATTCCTATTCTTACCAAGCATTGAGAGCTTAGCTTCTTGTATATTCTGAATGAGGGGTGAGATGATAGGATGGATTTACCTTGTATATTCTGAATAGTACATTGATTTACTCTGCAGATTGTGGGGGAGATAAAGGCAGCTCGAGATGCTCTTGTTGAGATCACATCACGATTACGCAGTTACTTGTATAGGGACTTCTCTCTGGACCCTCCACATTCAGCACCATCTATCACTGCAACAGCGTCCATGGGGAATGTTTCTCCAAACTTAACTCCATCTCGTGATGGTCAAACTGCCAGTCCCGGAACCTATCAAAATATGCCAACGCCAGCAACACCATCATCATCAAAGGTTGTACTTATGCTGCTTTTCTTTTAATTTTGACTTTCCTTTCACTGCTTCTTTGTGGGCATTTGTTTTCTTCTGTGTTGCGTATGTAGTTGTAAGAGAAAATGGTTCTCCAAAACATCAAAATTTTCTTCTTTAACTGTTATATGTACTGCACAAGGTGAACATCTTGAATGTGATACATGCGGTCCTCTACTGCATTCTAAGAATATGATTATAATAAAAGTGAATTATTTTTTATAGGAAGTTGTGAAATCTGGTGCTGAAACAGTGAAGCAGACTGAATCTGAACGCCGAGAAGATGTACCAAGTGCAATTGCAAGTAGCAGGTGACTAAGTTTTGTGTAATCTTACTCTTATTTGGTCCTTTTTAATATATATATGTATAAAAGGAAGGTTGCATCACAATCTCTCTATCTTTTTGCTGTTAAAGTAATATTTCCATATAAAGAATGAAGGCTCTTCTTTCTAATGAATAATACCTCTCTTGCTTGTAATTTTCTATTAGAATCACCGTACCACTTGTTACTAGGAGTACACTCGAAGTTGTCATACCGGACTTCGCCGTTCCCAAGCTCATAGCAAAATCGAAAACCAAACTGGCCCGGATCAGTGAGGTAACCAACACAGCTTTCTACTACCTATTTCATTTATGTTCTCTTTGGTTCAATCTAGTTCTCAAGTAATATTTATCTCTCGGTTTATGACTTTGGGGTATAGTTGTCTGGTGCCAATGTGACTCTGGTCGAAGACAGACCAAACGAGACACAAAAGATCATTCAAATATCAGGTACTATGGAACAGTCTGAGAGAGCCCAAAGCCTGCTTCAAGGCTTCATTTTGAGCAGTAAGTCTCTCTTCATATCAATGTCTCCCATTTCCTCCTTGTAAACTGATGTCTCTTTCGGCTCTTTCCATATTTGATTCAGCACAAGAAGATGGACCGTAAAGATAAATGCTGGAACTCGGAGCTGTCTTGTCTGTATGGGGGATGGCATGTTAAAAAAGTTTTCTCGTACATTATCCGATTATCTCCAGATGTATGGTTCTGGAGTTATAATGAGGATTTGTTCAGTGTCATGTAGGGCATAAAAAACAAACGAATATGTCTTGTCTTTAAAATCGGTGTTTTAGATTAAGAACTGTGAGAAGGGTGAGAGTGCTCCATTGTAAATTAGAACATGAGGGATTCTCTCTGTCTTGGTCTTTTCCCTGCAATGCTTCAATTTTTTCCTGAATGAAGAAGAAAGACTGCAGTTATTTTCGTTGCTCAAAACTTTTACAGGAACTTGCCCACTGCATCATCTACCAGTAAGTTTCTCTTATATACATATAATTTCGGTTAACTCAATTAATAGTAGTTTAGTTCGGCTATTAAATGAACACTGTTTAGACTGTCGTATGAAGTTTGACGTGGCAGACAAGGCAATCGATGTATTGACATTGTTTTGACTTCATCACATGTAGAAGCTGAAAAAAACCTTTGGCAATGTCTGAAAGTCTCTATTTACCAATAGCTTCTTATATTAATGGAAAAGTCTGAATTTTCCTTTTAATTCTTTCGTTTTTTTTAATTTCTTTAATATTATAAATTGTAATTATCAAATTATATAATTTAACAGAAAACAATTTTTTAAAGTCATTATGGCTAATTGCTTTTGCCTAGTTCAATTTTCAACCTCTTAAAGAATGTGAGCGAGTAGAATGAGAGAATGGTTAAATTAATAAAGAGGGTACAGTTAAAATCCTAATGGTTAAATTAATAAAGAGGGTACAGTTAAAATCCTCAAGAATAAGGGTTAATCATCTATATTTATATTTACCTATACTATTATAAAATCTCTAATTGGATAGATAATATGTTTCAGTTAGAAAAATCTTTAAAAATAATGAATATTACTACAATATTTTTTCTTTTATACAAGATTGAGAAGAAATGATAAGGACAAAATCTGAATTCTAATATTTTAAAATTTAAAATTTGTTGACATTAAAAGTAGTTGTTTTTTTGAAGTTATAAATTTTAATTTATTGGAAATATCGAATTAAATAATTGATCCAAAGGAGAACTCATACAAAATGCTAGAGCTAAACTCTGGAATCTGCGTTTTTTTTTTTTTTTTGGGATATCATGGAGTACCAAATGAAACGGCATGTATATTTGCCGTTTAGAACACTAGGCTCTCACCTATTTATCCACAACTGTAGTGTAAACAAGAATTGAGCTGTCCTAATCGTAAACCATCATAGCTCGAGCTTCAAGCGTTCCAGAGAGTGCAGTGTAAGGCCATGGCCTTTGCTATTTCCAATCCAACTTCCATTGCTTCTTCAGTGCCACCATCGCTACTTAAATCGGTAACAGGTTCACCCATTTTTTCTTTTCCGAATTTGGTCTCACCATTTTCTTTGTAAATTTAAATTAATTTTTTTTGGGGATTTTTTAGCAGACCCAAGCGAGAGCAGGGACTAATTCATTTCGTCTCAACACCCACCATTTAAACTCACAGGTTTTGTATTTCCAAACCCGTATTTTACTTGTACTGTTAAATTACCCGAAAAATATTTTTATTTTATTTTATGATAAATATATATTTTTTCAGGTTGTTTCCCGGTTAAAAAGTGAGGGCGGTGGTCGTCGGGTTTGGCGCCGGAGAAAATTGGTATATATATTTTTATTTCCAACTTCTTTCTTTTCTTGTATATATGATAAATTTGTTAATTTCTAGTTCCAATTTGTCGGTAAATTGATTTCTTTTTCAAAATAAATAAATAAATAAATAAATGAACAGTTGAAGATTATTTAAAGAAATGTCTAATTGGCTTAAAATTTGGATTAGCTGAGTGAGGATACTGTTTTTTTAATGTGAATTTATAAGATAAAATTCAATCTTATCAATTTTTTATGCTGGAGACTGATACTGTTTGAGCATTCGTCCTTTTTTTTCAGTAGCAAATATATGAATGAATTTTTTTTTGTCAAAGTACCTGCTAACTGCTAAGTCCCTCTATTATAGGGACAGGATCAAACTAGTCCCTCAACTATTAAATTTATCAATTTAATCCCTGTACTATTAAAAAGAACTAAATAAAGTCAAATTGTAACATAGTTAACATTTACTGTTAAAAAATGACATGAAAATCATTTTTTCATTTGCAAAACCATAAAAGCTTTCAAAATATTAATTCTGTTAACAATAAATGGAGATTTTAAATAGTAAATGTTAACTTAGTTGAAATTTGGACTTATTTGATTTTTTTAATAGTATAGGGACTAAATTGATCCATTTAATAATAAAGGGACCTGCTAGGTATATTTACCGTCGTTTTTCTTATTGTTTTCCTTTTGGTTCCTGATTTCCAGGAAATTTTCGGTATTGTATCGGTGGGATGAAGGGTTATTTTATTTCATTTTCATCTATTAAATCCATAATGATTGCATTTCAGTGAAATTGGGATGAATGCTGTTATGTAATAAGTGTTAGTTCAAGTTTCACATTCTCATATTCGGTGGAAATCTTCCTGCATTTAGGATCTTGATCACATCGAAATGAATTTCGAGCTTTGTCTTTGGTCTTTTGCCATTGTGATGAAAAATATTATGCTTGAGGGCATTTTTGTGGCAATGTTTTTGACGTTTTTGATCTACCTTTGTGTTTTTATGCAGGCGAAGAAGGATGAAATGTTGCAGTACAAGTTGGAGAGGATGCCGTTCTTAGAGGAGCAAGTTCGGAAGATAAGGGAAGGAGGGAAACTGTTGACGATGGACATTGAGAGACTGTTGCTATCTGAGGACAATCGTTTTGATTTTGTGAATGATGTAGCGGCTGAGGCCAAAGAATATGTTGAGAATAACCGGGATGAATACGGAGGTTCGAAGAAAGCTATACTTCATGTGCTCAGTAACCGTGTCAATGATTCGGGGTTTTACCGGCCGGATGCTTATGCCGAATCTGACCCTTTCAAGCCTGGACCTACTTATTTGAAGGAAGAATTTACATAAAAGGTTTTAAAGGTAACATATGTGTTTTAAGACTGTAATAGGTTGAATGCTAGTGTACATGATGATCAAGATTTTCTTCCTTTGAAACATTTCATGTCTAAATGGTTTAATTGGCTACGTATCAAATTTTAAACTTGAAATCATCACATGGACAGTTCAGATTTAACATATTTTTTAAAAGAATTAACTCCCAAGTTTTAACGATATTGTCTGTTTTCTAATATGTCAAATTTAAGCTGTTCATACAGTGCACCTGTTGATTCATGTGTTTTCAGAATGTTCCACTCTAGTTAGTTTGATAGAAGGATTTGATTGATATGGTGTTGATGTTTTGGGGAATTAGTCAGAATATTTTGAAGTTTGGATCAATATAAAATTTGAATTATTCGGTGCGCATGTGATGAAATTTGAATATATTCTACATCAGCTTGATATATTATTGATATTTTGAGGAATGAGTTAAAATGTTTTGAAGTTTGGTATCAATTTAAAATTCGTGTTTAAAATTTGATGCAAGTATTTTTAACATATTCCACGTTAATTAGGTTGATAGAAGGACTTGATTGATATGTTATTGGTATTTTGAGGAATGAGTGAAGTTTGGGATCAATTTAAAAATCGAATTATTCAGTGCACGTGTGTTTAAAATTTGATGCAAATGTTTTTAATATGTTCCATATTAGTTAAGTTGATAGAAAGACGTGATTGATATGATATCTAATATTTTGATGAATTGGTTAGAACGTGCTGGCGTGTTTAAAATTTAATACAAGTGTTTTTAATATATTCTACATCGATTAGGTTGATAGAATGACTTGATTGATATTATATTGATATTTTGATAGTTTGGGGACCATGTAAATATTATTAATATATTCCACACCCAATGAATGATTTGGATTGATATAATATTGATACTAGACAGAGTATTGTACATGGTGTGAAATTTATTTTGTTTTAAGATAATTTGTAATTTAAGGTAAACAAATTAAAAGAATATTAGATTTTGCGACTAAAGTTATGGTATGATTAAATAATTTAAAATAAAATAAGAAAGTAATATGAAATAAGTTATGGTCTGATGAATTAAATAATTCGATCTGGACTGGATAATTATTATTTTCATATTTATATGACTTATTTTAAATATATCTTTTGTTGACATTTCACTTTTGTGCAGTCCAAAATAAAAGGTGTAAGCTTTAATTATATAATAAGCGTTTAAACTATACCTTTTAATTTATTTAAATATCTAAATTTTTTGGTCACGTATTAAATTATAGGTTAAACTATTATCCTCCATTAAAGAAAATCAAAGTCAATCGAAATTAAATTTTGTATATAATTAAAATATCATGTCAATTTCTGATTGGTTGAAGGAATTTTTCTAATACGGAGATAACAGTTGAGGCCATAATAGTTATGAAATTATAATTTAAGTATTTGGTTTAACCAATAAAAATGTTTACTACTTAATTAGAAAAAAAGATGTAGTTATCAACAAGTGTTGGGTGTAATTGTAAGATACATTGTATTTCCAAAGAAGAACGCAAATTTTAACCGTGGAGATGACATTATTAGGAGAGACAACCACGAACCTGAACACAAACTATAAAATAAACATGAATAATACAAAAAAAAGAGAGTAAAATTTAAAAGTTTATTATTCAATTAAGTCAAAATTTAAATATGATATACACGTCATTTTTTGCGAGGGTTAAAACTTCTATTTGTTAATTAGAAAAATAGAAGTGTTATATATTAGCGAGCCCACTTTATGTGCTTATGATTTCATGTATCTAAGCTTTTGATTAAGAAGGATCAATTTGTGAGTTGAGACACTTGCGAGTCCAAGATCTGACTAGATCAAATCATTAAAATTGTTTGAAACTATATGTGAGCAATATGTAATATGTTAGGAATTATAAAAGAAAATCCCCATAAAAACTTTGGGCGTGCCTAAAAGGGGTCAAGATACCCTCTTGCCTAACTAAATTTCCAACTCTCGCCTCTTCTCTCCAATATTCTTCCAACATCCTCATTTTAAAAATCAAAATAAGGATCGATACAAATAACAACAATAGGCATCAGATTTCAACAATGCCTTAATTGTATTAAGGGAAACCCGACAAATACACAAAAGGTGTTTGAATAATCCTGTCGAAAGCCGCTCCCTAATCGAGCCAACTTATCCGCACATTGATTCCTCTCTACTTGAGTGAACCTTTGGTAAACTTAAGCAAGAAAGACCTGCAATCATTAACAAGAAGGGAAAGCGCAATAATATTTGCATTATCAATCTCAATCAGTTTAATAGAAATTTCAGAATCACTCTCAACATTAATATTTTTAATGCTGAGTGCAATCCATCCTTAATTGCCCATAGCTCCGCTTCAATGCTTGTGATTCAAGGAATATGTTTACATGACCCACTGATTCATTCTCCCTTATGATTCCTTAAAATAACCCTTTCTCCTCCTTTGCCCAAATTTCTGATTGAGGAGCTATCGGCGTTGATATTGATGGTTCTGACAGCAGGCGGTTTCCAGGAGACTTGAGGGAATATAGGAAGAGGTAGAGTTATTCTGGGCCGGGCCGGGCCGGGCCGGGTTCATGTTGACTGTCACTAGCCAAAGCTTCCCAGAGCCTATTACTCACAAGACGGTGACGGAACAAATGTTCCACTGATTCCAGGTGGCTTTTACCATAATAGGGATAGTTTGCTAGTATCCCTATGCGGTTGATACTTGGAGTTGGGTCTGTTACCATGTGATGGGATTGGATCCTCTAAATCCGGATCAAAACGTCTACTGACTGGAAATGGGTTTGGAAAGCAAGGAGTCGGGCATTTTTCTCTATGCATTAAAGGAAGTAATCCAGCCAATGAAAAGGCCGAAGAAAATGAAAAATTATTTTATTATCTGACGTGGCTTAATATAGAAAATAGAATATAGAATACTATCTTAAAGTGCAGTGAGAAAATCCGTAGAAGATTTCAGCCCACGTGGAATACAATCCGTAAAATCAGTTAGAGGCTTAATTTCACTCTCTTATCTTCGCCAAACAGTTAACAGAGGAGAGAGTTTCTCTCATCATCCTCTCAAAACGGAAACTCGGGAATTTCAACTCATCATCCACTTTGACTCAGCGGTTCACCTCACTGAGTCAACTAAAAGTTATGGCGTTACCGACTCATCAGTTACAGAGATTCCTTGCAATCGAGTTCAATTTCATCTCCAATCCCAAAATCGCTTACAGGAACCAACTAACCGCAACAACGGCGATAAGATCTAGTCCAAGAAGCCCCTGCCGTTGCTCCGCGATTGCAATCAACGCTCCTTCTTCGCTAACGGATGTTTCCGGGATCCGTTGGGGGTCGACGAGTGTGCAGGGCAGGCGCGAAGAGATGGAGGATGATTTAGTTATACGATCGGACGGTCTTGATGGATTCTCGTTCGCTGCCGTCTTTGATGGCCATGGCGGCGTAGCTTCCGTCAAGTATCTCAGGTATGGTAATTACATATGCGAATTATTAGTATTATTGGTTTCTATTGTGATTTTATTAGGAAATACTGATTGATTTGAGATGGTTTTGATTAAAACAGGGATGAGCTGTACAAAGAGTGTGTTACAGCTTTACAAGGTGGAATTTTGTTGAACGAAGGAGATTTCAACGCTATTAAGAAGGGGTTAGCGGAAGCTTTTCAAAATGCTGATAAAAAGTTGCTCAACTGGTGAGTAAAAGATTGAAATATGCTTTGGAACTTACAGATATTGAAAATGGATTTTAGTTTAATTTTGTAGTCTTAATATGATTTTAGATTTTTGTATATTATTGGTTGAAGGATTAGCTGGTGTTTCATTTTGTTGAAGGCTTGAAAAGATTGGAGACGGCGACGATGAATCCGGTTCAACCGCCACAGTCATGTTAATTGGAAATGAAGTGCTCTTCATTTCTCATGTTGGTGATTCTTGTGTGGTATGGATGCCTATTCCTATTTCAGTGTTTGAATTAAAGCTGTTTTTTCACATTAGAATCCTTAACGCTAATACTTCTGAGTTTCCAAAAAAATAGTAGCACTTTGGGAATTAGACAGAAAAATCCGTTATTTTTATTTATTTTTGGATAAGTATGAAATAGGAATTATTTCTTGTTTCGCCTTTAGCTCGACATCACTTTGCGCATCAGTACTACTCTGTCCATGCTCCTGTACAACTTAACTCAAGATTTTGAAACCATTTTGAGAACCAGCTAAGGCTTTTGCCTTGTTTTCAGAAACTTTTTGTTTTTCCCTTACTTTTGCTACTGTGCTGAGGATAACCTTCAATAAACTGCTCCGACTCTTCTTCAATAAACCCTTTACTCTTTAAGGGGATTATATCACTTTTTCATTCTTTTTTCAGCTGATACATTGATGCAGGTTTTGTCTTGTGCTGGAAAAGTACAAGTCTTGACTGATTCTCATCGACCCTATGGCAGCAACAAGGCCTCTTTGCAAGAAATTAGAAGAATCAGAGAAGCAGGTGGATGGGTGTGTTTTTTTAAATTATGTTTTTTTTTTCTTTTTCTGTTCTTGATGATTTTCTTTTCTGAAGTAGTTATATCATTGATCCTTCTAGCTCAAATGAGAATTATCACATCTTAAGTTATATTAAAACTTTATCAGAAACTCTAGTGCCTCAAACAAATTTGTCTTACTCACACTGCTCTGATCATAAACTATTTTCTTCTGTAATGTCCATATATAGATTAGCAATGGTAGGATTTGTGGTGACATAGCTGTATCCCGTGCTTTTGGCGACACTCGATTTAAAACGAAGAAGAATGAGTTCGGTTCTTTCCTTTCTCTCAATTTAAAGTCTTCTTTCATAGTAGTTTCTGTATATTTTCTGTACATTTCAAGCATATATAATAATGCCAATGGTTTGGGATCATTTGCTCAGAATGCTGAAGAAGGGAGTTGAAGAAAAGAGATGGTCTGAAAAATTTATTTCTCGGTATGTCTTCGACGGATCCTTTGTTTCCTCTTCCCTCTTTTGATATAGGTTCATTTAGCCTTTGTTTATGCTTTACAAGTCAGATTTATTACAGTAACATCTAGCTGAAGTGGTTTTTCTTAATTAGCATAAGTGAGATGACCATTTGATTTATTTCAAACGTGTTTGAAACTTACAAGATTGTTTGTTTATCAATGTTTATTTTATTTCAGTGTAGTGTTCAATGATGACTTGGTCATAGCATCTCCAGACACTTTTAAAGTAGCTCTTGGATCAGATGCAGAATTTGTCCTGTTGGCATCTGATGGTTTATGGGATTACATAAACAGGTTTTGTTATCTATATTTGCTTTTTAACTCTTGCTGTTGCGTATGAAGTTGTATTATTAGTATGCTGTAAATTCAGTTTGGAAAGGATGCGACTCTGAGAGACCTATGATTTTCTTCTTTCAGTTCGGACGCAGTTGCTTTTGTTCGAAATCAATTACGAGAACATGGAGATGTTCAGGTGACTTTTACATTATACCGAACATCACCACTACTAACTATATCATATCCTCTAGTTCTTATCAGATGTTTATAAGCTTGCAGATGATATTCTTACCTCGGTTTAGTTCTAATTTTCTCCTTATTCCTGATTCAGGTAGCATGTGATGCACTTGCACAAGCCGCTCTGGTAATCAATTGCAAGAGTTATCTGTATCTTTGAATTCATTTTACTTATACATACGTTTGTGCTGCACCAGTTTCAGTAACCATAGAAATCGTATCTTACCATGCAGGATAAAGGCTCAGAAGACAATGTCAGCATTATCATAGCTGATTTCGGGTATGCAGCTTTCCCTACCAGTAATAATTGCTGCTATGCTTTTGTAGAGTTTAAGCTGAGCTGACAGGATAATATTTGGATCAACCTCTACTAGAAAACCAACGATTAGTTTTCTTTTTTCCCTCCTTATTGAATAATTAATGCGTAGTTATGATATTAGTCTTTAAACTAACCATTACCAATACTTTCCCTCCTTAAAGTCTTTATTGCAGCCAGTCAGCCACCAGCTAAATTACATGAGCAGTTACTATGAATCAAAATCCTATATAATCTTCAAAACTAGAAAGAACAGTCTGGTCCTTTATTGCAACATTAGATGGTAGCTTGAGGGAAAACAAAATAGGAACTACAAAGAAATTACTATTAAGTGAAAAATGCTGTTGGTCTTGCTAGTTTGGGATTTACATAATATTCTCGTGTATATATGTATATGTATATGAGATCATACTGCCCCTGTTAAGTTTTGTGTTCCCTTGATTTGACCTTTGCACAGGCATACTGAATGGCAGAAATTGCCAGTTGAGCAACAAAATTTTCTGTTTGAATTTGGCCAAGCTATAGCTACAGTAGGGGTTGTGTCACTTGGAATATGGTTGTCATCTCAGGTTTCTTTTTGAATTTTACTTAATCAGTTGTGTATATATATATATATATATATATATGAACACGTAGATTTCACAGTAGTATGCATAATGGAAACTGTATATGATTAGCTAGCACTTTTGGATAACTTGATGTAGGCAACTTTTAATGATTCAGAGTGTTATTGTTTTATTTTCTTTTCTCTGCATTTGTTTTTGAAATTTACTATTGAAAATAGCACATAGCGTAACGTATTCGTATGAGAAAATATGATCCTTCATGAATTCTTTTTTTTTTTTTAAATTTAGTATACATATCTACCAGTACCACTCACTTCAAACCCGAGTAATGAAACCACATGCTACATTAGATAAAGCTATCGACATCTTTTGCATTTGTTACCAATAGATTTTTCCAGCAAGCATGTAACAAGATCCAAATTTCAAAAGTGTTCTTTTTAAAAGAAAATTCAAACTTGATTATTTGATGGTCGACTTGCAAGATCCTAAATCCAGTTCTTGATATAAATTACTTAAAATAAAGTTTAGATATACTGGAAAGAAACTGTAGATACGGTGCTGTTGTAAGGATATTGATGATTTAGCATTTTTTTCCCCATATAAGCCATTGTTCTTGCGTGATCAATACCTTGATTTGTTTGTATTTTGTATAATAATATTTTTAGGATTGGATTAGTTGATAAAATGCTTGGTTAAAAATAAATTTATGAGAAATTAACATTAATTTTAAGACATATAATCATGTTATCTTTTAAAAGTTTTATTTATTTTTATTTATATTTTCATGTGCAAAAGAGTTAATGGCAAATGAATCTTAAGAATATAATAAATTTTAGTGACCACATGTACGACAAGAATATAAATTTTTATAAAGAATTTTTGCAATAATTTTTATGGAACAATAAAAGAATAGTAGATAAAGGGAGAGTAGAAGGAACATCATGAGTTTTTGGATATGTTTTGGCATCTCTTGCAAATTGAATTTGTTTCTTAATTTATGGGAGTTCTAGTGTATCCTCGTAGAAACATAATTATTCGGTAATTGCCTATTTGGATAATCATATTTATTAACAATGCACACAAGTATTCATTAGGTATTACTTGAATAATTATAACTCTTTGTTAATAATCAACTAACCTAAATTTTAGTAACAATCGACAACTTATCATTTTTGAATAGTAAAACCTTGATCAGTCACTAAACATTATAACTTTTGATTATTTACAATATTTTATTTATAACAATTGAAATACTTATATTTTAAAAATAATCCAACATAAAATTATATCATAATAATAGCAATGGATGAACAATAAAATTTGATGTTTCAATTTATATCTTTGAGTACTATAACTTATAAAATAATAGCTACAAACCCTTTTGGACGTTAACTTAAAAGGTAAGGTTGAAGCTATACCAAATTTGAGATCATAAGTTTGAGGTATTTTATGTAGATTATAAGTGATTTTTAAAATTTTTTATTTTTAATTTTGTATAGTTAAATTTTATTTTAATTTAGTTCGGATATATTTTAATTATCAATTTAATTATATTTTGTAATTATTATTACTAACTAAATTTATTCAAATGTATTATTTATAATTATATATAATTTTACCTATAACCTGTAAAAAACCTTATGGCGTATCTATAAATTATTATATTCATGCTGCCATTGTCCTTAATCCATCTTTCTTGGAGAAAATAAGATGTGGTAAAAAAACAATACAGTATATATAGCTATAGATTTATATACACATTCTCAACACCAAGGAAGTAAAAGGAAATGGGCAACAAAAAGTACTTATACAAACATAAATTTCAACATTACTAGAGAGTTTAACAACATATTTAATTATTACTGAACTATATTACATCTCAATTACCCATTACCCACAAATGAGTAGTCCCTAAAAAACAACTATTTAATATCACCATAAATAATTTATATATCATGCCTTTCTAATTATTACTCAGATAAGATAGTCCCAACCTCTTGAAAAGGAGTAATACAATTATTTCTACTTATTTCGCAAGTATATAGAGTAGTAATTAGTTGATTTGATTATTTCATATAATAATACATATATGTTATAAATATCAAGGCTTGCCAGGTTTCTTCCTAGGGTCGTGCTCGTGCTTTTGGTTAGCGCCAGTATCATCATAATCTTGCATTCCACCCAGCATCATCAGCTTCCTCACTGTCCTCATTTGGATCATCATCATCTCCTTCCCACCCTTTATTATAATTAAAATCATCAACACCATTTCCCCAAATATATATATGTATATATAATTGAATTTATACCTACATTATCTGCGTTAATTTACAATGCATATATACAAGCAAAGCTCAAAGATTAATTGTGGAAGGAATGAGGAATACCTGTTTAACTGAGTAATCTGCAGCTTGCTTCATGCCACCATGAAGCCCTTCTTCAACCATGCCTGACCACAACAACAAAAACAAGTGGTACTCTCTCGTCACTGATTTGGTTAGTACATATATGTAAGCTTAGAGTATTAAATAAATAAATAAATAAATACCATGAGAGAAAGGCATGAGGAGGAGCAACGACACCAGAAGAAAAGTCTTGAACCAAGGAGCTGCTGCCATGGCTGATATTTTATTAAATGAATATGTGGAATAATGGGCAAGGGAAGCTGTGCTTTTATATTGGTAGCTGAGGTTCAATATGCATATATTTATGTCCATGGTGAGAATATTAGACAGGACAGCAAGCTAAACTTAAGGTTATTGTATGCAGTTGTGAAGGTGGTGGGCTGGGTGCACTGCATATCCACAGTCCTCTCAGACCCCACCCAATAGCAACAGAAGAATGATGGTGTGCATTCATTCCCCCCACACAATTCCTTCAAAGTCAACTACACTGTTTCTATATATTGTCTACATCATAAAATGGCAAAACCATTTTGTATCATTTTATACAACACAATACCACAAACACACTGGTTACCCCCCTTTTCCTTTGCATGGCTCAATGTACCCCTACCCTTTCCAATTTTAGGGTTAAATGAATCTTTTTGGATATGTATTTATATAACCCCTAGAAAAAAACAATAGTTAAATCTCTTGTAAAGAAATCATTATATTGTACTAAATTTGTAAAAAAAAATTGTTCATCGTCTTTTAGAGGCATAAAAATAACCTTCAAATTATATAGCATTTTCTATTTAGGTATTTAAAACTTCTTTTGATTAAAAATGATAATTAAACTACCAATTAATAATTACTCCACTTTTTAAATCAAATAAGATGAAATTAATAATTTAAATATCAAATTTAATTAAAAAAATGCGGTACGGTTAATTTTGCATTTAATTTTTATTTTAGAAAGTGGAGACCTGCAAATTCCAATTTCATTCCACCTGTGTATCATTAATAAGCAGTGGAGAATAGTGGCTCTAAAAATGAAAATTCCCTTCTTTATATCCGTGGTACCAAACATCAATTTTATTGAGTATAGTGGCTTTAGATCCTCATGCTTGAAATAAAAAACAATTTAAAAAGAAAAAGGTTTTCAATATCGCTTTCAATGCAAAGAGGCTTAAATTCAAAGGGGAAATTAGTGGCCTAAAGATCAGATGAAATCAAACGAAAAAAAAAAAATTGGGACAGAGAGAGAGAGAGAGTTGAAATTTGGCCACTTCATTTTTCTCCATTAACGGGAGCACCACCTTCAGGGTGTATTTTATCTTCTACATGCATTATAGCCTCAATTTCATTAAAACCAATAATAATAATATTATAATAATAATAAGGCAACACAGAAATAAGTTGCCTCATTAAACTTTGTTTAATGTCATATGCCCAAATTGTGATTATAATAGTATCACTTTTCTCTAAGCAGTGATAACCAAAAATACATTTATAAAAAAAAGAACAGCAAAAGGAAAAACAGTTGTATACCCCAAAGAAACGCAAAAGACAGAAAAATTCTATGAATGCATGAGATGGAACAATTTTGACTCCCAAACTAAGTAAAACTAACGATTGAAATGAATTCTAATGAATGCAATGCTGAATGTGGTTAATCCTCGACCCGACCCCGAACCAAAATGTATAAATGAAGCAGAGGAGATTTAAATACAAGCCAGCCGGAAGTACTTACTTCATAAATATGCAGATTTGAGCTTCAAAAATAAGGAGTGATAGGTGATGGAATAAGGACTGACAATGGTTGATTTGCAGCAGTTGAGATTTCTTTAAAGTGCTGCAGCGTTGTTTGAACCAGATGATTGATCATCCATTCCATCAAACTAGATTTACTGGGAGAAAACCACGATAAAGGCAAAACTGATGCTCGTGTTGACATGTAAGTGTGATCGAGCTACCTGACTCCACTCCTTATGCATGTCCAAATTCATGATTCCCTCCCCCTACTCCGCTCATTCAAGACCAAAAGATATTCTCTTTATGCAGGCGTTCGTTGACTTCTCTGAAATTGTCTGTATCCAGTTCGTTCATGATTAAAAAAAATGGAATCTGACCCCATGATGCTGATGCAAATGTTAGTGACAACATAAAGACTGGTAACTTCTGTTGTCTGACAATGGTGATGACACGACACATGCAACCCAAGACCCTAGACATTCCCAAATGCATGGACTTCGAAAAGAAATAAACATGCTGAATGGCAACACCCTCAAACAGAAATGGCACGACTAATGGCCAACTTGGCCCATTCAGCAGATTCTTTAATCATAAGGTCTTCTGAAGACAAGCATTCATTCAAAAAGTCTTTGCTCGAGACAGATTGCTGTATCATAGAACCAGCATGACTTCCTAATGTATCAGCTAGATCACCAAGGACTCCAATGGCAGTCTTCATCACCACATCATCCCTGTAGGAAATAAGATACATTAAAATAAGTTGATAACCACAGGTTAGAAAGGCATAGTACTGTAAATTTGAATAGAACTCACATGTCTTTCTCCATGTATATGCCATCCAAAAACTGGAGGATGTGAGGTGCATAAGGAATCAACAGCTGGGTTTTGGGAGAGTTCTTAAACCCTTGAAAAATCCCGGAATATGCCTCCAGGATTCCGTTTCTAAGGGAGTTTGTGTACTCTACCAATTCATCATCACCTGCTATATGGGTAGACAACTCTGCAGCGCTCTGAAGTGCAGACATGGCCCACATTAGATACTTTTCAAAATACTCTCCCACTGCCAATGCAATGTCACCAAAGCATGAAAATATGGGAGGCTTCACAGAGCGATGCAACTGGTTGCTCGACAAATTCTTGAGAAGTTGTGTCATAATACCATCACAGTAAGGCACAATTTTTTCCTCCAGTGCCCTGGAAATATCACCCACAACACCGACTGTCACAGCGCAGACCTGGTACTCTTCAAAATTCTGAAGACCCATTTCCAAATACCTATAAAACTCCGGCATGTATTTTGCAAAGTCTGCTCCTGTTGAATAAGCAAGAGCTCCAATAGCAAGCATGGCCTCCTCATGTACGGTAGCACTCCTACAAGCAAAAACCCGAAGGAAAAGTCCCATAATCTGATCTGCATACTGCATGAACACATATTTCGTTGGTTCTGATGCACCAAGCTTTTGAATAATGACTTGCAAACACCCACAAAGAAGGCCTTGCAATTCACTCTGCTTTTCCCTTTCATCGGATGAGAGTTTCTGGCCCTCAAGGGTGTTGTGAAGCTCCATCATGATGACAGGAACCAATTGCAACACCAATGGAGCAGTCTCATCAGTTGAACACCTCACCACTTCATTCAGTGTCTCATAAGCAGCAGTCCTCAGCCGAGATTCACCGGCATCTTCTCTGTGAGTGACAGTGAGAAGGGACTGGACAATTTCCTGGAAAAAGGGAGTTAAAGGAGATGATGGACCCATCTCCTCATAACCTTGAGCAAGAAAATAGAGAGCACCACAGGCCTTCTCAGCAACATTTGGAGTGTCCTTCATGCTCTGTAGCAGAACTGTAATAATCTGTTGGCAATTTGCTTGACTGATGATGGGAGAATCAACAACTGAACCATGAAGAAATTCAAAGATACGTCCCAGGGTCCAGGCTGTTGTGTCTTTGACATGGCTATTGGGGTCCTTTGTCAAAGCACTGAGCATAAAAGTAAGGGCAACATTCACAAGGGGTATTAACTTTTCTGGAGAAGGGCCCTCCAAGATTGAACCAAAGGCATAAGTTGCTGCCTCCCGCTGCCTCCAATCCGGTTTTGAAATATTTTCCTCAATAAATGGCACAACAAGAGGTACTATATCATCTCCAACAGTCCGTGCAACCAAACCAAGACATGTTCCACCAGCCATTGCAATATTCCAAGCCCCTTCATCCTGATCCTGATCCTCCTCCTGCTTCAATAGTGTCTCCAACAGCATAGGAACGAGGGCAGGGAGCGCCTGCTTGATAAAATAAAAGCAAGGAATATCTGAGTCACCAGTGAAATCACCTCCATATTCTTCCAAAATATCTATCTCCTCATCACATATTGAGCTCCAAAACTCAATGGCTTGAAGAGCAACAGGTTCCTCATCTTCCCTCACAGCCTTTGCTGTAATGTTGAAAATATCTTGAATATATGGAGCTAATTTTTCATAATAAGTTGATGAAATGGATACCAAACATTCGAAAGCAGCTTGTCTTATCCTCACTTCTGGGGACAGCGTTGCCTCACAGACAACTCTCATGATATAATCACGCTCCATGTCATTGCTGAAATTTGCTTGCGCAAAGCCCAATGCATTGTAAAGTGCTCTGGTTGCAGCAAGCCTCACATCAGTGTTTCCCTCCGATGAACTCATGCCTTGAACTACAGCTGTAAGAATTTTATTTACTTGATCTTGATCGATAACATCAGGGGACACCTCCTCACACAAATATCCAAGCGTCTCCAAAGTGGCTTGCTTAGCTTGAGCTGGTAGCTGATGAACATTTGATAAAAGTGAACCTATTAACTCAGGCCACTGTTTATGTGGCAACTCAATGCCAGCAACCTTTGCAATGACTTGAGATGCAGTTGAACGAGCATCCGATACCGGAGATGTCAAAGTCGTCAGCAAGCATGCCTTAATCTGGCTTTTTGCATTGCCATCCAATGACAACCATCTTTGAACAAGCTCAAACTTCCTGTGTTGTTCCTTGGCATCCAATGCATTCTTAAGTACCAAACCCGCTAATTTACGTGTTTCAACAGGCTTCTCCTCGTTTGCCAACTCCCCAGAAAGCGAGACCAAAAAAACAGGAAGGTTTTGCTCCTGAAACTGTTTCAAGCTATCTTCTGCATTTTTTCGCACAGCTCCATCTATTGATTGTGCATTCAGAAGCACCTGCGTAACCTCCATAGCCATAATATTTCTGAAAGCATCAATGATTCAATAAATGAGATAAACAGTAAGTCAGAGGTAAATAAGGTAGATATTCTAAAACCCCATTCCAGAAAAACATAAAAGGTACCAAAAATAAAATAAATAAAAAGGAAACGCATACTGTTACCTTACAATTCATCGAAAAGAGTAAATGACAATAACAAGAATAAAACCAATATGTAGTTAAAAAATAAATGAAAAATCAAATCGGTCCAAGAAAACCCTATTGTCATTTCTACTTACCTAGCAGCTGAAATGAACACTTGAATATTAAAGATCAATTGTGCCAATTGGATATTAAAAACTTAAAATCTGAAATGTAACAGATAAAACCAAAGATAAACCTAGATCGAAGTAGATTTAAATTAAATAAAATCAACACTTAAAAATTCGATCATTCAAATCTTGGGAAGGAAATGAATATAACACTTGAACTTGTATTACAAATAAACAGAAAGCGAATCAATGCATTCAATATCAAATATCCAAAATCACTATTAGAAACCCTAATTTCAAATTAACATGAAATTTGTAGAGGGGAATTTAACAAAATAAGCTTAAAATTCAGATGCAAGCTTTACCTTTCACCGATCGGAGAAGAGCGGCTGAATAAGACGTAATAATTGGAGAGAGAAAACGCAAAAAAGGAAGAACGAGAAGGAGACGCGGATTTGGAGCTGGACTCAATAATTTATACAAACAATATAATTTTTAATTTACTTTTTGAAAAGGAATTAGTTTTTGAATTTATTTTATTTCAAATGTATTACGATAATGTATTTTACTTCCCTAACTATTTTATTAAAATGATAATTTGAATTTAGGATTATCTTATTTTCCAAACCTCTAGCTTATATTTAATAATCTAGACCAGAGGATTGAATTGTAACTCCCATATTTTCTTAACAATAATGTAAGAGATTTTTAATAAAGAATTTTTTTTTTGACATTCTTCATATTTATTTTATTATTCGTATTCCAAATTTGAGTGTTTATAAGTAACTCTTTTATTGGATTTAAAAGTTAGAAGGGTTTATAAATAAAATTATACCTTGTATAGTACAAATAATAATAAATTGAAAAACATACATTTGAACACGCTTAAATAGATACCATCCTCCACTTGACAGCTAAAAAGAATTAGGCATCTTTTAATTATGGTATAGAAAAACAAAAATAAAACTATAGGTGAATAAACATGGATATATATTACCATGGACCCACTTGATAATATCCAATAAAAGATTTGCAAAAATAAAGAATATAATATATTTAAATAGATGGTTAATAACCCTTTCTGGTTCAGCTCTTATCTTTTTCATTTATATTTTGTGGTTGGCGTAAACTTCGGTTAATAATTCGTTGTAATACCATTATTAAGACAGATTTTAATAACTATAAAAGGAAAAGTTCTTCCTTACAAAATCTGTACGATTATTTTATTCAAAGTTATCCAATCTTGTCCTCTTAGAACATATTTTCATAAACTTCAAATTCTTCCTATCCCATTTAAATAGTTATTTTATAGAATGTCTTATTTAACCTTAATTATATATATTATTATAAAATATTATAGGTAATGCAGTTGGTAATTTTATCTATAAAATTCAGGAATAAAATTTAAAATTACATGTAAACTAAATATTGATATGATTCAATTTTCAGAAATCACTAACATAATTATCGATATAACATCATTTTATGTTAACATATTGTATATACATATAACTATATTAATTCAATATATAAATAATTTAATGTATTTAGATTTTTAAAGGTATACATTTGAATCACAATTAAAATTTTATATGTAAAATTGCACTAAATTAAAGACCATGAATCAAATTACATTTCGGACTAAAACTCATTATAATTCTGATATTTATCCCTTAATCTATAAAATATAATATAATATAATTTATATTGCATATAAAGGGAAAATAAAGGAAATTTATGAATGAATGCATGATACTTGAACAAACTGACTCCAGAATTTGGTAAAATTCAAATCAAAGGACCCAAAAAGAAACGCAAACCAAAAGAACAATGATGGGATGCAGGATGGAATGCTCCCCCCTCCCCCACAAAGAAAAATGCAGCATGTGGATACCCACCAAACTCCATTTATATGTACCAAAAGGACCAAACTCCATTTATATGTACCAAAAGGACCAAACCCCATTAATATAAAAAAAGAAGCGGCGATGGTTAAATGAAACCCAACTGATGTGTACTTGACAAAATATGTGGCAGAACACTAGGGAACCAAAACTGGGTGAGACAATGGTGAAATACAGTACATGAGATATGTCTTTGAAGTATTGCCGCACTTGAACCACATCCTCAGCCATTCATCCCAATGGACCTTAAATTGACAAATCACAAGCAGAGCGGTAATACAGCAAGTGACCGAGGTACCTGACTAGTTATTGAATCAGACATGTTACGGTTGCTGATTCCTCCCCCTTTGAACCGTTCGAGTTTGAAAGATTCCCCCTATTTCATGAATGAAATTGGAACCCGACTCCATGATGATGCAAGAGTTAATGACAACGTGAAGACTAGTGACTTTATTTGTCTTGACAATCGGGATGACTTGACAAAGGAGATAAAAAGTTTGATTCTCTGAAACCATCCCAATCCACTTCATGAATGACATAAGAATCCGACCCCATGATGATGATGCAAGAGTTAGTGACAACGTGAAGACTAGAAACTTTCAGTTGCCTTGACAATGGCGATGACTTGACACATGCAATCTCAGACCTCGACTTAAACACACCAGGTTGCATGGATTTCCGAAAGAAAATAAAAAATGCCGAATGGCAACACCCTCAAACAGAAATGGCACGACTAATGGCCAACTTGGCCCATTGAGCAGATTCTTTAACCAGAAGGTCTTCTGAGGACAAGCATTCATTCAAAAAGTCTTTGCTTGATACAGATTGCTGTATCATAGAACTAGCATGATTTCCTAATGTATCAGCTAGATCACCAAGGACTCCAATGGCAGTCTTCATGACCATATCATCCCTATAGGAAATAAAAAACATTAAGTTAATAACCACTCGTTAGAAAACATAGTCATTAGTTAGAGAAAAAGCTTAAAACAGTAGACTTTTATTTAATAGAACTCACATGTCTTTCTCCATGTATATGCCATCCAAGAACTGGAGGACGTGAGGTGCATAGGGAATCAACAGCTGGGTTTTGGGAGAGTTCTTAAACCCTTGGAAAATCCCAGAATATGCCTCCAGGATTCCGTTTCTCAGGGAATTTGTGTACTCTACCAGTTCATCATCACCTGCTATATGGGTGGACAAATCTGCTGCGCTCTGAAGTGCAGACATGGCCCACATTAGGTATTTTTCGAAATACTCTCCCACTGCCAATGCAATGTCACCAAAGCATGAAAATATGGGAGGCTTCACGGAGCGATGCAACTGGTTGCTCGACAAATTCTTGAGAAGTTGTGTCATAATCCCATCACAGTAAGGCACAATTTTTTCCTCCAGTGCCCTGGAAATATCACCCACAACACCAACTGTCACAGCACAGACCTGGTACTCCTCAAAATTCTGAAGACCCATCTCCAAGTACCTATAAAACTCCGGCATGTATTTTGCAAAATCTGCTCCTGTTGCATAAGCAAGAGCTCCAATAGCAAGCATGGCTTCCTCATGTACGGTAGCACTCCTACAAGCAAAAACCCTAAGGAAAAGTCCCATGATCTGATCTGCATACTGCATGAATGCGTACTTGGTTGTCTCTGATGAACCAAGCTTCTGAATAATGACTTGTAAACAACCACAAAGAAGGCCTTGCAGTTCACTCTGCTTTTCTCTTTCTTCAGATGAGAGTTTCTGGCTCTCAAGGGTGTTATGAAGTTCCATCATGATGACAGCCACCAATTGCAATACCAATGGAGCTGTCTCAACTGTTGAACATCTCACCACCTCATTCAAAGTTTCATAGGCAGCAGTCCTCAGCCGGGAGTCCCCAACATCTTCTCGGTGAGTGACAGTGAGGAGGGACTGGACAATTTCCTGGAAAAAAGGAGTTAGAGGAGATGGTTCACCTTCACCCTCGTAACCTTGAGCAAGAAAATAGAGAGCACCACAGGCTTTCTCAGCAACATTTGGAGTGTCCTTCATACTCTGTAGCAGAACTGTGACTATCTGTTGGCAATTTGCCTGAGTGATAATAGGCAAATCTACAGCCGAACCAAGAAGGAATTCGAAGATACGTCCAAGGGCCCAGGCAGTAGTGTCTTTGACGTGGCTATTGGGGTCCTTTGTCAAAGCACTGAGCATGAAGGTAAGAGCTACATTCACAAGAGGTGTTAACTTTTCAGGAGAAGGGCCATCCAAGATTGAACCGAAAGCATAAGTTGCTGCCTCCCGCTGCCTCCAATCTGGTTTCGTTATATTCTCCTCAACAAATGGCACAACAAGAGGGACTATATCATCTCCTACAGTCTGCGCAACCAGACCAAGACATGTTCCCCCAGCCATTGCAATATTCCAAGCCCCTTCATCCTGATCTTGATCTTCTTCCTGCTTTAACAGTGTCTCCAACAGCATAGGAACAAGGGCCGGGAGTGCCTTCTTGATAAAGTAAAAGCAAGGTACATCAGAATCCCCAGTGAATTCACCTCCATATTCTTCCAAAATATCTATCTCCTCGTCACATATTGAACTCCAGAACTCAATGGCTTGAAGGGCAACAGGTTCTTCATCTTCCCTAACAGCCTTTGATGTGATGTTAAAAATATCTTGGATGTAAGGAGTTAATTTCTCATAGTAAGTTGAAGAAATGGAGACCAAACACTCAAAAGCAGCCTGCCTTATCCTCACTTCGGGGGACAAAGTTGCTTCACAGACAACTCTCATGATATAATCACGCTCCATGTCATTGCTGAAATTCGCTTGAGCAAATCCGAGTGCATTGTAAAGTGCTCTGGTAGCTGCAAGCCTCACATCAATATTTCCTTCAGATGCACTCATACCTTGAACTACAGCCGTAAGTATTTTATTTACTTGATCTTGATCAATAACATCAGGGGAGACCTCCTCGCACAAATAGCCAAGCGTCTCCAAAGTGGCTTGCTTAGCATAAGCTGGGATCTGATGAACATTGGATAAAAGGGAACCTATCAATTCGGGCCACTGTTTTTGGGGCAGCTCAATGCCAGCAACCTTTGCAATGACTTGAGATGTAGTTGAATGAGCATCGAATACTGGAGAAGACAAAGTCTGTAATAAGCATGCCTTAATCTGGCTCTTTGCAGTAGCATCCAACGACAACCATCTTTGAACAAGCTCAAATTTTCTGTGCTGCTCCTTAGCATCCAATGCATTTTTAAGTATCAAACCAGCTAATTTACGTGTTTCAATAGGTTTTTCCTCATTTGCCAACTCTCCAGAAAGTGAAAGCAAGAAACCAGGAAGGTTCTGCTCCTGGAACTGTTTCAGGCTTTCTTCAGCATTCTTCCGAACAGTCCCATCTATCGATTGTGCATTGAAAAGCACCTGTGTAACTTCCATCCCCTAATATATCTGAAAGCTTTAACAATTTACACAAAATTAAATAGCTAAATTCACTATAGTTCCAAAAAAATAAAAAAACACATCCAAACAAAAGGGAAACTAACATAAAAGAATAATACCAATATGCAGCTAATAATTCAAAACCCTTTTATCATGTCTACTTACAAACCTAGCAACAGTCGGGAACACTTAATCAATTGAGCTAATTCAACAGTAAAAACTTATTTCGAATTTAGACAAGTAAAATCAAAGCAAGATCACAAATCAAGTCATATTTAAATTAAATAAAATACCGCCGAGAAGTTCGATCATTCAAATCTTCCAAAGAAAAGCTAATACTGAAGTAGGTAATCAAACAGTACCGTATGACGTAAAAAAAGAAACCGGTCAAGTCCTTCAACATCCAATACGCAAAATCAGTATCTAAAACCCTAATTACAAAAAAAAAAACGCACATACACACACTTCACAGCGGAGTTCAATGAAATCACCTTAAAATCACGAAAGTTGATGCTGAATTTAACTTTCACCGATCAGGCAGGTCAAACGCAGCTGCGCTTAACAAAACCCTAGTAATTTGGAGAGGGAAAACAAAGGAAATGAAGAACAAAAAGAGGAATAGAGGCAGAAGCGGATTTGAATCCTGATTCAAGTCCGTAAAAAGATTTATCCAATCCGATTTAACATTGTGTTAATATCAATTGGTTGTATAACTGGGCCCAGTTATAAAGTTGAACGACTGTTTTCTATAGGGACCGGACAATTTGATTATTAAGACTTGCTTTAGTAAAATAGTCAACCTACTTAACCCTTAAGATTGCTTTCTTTATTATTAATGATTTTTTTAATTATTTAATGATATTTAGTAATTTTTTTTATGACATTGACACATAATTTTGAAAAAAATTATCTGGAATCCTAGATTTTAAAACACTAAATCCTACACATTAACTCTGAATTCTAAACTCAAACATTGAACCCTAAACTTCAAGATTCAAAGAAGGTTCGGGGTTCATAGTAAAAGAATTACTAAAATATATATCAATGACATGAAAAAAAGTATTGAAATATCATTAAATAATTAGAAAGAGACCATGAATAATGTGGTGGGAATGATCCATAAAATAATTTATCCGAACTAATATGTTACATGTTCTTAATTAATAAAAATAAAGAAAAATAAATGAAATGTATGACAGTTTTTCGTTTTGTTTTACTATATGAAATGACTTGTTTGAATAGAAGGTTTTGTTCAAATAAAATCTTTTCAATAATGATTAATTTAGGAATTAAATTTAGTCCAAATATTTAAGAATAATATTTTAGTTTTATTTCTTTCAATCACTTGTAGATACATATGATGACTTTTTAATCCCACTTCTAAAATTAAAAAATTCATTAGTGTCAAATAATAATCCCATTAGATAATGAAAAATATTTTTAGGAGCTAAATGGTATTGATAATGAAGCTTTGAAGGTGTTCCATTGAACCATTGTGAAGCTTCTAAATGCTGCTAACCAATTGAATCAATTTAGGCCGGTAAATAGTTATAATTTTTAAATGATAATAACGAAAATTTGAATTGATGTTATATATAAGTAAATTGCGTCAATGATGAAAATTTAAAATGATATCAAACTATAAATGGTTGTGGTTGAATTTCTAAAATATCGATAGTATATTAATTATAATTTTTTAGGGTTATTATTAATATAAACATTAAAATTCGGTTTAAATATAGAGTGAAGAATGTTTAAAATGTATAGATCAAATTATAAATATGTGTATTTATCGCATGAACGATTTAAATTTAATGTGTTAAAAGATATTTTTTAACATGTCATTTTCGAACTATTTATATAATAGGTAAAATTTTAATCACGTGTTTAAAAATAAAAACTCAACTCATATCTAGACAAGCCTAAATTGATAAGGTGACTTTCTTGATGTAAAAATGATTTATGCTTTGAGAATCCAATTATAATTTTCAAAAGTTTAGCGTCAGTTGTAATAAATAGTAAATTTTATGGCATTGAATTATTGCAATGGCTGATTTAATGGACAATACTGAAATTAATTGCGATAAATACATGTTGAAGTTCATGAACAACTTGGAGAACTATGTTTACAAAATGAAGAACCAGATCAACGACAAAGATAAGAAAGTTGGCAAGTACGTACTATTCCGTCTATCAAAAACTCAGTGAAGCCCTTGAAATTGGAATCCGATACCGTCGACTCGTCGACAACCTCGAAAAAAACTTTGTATGGTACTGATGCATTCACATCATACATAGTAACAGAGTGGTGTACACTTCACCTGAGAACCAATTATTAGCGCTTCACAGACCCTTTTCAATAGGTTATTCCATACCATAGCATTGGCAATCGAATTCCATTTTACCGGCCAAACCCGAAGCTACCTTCGGATTCTCATAGATCTAATTGTCGAGGCAAAGGGAAGATGAACTAAAGAAATGGGGCAATCCCCAACATCAAGCAATTCAATTACCAAAGTCACTCCATAACTCAAAACACACACACCCACAAATGGTTAGCAGAACTTCAATGTGAAAGTTAATAAACAAGATCTGAACAAAGCTCATATAATAAACACAGTTAAAGATTGTAAGAATTTCACCTGATCATATAAAGGTAGAGAAAGTTCCACTTTTTTAACATTGCTTGCTTAAATGAGCATCTCAGAAAAACAGAAGCAAATGCATCATAAAACCAAACATATGGTAAAACATGGGACATTAATACAGACCCATGTTGTGTTTTGTGTTTTGTTTTTTGGTTTTATGAGTGTGAATATATATATGTATATGCAAATGCAACTGTGATTGGAATACTCATTTGAGCAAGAAACATTACAAAGAGGAATAAAGTGCTTTGCCTTAAGCTTAAGACACCCCCATGAAGCCTAGTATTCCCATCGTTATAAATAGAAATTTCCAGTATGAAGGGAAAACAATGTTTGTTGGATTCCCAAAATGCCTTTGCTGTCCTTATTGCTAAGCTGCATGTTCAAAGGACAGTTGGGGAAATATGGTTGGGGGTTTGACAGTCAGTTTGAAAGGGTCTAAAATAGAAAGGAACCGTAGTTGCTGAAAGAATGGCAGCTCAAGATTATTATTTATTGTACAAGCCCAACAACCAAAAACAAGCCCCCCGTCATACAAGAGGGGAAACAAAAACAAAACGCTCAGATTCACATGTCTTGTTCTTTAATGTGTTAAGAGCAGTGTTGTGCATGATTTGCCATAACAAATAGTGTATTCACTTGTGAATGTCAGCATCCTAACTTACTTAACTTTTTCCGGATTTTATATTTATAATTTCGTAAATTTAAAATTTAAAATTTAATCTTTAGTCTTTTTATTTTTTATATTTTAAAATTTAGTTTTATATGTTGTTATTAAAATTATTATTTTAAATTCAAGTTCATTATAACGTTATTTTCTTAATTACATAACTACCAATTGAGTTTTTTTTCAAATACAACGGAGACAAATTTAACAAAAAAATATGACCTGAAATTTAAAATTTGAAAAGTACAATAACTAAATATCTAGCAATAAAAGTACAATGGCTAACTTTTAAATTTTTGAAGAGTAAAAGGACTTATACCATATTTTAACCTTATAATGACGTGAAATTTTGAGGTTATATTCGTGTAACTATTCAAATATCTACCTTGATATATTTTGATAACTAATTTTTTACTCGTGTGCATGAATTTGATTGTATGCATTAATTAAAATATATGATATGTTTTAAAAATTTTGATATAAAATTTGTAATGTTTCAAAATTTGTATGATTGAGAAAATGAAAATAAAATTAATGTTTATTTTTTCATTTTTTTAATTTTATAACATTCCATTAATAAAATGATTACAAAATTATAATATAATAATATAAAACATAATATTTGATATTATAATAAATTTTATAAAATTAAAATAAAATATTCTAAAAATATTTTTATTTAACTTTTCATTTGTATTTTTAAGTCATTTTAAAATGATTTTAAAATTAAATATTTTTAAATAATTATTAATTAATATTGCCACAATTTTTAATTCTCCTTTTATACACTTTTTAAAGATGAGTTTCGATATAGTACTTCGTTTTAAAATTAAATATGGAAGAATAAATCAAATAACGTTTATTAAAAGTTTGCTTAAATTAAAATATTTTAAAAATATTTAATACTATTTTATGCTTATTTGTAATAGTATAAACTAAGCTACTATTAAAAACTAAAAACAAATTAAAATTTAATATAATATGTTTACAAAAGGAGGTTTTTCAATTGATCTAAATAAAAGTCCTTTTAAAACCAACCAATATTTGTCTATTTTATTTAAAATAATTTGAAATTGTTGAAATAATTAAATAATAATTAATTAACCATGGAGCTATAATTTAGAATTTAAAGGAAAGGACTAAATAAAATAATCAAACGAGAGACTAAATTAAATTAATTATTAAATATATTTGTAGGAAATAAAAATAATTAAAATTTGGAAAATATTTAATATAAGTAGTTATAAACGGGCAAAACACTAAAAAAAGCCCTTTTTTTTTAAATTTACCGAAATAGGCCGATTTTTTAATTATTTACCGGAATGGGCCATTTTCCCTGAAATCGCGTCCACGTCAGCGCGATGTCCGGGAACGTGACAGGTCATCGCGTCCACGTCAGCGCGACCTGCCGATGTGGAAGGAAATCGCGTCCCTGAGGAAGCGATTTCCTTCCACGTCAGCAGGTCGCGCTGACGTGGACGCGATGACACCCGCGCATGAACAGTACCCCCAACGGTCAAAAATTTGACCGTTGGCCCCCCCCAACGGTCAGAATTTTTTTAACTATAAAAACCCCCTACCTCTTATTTTTTCACAAACAAATCCTATCTCAATTTCATTCAAAAATTCTCTCAAAGTCCTTCAAAAATTCTCTCAATTTCCTTCCAAAATTCTCTTAAACTCTCGAATTCCTTCCAAAATCCTCACAATTTCCTTCAAAAAATCTCTAACCTCCATATTAAATTTCTTTTTCCATTCAATTTCATTTTTTTTTTAAAATTTTAAATATTTTTATTTTTTTAAAATAATTTTAAAATTTTTAATATTTTCTGCAATGGCCGAATCATTGATTCGTCTTGATAGGAATCACATATCGGTGAAGCAAATGAAAATGGTAAGTATTAAATTTAAATTTTAAATTTTATTTAAGATAATTTTATTTATGTATTTTTAGATAAATATTAATTTATTTTTTGTTATAAAAGTCTGAAGATCGGGTATTGGAATGCAATATTCGGAATATGCATGGTCCTCCATCACCGTTAGTAGAGAACTACCTGTGGGAAGCGGGATTTTGGCACGTGGCGACGGTAGGCCGGGGATGCAAGTTGGAGCCGAAACTGATCAGTGCGCTCATCGAGAAGTGGAGACCCGAGACGCACACATTTCATCTTCCATGTGGAGAGTGCACTATCACTCTAGAAGATGTCCATCTGCATTTGGGATTGCCGGTGGACGGGCACCCAGTCACCGGGTCTGCCCAATCTAGCAACTGGGAGGCGGTGTGTTACGAGCTTTTGGGCGCTGTACCGGATAAAATGGATGGAGGTAAGGTGGAGATGGGCTGGTTACGTGCCACCTTCCCCAATCTGAATGCAAATTCAACCGAAATTGAAAGAATTCGATATGCCCGATCATACATTCTTCAAATAATTGGAGGCTATCTGATGGCCGACACGTCACGGAGCCGTGTACATCTAAGGTGGCTGCTAAAACTCGTTGATTTTAGAGCAACCGGTGAATTTAGTTGGGGTCTGCTGTCTTGGCAACATTGTATCGTGAGATGTGCGGGCATTTAAACCGAGGAGAGCAAAAATCGGAGGTTGCCTGTCACTACTGCAATCATGGGCACGGTTTCTCTTTCCATTTCTACGTCCTCGAGTGAACCACCCATATACATTCTCACTCGTGTCGAGGTAAATTTTATATTACATTTTGAAATTGTTATGTAGATTTTGTAATAATAAAAGTATGCTAAAAATTTATTGAATTAGGTGGAACCATCCGGTAAGTTATCGTGGATTACCGACTAAACTTGAAGACCCTAAACCCTAACCTAATTTAATTTAATTAACCTAAACTCTAACCTAATTTAATTTAATTAAAAACCCAAACCTAATTTAATTTAATTATAAACCCTAACCCTAACCTAATTCAATTATAAAACCCTAACCTAACCTAATTTAATTTAATTATAAAACCCTAGCCCTAACCTAATTTAATTATAAACTCTAACCCTAACCTAATTTAATTTAAAACCCTAACCTAATTTGATAATCTTACTAGTTTGTACCACACTATTTCCGGCTTAATAATTTTACATAAATTGATAATTTGACTAACCATTAACAAAAGTTTTTGGAAACATGAGCGCATGGATAACGAAGTGCGTCGAACTTCCCACAGTCACAAGTCCTGTTTCGCAAGTGTACACGATATTGCCCGCCAACAACACATTGGTGCGGTCTGTCAAACTCCGTCACGCGAAACCATAAATTATCTCGATCGTGACACACTGCGTGCATGGTGTTTGCCCTCGCGTTCGCCTTGTTAATTTCTTGAACTACCTTACTGCACCATACATGCCCACCCTGCATCTGGCCTGCATAAGTTGCCGCTCGCTTTGGAAATAGCGCCGCCAAACGGAAATATGTCTCTCGCACAACCGCTGTTATCGATAGATGGCGCGTTCCTTTAAGAACAGAATTTATGCATTCTGCCAGGTTCGACGTCATATGCCCATATCGTAGGCCTCCGTCGTATGCTTGTGCCCACTGTTCGAAACGTATGTTGCAAAGGTAGTCCGCCCCTTCTCTGTTTTGGGATCGTAAGATTGCCAACATCTCGTGAAAACGATCTTTATTCATTTCATACCCTACCAATATAAGAACATAGCAAATATTTTATACCACTTCTACCAATAAAACTAATTCAAAATGACAAACGAAATAATACAGGTATATAGTAAATACCCATGTTGGTCACTTGTCGTCGTTCGATCTTAGATGGATATTGCCTGTAGTAGTTCGAAGCAACGTGTCTCAGGCAATATCTATGGTGTGTACGCTGCCACAGGCTTCCCTCTCGATCAAATGCAGCTAGTATACCGACGCCCCCGGTCTGAAATAACACAGATATCAGGTTGGGGGCACACATGTCTCCTTAACCTAGAGAGAAAGAAATTCCAGTCATCTGACGACTCCCCCGGTGTTATTGCAAATGCAATTGGAAGAATTCTCCCACCGTCGTCCTGTGCCACTGCAACCAATAGCCGATGAGTGTACCTACCGAACATGAAGGTACCGTCAATTTGTACAAACGGCTTGCAGTATGGAAATGCGTCTTGGCATTACTTAAATGTCCAAAAAAGGCGTTTGAACACTTGGCATCCACGTAGCAATCGACCGTTGTAGTACGCATGTTCCGTTTCAAGGTCTGTGATGGCACCTGACACCATTGCCATATTTCATTATATGAAGCGCCCCACCCACTATGCATCTTCTCCAATGTCTTTTGCTTAGCTATCCAAGCCTTACGGTAAGAGGGCGTGTACCCCATTTGGCTACGGATATTGGAAATTATCACCGGCACTGAAGTCCTAGGATCTACCTTTATCGTGGGCAGTATCAAGCTAGCCAACATAGCTGAATCCATTTTCGGATGATCTTCTGAAACACCTACAGAGGGAGGGAGTACATTAAATAATGCAACATTGGAAAATAAAATATTATTCGACACATTCAATCATCGTACTGCAGACATGTATGTGGACCTTTGTACTTTTTGATCTCCCACAACACTGTCCTCTTCCTTAACGAGGCGACGATTTTCTATGAACATTTGTCGTCTTGCACCGCACACTTCGCCTCAAACTTATCAGATTTTGATTTAACGACGTGGTAATTAACGCCGTTTTTGATGCTATGCTGTTTCAAAGCACCAATAAAACTATCCTTATTGGTAAACAGATTACCAACTTCAAGTTCACCAGGATCTACCCCCGGACTTGTACGATCTCGCAACCGGTGTGGTAGATCTGGAAACTCTAACGCATCATCTGCTGACAGATCGACATTATGCATGTGGGCTGGAGGTGAGTATGCTCAATCGTGGATCTTCATCATCATCCGCACTCCTATCACCATCTTCACCTTCATTGGAATAGGCTCCGTCGAAAATAATCCCACCCGCACCATCCGGCCCGGGCTCTCGAGGTGGATCCACATCGGACTCATCTTCTAACCCACAATCATCTGCAGCGTACGACGTCCCCTCACCGGTTGATGTCGTAGGTAGTACGTCATCCCTTCTTCTGGGCATTTGATAACGTCCCCAATTGGATGTAGATTGCCATCCACTAGAACTTGATGCAGTTCCCCATTTCGTATTTCTAGCGTCAAACGTCGAGCCACCGACGTACATGTCTCATCCACCGACAGAGTGTCTTGGTGGGGATGTACATTCGACACCGCTACCGAACATGGGTTGTTCCGTATTTTGTAACCCGCTAACCGAGTGTCGGCCAGGGGTCGTGTATACATCTCGAACACCGGACGGAAGTACATCAGTTGGCGACGTAAATTGTACATATAACTCAATATAAGTTGCTCCGCTAGCAAGATGAGTTTGCACCATTGCCTCCAAGCTACGAGCACCTTTTATGTCAAACGAGTCATATGTCACCGGATCAACAGAAGAACAAAATCGATACGTGATTGACAGAACTTTCATTGGCGTCATTCCGAAGATTTTACGCCTAATTCTTTTACGAAGTTCTGTCAAATCTATGTTTTGGCTAAATGACAGTCGCACCGTATTCTCCGACAAAAAAATAACACCATTCTCGGTGTGGCAAACCTCACCATCGTAGTAAATAACAGCACTAATACGTTCACTCATTTTGAAACTCTAACTTTCTTAGCCTCTCTAAAATGTTTCTGCTATGACTTATGCATTCTAAGAACATTTTCTACCTAATTTATAGCCTCAGCCCAAACTTGCTACTGTAGCAAAATCGCGTCCACGAGGGCATGATTTTACACTATTTGCTCAGAAACGTCAAAAAAAAATTATTTCCTACATGACCAACTGTAGCAAAATCGCGTCCACGAGGGCGCGATTTCACAATTTCTTCTCATATAGCATCCTGGTATCAGCGTTTTTACACTATTTGCTCAGAAATGTAAAAAAAAAATTTCCTACATGACCAACTGTAGCGAAATCGCGTCCACGAGGGCGCAATTTCACAATTTCTTCTCATATAGCATCCTGGTATCAGCGATTTTATACTATTTGCTCAGAAAACGTCAAAAAAAATTACTTCTTACATGACCAACTGTGCTGAAATGGCATCCACGAGGGCACGATTTCACAATTTCTTCTCTGATAGCATCCTGGTAGAAGCGATTTTATACTATTTGACCAGAAACGTCAACTCGAAATAATTTTTTTCGGGACCCCTAAACCCTAAAAAAGCCTGCACCCTAAACCCTAAAACCCAGAAAACCCAACGTGAAATCAACGTCAAAATCGTGCCCCGAAAAACGCGCTACGTGACAGGTCATCGCGTCCACGTCAACGTCAGCGCGCTGACGTGGACGCGATTTCGGGGAAAATGGCCCATTCTGGTAAATAATTAAAAAATCGGCCTATTTCAGTAAATTTAAAAAAAAAAGGACTTTTTTTAGTTTTTTGCCCGTTATAAACCTGGTATAAAGGCCATCTTTTATATCATTTATAAATAAATCTACATGTATTACGTATTTACTTTATAATTTTATCGAATAAATAATATCATAAATAAATTTACATATAATAACATTAAAAATAATACTACGTAGAATAAACATTTAAATTTAAATCTACATAAAGAATCAAAATAACAGTGATCAAATTGAATGTAAGTAAGATGATTAAATTAAATTAATTGAAGTTGATACAAAATTATTGCGTTTAAAAATTTCATATTTAAAACATAATCATCCACGTAGGTTTCAATTTTAATTTTTTAAACATAATCATTTCGTTTCATACGTTTTAAATTTTAAAAGTTATTAATATTTTTATTATTTATTTGTTTTTACTCTATTTGCTTCTAAATCATGTTAAAATTGTTTTAATTTAATTAATGAATAACTAAAATTAAAAATAAATAAATAAAATATGATTGCACTACTTGTCACAATTATAGTGTATTTAGGTTATTGTATATATATATTTATATGATATAATGAGATGTATAAATTTTGGTGGGTTCGGTTCATGGATCCAATTTACAGTCGAATTCATAAGTTTGATTTAGGGATCTAATTAATAGGTCCCCTTTATAGATTAGGTTCATGGACCCAAATCATGAATTCCATTTATGATTGTCAATGTTGGGTAATTTACTTTTTAAGTTACTGAAATTAATATAAAAGTAATAATTCTTTAATTTAATCAAGCTATATCGTCAACTTTATTATTATTGGCCATAATCCAAACTTTTATTATCAACAAAATAGAGCTTTTATGCTAATTTTGGTAAATAATTATAAAGCGAATGTTATCCTAGCGAATTATTTTTAAAATAAATTAAATTTGAGATATTAATTTTGGTAAATAATTTTTTTTATGAGAATACTCAACGAATGTGTTAATATTATGTTTGAGTGGTGAAGAAGTTGATCGATTCACTTCATTTAGGACAGGGTAGAGGGCCGACAGATTTAATTGTCAAAGTATGGAGAAAAGTGAGTTCTCGGTTAGAGAAAGATGAAGAGGAGAAGAAGCTTTCCTCCTCTCTCTCTTGATTTCTTGTGTTTTTATATGGGATAGTCTAATACTTATGGGACCGTAAGGTCTAGAGTATCTGATCAATAGACTCTTGATGTGACTTGATGATGCTTGTTTAAGTCGTTATAATAAAAAATATAAAAAATATTATTATTTTATATATTTGTATAATTATATTGTAACAGCCTAATTTTTAGTGGTATCGAAAACAGTGATTTGGGATCACTAAATCCGACAAGTAAGCTTGAAATTTTAATAAGTTAATAATTATGGGTCAAGTGTGAATTTAGAAGAATTTTTAAATTAGTGAATTCTGTGATTTAAAAAGAATTTAATTGGTAAATTGGGTCTAAAACGAGGTATCGAGACCTCGAATTCATAATTCGAGCCATAAATATTTTTATAAATATTTATGGAGTGTCATTGAGTTAGTATAAAAGTTTCGTTAGAAAATTTTAACGTTTGGATTAATTAAAAAGGACTAAATTGAAAATAGTGCAAAATTTGTTAAATTGTGATTAAATAGTTTAAGTGACTAATAAGGAGGGATTTAAAAGGAAATTAGGCCTAAAGTATATGGGCTGGACGGTTTGGGCAAGAAAATCAGCAAGAAATAAGGAGAAATAAGGGCAAAATTGGAAATTTTGCAAATTAAACATATAAAATAAAGACAAAATTGAAAAATCTAGAGATATCATCATTTTTCTTCAGCCAAAACGCCATAGGAGAGAGTTTTCAAGCTGTTTTTTTTCATATTTTTCATCATGTAAGTTCAATTCTTGCTTTTCCTTTGTAATTCTTCATGTTTTATGACTTTTACAAATAAGTCCAACTATTGAATTCATTTGTTTTTGATTCTATGAATGATTTTAAAGTTACCATGAGTGAGTACTGGAATTTTATGATGAATATCATATATTTCAAGCTTTAATTTTATTATATTATGATTTTATTAAGTGATTTTAGTAGAAAATGATTTTTAGGACTTATTTGTGAAAAAGCTAGGAATTGGGGTTTTGTACTGAAATTATGAATATAAAAGGCTGTATAATACCCTAAAATTATTAGATAAAGTGTTATTTGAGGAAAAAATAGTTCAATTAAAGTGTTAATTGAGTAGGGACTAGATTGTAAAAATTGTAAGTTTTAAGGTAAAAGTGTAATTTCAAAATTGAAGGGCATAAATTGTGAAGTGAATTAGTATTGAGTTAGATGCTAATTAATGGAAAATTTTATATTATAGATCGAGAATCAAGATAAATGTGGAAAAGAGAGAGTATCAAAATAGTCTCTGAACTTTTACAAATCCTACAAATTGGCCCAGGTAAGTTCATATGGCTAAATTTTTATGATTAATTGTTAATGTGGGAATGATATATTGTATCAATTCGTATATTGTTGTTGAATTATGATTATGGTAAAAATGAGTAAAAAAATGAGATTGTCAGTTTAAATTAAGGGATACGCAGGATTGAGTACATACGTTCTGTAATCAGTGATGAATTGACGAATAAGCCCATAGTGAAAATCCATGGAAAATTGTGAAAAGTAGGTTTGGTGTTTCAGTGAAGAAAGCCATACTGAGTTGTGAAAAGTAGGAATAGTGTTTCAGTGAAGAAAACCATACTGAGATGTGAAAAGTAGGTATGGTATTTCAGTGAAGGAAACCATACTGGGTTATAGCATTGTAAAATATTCAAGCAAATCGTGGCACCGGGCAAACGATGTACTCAAATCCGTAAGACGATTCTTAATTTAACAAGTATTTGTAAGTGCAATTGAAGCTAAATGTTGGAATATAAGTTGATATTTGATATTGAGCTCAATTGAGTAAATTCATTGTTTGAGATTGTGCTTGGTAGGAAATGTTGTATTATACTTTGGAATTTCATGAATGCTATGGTATGTTATTTTATATGAATGTTATTAAACTGAGATAATTGTGAAAATATAAATGTTTGAATAAAAGTTCTAATTTAGTGGAACATTGGATTGAGTACTTTCGTTCAGTGACTCATACGCATTGACGGAAAAGACCATGGTTGGAACATGGCAATATGTGATATGTGATTTCCGTATAAGACCATATCCGATATATGGCATCGGTGTGATATATGCTTCCATGTAAGACCATGGCTGGACCATGGCTTCGGTGTGTGATATGTGACTGATTATGTGCAAGACCATAGTTATACTATGACATTTTAAAAAACAAAGGACTCAATTCCATAACCGTTTCCTAAGTTGATTAAGAAAATGAAGAATTAGTGAAATTATATATTGTATAATTGTTATAAGATGTTCGGTAAGAATTATTTTCTATGCCTATGAACTTACTAAGCTTACATAAGCTTACTCCTGTGTGATTATGTAACACCCCTTACCCGTATCCGTCGCCGGAATAGGGTGCGAGGCATTACCAGAACACATACACTTGTAAACGTATTTAACCGTATTATAAAATTTCATCTAAATTAAAACTTTCAAATTTTTAACATGCTTTTATAATTATTCACATATATCCTCTAAATATTATATTCATAATAAATAGGGCCTACGAGACCCGATTTATATTCATGCAATTCACAAGTCTTAACAATTCAATGCTTCATTTCCATTTCATTCAATTCATAATTTCTCATGTTCACAATTCAAATTAATTTCTCAATCCAATATACATTTCAATATCACAATAATTCTTTTAATTCAAATTATATCACTAGCAATAGAAATTTTCATTTGCTTCTCATACAATTCAATATCATTAAGTTCAATACTAATACGTATCTACCATTTAACTCAACGTTTATCGATTATGATCGAATATATGACCGATTTATACACAAGTCATTCTTATATTTTCCAATTTTCCTCCTCCTCCTCTCCATTCCACATCCTTAATGTATATAACACGCTTAAATAACATTAACTATATTTTCACTATTTACTTATAAGTAAATTCAAATCTGTCAATCCGAGTCAGAGTCACTAAATTATTTATATATTGAGTTACAAAACTCCAAATTAAGATCCGTTAATTTTATCTGAAACTAGACTCACATATATTCTTACCATAAAATTTTCAGAATTTTTGGCTTAGCCAATAAGTACAGTTTATTCTTTAAAGTCTCTCATGTTTCACTGCAAGACAGTTCCGACCCTTCTTCACTAAAAATTAATTATCTCCTCGTACGAGATTCGGATGATGTTTCCCTTTATTTCTCTTGAAAATTGACTCATTCAGGGTTTTAAATATATAAATTTAAGCCCCTAATTATTTTTATTCAATTTTTTATGATTTTCCAAAATCAGAACAGGGGAACCCGAAATCATTCTGACATTGTCTCACAAAATTTATTATATATCATAATTTACAGTTACTTACATAGTTTCTTCTATGAGAAACTAGACTCAATAAGCTTTAATTTAATATTTTATTCATTCTCTAATTTGATTTCCACAATTTTTGGTGATTTTTCAAAGTTAAACTATTGCTGCTGTCCAAAACTGTTTTAGTGCAAAATGTTGATTTCCATTTTGCCCCAAATTTCACAGTTCATACAATTCAGTCCTTGCTTAATTAACCCCTCAATTAAGCTAATATTTCTCAATTAGTACTTTACCTAGACATTATAAGTTATTAATAATTATTTAAATTCAGAATTTCCTCATAAAACCCTAACTTGTTTTACTATTAGGTCCCAAACATTCACTTTCTATTCAATTATTTCAATAAAATCAACATATAAACAATTTAAAGCTCTAATTCCATGCTAAATCATCATATACTTGCAGCACATATTCATAGCAACTTTCAACTTCTTTCATAGAATCAAAAACTAATGAATTCAACAAGTGGGCCTAGTTGTAAAAGTCACAAAAACACAAAAATTTTAAGAAATAATCAAGAATTGAACTTACTTGCAGTAAAAATATGAAAAATCAGCTTAAGGAAACCCTTCTATGGTGTTTTTTTGATGAGAATGCAGAAAAATAAAGAGAAATCTAGATAATTCCACTTGGATCCTAGCTTTATTAAGTAATTTTGCAATATTCCAATTTTGCCCTTAATTCTCCTTACTTTCTTGCTGATTTCATGCCTTTGCCGTCCAGCCCAAATAGAAATTGGGCCTATTTGTCTTTTAAGCCCTCTTCCTTTTATCATTTAAGCTATTTAATCATTTACCTTAATTTTGTATTTGTTACAATTTAGTCCTTTTTATTCAATTAATTATCGAAAATTTAAAATTTCTTAACAAAAATTTAATACTAACTTTTTAACACTCCATAAATATTTATAAAAATATTTATGGCTCGGTTTAAAATCTCTGAGGTCTCGATACCTCATTTTTTCTAATTATTTTAATATTTTATTTCTAGTGCACTATTCACTATTTCAAAAATTTTCTTAACTTCACATTTAACTTATACTCACTAAATTAATAATATTTTCTACTCATTTGTCGGATTTAGTGATCTCGAATCACCGTTCCGACACCCCTGAAAATTCAGGCCATTTCATTTTTCCTCGTCCAATTTTTGGTCCCGAAACCACTATTCCGACTTGACCCAAAATCGGGCTGTTACAGATTAATGTTCTTTGTAGATTGATGTGAAATCGGTGGATCGGATCAACATATCAGGGCACACTATCCAGATTACTTCGGTAAATTTTATTGTGCATCTTAAGGTTTATATGGCATGTATAGGGTTTAATTGAAAGAAAGTGAAGGTGTTATAAACTTAGTTATCAACATTTTCCACTAAAACAATTTTTGGACAGCAGCATTGACATGGTTTTGAAAAATCACCAAAAATGGTGGAAATTGAATTAGAAGCTGAGTGAGATATGAAATTAAAGCTGAATGAGTCTATTTTCACATGAAAGTAATAGAGTAAGCAAAAGAGTTGTATATTTTTAGATATTTGAATTTTAGTGAGACAGGGTCAGAATAGTTTTTGAAATCTACTGTTCTGACTTTAGAAAATCATTAAAAAATTTACAGAAAGAATTGGAAGTTATAATTTATATGTCTATATTCCTTAGTGAGTCTATTTTCAATAGAAACAAACTATAATGTTATCCAAATTCTATACAATGAGATAATTAATTTTTAGTGAAGAGGGGTCAGAGCTGTCGAATAATGAAACAGGTGAGACTTTAAAGAATAAACTGTACTAATTGGATAAACCAAAAATTCTGAAAATTTTATGGTAATAAGATATATGAGTCTAGTTTAAGGGAAAATGTATGGATCTAAATTTCGAGTTTCGTAACTTGAGTTATAATTAAATTAGTGACTGTTGCGCAGGTGGACAGTTTTATTATGAATAGTGAAATAAATTGTTTTGATTTGTTTTAGTATTCGAAAAATTATCCCGAACTGTTTCTATTGCATGATTTAGGGTCTCGAGATTCCTTTTTATGGACATATTGAATGAACGTGAGTGAATTAATTTTAAACAATAAAATGAGTCATTGCTTAAGCATAGGCTTGAAACATTTTTGACCGTTTTTATATGAGCTTCAATTTTTTTTTTATCTTTGTTCTCAATATAGAGATAAAAGATAGATACTTTATCCTCAGAAAGTGACTTAATTTGCTAATAATAAAATTTGCCTACTTTATTTTTAAAAAGTGGCTTAATTTGTTAATAATAAAAGTTTAATAAAATAAATAAAAATTATTTAGTATATTGTTAGTGAAGTTTTTAGACTTTATAGGCAGAGTTAAAAGGTTGACTAGCATCTTATAACTAAAAATGTATTTCAAAATTTTAAAATTACTAGTGAAATAAAAAAAATACACTATTAGTATATCAAATACTCACCGTAAAATAAATTGATAAAACTAAAAGTTATCAATAAATTAAATGATCTTGTGGGAAAAAAAATAAATTATCTAAAATATGAATAATCTATGGACCAAACAACCCCGACCAAGCCCACAAGCCTTGACCCATTAGTTAACGTAATTACTAATTAACCCCCTTAAAAAAAGAACACTACAATTTAAGGGAAAAATTATAATTAAAAACAGGAAAAGAAAGAAGGTAACTTGCAGGAGACAAAGTCCGTCGCTTTTACCTTTATAGAGTCAATTGACCGATCGCTTCATCTTCAAGTTTAGGGCTTTGAAATTCAAAAAATACCCCCAGATTTTGATTTTGGGGATTATTATCAACAAAGTTCAATTCAAAATCAAAACAGCTTCTTTCAGATCCTCACTTCACTCCCCCCCCCCCCAAATCAATCAGATAATCCTTAGAATGCAGAACAGTGAAGGCAGCTGTTTGTCTTACATGGCGGCGTGGTTGGGAAGCAGCGTGGCCCAAGCTTTCTTCGCGTCTCTCGAGCGTTGCTCTTGCATTAACCTTTCCACCTCCGATGATGCCGATGATTCCGAGGCTCATGATCTCCCTCTCATGTTCACTAATTGTTCCTCCATCTCTTCATTATCAGTCACCTCTATCCCTAACAACAACAACAACACTCCTTCAAACGACGTCGTTAATCTCCCTGTTTAGGTCATGGATCGCGTATTGTTTCTAGGGTTTCGAATTTTTTGTCTTTAGTTCTTTTTAATACTGTGAATTTTGATGTAAGCCTTTTTCTGGTTGTTTGACTCTTTTTTTTTCTTAGTTTGGATGTCTATGAAATTCTCACCGCTAAATAATTTGATCGGAGGAATGTGAATCTCCGGTATGTTGTTCGCTAAGATTGGTAAATCTTACCTGAAATTCATTCGAAAGCTTTGCAATTCTGGGTTTTAATATCGATATTGGCTTTGTTCATATGGTGGATTAATTGACGCAATCAAAATTCATACTCTGAAAGAAAAGCTCTGGGCTTTTTCTGTTTTGGGCTTTGTTCTTATGAGCTATTAGGGAGATGATTGGCTGATCCAATGCATTGCATTCATTTGGGCCGGGGTTTATTAAAAATGGATATAAAATAATAACTTAAATAATTACAAATTGAGTAAATTATTAAACTACATATTTAATTAAAAATGACGATAAAATTACATTAAACATTTGATTTAATCGGTATAGGAAAACATCACTTGCATCATGATGTGATGGCTTCGATCTAACATTAACGGCATATGCTTCAACTTTGAAATTAATTGATATTATTATACGATCCTTGGATGTTTTTTTGTCTCTGGCCTTGGATTCTTGTGTTTTGCCAATGTGATGTAATAACACACTTTGGTTCTTTTGTAATAAGACCATATGTTTCTTCCTGTTTACATTCATCAACAACCATATCTACCACAATTCAGTGATAGAAGGCTACACCTTTTACATACATACATATCAAATTTTGTCAGTTGAATTTGTAATCAATCTTTGTAACATATATACATATGAATGTATAGAGTATTGACTTCAAAAAATTATGAAATGGTAATTGAATTGTTTGAAAGTTTTTATTTAAGTAATTGAGTTGTTAAAGGTTTTGTTTTAGGTCCGACTAGCGAGCTCCAAACGATGATTTAATGATCGGTACGGTAGATTAGTATCCATCAACAAGTAAGAACATACATTAGATCCGAACCGATCTGATGATCAATGCCAGAGATTGGAAAAGAAAGCTATTTGGATTTAGATTTATATATTCGTGACATTCATAGCTGTTTCATAAAAAAAAACTAAACCATAGAAGAGAAGGGGAAGAAAAAATTTTCAATTGGTGTAGGCAATACAAACAGCCATACAATCATGATTTTAACTGTTCAACGGCTTAAATAAAAATTTTCGAAAAGTTCAATCTTCAGCATTAGCTGAAAATCATAAATAAATAATAAACATAACATGGACATTCAAAACTAAAGTAAAGCTTCTTGATTCTTTGTCAAATGAATGCTACAACATATATACTGAATTAATTTACAACTGTTGATTAAATACATGTGCGCCTAAATCCAGGCCAGTCTTCAACAAAAGAGAAAAGGGGGAAAAAATGAAGTAACTCTACAAGATGTTACTATGAATGTGTTAGCAAAGAATTATTAACCATAACCGCAACAGTGACCAAACCGGTAGGCATTCAAGCATTACAAGGAAGCACGGAAGCCGGTTCGGTGAAAAATAAAGCCTGGCAAATTCCCGAATCCATGAACAGGTTTGAATGGCCCCTACCATGAGGCAGACCTAAAATGGCAGACAAACAAATCAATCATTCAAAGCAGCACCCCCACCATTTTTTATCCCCGGAACGAACCGCAGCCACCAGCTCTGATTTCTAATCCAATTTAAGATCAACAAAAGGAAGAGGTTGGTTTACATGGTCCTACAGGCTACAGATGCCTGCATTATGCATATAATATATCTCAATTGCCTTTCAACACATGACATGCGTAATCTTTTCCAGGCGAGCAGACAAAAGATTTCTCGAGTAACAAATCAATTATGAAGTTAACCTGGATATCCAGATAAGCTAACCTCAGTCACACACTCGTTCCAAGAAGGATTTTGTTGCAACCGTATAAAAGCAGCCACTTGTTGGGACCAAATTCTACTGGTATTTTCACACGGGTACTGGTAAACCGTAATTGAGGAATGATCTGATTCTACCGTCTGATCCTGCTGTCACTATAACGAGACCCCAAACGTGAGAATCAAATGTACTCTGGCAGGAAGTTTTCAGAAACTTGTACTGGGATTTATGGATTGAAGACGGCATTGACAATGGACTGGATGGAGGAAGTGTTTCCTCCGGCCATGTTGCAGATCCCTTAGGTAAAGACTCTGAAGAATATTCATGGCCCATAGAGAAATAAGAAGGTAACGAAAATGGAAGGTCATGAGGTAAATCCTCGTGTGGTACTTCAAACTGCCTATTTTCTGTGTTCCCATATTTCAGGCCACACCAAGGGATCGCGATGGATGCACTAGCAGAGAAGTGTTCACAAGATCTTATATCTTTAGACTGAGAGATACTATTCTTATCCTGATGAACGCAATTCCATATATATACATTAGCATCATCACAAGCTGAAACAATGTGCTTCCCGTCTGCTGTTATTGACGTAAATGTCTGGTTCCCGTTGTTATGTGCACCTGAAAAAAAAAAAGAGACAGCTTAAGTTGGGGAAAAATACGAATAAGGCATCAAATTGCACGGTCATGAGTTTAGAGAACAGTGGGAACATACCCTTGTATTTGCCAATCACGTTTGGTCCTTGAAGAATTCTGACTTGTGAATCCGCACAAGTTACCATTACTTTGCTCGGATCTTGAGACAAAAACTGGAATGAATAATACATTATTGACAACTGCACATCTTGGTTTTTATGATAAGCCTATGGTGATCAAAATTCAAAACCGAGGATGAGAAGAACTACCTGCAAGCCAGTTATCCTTCTGCAGGGCGACTTCTTTTTCCCATTTACCCATATCTGAGCACCCAGTTGCAATTGATTGTCTGAAAAAGCAACACAAAATCGGTTTTCTTAAGAATCAGTCCAACTGTAAAATCTGCTTAATGAAAGAAACATATTTCTAAAGCCTATGCCTAGAAAAACTTTCAGATACTACTTCTAGATCACTTAAACTGAAGCAATTTATATCCAACCCCAGGTAGGCACAAACGAACAAACCCAAGCATAAGGATTTTGAGAAACAGACCAAAAATGCATATGCCTATAGATTGATGTATATGATTCATAAAACTGATGAATATAGGTCAATCCATGAACAAATAAGAATCCCTATCAAAGGAAGCATACCTAACATATCGTAAAAGCGGCAACTGCCAGTCATTGAGCCAACAATTCCTCCCTGCATAAATAGAAAAAGAGATTGTTTATCTCGAAGTTCAAAGTGCTCAACTGTGTGATTCTAAACCACTAGAAGAAAATCACGCAAACCTGTCCATCCGGGCGATAACACACTGCAGTAACTATATCTCTTACATCAATCCAGTCAACAACCTGGCAGCCAGAAATTGACCAAATGCGCACTTTTCCGTCTATTGAACCACTAATGAAGAAATTGTCATCCACAGGGTTAAACTGAACACAGGTTACTGCATCATAATATAAGAGGTAATTCTTTATCAGAAATCAGAACAAGATCATGCACCAAAATACAACATAAGTTTAATGATAGAAGCTCACCGTAATTACTATGAGAAAATACTTTGAGGCAACCATCACATCCAACTTGCCACATACGAACGGTTTTATCAACCGAGGAAGATAACAGGACCTGAAACACGGAACACAAAACGGAGACATATAAGATGAAAATTTATGTTTTCCCTTTCTAGAAACATGTACGTAAATCTGTTCCACTCACATTTTTGTTGGACCATGAGAGATCCAAGATCTCACCAGTGTGTCCATGGAACTCGTGTAATGGTTTCTCGACTAGCCGGAAAGCTTTGGAAGGGAAGATCACACACGCAGAATCAGATGTCTTCCTCGGGATTCTTATATTGCCTTCTTTTACCTTATCTACAACGAGGGGTTTCACTTCAGAAAGATGATTCACCGTAAAGTATAAACAGGAAGGATCCATCTCTGGGATATCAAGGTCGATGCTCATTTGATCCTCCACCACTTGCAATACTCGTACAACGCCATCTTCACCGGCACTAGCTAGGTACCGTCCATCAGGACTGAATTTCATCGTCAAAATTGAACCTTCATGAGCCTGGATAACTTGTCCCTTTAAAAGTGCAGAAAGTTCCTTTGTTCTTTTCCTGCATTGATGAACCTTAACCCTCTGAACCTTATTCCCCCAAACTGAATTATCTCTGTTACCACTCAATGAATCATCTTCAACCTGTTTATCCAGGAAACGTGTAATCAATTTACTTAACCACCGGTTCTTAGCTTTCTTCGGCATTCTCTCGGTTTTATTCTGCTTCTCCATTTTCCTCTCCGTAACTTGTTGCAATGAGGTCATTGACACACAAGGGATCTCAGACGTGGAGCTGTTTTCGCCATTTACCAACTGATCCACCTTCGTTTCGCAACCTTCAATTCCCTCCCCATCTTGAAGCTTTTCATCAACACCACACTGTTCTCCCCAATCCTCATTTCCTTCCCTACATACAAACTTATCACACGAACTCGACTCCTCAGACAAATCAAGATTATCATTAGACCAACAAGACATTGAAGACCGGCTCGAAGAGAACTCTTCGGAGCCTCGTGTTCTCAAAACAGCATCACTAGTTTCCATAACCCTGCTAAATTCTCCTTCCAAACTAGGTTCATCTACTGAATTCTTGAACGAAATTCGGTCTAAACTATCTCCCATCCAATCGAAAAACTTAATGCGGCGTTCGTTAACACTTTGAGGGCTACGAATCCATACATCGAAACAACTCTCAGACCAATTATCAAAACCAGAATTCGAATCAGAATGTAAACCAGACATTGTTCCAATGTGTTCATTAGCATCAAAAAATGAACATTCCTCGTCTTCCCTCAAACTATCCATATTATTCTGTTGAGTTCAACCCATGAAAACCCTCAGGTACTAATGAAAATATTTGTTGTAAACCCTTAACCATTGTACCTCATTCTAAATTCCTACCAAACGAACAAACCCAGAAAACAAAAAATGAAAATAAAAGGCTGAAAATAAAGCTCGGAAAACAAGAAGTACAAAACACAAAGAACAAGTTTAACAAAAACAAAGACTAAATTAAACAAACAAAACAATTAATAACAATTAACGAAACCCAAGAGATCCAATCTGGATCCCAATCCATACCCATTGCACCTAGTCTTTTCCATTGAATCAAAAAGTAACCCAAATTTTTAATATAGAAATAAGTTTTTATTGTAACAAAAATTAACTCAATTTCTTGCAAAAAAAAAAAGGGGTCAAACAGTTTTTCTGCACTGAGAGATCGAAACCCAGTAACAGGAAATTGAAGAAATCTAATAAACGGGTGAAGAAAAATATATATAAAGAAATTATAGTTGCAAAGTGATTAATTAAGCAATGGGGAGATTTTGGTTTATAGAACTGGGCTACAATGGGGATTGAGTTCGTTTTCTATGAGATATTTTTGGAACTGAAGGTGGCATAGATGGAAGCATCCATTAGCAACGATTTTTGGAGCTTCTTGAACTCACTTTCTCTGGGGAAGCGAAGGGAACACTAGGGGAAAAAAAGGTATATGATATAAAAAATAAAATAATATATACTTTTTTAAAAAAACTAAATAATAAAGTATGTGATTGAACTTAATATCATTAATTAAACGATATCAATTCAATTTTTGGAAAAAAAATCAAATTTTACATACTAAATCTTAATTTGAATGAGACATTTAAACTTATTATATTTTTAGTTAAAATATGATATAAATTTTTATTTTATAAATTTAGAATTTTATTTTTTATTTTAAAATTTAAGTTCAATCAGATAACATTAAAATTAGTTTATTAAATTTAGGTTTATTATAATATTATTTTTCAGTTACATGATTATTAAGTTATTTTTTTCTAATTTTAAAATTGCAACCAATTTTAAAATTTAAGAAAAAAAATTTAAAATTAAAATATAATGATTAAATTCTAATTTTATAAATATTGTAGAGACTTATTGCATATTTTAACCTATTTTTAAGTAGGAAATTCTCATTTAAATATTTTATGTAATGTTTAAAAATATAAATTTTTATATGTAATGTATTGCTTAAAATAGAAATTCATTTCAATTATTTTTAAATCAAATATATTTCCTAAATCAATTATTTTGATAAATTCATATACATTAATGGAGAACATGCAAAAGCATTTAAAAAGTTTGAAAAGGAATGAGATGTAGCTTAGTTGGACTACAAATTCGTGTTCATATTAATCTTTTAATGCAATATTCATAATTTTTATATTATAATAATCTTAACATTTAATCTTTCTGTCAATAACCTCTTGATTATTTTTTAATTTCTATATTTTAAATTTGAGTATTATTAAAGAAATTTAAAAATATTTTCTTAATATTTGAGGCTATCAAAATTAATTAAAATGATTTAAAATAATATTTGTTTACATAAACAATTTTAGAATTGAGATTGAGTTAAAATAATTTAGCTAAAAATCTGTATAGTGGCCCAACACATAATCATGCATTATGCATAGCCATTGCTTGTGCTTGTACTTGTACTGTATATTTTCTTATTGGATCCCATTTTGAAAAATCATGTGCTGTATTCTCAATAATTGAATTTACAAGAAAAATAATAATATAACAAATGAAAGTATTGATTTTTCTGATTATTGTGTGTTGTTAGCACGACATATAATATAAATGAAATTTATTAAATTATAAGATTAGAAGTTAATTCAATCAATTTGGTTATTCTATTATTTTTTTAATTAGCAAAATATATTAGGGCAATTTTAATAGGGTTTGCTAAACTGAAAAGTAGGAGGATAATGCGTTTCAGCGCATTTGACTCCATATCTTCCTGCATTGACAACAATCCATATCAATCCACAACCTAATTTTTAATCAATAAAACATTTCACTCAAGTTGGATTCGATTAGTGTTGAATTCTATATAAGATTATTATTTGAATCTTAAAAAATATATTTTTTATTATAATGTAAATTTACATATTTCATATACTATACTATTAACAAATTTAGAACTACTTTTCCAAAAACACTTTTTATATTTAATGAGAAATTGGCTCATAATTCTACAATTATCTTTTCTCAAAGTTTTCAAAATTGTAATTGATCCAATTCAAGTAAAATTTTAATCATATTTAATCAATCTCAAATCTTTTCTTTGAATGAATACTCTAACTAATTCTCAGTCTAATTTATTCGAAATAGTTGATTATCAGTGGCTTAAAAATGAAAAAAGTTGGGGGGAATCAAAGGACAAGCCAGCCAGTTCCAAGACAAGAAAGCAATGATACTATATAAATGGTTCAGTCACAGGTTTCAGGCACTTGTGAAGAATCCACCCTTTCCCATCAAATCTTTATTGTTTAGAACTTATATTTTCTTTTATTTAAAAAAAAAAAAAACATTTTTGTTTCACCATGGGCATGGGCTACAGACAAGTCATTATCTACGGTATCTAGTCGTTGAAACTGTGTAGCACTTATTTTGCTCAACAAATTGATACATATCCTTTTAAAAGAATTAGATCTAAATCTCCATATGCATTCGCGGAGTCCGAAAAGTTTGTTGAGAGATAAAAATTAAATGGTATATATTTATAATAGTAAAATGTAATTTTAGTGATGTATATCTTTATAATTTTAAAGAGTTAAATCAAAATTTTATCATTTTAAAAGGACAAACTGTAATTTTGTTATTAATTTAAAATTTTATAAATTATAAAATTTTAAATTAAAATTTATCATTTTAAGAAAGGCTATAGCCTCTAGGTCTCTACTAAGCTAAGCCACTGTCTATATATTTATTTATTGTAGTATCAATATAAATTTAAATGCTTGAAAAAACCTCTTCGTTTCAATGATTTAATTAATCATTTAAGTCAATATATATCATTAATGTGTTATTTTAAGCGTCAATAATTAGGAATTAACTTAACAAAATTTAATATAAACCTATCAAATTTTTTTTACATATAAATGAAGTTTAATTATTAAAACAACTTATCTTAAAAATTATTTATCAATTTAACATGCTTTCAGCAATATCATAGCGAATGACTAAAATCATTATTCACGGTGATGATTTGGGATTTTAATGTGACAAAGATTTTTTGTTATATTAACTTACTAGAAAAATATTAGGAAATAGCCATCCTCCATGATGATTTTTCTTTTATTTTTAAACTTTTACTATTTATTTTATATTATTTCAATAAATAATTTAAAACATATATTATTTTGATAAATGCTTAAATAAAACCCATAATTTTATAAATTATGCAAACCCAAATTTTACTAGCATTTTTCTACACAAAAAGTTGCATTATGTTTAAGGAAAGGGTTAAAGTGTTCCAAAGTGCCCTAAAATGAAAAAAATATCACATTGATTCTTCATATTTTATAAAATTATAAATGATTAAATTGAGCTTTGACCTCTTAAAATGATAATTTTAATTTATTTTTTAAAATTTATAATGATATAAACTAATACAATGATGAAATTATATTTTAACTCTAAAACTATATATAACTTAATTCTAACCTCGAAATAATTCTTAACTTCGCCTTTACTTGAACTCGCGTATAAGTTACCACTAAACCAATATCATGATAGTATAAAATACATAATTTTAAAAGCATCGAATTTTTTAAATAATACTAGTTAAAAAAAGAGGATTTCAATGTCCTCACCCCTTTTGTTCCTTAAACAACGTCATGCATGAACAAAATTCCCCTTTCATTAAGAAATATTTGTTTTTTTTTTGTTAAGAAATGGTTAATTAGCCATGATTTTTGCTAAAAGTATTGGAATTTAGAATATTTGTAGGCAAAGTCATTGAGTTGGGATCATTGCTTTGGTGCACATGGTTGCCATAGGTGGCATGGGTTGTGCACATTTATGGGGAGGGGGGGCGGTGGTTGTTAAATCATAAATCTTTTCCAAAAGTTGGTGCACCATCCCACATATATACATGCATTGCATGACTTTGAAAATCAAAATAGGTTTTTTTTAAATATTTTTATTAAAATAAAATAAAATTGTATATATTTCTTATTTATTATAAATGTACACTTGTGTTCTCGAAAAAAAAAAGTCCAAGAAATTATGTTTCTCAAGTTTTTATAAAAATATTTTGCATAAAAAAACCAACTGATAGGTTACTTGCTTCTTAAGCAAGAAATTTATTTGAAAACCACCTATGTGATCCATGCATGCACCATTTGGGATTGTGGTTAAGTTTGTTACTAACTTTTCTTTAAGTTGAAACATGTTTTAATTTTGTCGAATGAGTATTAGTTTGATTGGCATAGACATTATTATCAATATAAGAGGATATAAGTTCGAGTGCATTAAAACGGGTTGGAGATGAAGTGAAAGGATTGCCTATGTATATTTTTTTATTAATAAACTTTAAATAAGTAATTATATATTTTTAATATTAATTAAAGTTGAGTAAAATAATTATTGCAACCATAAATTATATTTAATTTATACGAAAGCATGGAAAAACATTGGGCTGTGGAAGTTTCATCTTATAATATTATTCTCGATTGAAATTAATTAAGGAATATATTATTAAGCAGGAGTTGGCTAAATATAATTTCTCAATAATTTCGATGCTGTTTCCATAAGAATATAATTTTCTTTTTCCTTTCCAAATTCCACGTACGAATTTTTTTTTCTTTGGGCTGCTGGAAAGTTCCTCTACCAATAATTATAGACATTAAAAAGCTCTTAGGTTAAAGGTGAATAATATATATTTGTATATTATAGATATTTGATATCCCTTCTTAATATATGCATGTATTAATTATTATAAATTTTCTTACCTCAATAATTAAAATATAGATATTTCACGATTAGGTTATAATAATTCATATTCATGATTCTAAAAAAAATTTCATTCATTATTTGTAATTTCGTATATTCCCTTTAAGTTAAGATTAGAGTTCTCCATGGCCAAGCCATGTGGTTCGGTTCGAAGGTTTGTTCAAAAAATGAGAGAGTTTAGGTAGAAATATTACTAGAAAAATGAATTTTGATAAAAAATAAGGTCAAATTAGAAAATGGGCCAGGTATCGGGTAAGGTTTTTTGGCCCGGGCTCAGTCCGGCTTGAATTTGCAATAAAAGAAACTTTGTTGTTTTGATGTTGTTTTCTCACTGTTTTGTTACCATTTCATTATTATGTTGCTGCTATATTAAATATTGTATAACACTTTATTTTATTGTTAATTTTGCTATTATTTTAGAGGTATTTGTTTGTTAAGTTGCACTTGTGTTATTTAAGTATAAATATTTTTTAAATTTATTTTTAATTTGTTGGGAAATATTTATTTTAATATTTTTAGCATATTTTGTATATTATATATTTAAAAATATATTTTTTAAAAATAATACTGACAGACTGAGCCGAACTTGAATTTTAATATTTTTATTCGACTCGAACTTAAATAAAATTTATGTTTATTTTTTAAATCAGGCTCAAACCTAATGATCGGATCTAAAATTATGTTAGTGCTTAACCTAAATCAGGGCTGACCATGAATAATTCTAGTTTAGATGAATTAACAAATCCTAATAATATTCTTTAGTAATATATTTTAAATGATTTGTTTAAGTTTAAAATAATATTTTATATATTGTCATGGTAATTGTTGATATGGTTACAGTATTTATTTTTAAAGGGATAAAATAACATTTAATCAATAAAATTGATAAATTTTCTCTATTTGATTCTTGATTTTTTGGAGGTCCACTTAATCTTGACGCTTAACAACTTTTTTTTTGTTTTCAATTTAGCTTATGAACTTAATTTCTATTAAAATAGTGATGGTATGGTATTTTTAGATTGTGCCATGTTATCACCTATAAATTTTTTTATATAAAATCTAAAAGACAAAATAAAGAAATCATAATTTTTTCTTGATTTTTTTTAAAATTCAAATGATGATGTGATACTTTAATATTGTGTCACATCATTATGCCTTAATAAATTCAAGTTTAAGGATCAAATTGAGAAAACCTGTTAAACTTTAAAATTAAATAAATAAAAATCAAGGACTAAAATAAAAATATTACCAATTTCAATTACTAAATGTTATTTTGTCCAGAAATTATAATTTACAGTGTTGATATGTATGTTTAAATAGAGTCCATCCAAGATCAATATTGAGAGAAGCGTTTGGTATAAAATGAAGAAATAAATTACTGCAGAGCCATTTAGGGCAGAAAAAACTTAAAATTCAAACTGAAAAAAGGAAAAAGAAAATGAAGAAGGGCAGGTAAGGATGAGTGATTTGTGATAGTGATATAGAAATTTAGATAAATGTGATGATGGGGCTCATCACCCAGTGTATAGTACTACGGATGCATATTCATAAATCTTGGAAAACTAAAATCTATGGCACCAAATACCATAGAAAGAAATTAAAGAAGAAAAAGCTGTCCATTTGAATGTTATGTCATGGCTTCAGACAGTTCCCACCAAACAAGTTGCTGGTGGTGGGGTAGGCCGCTGAATCCACTTCTCTCTCTGCATGGATGGTGGGTTTTTTTTTTTAATTTAAGTTTAGGGTATGCGACTATTGATCATGAGGGGATTTTTTACCTTTCCCTTTGTTCAATGATTTATGGAGTGAAAGCGCTTGGTTAATCCCTATAAAAGAAATGATGGTAATTATACCATTTAATCAATAGAGAAATCTTTGAAGTATCGTTTATCAGGTAATCTATTGATCTCTCAATAATTGAAGGTATTGTCCCTTAGAGAGTTTATGTCGTTCTATTTTTATGATTGTATGCAACTCTATTCAATTATATAAGACATTATCACTAGAATGGTCTTTTCAACCTCAGATTTATACACATCAAACATGGATCAACACCATAGAATTATCAACTCAAAAATAATTAAGCATTCATAATTGAAAACAAATAAACTAAGATTTTATTGCATAAAACTAGAAATCAAAAAATAGAATCCATCCTAGGGTTCATCTCCCCTAGGTATTAAGAGAATTAGTCCATAATTGCAAGAATGAACACCAAAAATACAATATAACCATTAAAATAAAAGAAATTCATGATAACTCCCTCGAAAATCAGCTTGGACTCTCGAACCTTGATGGCAAATTGCTTGGAAATCGGCTTCAATGGTGTTCTTGGGGTAACTTTTTGCTATCCTATTACGGCTACTTTCCTCCTATTGTATTCCCGTTTTTATACCTTCTCCAAGTGCAAAAAAAAAAAAAACCCCTAAAAATCGTCACTTCTAGTTGTCAATGTTGGATCGCCGGCACCCCTACGGCGCAGCGGAAAAATTAAAATCGGCGACCCTAACCATGGATCCATGTGTGAGGAACGAATCGGGGTGATCAAGGTTACGAATTTACCTAATGTTTATTCAGAGTAGACAGCAACACCTCAACAACAAGTAGTCTGATCTGCTGTCGAATCAAAATCTCAATCTATCGTGATCCCGGTCTCTACGTAATCCACCCAGTTGACTACGAACGGAAGGAATCCCCAAAACAATTTTGAGAGTTATTTTTCTTATGCGGCTGCTAGACTCAAACAAAGAAAAACGTGATTATTTATATCATTTTGTTTTTTAGGGTTTTTAAGAATTAAATAAATATGATAATATTTTAAACCGAAAATTATAATTACATTAATTATAATATAAGTTCGGTAAACCATATATTTATTTGAATTCTTATGCTAACCAAATTCATGTCCTCACTATACGTACAACAACCTTGTACATAATGTGTTGGAAATTTGATTACCGAATTAAATTAATTCTATAATTAATTTAATTCAAGCGACCCCAAAAACAATACCAACTATGGTATATTTCGTTCATTTCAACTATAGGGTGTGACCCTGTAGGTTCTTGTAACGTTAGCAGTAACACTAGAACGATTCTAATACTACGAACAATGAGTGGCATCTAGCAATGCATCATTGCTACCTAAGTCACAAGAGATCATGATTCGACATAACCTTTTTATGATTAACCTTTTATGCAATAATCCTTAAGTCCTTTATCTCTGGATTGGACACAAGTCATGAAATAGTCACAATTGCATTGTCCATTCCATGTTCCTTGATATCTTAAGCAGACTACGATATACAAATAAGTATGACATCTAATATCAACTTATTTGAGCATGGCCATGCATTTCTAGTCTTACTTAATCAAGTGGCCTAAGATATTACTCCCATTATGTAGGAGGGACTTATCCTATATCGACCAACCATATCCTCTACATAGATTGTGGTATATCCAACATCGTCTTTATAGAACAACCGATTACGATTTACGTTTGATCGTATCAAAATATACAACTCACGATGTTGGGATTATGATGATCTCAAGTCCGAGGATCATATAAATATTAATCATTATGAGTAATGTCGTGACAATTACATAATAATCCAAGAAACATACTCATAACGGTCATCCAATATGTTGTTCTCTAACACACATATTCATGTAATGATTCGACATTCCATATCAATGACAACTCTTTATCATCAATCAACTACACGTTAGTCTTAATGCATTATCGTTGTCCTATCCAACAATAATACTTGACTAAGGAACTTTTAAGAATAATCATATTATTCTCAGGACATTATTATAAAACAGTTTATTTATATACACAGAAAAGAAACTGAAATAATAATGGTAACGCCTTATATTAATAAACATGATAAATCAAGTATGTTATTACAACCATCTCATGATTGATCTTTGGGCATACTCTAACAGTCAATGCACACGGTTTGTGAAATCCATACACCTGTTTGAGTCACACGGCTGTGTGGTTTGCACGTGTAAATCTCTATTGCACTTGTTTAGCTTCTGGACTGCTCCAATGTTCTAATTTTCACCCGTTTTTCACTCTATCAAGTGCTCTATTAAGTATCAAAACATGAATATAAAGGATTAGGAGTATGTAATTAACAAGTAGCACCACATAACCACCCAAAAATGCACTAAGAATGAGGCTAAAATATGTTAATTTTGACTATTATCATGTAGATTAAGTGGTACCAACTTCCTCAACAAGTGACCTATATACCATAGATTAGGGGGTCGAACCCCACCAACGATGAGACGCTCACGTATGGTCAAAATGCTCTCAACTCTATGAACCAGGCCTTTAGGATAGCCATACGACACACTAGCTCTCGACAAAGTACGAGGGATGACACCCCTAAGGGACAATCCATTCGGTTGTTGGGAGATTGGTCAATTGCCTGACGAACAACACCTCGAAAACGTCTAAAAAAAAGACGACCCCCTCAACAATGTATTGCATACACAAGCAACTATTTTAATCCAATATGAAAATAAATAGATATATTTATTTCTTTCAATATGTATAATTGAATTAAAATCAAAATTTAATATGTACATTTAAATCACAACCAAATCTTAATATACGTACTTGCATCAAACTAAAGTTTATCTTTATTTTTATATTTATCTCTGAAATAAAAAATACTAAGAATTTTTTTCTTAAAAAACAAAATATTCTTGTGATATATATAATTTCATATTTAAGCTCTTCTTTTCCTTCGATTCCTAGTTGTAATGCAACAACATTATATTTTGTACTTTACAAAAAATAGTACAATTTCGAATATATGCTCGCCGTTGTCTAGATCTTACAACACCGAAAGAAAAACTAAGGTTTTTTGGACAATATAGAGTAATTGAATGAAAGTCTAATTATTAAGATAGTAATTTTTTATTATAATTATAAAGATTTGTAATTCCTTATACGTGTTTGGTTAACAAAATGTAATTATTTCTTAAATCTTTATGTCATGTTTGGTAATACAAGTTATAATTACACATTTATAAAATTTATATTTTTAAAATATTAATTACTATAAAAAATAGTATGATAAAATAATTTCTAAACAAGTAACAAAAATTAAAATCAAATCATCATATATGTTATGTTAGTCTAAAAAGTAGTCGATAATACGTTTCCTAATAAGAATAGCAAGAAAAGTAAACATCATATGCAATTTTATCTATTTTTCTATTGCATATTGGTTAGGTTATTCCTTTTAATATTTAACATATACTTCTTATCATTATATGTCGGTCATTAACTAAGTTCATCATCATCTGAATTTGAATCCACATCATTAAAATTATTAATATCTCATTCTCTCATGTACTCTACAAAGTATGAGTTGTCTTGAATTCCCCTTGTGATTGAAGTTATGAAATATACATAATGTTAATAAGATCCAACCTTGATTTTTATGATATACTAAGGTGACATTGTTAATATGATAAATGTTTTTAAAAACAACAATTGTCTTATCAACCACATTTCGAAGCCACATATGTTTGAAATTAAAGAGTTCGCGAGTTGTCTATGGTGCTTGTGTCTGGCACCATTTGAGAGAATGGTATCATACCCTACAATATAGTGCAAAAAAAATTTCTATTTATATAATTAACATCAACCTTATAATATTTAAGTTCATAGTCCAAATAGTTTGTAACTTTAATTATAAAAACTTATATAAACTTAATTCGGAGAAAAACTTATGCTAGGTCAAATTCATTTTTATAAAATAATATAAAATTCATAACATATAATCTTTAAAAAAATTATAAAATTTCAAAACTTTCATATAGATAGTATAAAATTTCTACAACTTTAGAAAATTATTTTTATAAATAAGTTATGGAAAAAATTATAACATTTTTATGAATATAATATATAGTTTGGATACATAAATAAGTTACGTTCATACTTGATCGCAACTTTTATAAATAAATATATAATAACTCTTTTATAATATGTTGACTATAATGTTAATTTTTTAAGATTTAAATAATATAATTTTAAAATATATAAAATATTTTTATAATATTTTTGGGATTTAGAATATAAGAAATCTTTTTCTATGATCCTAAACACTCATATGTATTTATGTTTATAATATAATTTTTATAACTTATAAAAATTATTTATGAAAAATTTAAATTTCAATATAATTAATTACGTTATTACTCCAAATTTCACCCAATATCTAAGAATTAAAAACTATAATTCGACTACACCCAATAATTACAAGCAATTAAAACAATAAAACATACCTAAGACGTTACCTAGAAGCAGGTAAAAATTTCCCGGTTCACAGCATATTAAAACAATGAAACAGTGAAGGAGGGACCACCGCCTTTTATTGCGGGGTTTCATCCGATGGCAGCTTAACAATGGTGATGAAAATCGGACCACCTCTCTTGTGGCTGTTCATCTGATTCTAATCTGACGGCGGATACCTCTCCACTCACACTCCTAATGCTTATTTTGTGCTTTCGCTGTACAATTTATTACAAAAGCCTTACATTTTGGACCACCCTACTAGAATAAACACAAACCCTTTTTTTTCTTGTGTTTTTGAAATCTGAACCAATAGGGTGGTCCATAAGTGGTTTAATCAAAACTCATAATGTTTTGAAATCTGTGTTGGTTGAGAGGGAGGTACACAGTAATGTCATCATTTGAAACTTTCTCGAAATGTATAGAAATTTCATATTTGACGAGATTTAAAGATTAATATTGTGCGTAATGAAAATACTTCCACATCTGTTTCATTGAAATCAACATATTATGAGATAATACACTTATCAATTATGGCCCATTTCTACATGAACTCTTCAACTTTCCCTTTAAGCCCACGACAGTCACAGAGGCCACATAAAATGGGCTTTGAACTTGGACTAGTGAGGGTATTTGAATTTGGACTTCTCTCGTGGTCTAGTTTTAATTTATCGAATTTTAATTTGTTTAAATTCAGGCAAGCCTTTATACTAGGAGTTGAATAATATTTTGTTCCTTTTGCTCAAAGATGAAAGAGTAATTTGATATTTCTATTAAAAATTTCATCTATTTTTACTGTTAAAAAATAATCTCTGTACTTCAACATAAGGATCAATTTTCTCATTAATCTAATGTACAGTGACTAACTCTTTTTTAAGGGGACAAAATGTACTCTGACATTTAATATACATTTAACAAGTCGATGATTCAAACTCAAACTGATTCAACCCTAAAATAATAATAACTCTAAAATTTCAAACTTATAAAAATCAAAACTTGAAAATAATTTAAACCCAAAATTTATTTGAGAAAACCCAGATGGATAGTATCTAAATTTATTCAAATCTAAAACAATCTAACCCACCCAATTTACAATGCTAGTCTCATCACACTATCTGGGCTCGGACTGGATTAAAGCTTCAATGCAAGTGAATGTGAAATCCACCGGTTCCTGGGAAAACAAATCTGCTGTAAGTTTAATATATGCAATTTATTGAAGATATGAGTTTAATTGGATAATAATTTAATAATTGGATTTGAATAAATATTAATATATATAGAATAAACTAGATTTAAGATCACCGAACTGTTAATAAATTTATGATTTAGTTTCTTAATTTAAAAAAGTTATAAAATGGTTACTAAATTTTTTTTTAAAATTTCATTTAAGTCACTAAACTATTTAAAAGTTTTTATTTAAGTTTTCTTTTCTTAAAAAAAGTTTCGTTAGCGAACTTCAATTGACGATTTGATGACCGGTACGGTGGATTAGTACACATTGATTAGTAAAAGAATATACATTAGATCCAAGCCGATTCGATTGTCAGTGTAGGAAATCAAAAAAGAAAGTTGTTTGGATTTTGATTTACATATTTGTGACATTAAAAGTTGTTTGAACTTTAGAAGATAATTGGAAAAAATTTTGGTTGGTGTAGGCGGTGCGAAGAGAGAAAGTCATACAACAACGATTTTCACAGCCCAATTACTTAAATGAAAACTTTCGAGTAGTTCAGACCATTTTATAACTTTTTAAAATTAAGTGACTAAAACGTAAAGTTAGTAATAGTTTAGTGACACCGAGTATAATTTATCCATATTTAAAAACATATAAATATTGTAATAACTTTTTGAAAGTTTTTTTTTTGGAAAGAATAATTAATTAATAGATGATTGAATTGAATTAATGTCGATTTCAATGAGTTAAGTCGGTCCTATAACTTTTGCTGGGTTCAATGTCAATGATTTTTTTATCTATAAAATTTGGAACAAACCGATCATCACTTGTACCTAAACTTGTCCTTTTCCTCTTTCACAATTTAAAAGAAGACCTTCAAAAATCAGGTATATATTCGAAGTTTCCATATTTTTAGACTTTAAGACTGTAGCCATTGTTATTTCTTATGATAATGAAATAACAACACAAAGACGAAATAGTCCCTGTTTCAAATGCCCCCTTTCTTTCATTTTATAGTAGTGGTAGGCCAGCTCTCAAAGTCTTTTTCGTCCTTTTATTTATGTAGTTTTTTCTTTTGGCTTTTAAGATCAGCAGGGGATTGCCAAAGGCTAATCACCTTTTTATTTCTCAGTTCTTAATCCATGGAGGCCACTCAGTGGGAACAGGTAAAGTGAAGGGTCTTCTTTAATTTTTGTTGTTTTTCATATGAATTCATCATTATATATATGGCTTTGGGTCTTGAGTTCTTTTCTTTTTCCCCTTTTCTCATGGATAACTAGCTTTAAAGTTTCACCTTTTTTTAGCCTTGAGATGATTCTTGTTTGAGTTCAGTTCAGTCCCACTAATAGTTGAAATGATAAAAGTTACTATTATTATGATGATGATGATGATGATGATGATGAAGTACTCATGTATTTCCAGGGAATTGGGGTAACTAAGCCCATGGCCATAGGAGAATACTCAAGATCTTCAGCTAGGGTTCAAAAAGGTGAAGCTAATTTGAACTGTCCAAGGTGCAATTCAACAAACACCAAGTTTTGTTATTATAACAACTACAGCCTTTCTCAGCCAAGATACTTCTGTAAGACTTGTAGAAGGTATTGGACCCATGGTGGTTCCTTAAGGAACGTTCCCGTTGGTGGTGGTTCAAGGAAGAACAAGACATCATCATCAAAGAAGCTTGATGATGATCATTTGACTCATCAAAACCCTAAGATCCATGAAGGTGATCATCATCAAGTCATTAACCTAGCGTATCCACCAGTAGTACCGGCTCAGGCTTACAATAGCTCGCAAAGGTTGCCCTTTATGCCGGAGATTGGTGGTGCCAGCACCGGAATATACTCAAGTGGGTTCCCAGTTCTAGACCCCGGTCTAAAATTTTCTAGTGATGGATTTGGAACTGGTTATGATGAGAATCATCAAGGGGTAGAAGAAAATGGTGAAAGGCTTTTGCTTCCTGTAAAGGAGGAATCGAAGCAGGTTCCAGTGAACACTATGAACGAATTGGATGAGGACAAAGAACAGGGAGAATCTACTGGACATTGTTGAAATGAAAACAGCCTACGTTAATATTAACATGGTTAAAGAGGAAGAAGTAGGGTTTTCTTTTTCTTACAAGATCAGTGACACTACTGACAACCTAGTTTGATGTTTGAGTTAGGGCCCGGACTTGTATTCAGATAATCTCTCAATAATAACTCTCAAATTTGAACCACTTTTGCTGCATTTTGATTTTTGGTTATTCGATCATATGTGTTTTATGAACAGATTAGTATTTGGCTGAATTTTTTTGGGCGGTTGCATTGTTAGTCCATATTTTTTCATTTAAAAACATTTAATAACATTTGAGTGTATTAAAACGGATTAATTTTTTATGTATACTTAGAAACTAGGAGAAATTATAGGTAATTTTAAATATTATGTCAAAAAATAAATATGATTATAATAATAATATTATTAATTTTGATTCTCATATTTCATTATATAAATATTTTATTTGAAATTGGACCTTTGCATAAACATTCTGCTTGGAAACTGTGCTGAATAAATAATAATAATAATAATAATAATATAATCTCCACCCAAGCAATATCTTTCAAAGATTGTTCTAAAGATTCTATCATTCCTATATATTATAGAATAATATTGTGTACACTGAGAATATTTGCAGACCTTAGGTATTAAAAGATAAAATTATATTTATGATATTTTATTTATTTAAAATTTTGAATAGATTGATGTCATGTATGAATTACATTTCAATTTAATTATGAATTTATCAAATTTCATTATTTATATAAAATAATAAATATTTTTATGAGAATATTTTTATTTTTATATAACATCTATGAAAATAAAAAAAATTTAAACCAAAAATATCTTTACATTCACTATTTTCTAGCATTACCAATTTAATTAAAAAAATATTTAATTTTATATTATAAACTTATTACATAACTTTTCTCTCATGGTGTGTAATACAGTGTGTTTCTTTTCTTTTTTTAATTCATTGGGTCGATTGGCTTTGTTTCAATGTCATGTAATTGGGAAAGAGATGGGCAACATTTTCAACCATCCCCGCTTGTGGAGTCTAAGTGTACCAAATATTTTTCTTTACTTAATGGTTTAACAATTGCAGTTTGAAATAGAATTGAAATTTAAAATTTAAAAAAGTATAAAAATTAAAAATAATTAAATTCACAACTTGTATATAATACGTATTAATAAAAAAATTTAATAAAAACGGATTTAATTGTTACCATTTAAAGTGATACTAAAATTTAAGAATATAAAAAATATAGAAATTAAAATTATTAAAGCATTTAATTTTCCTATTAGCCCTTCGACCATAATTTAGGGCATGGCGTCCCTGTAACCAAACTGACCCATAAATTATCCTAAGATGAATTCACACCTGACAGTGACAGCGTTATTATTGGGGGCACCTTGTCATTTGTTACTATTACTGCACATGTTAGCAATTTCCCTTGTTTTCCGTTTCTGGTACTTGAGCTGGCTACCGGCCTGCCGCCCACACCCAAAATAATACTATGATTTCTCAAGTGTTGGAACCCATCGCCATCCCACCACCACTGAACCAAAACCTTCCCAAACCTCACTCTCACATGCCCAACACCCTTTCCTTGTTTGATAAACCAGTAAGTTCAAGCACCTATGCTTCAATTCTCGAATCTTGCAATAACCTCAGACTTGGGAAACAGGTCCATGCTCATACTTTTAAAACTGGGTTTTCCGGGCAGGAGTTTGTGGACACCAAGTTGCTCCAAATGTATGGAAGGTTTGGTTGTTTGGGTGATGCGGATTTGTTGTTCGATAAAATGACGAAGAGAAACTTGTATTCTTGGACAGCTATGATTAGCTTGCATGTTGACAACGGGCTTTTTGAAGAAGCTTTTTGTCTGTTCGATAAACTACAGTTCGACGATGTTTTATTGGACTTTTTCGTGTTTCCCGTTGTGTTACAAATTTGTAGTGGCCTTGGTAACGTGGAATTAGGAAGACAATTGCATGGGATTTTGATTAAATATCGGTTTGTTTCTAATATTTATGTAGGTAATGCTTTGATTGATATGTATGGTAAATGTGGAAGCTTGGACGATGCTAAGAAGGTGTTGGAGACAATGCCTGAAAAAGATCGTGTGTCATGGAATGCTATTGTTACCGCTTGTGCTATCAATGGAAAGGTGTTCGAAGCATTGGGTTTTTTCGAAACAATGTCTTTGTGCGAAAATTCAAGACCAAATCTTGTTTCTTGGAGTGCAATCATTGGGGGTTTCTCGCAAAATGGATATGATGAAGAAGCCATTGAGATGTTGTTTAGAATGGTCAGAGAAGGCATTGAACCAAACGCACAAACTCTAGCAAGTGTTCTTCCAGCTTTTGCTAGATTACAGAAGCTGAACCTTGGCAAAGAATTTCATGGATATATCACGAGGCATAGGTTAATGTCTAACCCCATTGTTGTCAATGGGTTAATTGATGTGTATAGGAAGTGTGGTGATATGATGAGTGCTTTCCAATTGTTTTCAAAGTTCTCACTGAAAAATGTGGTCTCTTGTAATACAATGATTGTTGGGTATTGTGAAAATGGTAATGTCTCCAAGGCCAAGGAGCTATTCGATCAGATGAGGACAATGGCTATCAAGAAAGATATAATTTCGTGGAACTCGATGATATCTGGATATGTAAATAATTCCCTGTTTGAAGAAGCTTTGAACTTATTTAAACATGTTCTTACAGAAGATGGGATCGAACCCAATTCTTTCACTCTAGGGAGTGTTCTTACTGCTTGTACGGATACGTCTTCTTTGAGAATCGGGAAAGAGATACACTCTCAAGCCATTATTAGAGGCCTGCAATATAATACCTTTGTTGGGGGAGCTTTGGTAGAAATGTACTGTAAATGTCAAGACATAATGGCTGCACAAATTGCTTTCAATGAAGTGAGCGAGCGTGATACATCAACGTGGAATGCTCTGATATCTGGCTATTCCCGCTGCAATCAGATTGAAGACCTTCAGCATCTGCTTACAAAAATGAAAGAAGATGGTTTCGAGCCCAATGTTTATTCGTGGAACGGTATCATTGCAGGTCATGTGGAAAATGACCACCATGATAAAGCCATGCAATTGTTCTCTGAAATGCAGATTTCAAATATAAGGCCTGACATTTACACTATTGGAATAGTTTTACCTGCTTGTTCAAGGTCAGCCACCATCGAGCGGGGAAAGCAGGTTCATGCACATTCAGTTCGATGTGGTTATGACGCTGACGTCTACATAGGGGCAGCACTTGTGGATATGTATGCCAAATGTGGGAGTATACATCATGCAGTACTAGCATATAATAGAATCTTAGACCCAAATTTGGTGTCCCACAATGCTATGCTAACAGCATATGCCATGCATGGACACGGGGAGGATGGAATTGCTCTGTTTAGAAGAATGATAACAAATGGCTGTAGGCCGGATCATGTCACTTTCCTTTCAGCTCTTTCTTCATGTGTTCACGTTGGGTCAGTCGAGATGGGCCGGGAATTATTCAATCTGATGCAGCACTATGATGTCAAACCCACTATAAAACACTATACATGCATGATTGATCTGCTTAGTCGAGCTGGTCAGCTTAATGAAGCTTATGAACTAATCAAGAGCGTTCCGGTGGAAGTTGATTCAGTGATGTGGGGTGCCTTGCTTAGCGGCTGTGTTATTCATGACAACATCAAGTTGGGAGAAGTCGCAGCCGAGAGACTTGTAGCGTTGGAAACGAATAATACCGCGAACTATGTACTTTTGGCAAACTTATATGCTTATGCTGGAAAATGGTCTGATCTAGCAAGAACAAGACAAAAAATTAAAGACATTGGGATGTATAAGATCCCAGGATGTAGTTGGATAGAAGACAGGGATGATGTTCACGTATTTCTTGCATACGATAAGTCTCATAAGAGAACAGAGGAAATCTATGCTACATTGGATAAACTAACCCTCCACATGAAAACAATGGCATTGTAAATTAATGTAACTTTTTTGCACTGGCTTAAATGCTCATTTAGCCCCTGGATTTGTCACTTTTTTCTAAGTTAGTACTTATAGTTTTTTTTTTTTTTTTGTCTCAAATTGGTACCGAATTTTCATTCGGTCAAGACTTTTGATACTTTTTTGTATCGGTGTTAAGCTTAGTACATGTTTTTTTAATTAGTGACATGTGGTAATGCTGATGTCATAATTTGATATTTTAAATTATTTTTAAAAAAAAGTTATAAAAATATATACAAATTTAAATATATAAAAATACATAAAAGTTTTCCATTGCCACCAATACGCATCTTTCTCGCTTGACGTCTTTCTTCAATGTGATGCCTAAAGAGAGATTGAGTCGAGTTGTTGATTGTAAATGTGAATTCAACGGTGGGGATGAGAGAAGAGAAGAAGAAGATGGTTGTGGCAGTAATGATGATGACGTTGATGATGGTGAAAAAGAGGAGGTTGAAAGGGCGCTTCATTTGGACAGTACGATTCCATCTACTTCCGGCGATTATCTGCGATGGGTTTCATCTAGGGCGTATGATATGCTAAGGCATTTGCAGCAAAGTTTTGATAGCAGCAGTTATGGTGGTAAACAAACTTTAGCCTGTTATCGTTTAGTGGATTGCCTCTAATTGTAGCTTTCTTCCCAATTTTCAGGATGTTTCTTTGTGAATTTAACTTTAGCCAAGAATAGGAATTTATGTATTTATCTATTTTTAAATCAGATTGATGTTAATACAATTTTTTTTAGGATGAATGAGAAACATAAGAAACTTTGAACCACTAACAAAAAGCATAGGATAAAATAAATAGACAGCAAACAAGTTTTTTAGGGTTGGGGATAGAGGGACTTGAACCCTCACGATTTTTAAAGTTGACGGATTTTTCTCTTACTATAAATTTCATTGTTGTCGGTATTAATATTGACATGTAGAATGGGACTGTATCTTTATTCTTGTCCGATTAATCAGTTTTTCAAAAGATTTATCAAACTATGGAGTGAATGATTTGATTAATGACTATTCTATTCGATTCTTTCTTCAACTTGGAATCGATTCACAACAATTCTTTTTATTTTTCATATTTTCATATAAATATAAATTGATTTTGCATATAATAGAAATAAAAAAATACGTGTTCGGTTCGTCTTTTTTGAGATAGTTTTTCATTAGTATACCTATAAAAAATAGGTATATCTTGCATCCTTTCTAGAGTTTCAAAATTCGATATAAGAATTCCTTTACCAAGAGTCAATCCCATTTGTTAGAATAGCTTCCATTGAGTCTCTCCACCTATCCTTTTCTTTTTTTATTATTCTCGCTTGTTGAACCTTTATTCATGTTTATTTTTGTAAAATAATAAAATAATAGGATTTGACTTAGGATTGCCCATTTTTTATTTCAGGGTTTCTCTAAATTTGAAAGTTATCACTTAGGGTGGGTTTGGATGGGCGATTGGGTGCGGTGCGGTGTGTTTAGTTTACTTTTTGTCTCACGCTACAGTATCGCTACAGTATCTAATCTCACCGCCACCGCTGTTTTTATAATAACCGCAGGTAAACGCACCGCCCATCCAAACCCACCCTTAGTAGGTTTCCATACCAAGGCTCAATCTAATTAAGTCCATAGCGTCTACCAATTTTACCATATCCCCTTTTGTGTCTTAAGATTAGGATCTCATTAGGATGTCCCTCCTTCCCCCCCCTTTCCCCCTTCTTTCATTTGTTTGTTTTCTTTAGTTTATTTATTTGCTTTCTTTTTATGCAAAATCGTTGAATTTAGTAGATATAGATACAAATTCTTATATCAAAGGGTCTTTACTTATTTTCTTGTTTATTTATCGTCTTTCGTCTCTATCGGAGACCCATATTAATTTTTATTTGGTTCAATTAGAAAATATTTTATCATTTCTGTATTCGCAATTCAATATAGATGGGTATTCCATAACATATATATGTCCCTCTTACTCTCAGTTTTCTCATGCAATTTGGTGAAATACTCGAAGGGTCAATTCTTTTTTTCGTCTTAGTTTCTGTCTTTATGAATGAAAACAAAAGAAAGGAGTCTCTCATTATGATCTGGATTTCATTTCCATGGGTTGCATCTTTTTTTCTTTAATTTCATTTTTATTCTTATCCTTTTATTAGACTATCCTATATAACCATAATAAGAATAAGATAACTAAAAAAATAAAAATGAAAATTGAATTTATTCATTATTAAAATGAAAATGAAAATAATTAATTTTTATAATATAATAGCTAGAACTAATTATTTCTATTTAATAATTAGAACTAATTATTCCATTCATTTCTATTCCAAATTCAAAGATAATTCAAATTTTTGAGTCTAAAAAGAGTTTCATTCTAATTATCTAGACTTATAATGTATCATTTCATCTATGGCCTCCTAACTAGAAAGAAAGAGGGGATCAAAAAAGCTTTAAACGAGTAAAGTAAGGCCTTGAATAACAACGGCTAAAGTGAAAAGCCTACCGCCCCTACCTGTTCTCTACCCGGACCTAATCCAAGCACTAAATCGATCAAGTTAGTTGGTTTCCGAGCGGGTTCCGCTTTCATAACAAATAAGGCGTAAAAGAAAGGTCTTTTCTTGAAAGGTATATTCAAAGAAACTTAGCTTACCAAGAGTTCCGGAACTAGAGAGATAAGAGATAGGATTTGTTCTCCATACGAGGGAAAGTACTTTTCGTCTGTTTGAATAAATAATAAAAAAAACTATGGATTTTTGCACAATCCATTTTTATGTTATTTATGTTATGACTAAGTCTGTAATACCCCTAACTCGAATCCGTCGCCGGAATAGGGTTACGAAGTATTACTGGAGTTTACAAATTAAATACGATCATTTCTCAACTTTTCAAATTTTTTTTCTTAGAAGTAGGGGACACATGCCCGTGTCTCTGCTCGTGTGAATGGAAATAGGTCATTATTAAACTAAATACCTATACATGCCACTATATCCAAAATCCAATCATTCGAACATACCGATATAACCAATGGATAGTGTGCTATATCTTCGACAAGTTTCAAACCCAATCGAGTTTTCGATAATCTGTAGGATAAATAAAAACAAATACGTAAGCAATGAATTCTGAGTAGGATTTTAAATAACTCTAATACTTCATAATTTCTTTTGTCAAATACAATATAATTAACAAACACACTTCCTTCAGATCGATATCAATAATAACCTATAATTCTTTCAATTCAAACACATAAGTCTCTTACCATTTCTTACTGAATCAAAGAACGGCTTACAGATATGAGTATATAATCCTTTTTGTACCATAGTCCAACTATGGTTTTATCCGACAATTCATCCTTTGCCACAGAACGATTGTACTCAATCCCGCGTTCAATCTAAATTGAGTATTAAATTCGATAATATATTTCCAATAACAATTCAATTTGGCTTTCATTAGTCAATATCATATACTATCACATTGAGCCATTATTTATCTAATGAATATTTAGTTCATGTTTTCATTTCACATTTTCATATTCAATTCACATTTTCAAATTATATTCCACAATCACGTTTCTTTCAATAGCTCAACTGTTTTATTTTGTTCGATTTAACTTTTCATTAATTACCCCTATCAACAGTCTCGGGCTTTGGCGGATACGTGGATTCTAACCAAACACACCAGTATGGCACATTGTACCTTAACGGTACACAGTAACTAAACAGTAATCAGTAAAGGTAGCAGTAACAGTAACAGTAACAATATTCAACACACAAAGTGCCGAATCTGTAACAATACGGTAACAGTATTTGACACACAAAGTACCGAATCGGTAACAGTAACAGTAACATTATTCGACACACAATGTGCCGAATCGGTAAGAGTAACAGTAACAGTAGTCGGCACATAAGTGCCTAATCAGTAAGACGGCAAAAACCCGTACTCTCCCAAATCCTATGGCATGCCAACTATATCCGACTAGCCCGACTAGTTAATAGGGTATTTAATTCACTTTTCAGTACAATTTCCATCTTAGTTCAGTATCAATTATAATTCCTTATTTCAATCGGTTTCACAGTATCGCAGTAATTCATTACTTCAGTAATGCAGTACACTTAACAATATTTAGTAACTTCACAATTCAATTCAGTACTCAAAACAATATTCAGTATTCCATAATTCAGTTCAGTATCAGTCTCAATTTCAATATCCAATCATAAATTTTCATTTTACTAAACACTTATCTTAAAATACTTACCATGCATAATTAGTAAATTAAACACATAATAATGATAAAGTTTGAATTGTAGTGATACAAACACATATTTCTTATTCAATTCAGTTCTCTAAATTCAGTTCAATACTAACACATATACATATATATTATTCATCACCAAATAACATTCACTTGGTTAATACATATGAATTGTAGTGATACAAACACATATACATATGTATAGAATATAGTTCATACGAACTTACCAGGTTAATTTGCAGAAATACCAAGATACAGGGGCATTTTGGAAATTTTTTATTTCCCTCAATTTTCTGCCCGATCTTGATCTAAATTAATATTTCATTCAATTTATTAACTTAAATAATAAAATAGTTCATTTCATGCAATTTGGTCATTTTTGACATTTTTACAAAATTACCTTAAAAATTTACTTTTATTAAATTTAGTCCCCGAACCTATAACATGTAAATTAGCTATTTTAAAATAAACTCGTATTAGCTGAATATTCATATATAATTTTCCTCCTCCTCCTCTCCATTCCACATTCTTAATGTGTATAACACATTTAAACAACATTATCCATACTATCACTATTTTCCTGTATGTAAATTCAAGTTGTCTGTCTGAGTCTAAGTCACTAATTTATTTATATCTCAAGCTAAAGAGCTCCAAATTAAGATCCGTTAATTTTACCTGAAACTAGACTCACATATCTTCTTACCATAAAATTTTAAGAATTTTTGGTTCATCCAATAAGTACAGTTTATTCTTTAAAGTTTCCTCTGTTTCATTGTTCGACAGTTCCGACCTCTCTTTACTAAAAATTAATTATCTCATTGTACGAAATTCTAATGATGTCCTCGTTTATTTCTCTTGAAAATAGACTCAATAAATATTTTAAACATATAAATTATAACCCATAATTATTTTTGTACAATTTTTCCAAGTCAGAACAGGGAATTCTGAAATCATTCTGACCCATTTCTCAGCCAAATTCAAATATCTCATAATATAAAATTCTTTCGTATGCAAAATTTATTTTATGTGAAAATAGACTCATTCAAATTTAATTTCATATATTATTCAGCATCTAATTCAATTTTCACAATTTTTGGTGATTTTTCAAAGTCACACAACTGTTGTTGTCTAAACTGTTTTGTTGCTAAATGTACTCTTTCATAATTTTTCACTTTTTCTCACTTTTCTTTTTATCGATCAAGGTCAATTTCTCGTCTTTCTTGATTTATAACAACACATTTAACTTATTTAACACTCACATTATTCAATTTAGTTCAAAAATCACTCTTTGGAAAAAGATTACATTTTTGCCCTTAAACTTTTCATTAATTCTTACTTCGTCCCTAGGCTCGAAAAATGAAATTCATACAATTCAATCCCCTTTTCAAGCCTAAACGAAATTCATGTATATCTATAACAGTCCATAGATTTCACAAAAAAATCAAAATTTTCCTTTGAATTTCACAAGTTTACCATTTAGTCCCTAAATCTCAGTTTCACCCAAAATCACTTGGTAAAAGTTGTTTATTTACTAACAACCTTTCATTTTCTACCATAAATTTTCAATTTTCAGCACGTTCATCCATGGCACAATTTCCATACCTTGATGACTTTTCAAATAAATCCTCAAAATAGAGAGAACATGTTATCTCGATCTCAAAAATATAAAAATTATTAAAAACGGGATATGATTACTTACCAATTTATGCCAAGAAAGTCTCTTTTCTCTCTTCTAGGGTTTCCATGTAAATTTTGGGGAAGAAGATGATAGAAAAAGATGATATGTTCATGTAATTAATTATCATCTTTTAATTTCGAAAATTCCAATTTAGTCCTTTTCTTTTCTCAAATTCCATGGATGATTCATCCATAAAAATCTACCATCTTTTGATTGATAGTATATTTACCATATAAGGACCTCTAGTTTTGAATTTCATAGCTATTTAATCCTTCTAGCTTTTAGAATTCAATTTCTACATTTTATACAAATAGGTCCTTTCCTTAATTAATGATAAAATTTTCATATCAGTATTTTCATGAAACATTCCTATCATAATGCAACCCATGTCAAAATTTTAAAATAATTTTTTTCTTGTCGGATTTGTGGTCCCGAAACCACTGTTCCGACTAGACCCAAAATCGGGCTGTTACAAAGTCCTTTTGTCAAATCCTGTCTATCAAAACTCCTATTAACACAAGTCTTCTGACAAAAGGTGGCTCCTATCTTGGTTACGCCCAATTCCCCTGTTCGACAAAGGGTCCCTTTATATACAATAAATATACAATAAATACAATAATCGCATTGTAGTGGGTATAGTTTAGTGCTAAAAGTGTGATTCGTTCTATTAATCCCCCTAAGAGTTAAGGGGTCCCTCAGTTTGATTCATATTCCGAGCAAAAAAAAATTTTCTTAAAAGGATTTAATCCTTTACCTCTCAACGAAAGATTTGAGGAAGAATATATATTCTCGTGATTTGGATCCAAGGGCCAATTAAATTATATATAATTTTTTAATTATATTCTAACTAAAAATTGAAAAATTGGATTATGAAATTACGAAACATAATTTTTTTTTTCAATTGGAACAATACTTCCAATTTAATAAGTATGAGGAAAAGATCCATGGATAAATATAGAAAAGTGTATTTCTATTTGTAACAAAATCTTCAATTCTTTTTGATGGGATAAATTGAAGCAAAATAGCTATTGAACGATAACTTTGGTCTACTAGAGACATTTACATCTTGTTTTAGCTCAGCGGAAACAAAATGTTTTTCCTAAGGATTTTCTCAAATAGAAATAGAGAACGAAGTAACTAGAAAAACTGTTCTATTCTAGTCGCACTCTTCTAGAAGGATCATCTAAAAAGCAAATTGTTTTGAATGCATTCAGATAGAAAAGCTAACATAGATGTTATGGGCCGAATTCTTATTTCATTTCGTTACTGCCTTACCTTTATCTTATTTATATTCTTTTTTTTATCCATCTTCCATAAAGGAGCCAAATGAAACCAAAATTTCATATTCGGTTTTGAATTAAAGACGCTAAAAATAATGAATCAACGTCGACTATAACCCCTAGCCTTCCAAGCTAACGATGCGGGTTCGATTCCCGCTACCCGCTCGATATGCAAATTCTATATATTCTATCTATTTGAATATTTATTAATTCAATTCAATGATGATGGCACAAATAATAAAGAGGCACATAAAGTAACAAATAAAAAATGAACCTCATTATTATAAATCAAGTTATTAAATATTTTGACCAAATCTTGAAATTCGAAACTTCCCGTTATCCAATAAAAACCTAAGATTCCTAATAATAAACCAAAATCGCCTATCCCATTAGTTACAAACGCTTTTTGACAAGCATTTGCCGCAGCGGGTCGTGTGAACCAAAAACCTATTAATAGATAAGAGCACATTCCAACTAGTTCCCCAAAAATATAAATTTGTAACAAATTCGAACAAGTAACTAATCCCAACATTGAAGCATTGAACAAACTCATGTAAGCAAAAAATCTCAAATATCCTTCCTCATGAGACATATAATTGTCACTATAAATAAGAACAAAAAATCCAACAGTAGTGATTAATATTGACATAATAGATCGGTAAGTGAATCAATAAAGTAGCCAAACTCGAAAGAAAAATCATTATTGATGGTCCAAGACCATACATATTGATAGATAGAACTTCCATTTATTTACTAAATAGACAGATCGAGAGAAAAAAATTATAACTATACTTAACAATAAAATATTGGGAAAAGCCCACATACGACGAAGAGTTTTTGTTGCATTCGAAAAAAGTAAGTGTAACATCCCCAACCTGTATCCCTCGCCAGAACCGGGTTACGGAGCATTACCGGAGTTTACAGATCAAATAGACAGAAATTTTAAACATTTTATATCATCAAAATAAGGGTGAGTTCGGATGGGCGGTGCGTTTACCTGTGGTTAGTATAAAAACAGCGGTGGCGGTGAGATTAGATAGTGTAGCAATACTGTAGCGTGAGACAAAAAGTAATCTAAGCGCACCGCACCGCACCCAATCGCCCATCCAAACCCACCCTAAGTCATCAAAGCATCATTTTAATCTAAATTATAAACATACTAAATCCAAATCAATTTGCCTAGTTCACGAGCACTTAAACATAGAATTAAAATTACATGCACCTATCTAGATTTAGTTCAATTTATCATGTCATAATATGACTTCAAAAACAAACACATATTTATATGTATAAAACCAACCAAAATTAAACTTATAACCTCATTTACAATCAAACCACAAAATAATTATGATTTAGACATCCTAGGTACATGCTGACACAAAGGATAAACATCACCACATTTAAGTTCGGGGTCGTTGTTGGATGCTAAATCGGCGATCAAAAGTTAAGTGCCTAATTTACGCAGGGAAAACAAAACCGTACGCTGAGTATAAACTCAGTGGTATTTCTATAATCCGAATATTTAAAGATAAGAAATTACAAATATACAATTGAAATATAAACACATATTAATATTTAATTATTACAACAACCATATCATATTTCATTTGTTTCACAAATATCTCAATTCTCATACTTGCTATATAAATAGATTTTCACAATTTATTTCACATTTCATTATACAATTGCAATATTCATTCCATAGTCATTTCATGAGTATATAACTCATATATTCCATATATTTGCAGCATATTTCACATTCTATTTTTAATTCACTATTTCACTTCCATTTCTCATACCATACCATTTCAATATCAATTATAAAACTTTATTATTCATTTACCCCTATTAACACGACTCAGACTCGGACGGATACACAGATCCAACCAAAACACACCAGTTTGGCACCAATGCCTCATCGGATAATTCGAAGTAATAATTTGACACTTAGTGCCTCATCAGTTAAACCGAAGTAAATTGGCACCCAATGCATCATCAAATTAATCCGAAGTAGTAAATTGACACCCAATGTTTCATCGACTCGAAGTCGAAGAAATCCTTGAACTTTTCCAATCCTATGGCATGCCATCTATATCCGACTCAACCCGATACAGTTAATAGGGTTTCAATTCACTTTTCAAATACAACCAATATTCATTTCAATTCAAATAATCAATATATTCAATATATATACCAATTCAATCAATATAAATTCAATAAATTCATCACATTACTAAATCAATCCATTTCAATTGCAAAACATAATAATTCTCACCTCAACACTTACTATATACATTAAATTGAATTATAACAATTAACAATTAAATTCGGATTATAGAAATACAAACCAAAAATTCCGAACTATTCCTCGTCGACTTTATCTTTCCCCTTTTTAGTCGAGGATTCCGGTATGACGTTAGCTACGAAATTAAAACAATTAAAATTCATCAATACAATACAATACAATACAATTCAATTGCATATTTCAATTTTTACTCAACATTTGTCAAAATTCCAATTTAGTCCCTAAACCGAGACTAATTTTATTTCTTCACAATCAATTCTATATTTTCATTCAATTGCCACTGTAAACTAGATTTAACTCTCTAATTTCACTTAAATCCCTAAATTTTGAATTTTTCACATTTTAGTCCCTATTACTCAAAATTTACAATTTATTCTACAATTCAATCCTTTTTCACTTCTAACTTAAAATCTATTAATTTAATCTCTAATACTAAAATTATTCAACATTAACAACATTTAAAAACTCAATAATTTCTAAAATTTTGTCATGGGTTGGGTACTATTTAATATCGGGATTCGAAAACATAAAAATTAAAAGAAAAATGGACTAAATTGACTAACCAATTAAACTTTGAACAATTAAAGCCACTAAAACCGTGGCTTTCTCCTTCCTTTCTTTCCTTTTCTTTTCTTTCTTTCTTTCTTTTTATTTATTTTTATTTGTTTTGTTTTGTTTTGTTTTAATATAATATAATATATATACTCTTAATAATTAAGTAAAACATATTTTATTATTATATATATTAAATTTATAAATATCTTAACTTATGCCACCTTGTTAAAGAATAATGACATAATTGCTTCTTTAGTCCCTTTAATTTTTCTTTAATCTATAATTCAATTTTCACTCTATATTATATGCAATTTAGTTCTTATATCTAATTACTTTTAATTCAAGCAAATTCATTTAATTGAAACCTAATTAACTACACAAACGAGTCTGATTTACAGGAACGGAGTCCCAGGAATGTACTTTTTTAATTTGATCTTTTTTAATTAATTAACCATCGAAACGTTAGAATTTCTTAATGAAACTTTAATACCACCTTAATGACACTCCATAAATATTTATAAAAATATTTACGGCTCAGTTTATAAAAACAAGGTCCCGATACCTTATTTTCTAAAACCACTTGAACTTAATAAATCACTTATATAACATAAATTATCAAATCAAAAACCTTTTTAAAAATCACATTTGACTCGTAAATATTAAATAATAATATTTACAAACTTACTCGTCGAATTTGGTGGCCCCGAAACTACTATTTTCGACACCACAAAAAAAGAGGTTGTTACAGTAAGAGTCTCATTCCTATTAAAATAGGAATTGTAAGTGGAACAAAAGGTACGATCCATGAATACTAATATGCATGGTCCATAAAAAAAATTGTTATTCTTTCTTAATTAATCGTTTCTGATTCACCAGCTCTTATCTCTTTTGATTGAAAAGGAGCAATAAAAAAATCGAGAGATTATAAAGTTAACTGAAAATTTCTATTCTTAATTTTTTAATCTTTCGCAACTATTTCAAAAATATTCAAATTTCAAATTAGAAGTAATCAAATGATCTCACCAAGTTACTATAATGAAAAATAAAAGAATTCTTTTTTCATTATAGTAATATTTTCTGAAAGTATCAATTATTATTTATTATTAATACATATTACAGTAATTTCTATTTACAATAAGTTAGATACATCGATAAAAATACAAAGAATTTCCCCAAAAAGTATGATATAAATCATAGGATGTCCTAGAATTTAAAAGAAAACGAATTATTTGAGTTTGCTTATTTGAACTTATTAACTAGTTCATTTTCATCGCGGAACTAATTGATTTTCTTCCACTACAATAAATGAACATTTTCTTGTAGGAAAGACTATCCGATATTTTCTTTATATTTACATATAATTAAAAGAAAAATGACTATTAATGTAATAAAATATTCTCTCTTTTTTTCAAAATTATGTATCCTTCAACAGATTAACTACGAGTCTCATTCGAATTTGGTTGAAAATGAAAATTGGGCATACCCTCTCTTCGAGATTGACCAATTACCAATTTATGGAAAAAAAAATCAAATTCAAGTTTGCATAGGTAGATAAAATGGGTTTTACATTTTTTATTTTAATGTAGTTTTCGTGTATAAATGGAGATGTATAAATTATAAATGTAAGACAACAAAAAACTGGGTGAGATAGAAAAAGAAAGATTTTTTTTGCATTTTGTTTATTTCATCAATTCGATTTATATATGATAATAGATATAGATCCTAATCTATCCTTTAGATTTGAATGGGAATATAAAAAGAAAGGTACCAATAAATTAAATACAAATTCTTCTTCTTCTTTTTTCTGGATAGTGTATGGAATATAAATAAAAAAGGCATCTTAATCTTCTATACCCTTTCTAATTATTTAATAATATTTTAATAATTTTATTCATGTTATTAACAAAACATTTTAAATTTGTATATATTTTTATATATTTTAGAGTTTTCTAACTTTTCTAATTATTTAAAAATTTATGATTTAAAAAGTTTATAAATTTTTTAAATAATAGATTTTATTTTTTTCAAAAATAAATTATGATATCATAATAATGTCAACATTACCACGTATCACTGTCTAAAAATGTCACATATACCAAACTTAACATCATTACAATGAAGTACTAAAAGACTTCACAAAATAAAAATTGAATGCCAACTTAGAATCATAAGTACCAACTTGAGGGTGAATAACAAATTTAAGGACTAAATGAATATTTAAGTCATGTGCACTTGCACTATTCTTTTGCAAGTATATAATGAATCACAAATTTAATTATAATAATTTTTTTAATACATCAAATTTAAACCATTCATGTAATAAGTATATAATGAATATTTAACTAATATTTAATTATCGATTGAGTCTTAACTTGATTAACATAAGCATTGCTGTTAATGCAGGAGATTGTGTATTCGAGTGCTTTGAAACATATTGTCCTTCTATTTATGGGTTGAAGAGGAGCTATAATACTTCTAGAAATTGTCTCAAAAACAGCAGATATGATCAAAATATATAATGATGTGATTATATAACAGTTAGCATCATTACGAAGCGTCGTAAAAGGTCAAAAGAAACTATGCAAATATAAAGAGAGAAACGAGACGAGGATGTCGCAGGCACGGGACTACACTACAATATATCCCATCTCTTTTTAACTCGGAACATTAGCGTCGATGACTTAATGTCATCCTGCGGTACCTGTAACATAAACTGGACTTTCATCTTCATCGGGGCTGTCCTTGCCCTGCCGTTTTTGTCTCCAACCTGAAACGAGGATATTATGAGTTATTTCGAGTAAACAACGAGAGCCTTGCTTTCGAGGATGACAAAGTTCGGCAAATAGAAAGAGCTTACCCATATAGAAGCCCAACCGAGACGGACTTCTGAATCATATCCAGCTTTGAGCTTGAAGCTTTTCTTGTATGTGTGCTTGTACACAGCACTCCAATTGTTCGAATAAAGCTTGTACCAGTAGCTGCGGATAAGTTCGAAAACCGATCATAAAAACACTTCGATAGAACAGACACCACTGCGAAAAGAGCTCGTTATGTCCTGAGCAAAATAAAAGAAATTGCAGCGTTCTAACCTCAATTTATCAGATGGACTGAGACGTCGCTTGAATGCAAATGATACAGCATTCGACGGTATCGAAATGCTAGGGATAAACGACATTGCTTGATCCTGCAATTCGACAAAAACATCGAAACCATCTAGTAAAAGAAAACACCCACAAACTCAAAATTTTGCACATAAACAGGAACAGAAGCAGAGCTTTTATAACAATGAGGAATAACCACCTTATATATGTATCTTAATTTCAGTTCTTCATCAACGTAATGAGCGGAACAGACCCCGTTTAAAATTTGACCTCTAAGAATTCCCTTTACCGACAATGTTCTCAGTACATCCGCCTCCTCTCTCTCCTCCAATGTAACTTCACCCATCGGGAATCTAATCGTTGCTCTAGGCTGCAGCGAGAGGAAAGTAACAGAAGGTAATTAGAGGGCAAAAAAGAGAGAGGCTATAACCTTGTTTAAATATATTAAAGCGGAAAAGAAGCGCGGTGGACGGGTGATAATGCATAGGCACGAAAACACAACAGCAATACCAGTAATCAGACACATGTTAAGGCATGCACCTAAGCACTGTATCTAAGTGTCAAACAACAAAAGCATCTTATACCCTTTCAAGCAGCATACATTTGATCGGACATATGTCTGGTGGACTCGGACTCATTTTTTTTGTAAGGGCAAAACACATACACACACAAATACATATACAAAAGTAACAAATCACACATTATTACATATTGTGTCTTACTTCACTTAAGTAAGGTTTTTTCTTTTGTGCCTTATGCCTCAAGAAACACAAGGATTCTAATGCCTAAAGCACAGGTTGCACCTTTGAAAACTATAGTCAGAACCACGAAAACCGGCTGAACGGGAATTACCGGATACTTTTTCAAACTCTATGTTCAGATAAATATTTAATGGGACTAATATGAATAAGTGCTGTCATGCTATCAGTATAAGAACATTAAGGTATTTAAGTCTCCAATTGTCTAGAACTTAATGCTATAAATGGTTGATTATTACAGGAAGATACTTAGGACAAAAATAGTACTCACCAAACCAGAATATGGAAAAGAAGATGATACTTGGACACCAAAGCCGGGACTGGGAAGGCTTGCATACATAGACACCTCACCTTGTTGTGCCTGAGAAAAATACAAATATTAACGGGACAACATACGTCGCTTGAAGTAAATGTTCAAAATAACAACCGTGATAGCTAGGGGTGTAATTGAGCCGAACCAAACCTGAATAGTGACAAGCACGAGTTCAACTTGGAAGTCAAAGCTCAATACTCGGCTTGAGCTTGAATAAACATTAATTTTTAAGCTAGAGCTTGGGTCAAGGCTTAATCAAACTGGATTAAGCTTGCTTATAAATTTTCGTACTTAAGATCGAACTCAAGCTCAATTAAGCTCATTCGTAGTCAAGCTGGAGCTCGTTTGTACTTAAGCTCTTTCTATATAACAAGAGTAAAAATGTAATTTTATAATATAAAACCATATTAAAACAAAATGTTTGATTAGACTTATAAACTGCTCGAATTTAATTTGATTAATAGCTCGAGTTCAAGTCAATAAATCTCAAATAGCTTGAGAGCACCAATGCCACTTTTAATACCCCTATTGATAGCATTGATTCCAGAAGCAATAACAATTTTCAGATTCCAAAAAGTACATCATCTAAAAGAAAATGGAGGTTTTTAAGATGAAAATCCAAATGCAAAAGGATGAACAAAATGGTCTTCAAGAATCAATATGAGAGAAAATTTCAGTAAAATCCCATCATCAATTTCATGAAAACTTGCACCTCCAATGCACAAATCGGGCTGCATCTTATTAAATATTACCAAAAAAACAATCTCTCAAACCTCCCATGCATCTCAATAAAAGAGTAAACAATAACTATATAATTTTCATTGACAATGCCAACCAACTAACTCAACACCACTAAGTAAATATATATATGTTTTTAAACGAAAAAAAAGGGGGCAAACCTTGAGATCATGGGCAACATTGAAATTCAACATAGGACCCACATCAAAAGAGGTCCTAATGAGAGCATTTTGTTCATCAGGATCGTAATGGATAGACAAGTACTTTGACGTTAACATCAACTGCGGTTCCGAGATCTCGCGTTTGCTATCGTTGATGAACGACAATTTGAGACTGGCCAGGTTGTCGAACAGCTTACACGACACCTTGTGAAAGAACACACGGCTGTCACTGTCGAACTCCGAAGTCGCCCTAAGGGAAGGTCTTTCGGATAGAAGAGACAGTAACTTGCCGGAGTAGGTGCGTACTAGAGAAGGTGGCGGTGGTGATGGAGGTGGTTGTGCCATTGGTGGCGGTGGAGCCGCCGGAGTTGGCGACACCTGTGGGATTAAGAAATTGGGTTTTTGAGAAGATGGCTCCAACATCGCTGGTCGGTAAATCAAAGCAAAATGTGTTTGTCTTCAAAGGGCTTTAAAAGTTTGAAGCTTTGGTCTCTTTGATTACAGCAGTTTTAACAGAGTCCCGAGGAGTTATCCATTGAAGCTATACGCTTTTGCTTTGTTTGAAAGAAAAAAAAAAGGAAGCCATTGTTATTTGTGGAAATGGGGCCATTGTTGTTATTTGGCGGAAAATTTGATGCGAAAATTTTTGGAAATTACTGGTTTTTATTTTAAACAGAATTCCGCTCATCCCTATTCCTATCTCCGAAATAAAATGAAAATTTTACATTGCATGTTGCTTGCAATAGTTAAGTGTCTAATATACAAAGTCAACCTAACATTTATGAGCTTTTTGCTGATGTTTTTCTTTTATATAAAAACTTAAAATTAATATATTTTATTATATTAAAATTATTTAAATTTATTTAATACTTTTAAACATCTTAATTGAATCTTCAAAATTAATATGAAATGTACTCGATAAGTCCTTTATTATAGAGATCGAATTAAATTAATTGTTTTATTATTAAATTAATTAATTTAATTTAACCCATAAAATATTGAAAAGAAACAGAAAAAGGGTTAAATTTCAACAGATCTAATATTTATTGTTTAAAAATGTAATTTAATGTTTAATGGAGTTATATTTTTAAAGCTTTTATAATTTTACAATAAAATATTTTGTTTAAAGTTCAACTATAAATATAAAAATAATTTTCAAGTTTTTTTAATAATAAATGTTAATTCTATTCCAATTGATAATACAAAAATTAAATTTGAGTTAAAATGTAAATTTGTCACCATACTATTGGTGAATATTGAAATTTATCATTGTTTTTATTTTGATTAATATTTGTCATTATATTTTATAAATATGGTTAAATTTCCTCACAACGGTTATGTGATTGAATTTTATCACTAAACTTTTAATTTTATTCATTTCTTTCATTAATTTTAATTTTTAATTAGCTTTTACTTCTTAATATTGATTTTGATGATTTAAAATAAATTTTAACAAGAAAGTTTTATTTTAATAATTAATATTAATTCATTTTATAAATATTAAAAATAGTATATTTTATTTAGAATTTTATTTATTAAAAGAAATACTTGAACATAAAAATTTTAAAAATATTAAGTTTACTTTTTATATATAAATATTTTTTATTAATTGTCAATATAATATTAATTTAATAATTTACGTATTAAATTAAAATATTATTTTATTAATTTTTTCTTCAATTTATTTTAAATTAAAATTAAATAGTAAATTTTAATAAAAATTAAATTTTAGTGATAAAATTCAATAAAAATTAAAGCTACAAAATCAATAAAAATTAAAACTGCAAAATTCAAGATAAAGTTAAAACATAGTGGTATATTAATTTTTAACTCAAAAGTACAATGGCAAATATTAATCAAAATAAAGTATAGTGATAAATTTGCACATTAACCTATTTAATAGTAAAACTAATTTAGTTCAATCCCTATAATAGATAAAATGTCAAAGGTTTAAAGTTTGACAACTCCACTGAACTTAGCGTTGAGCCTCTGCCTTTCATCTTGGGAGAAACTGTCGGTGTTTTAAGCTCAAATTCCACAATCCACACCCAACTAATGATCACCTTAAATTGTACCATCAATATATGTAAATCAGAGGTAAAACATAGAGATTATTAAAGATCCAATCAAGAATTGGTGTAAAAAAGTTCAATATAAATCTTTTGTTATTTTAGTAGACAATATAACTCTTTATGTACTCCCCATCATAAATTAGGTTAGTGGTTGGATTTATGAACGGTTGAGCTAAACTTTGGATTACGGAGTTAAAATATGTCGAAGTCTTTATATTATTTATAAATGTGAAATTTAGTCTTTTATTTTTAGTAATTTAGTCCATTTACTTTTCATATTTTAAAATTCAAGTCCAACCGTTAACACTATTATAATTATTTTGTAAATTCAAGTTCATTAATCTAGTCATTTTGTTAATTATATTTGATATCAAGTGATTTTTTTTTAAATATTACACCAACTAATTTACTAAATTCCTAAAACTAAATTTATGAAGCGTGAGTTATTGTGAAGAGGAAAATAAGAGCTTATGATAATAAAACACTAAAAAATCTATAGCGTGGGAGTGAGTATTTATACCTGATTTTAGACCGCTTAACAGGCTACCCATAGCATGGAAATGCATAATGATTGGTTGCCCCTTTTGTCCAAACTAGGCAAGTATGTAAGGTAATGATTTTGTTGGCCCTGCATCCTCGGCTATGTCAAGTCTTTCTTAGCGAAATTGTCAATCCTTAAGAGCTACATTTTGTACCAGATGTTTTGTCACAGATGTTCTTCATCTGTGACATGTTTTGTCAACTGGTATAACGATAGCCTAACCTTTATTGCATTATATAATGTATTTTCTCCAAATATTAGTCTAACGAAAATGCCAAAAAAAGAAATGTTTATGGCAGGCTAAAGTTTCATATTGATTAAATTTGACATGTTTTAACACTTGGTATGTTTTGTCTTTTAACTTGTAACAGTAGTTTCATAGGGAGAAAAAATGTCATTGATCTAGTCAGACTTGAGACATACATTAAAAGTGCAAAGGATTTTGAAGTTAGATCATGATATTTTTGGATGTGTTATAAGGGATTGATATGCATGGATAAGATTTTAGTTATTCAGTGAAGTAAAATTTATGCACAGATTTTTGCCACCACTTCTAATGTGCATTAAGTTAATCACAACACAGTGCTTAAAAGACAAGTTTCATTTGTAAAAGGAGATATGATCGATCTTAATTTTTATACGCTGAGTTAAAGATCAAACCCTAATTTAATTTCTATTCCATCACATATATAATTTAAGCTACAAACATGTTTAAAGTGATCATATATATATATTGATATAATGAAAAGTTGAAGGGTGAGAATGGCGGCATTTGAGGTCGTGCAGAGAGTCGTAAGAGGAGAGGTTGAATGGTGTTGCGAGAAATTTTGGTAGAGTTTTGGTGTGTACCCATTTCCTGCAAGAGGGGCGTTTGTCCTGGTAAGTGGTTGGGGAGTAGAGATAACCTTCTAGCTAGGCAGCAATTGGACTTGATGGATTTGGAGACATGATGTGGAAAAGACTTGATGGGCTTCACGTATCGACCATGTAGGAAAGGGACATGACCTTTTGATTCGGCAAGGCTGGAGAGATGAGTTCCACATGTTTGAGTGTGCAGGAGTTGAGCAGCAAGAGCTATGCTAGGCGAGTTAGGCTGGCAAGCTAGTCCTTGACTAATAGCTGACTTTGGTCTCTTGGGACGAGGTTGATATATATATGTATATGTATATATATAAAAATTGAAGCATGATGAAGTGGAAGAGATCCAAAGATTGAATGGGGACTGGATGTATGAAGAAGTTGATTCTAACCTAGAAGATAATATTCACGAAACAGATCAAAGAAATGGATGGTTATCACGTACCATGATTTTGCAGCAAATACAGTAAATTTCCTGAAATTCTTTTTTTTTAATCCGATAATAATAATAACATGTATGATATTGATACAATAAAATTTCTAAAATTTCATTTTTAAAAATCAATAATAATAAAGAAAAAGCATACATGAGTGATATTGATTCGGCTGGCCTTGAAATTTTTAATCACAATAAGATGAACCGAAATAATATCACGTCGTGTCTACTCCCCCCACAAATATATATTCAGAGTTTTTCAGTTTTCAATTCCACGACTTGAACTCAACCGCCTTCCCCTCCTATAAATAGGAGCAGAGCTGAAGGGTTTTTCAGTCCCTTCACTGTTGATGCATGCCTCCTTTGGGAATTTTGATCATGATTTAAGATTTAGGTATTCCCATTACCATTCGATATTGTTGAATATTGTTGAATCCTATTATTAGCATATCTTACCATCCACGCTTTATATATTTTTTTATAAGTTAGGATAATATTCTTTAGAAAAATATTTAGTATATTATAAGTAGAGTTTTTAGACTCTATAAATAATATTGGTTCAAGGTTCACAAGTGTCCTATATAAATAAAGTAAAATATGAAAAAAACTCATAATAAATTTTTAATATATTATTTTTAAAATAAATATATACTATCATTGTATCAAATATTAACTCATATTTTTATCATCATAATTAATTCCTTAAAATAGAATAGAATGTAAAATGAGGTGTAATTAATATTGTACACATCACTATATACTAAGGCAGAGTTAATTTTAATCTTTATAGGTAGAAAAAAGGAATCGAATGGTCATTTTGTACCAAAAATATATATATATATTATAGTATTTTTGTACAAATATAAAAAATAAATGTATGTTTATTTTATGAGAACTGTTTTATGTCATTTAAAATTATCATGTCATTTCTCATTCATTTTACAATTTAAAATTAATGTTTAAGTAAAATTTTATATAATTAACTTTATCTTATAAAAATAATAGTTTTTCAATTATAATAAAAATAGTTATTTTTCTAACGTAAATAAATCCATGTATTCGTTTAAAAAGTAAATGACTATAAAAAAGAATGGGCAACAACAAATGTGTGCAAAATGATGCTTTCCATTTTCCAGTATGGTTCTACACTTATATTATTTAGTCATTGATTCGCACGTACATGTGTAGGAATAGTATAAACACGAATGCACGTGTCATGGCGGACCCACCGATCATCGAGCCGATCATCACCAACAGTGAAAAAAGCATGCGCCATCCATCGTTAAAAATATTATTGAGATTTTTTACTGCTTGTTAGATTATATAACAGAAATTTTTATCTATTTTTATGGGAAAAAATGCGCGTGTCTCTTACTAACATACAATGATTAATTTTTAATAGTAAAAATTAATAATTTTTTTAATAAAAATTAATTTATTATTTTAATCTAACGTATAAAATTAATTAATTTAAATATAATATAATTTTAATATAAAAATCTTATCGGCTTGTAATAATAATTAAAAATTAATTATTTAATATTTTTAAAATGTTATCAATTAATATAATAATATTATATTCTTTTTAATTGAGAACCAATTCAATCAAATTAAATTATCTACTAATATATGCACATAATAATATAGCACGGTTGATTCTCAAAGTCGGAAAGTTGGTTGAATAATTAGAATTTTATATATACAAAAAGAGATGAAGAAGGTCCCCCCCACTTTGTAGCGTTCCAATTTGGTTCGAACGTTCATTGGGTGTCATTGAACGGAAAAGACATAAAGTTACATGGATAGGATAAAATATGTTAATGTTTTTTTTATCAACAGCTGCTTGTCTTGGAAACACCGTACTTCCCCTCTGTCTAGGGTTGAGCCTCGAGTATTATATTATATATACAGAGAAGAGAATTAGGTAGATATAAATTCATGAACAGCTGTGTTTATAATTAAAACACACATTCCACTATAGCCTCTCACGTGCTTGAATTTTCTTTTGTGTATATTTTCTTTTTAAGTACCTAAAATAATTCAGAATTTAATTTAAATTTCAAATTTATGGAATCCAATATCGTTATTTAATAAAAATACTAAATAAGAATAAAATAACTTTTAAGATTTACAAGTATAGGTAGAAGGAATATACATTTAAATCAAAATCAAGTAGGATTAATCTGAAGAGTCTCGCTATTATAAAAATTTAATCAAATTAATTATTTTATTATTAAATAGAATAAATTAGTATTTATACTATTAAAGAGAATAAAATAAGGTTAATAGAGTTAACATTTATTGTTTAAAAATGAAAAATTATTTTATATACTCCACAAGTGGGTTAAGGGCTTGACAAGTGTATTATAATGTGTAGTAAAAGAATAAAAAAGTATTTACATAAATAAATGTGACATTTGTCACACTCTTAACCCATTTGTGGAGTTTAAGAAACTTGACTAGCGATATATCAAATAATTACCCATAAAAATATCATTTATAGAGTTAATATTTTTGAAGTCTTTATTGTTTCGTAAATGAAATCTTTTGTTTGGAACTGAACTATAATTGAAAAGAATAACTTTCAATACATTTTTTATACAATAAATATTAACTCTATTACAATTTAAACTTATATAATTCTATTTAATAGCATAAGGATTAAATTAATTGATTCAGTCTCTATAATACGAGACCTCTCGGATAATTTAATCTGTTTGAATTTAAAAGAAAAGTTGAATAGAACTTAAATCATACCATAATAAAAGTGAAGACAACTCACACATAATTTAAGCAATATAAAAGTCGAACCTAAAATGTTAATGTCAAAGCGTTGTTAGCAAACATTTGTATAAGTTTTCTTATATTGGATCCTTTCTTTAAAAAAGGAGAAGAAAAATCAGTTTTAGACGATACAAGAAATGGAAGGAAATCTAAACCAAGTAATCCTTTTGTTAAGAGACAAGAATCCTCATCTCCTTCCACAGCTTTTTTTGAGAAATTCAAAGGTTCCTCTTACTCTGATTAGTTGGCTTTCTTAATCGAGCAAAGGTGTCACATTAACGAAAGAACAAAGACAATTTGTGTGTCATGCGAGAGGTTCTTGATAAAAGAAGAAGCATTGATCTAATAAACAATTATTATTTCCTTTCCGGTCATGTTATTAGACAGTGAAAAATGAAGAGATATCAAGAATATATAGCAGTCAATTCATATTACAGGTGTTTCTAAGGGTTACATTCCAAAATAGGTACATTTTTTAAGTACTCAAAATATAATTTTATTATTCTAAAGGGACTAAACATAATATTTTTTCATTTTAGAGGAGTTAAAGTGTAATTTTATCATATGTTAACTAAAATTTTTATTATTCATAAATTTAAAATTTAATTCCTCTATTTTTATTTTCAGAAATTTAGTCCCTTTACTTTGTATATTTCAAAATTCAAGTCCAGGTTGTTAACATAGCCACTTTTTTGTTAAATTTTTATGGAACATTTTGAAATTTAAAAAATACTTATTTTGTAGCCAAGTAAATAAAAGAATAGCCTTGTAATAAACATGTAAAAAAAATGACGTGGCTGACAGAATAACCAAACAATTATATATGGTGTGTCACGTGTAACTTATGCTAATATATAGAGACTAATTTTTAACAGCATCTATGGATGACATTTTTAATAGAAGGATCAAAATGCTCTTTAATTTAACGTACAATGATTAATTTGCTTATTTTTTAATAGAAGAGACAAAATGTAATCTAATACCTAATATAAATACCTCCAAAGTACTTGATTTATATGTCAATTATTTTATTATAAATTTATCATGTAATTTTTTATACATATTTTGAATGTCCCATAATCAGATTATGTGTATATATATAAAACATAATATGATATAATACAATCTTGAATACGGATATCACCATTATATATAGCTCCTTACGAAGTCAATAGGGAAAGTTGAGGTCGCCGCCGGCTGCGGCCGTCAACCACACCCGGAATTGAAAATGTAAAGATTGTATAGCTGATTTGTTTGGTAAAGGTGGATTTATAAAATCGTAGGGCTTAGAATAGATTCGATTATAGATAAAAAAAAGTCAGGTAAAGTTCAGTCAGGCATGTATGCATGGGAACTAATAGTGGGCTGTATCAGTGCGAGGTTAGTGCTAATTCGTGTAAATAATCTGGGTTAAAATAAATAAAAAAAGATGAATGAGAAGTGGTCCCTAATTTTTTTAAGTGTTTCAATACTACGGTTATTAGATTATATTTGGATATTATGGAGTAGTTGGGTAAAAGTATTATCGATATACTTGTATTAATAGGTAAATTGTATTTTGTTTTTTATTTAAAAAATGAATATATTCTATTCATATTAGATTAAATAGTAAATTGGTCTTTTTTGTTAAAATTTTTATTTATTTTATTATTAAAAATAGTTTCTATATATTAGCATGAAGTATATATAACACATCACACGTCATTGTTTTGTTATTCTATCAGTCATATTAGTTTCTAACAATAAAAATGGATTAAATTTATTAAAAAGGAGATCAATTTGCTTTTTTATCTAATGTACATTGATTGATTTGTCCATTTTTAAATAGAGGAAATAAAATATAATTAGACACCTAATATCGGGCTTCAATCATATTTTTATCAAGTAGTTGTAAAAAGTGTAACTACTAAATTTATAATTATAAGGAATTGTTAGTACAAGTAATTCTAATTATTTTGACATGTTTGGTTGGCATTATATCGTTGTATTTTAAAAATGAATATTTTATAGTATAAGATAAATTTAAGTCTCAATATTTATATATTTTGTCAATTTGATCTTTATTAATTTTTGAGTTAAATTTGACCATTAATCTTTAATAAAGAGTCAATTTTTTTAACGAAAATATTGACTAACGATGTATGCGTAATAGTCCACGTGTACTTTATTTTGACATAATACTATTTGTCATATAGGCCACATCAATAAATAATTGAAAATTTATAAAAATAAAAATAAAATAAAAGCTCATAATTATAATATATATAAATTCAACAAAATTAGTATGAAGTACACTTGGATTATCGTGTTTAAAATTCAACATCAATTCGGCTTTTTTAAAGATTGATTGTCAAATTTGACTCTCTTTAAATGGTGATAGTCAAATTTAACTACCAAATAAATGTCAAATTGACAAAATTATAAACATTAATAGTTAAAATTTTTATTACGCGATGTTTAAAAAATTGAAATTCATTATGGCTAGTTGTGCCATAAATTATATATTTATATAGAATCTTTTCAAAACAATTTTTATATAATGTTTTAAGGTTAATTTTTACTATTTTAAATATAAAATAAATTTTACATTCATAACAAATTAATAAATTAAATAAAAATATAATTCGAGTTGAATAACTAGTATACAAGCTATTTTTACCCATTTCTTAACAGATTCAAATCGTTTTCCATTTTTCGATTTTTCTTCTCAGCTCTAACATGATCTCTTCGATTGAAGACTAAAATCTGGATGGAGCTCATTTACTGTATGCAGCCTAATGAACCCTAAATGAGAAAGAAAAAGCTTCTAAAGCCCATTTAGGCTGAAGAGGCCCCTTTTTAGAAGCAGTAATTAAACGACCAGCCAAGATGGGCTGTCTTATTCATAGCCTTTTTGTTGTTTTTTTTCCCTTTTCAACCCGTTATTTTCCCAAGTAATTTGTTCTGCGATTCATCATCTTCTTCATCTATATAATTTTTTATGTAATAAAGAGAAAAAAAAGGGTAATTGAATTGAGATCTTGAAGAACAGAGGGACAGTAGCTGGCGCAAGGCACCGGCCATGGAGGAATCTGTTAGAGAAGTGCTATTCGAAGCACGTCATCACGCCTCCCGGCCTTTCACTTCCAATTATCCTCCTCTTCCTCTTCAACAGGTCTCCTCTTTTCCTTTAACTTTATTTTATTCTTACAAATCAGCTCAGTTTTACAATTTTCTATTTTTTCTTCTCTAAATTCAGTCAAGTGAAGCTGATAAAGGCGGTTTCTTATCGTTTCTTTCCTCTCGAGGTATACTAGATTTAATTATTTAAACACCTTTATTCTTTTTTGTGTAATTCAATTGCGATACTGATATGATTAGTAACTATTTTTGTTTTTAGTATAATATATGTAGTTGATAGAATTGTTTAAAAAATTGATTCTTTTGTTGAGTGAAGGTGTAAGTCAGCTGAAAGAGAAATTGGTTGGCAATAAGAATCCGAAGAAAATAAAAAAACCAGTGTCATTGATTGTATCCCCTAGAGGTGAGCGTGTCGCTGTGGCTGCTGGAAATCAAGTCACTATATTGCGCAAGGAGGATGATTACCAGGAACCTTTTGGCATTTTTACAAGTAAGATTTGTGTTATCTAATTTATGCTCAATTATTTTTCTGATGAACATATATTTAGATTCTTTTTACTGATAGAAAGATAAAAGGTTCGGGGTGATTTAGATTCATAACAAGAAACTCGTGATGATTACAGGAAAAGAGTTCTTGGTATAAGATTGTACTCATTCCATGTTATAGCTTGAGGCAGAAGAAAATATATTTCTTTTTGGTTAAAGTTAGAATTATAAGTTCTTTATAGAAGCTGTTCCTTGCAGTTTATAATGGTCTCCAACTTGGCTTCTATGCATCAGGTCACAGCATTATTTCGTGTACATGTGGAGCTTGGTCAGAATCTCATGATATCCTTGGAATCGTTGATGATGCTGATGTAGTGTATTTTATTAAAGCAAATGGTGAAGAGATAACAAGGATTACTACAAGACATCTAAAAGTATCTTCAAAAGTAATAGGTCTGATTGCACCGGATGAGTCTGATGTAAAACAGTATTTCTTGTAAGCTTTTGTTTCACTCATGCTAGTTTTATTTCCGGTATGAATTCATATAACAACTTTTGCTTGATGATCATGTTGCTTGGATTTCTAAATATATTAAAGTACTATAGAAGGTGAAGAATTACTACATGCATGTATTTAATGGGCTTGTTTTCAGGTGTAGCTTCACCGTTTTGACATCTGATGGAGCTTTTCATCAAATTGAGATCAATCAAGAGCCAAGTGCCTCTATTTCCTCCTCTACAATCAACAGTGGCTTAGCTTTAAAAAAGCAATTCCCTCGAAATGTTTTCTGCTTTGACTATTGTCCAGAACTTTCTTTGCTTGTTGTTGTTGGTAGTGCTGGTGGCAACTCCATTACTGCTGATAGGAAATCTGGTATGGTTATATACTTTATTCTCCTTGACCTTAAATGAAAACTCAGATCTTAAATTTGAACTGTCTTTAAACCATTATGTTGCATGTCTCAAATCTTCTAGGCTTTGTTAAAAGTACTAAACTTAATCAAAGAAGCATTTGTACCTGTATGATAGAGGATTGGATGAGCAGATGAACTTTTACCATTATCACCTTTTAGTTTAAGACTTAATAGTTCCTTTTTATCATTCTTTATAGGATCCTGTTATCTTTCTCTTTGGCGTAAAGGTCAGGATTTGGTTTTGGAGCCTGTAGCCTCTACTCAATTTGAGGGCCTTTACGGTGAGCAACAAGGTTATGCAGCTCATCTTGCCTACCCAAAGGTGTTAATCTCACCCCAAGGAAATTATATTGCCACTTTGGATATGAATGGATGTTTGCATATCTTTAAGCTGGATAAAGAAAGCTGTTTGGTTACGAGTTTTGCTTTCAGAGTGAGAACTAATTCTCAAGTGACTGATGAACTGTTAAATGGATGCTCAGAAATTTTAGCTGACATTGTTGATTTTACTTGGTGGTCTGACCACATTCTTACTCTTGGTAAACGAAATGGCTTTGTTACCATGCTTGACATTCTTAGTGGTCTGAAACTAATAGAGAATGAACCTATATATTCTCAGCCTGTTGTAGAAAGGGTACAGAAGTTTGAAGGATATCTTTTTGTTTTAGAGAGTTTATCATCTGAAAATGAGTTTGATTTATCTAATAGTAATAGAATAACACATGACTTGAATCAAAGAGAGGAAACTTCTGAAAATGGATCCAATCTATCTGACATTTCTAAGTTGCATTGGAGTTTGAGATCTTTCTCAGAAAGATCTGTTCCTGAAATGTTTAAGATACTAATTGGTAGTTCTAAGCATCAAGCTGCCTTGGACTTTGCTGACCGTCATGGATTGGATAGGGATGAAGTTCTAAAGTCACAGTGGTTGGGTTCTGGCCAAGGAATAAACGACATACATGCCTTCTTGTCAAACATTAAAGATAAAGTTTTTGTGCTTTCTGAGTGTGTAAATAAAGTTGGGTCATCAGAAGAAGTAGCAAAGGCTTTACTTGCATTTGGCCTGCAGTTAACTAACGGATACAAATTCTCTGAATCAAACAGCCAAGAATCTGATGAGATTTGGGATTTCCGTATGTCTAGACTTCAGCTGTTGCAATTCCATGACAGGTTGGAAACATTTATTGGGATAAACATGGGCAGGTATGTGCTTTCCAGCTTTTAATAGTTGCACATGCTACTTCTAGTTTTGAATGTATAGAGGTTTCCACTTTCTTTTGTTTCTACTGATCGATGGTTTAATGACATGGGGTTTGTAGGTTTTCCGTGCAGGAATACAGCAAGTTCCGTGTTATGCCAATGAATGAAGCAGCCATTGCACTTGCTGAAACGGGGAAAATTGGGGCTTTAAACCTCCTGTTCAAGCGTCATCCTTATTCACTTGTTCATTTCATGTTAGATATTTTGGCCGCTATTCCGGAAACAATTCCTGTGCAAACATATGCGCAGCTGCTTCCTGGAAAGTCTCCTCCTGCAAGTACTGCTATGAGGGAAGAAGATTGGGTTGAATGTGACAAAATGGTAAGTTTTATTAATAAATTACCCGAGAACCATGACATTGGGAGTCAAATTAGAACTGAACCTGTTGTCAAGAGATTGCTAGGATCTTTTTGGCCTTCAACAGATGACCTTGTAGTTTGGTATAAGAATAGAGCTAGAGATATTGATTCCTACAGTGGGTTGCTGGACAACTGCCTCTGCTTGATTGACTTTGCTTGCCAGAAGGGTGTCTATGGGTTAAAGCAGTTTCATGAGGACATCTCATACCTGCACCAACTGGTTTATGCTGATAATGATGGTGAGATAAGTACCAGCATGAGTCTTGTTGCATGGGAACAATTATCTGACTATGAAAAATTTAGAACAATGCTTCAAAGGTGCAAAGAGGAAAATGTTGTTGAATCATTACGGAATAAGGCAATTCCATTTATGCACAAAAGGTCCCATAGTGTTACCTTGGCTACCCAACAGCACACTGCAGATGGCCATTCCGAAGTAGATCATACTAAGGGTGAGTCATTTCTGGTTAGATGGCTAAAAGAGATATCTTTGGCCAATAAATTAGATTTATGCTTGATGGTTATTGAGGAAGGGTGCAGGGAGCTCCAAAGCTGTGGCTTCTTCAAGAATGAGGTTGAAGTTGTAGATTGTGCTCTGCAATGTGTATACTTATTTACAGTTACAGATAGGTGGAGTACCATGTCTGCAATATTATCAAAGCTTCCGCATAAGCAAGGTAGTTTCTGCATCAAATGGACCCAACTCGCTCAAAATATTCTACTTTATTACTTCCAATCTGTTTTTCTTTTTGTTGTTAATCATTAATCAGTTTCACATGATTGTACAAAGTGTGAAGGGGCTTGGAATGAATTATGATTTTCATTTCATCTTGGTAGTGTCCTTATATTGTGCACAGACTGGTTAGGTCCTTCCATGCTGGATTATATTAGTGGCATTTAAAAATCTTTTACTTTAGGAAATAAGGCTATATAAGGTTTAATTTAGGGCTGTAAGTAAGATGGAGAGTTTTGAGTGAATTAAGATTTTAGAAGTCATATATGCTCTGGTTCTCTGTCTTTCTCCTCCTTTTCATCCTCCAAGGGCTTGAGTTGTTTCCATTTCTCCACCTGGGTCCGTCTCTTCTTTGATTCCAGATCCCTTTATAACTTTAGGCCTCAGTTTTGTCACATTGAGCTCTTATTCTCCATCTATAATTAATTCAGATTCTGAAATATGCATTGGCATCCTTGATCAAAGATGTAAAGTGGCAGAAGGCCATATAGAAGCAGGGAGACTTTTGGCCTTTTACCAGGTTTGTCTTCATTCTTCTATGCTTTTATCATGACAAATGTGAGTGTGAATTTTGTTTCAAATTGTTTCCCTTTTAAGCATCAGTTTGAGGTGTTTATCCTGCAGAGCTCAATGCTATAGGTAGACTAAGTCTATGTTGATGATATTTTTCTACAGGTCCCAAAACCAATGAATTTTTTCTTAGAAGCCCATTCTGATGAAAAAGGTGTAAAACAGATTATTCGCCTCATACTCTCAAAATTTATCCGCCGTCAGCCTGGCCGATCTGATAATGAGTGGGCAAACATGTGGCGTGATATGCTGTGCTTGCAGGAGAAGGCTTTTCCTTTTCTGGACCTTGAATATCTGTTAACAGAGTTCTGTAGAGGACTGTTAAAAGCAGGGAAGTTTTCTCTTGCAAGAAGTTACTTAAGGGGTACAAGTTCAGCATCCTTGGCAACAGAAAAAGCAGAAAATCTTGTTATTCAAGCTGCAAGGGAGTATTTCTTCTCAGCTTCAAGTCTGTCTTGCTCTGAAGTAAGTTTGGAGTCAGTTCATGATCTTTTATGGCTTAGTTTATACAGGAATAGCTTAATAATCCAAAACTCTGGTATCCTTCTAAAAGATTAATCTCATGTATGATTCCTCTGTTATGATCATTAAAATCAATCGAATCCCTGTTCAACTGATTGAGCTATTGTGATTCAATGATGACAGCATAAATTCATATTGTGGTTCAATGATGTCAAAAGGAATGAAATATACTGTTTTTTCTTTTTGTTTTTCATTCAGAAAACAAAAAATTGATTGTGTTGCTTTAACTTGTTTCAGATCTGGAAGGCTAAGGAATGCCTGAACTTATTTCCAAGTAGCAGAAATGTTAAAGCAGAGGCTGATATTATTGATGCACTTACTGTTAAACTTCCATACCTTGGAGTGACTCTTCTACCAGTGCAATTTAGGCAAATAAAAGATCCAATGGAAATTATTAAAATGGCAGTCACAAGTCAAGCTGGAGCTTATCTACATGTTGATGAACTAATTGAGGTTGCCAAACTTCTTGGATTGAGCTCCTTGGATGAAATATCAGCTGTGGAGGAAGTTATTGCTAGGGAAGCTGCAGTTTCAGGTGATCTGCAGTTGGCCTTTGATCTCTGCCTTGTTCTGGCCAAAAAGGGTCATGGTCTTGTTTGGGATTTATGTGCTGCTCTAGCAAGGGGTCCTCTTGAGAATATGGACATTAGTTCTCGAAAGCAGCTACTGGGTTTTGCTTTGAGCCATTGTGATGAGGAGTCAATTAGTGAGTTGCTCCTTGCATGGAAAGATTTAGACATGCAAGGGCAGTGTGAGACTTTGATGACGTTGACAGGGACCAATGCTCCGAATTTCTCCATTCAAGGTTCCTCCGTAATCTCACTTCCAGGTTACAGTATTCAAGATATTGTCGACCTGAAAAATTCATCTGAACTGGCTGATGGGTTTAATGGTGCTGATCAAGAAAATCATTTCAGTAGCATTAAAAATACGCTTTCTCTTGTTGCTAAAAATCTGCCTGTTGAAAATGGAACAAATTGGGATCTGATTTTGCAAGAAAATGGAAAGATTTTATCTTTTGCTGCAATACAACTTCCATGGTTGCTTGAATTAACTAGAAAAGAAGATTACAGTAAGAAATTTACTTCTGGCTTGATTCCTGGGAAGCCATATGTAAGTGTAAGAACACAAACTGTGATAACTATTTTGTCCTGGTTGGCGAGGAATGGTTTTGCTCCTAGAGACGATTTGATTGCTTCTCTGGCAAAATCAATTTTAGAACCGCCAGCTACTGAAGAGGAAGATGTCATTGGTTGTTCCTTCCTATTAAATCTTGTGGATGCTTTTAGTGGTGTACAAGTAATTGAAGAGCAGCTGAGAACAAGGGAAAACTACCTCGAAACATGTAGTATTATGAATGTTGGAATGACCTATAGCATATTACATAATACTGGAGTTGATTGTGAAGGTCCTACTCAGAGGAGAGAGCTGCTACTCGGGAAGTTTAGAGAAAAGAATAAGCCACTTAATGCTGGTAATAGACTTAGTTCCTGTAGTTAACTGCTTAAACCAGACCACATAATTTTGCTTGCACTATCCTACATGCACTTTCATGCAATGATGTTCCTTTTTTCTGTTTTACTTGTTTTCAGATGACATAAATAGGATCGATGCAGTACAATCCTCATTTTGGAGGGAATGGAAACTAAAATTAGAAGAGAAAAAGCGTGTCACAGAACATTCTAGATTCTTAGAGCAAATAATTCCTGGGGTTGAAACTACACGTTTTCTGTCTGGTGATGCCAGTTACATTGAGAGTGTCATTTTTTCTCTAATTGAATCTTTGACATTGGAGAAGAAGCACATTTTAAAGGATATTTTGAGAATGGCTGATACCTATGGCCTAAACAGAGCTGAGGTATGTGGCCGTGCATGTATATGTTTCTTAGCTCAAAATGGTAGATTATTATGGTATGCCCTTCTAAGCCATTAAATGACCTTTTTTTTTCTTTTGCAGGTAATACGCAGGTACTTAACTTCAATCCTTATTTCTGAGATCTGGACCAATGATGACATCATGGCTGAGATCTCAGAAATTAAGGGAGAAATACTTGATAATGCTGCTGAAACTATCCAAACCATATCATTGATCGTATACCCTGCAGTTGATGGTTGTAATAAGCACCGCCTTGCTTACATCTATAGCCTCCTCTCTGACTGCTATAAGAAGTTAGAGGAAAGCAAAGAACCTTTACCAATGATACTCTCGGATCAAACACATGCATTATCTTTGGGATTAGTTCATTATTACAAGGTTATTGAGGAAGAATGTAAAAGAATTTCCTTTGTGAAAGACCTAAACTTCAAAAATATTACTGGATTAGGTGGTTTGAATCTGCAGTGTTTCAGTAGTGAAGTCTATGCTCATACCAATGAATTTAGCTTGGAAGCTTTGTCTGAAATGGTAAAGACTCTGGTCAGTGTCTACAGGGATCCAGTGCCTGAGGGTCTCATATCGTGGCAGGATGTCCGCAAACATTATATACTGCGTTTATTGACAAAATTGAATGATAGATTTAGAACAGAGTTTAGCACTAAGAACCCTGAAACTTTTCTGAACACAAGCAGTGAACTTGAGCATATATATGACTTGTGTAGAAAACATATTATACTCTTAGAACCTTCAGAGGCATTGGATATTATGAAGCAATATTTCATTGTAATCTTACCTCCAGATGGTGCATATGAGAATCTACCTGATAACTCGACATGGCAAGACTGCTTGATCTTCCTTTTGAATTTCTGGATCAGGTTGACCGAAGAAATGCAAGAATTTGCTTCCGCCGAGATTTCTGTAGAGAAAATCAAGTTCCACCCAGGTTGCTTAATGAGTTGTTTAAAGGTTTTCATGAGGTTGGTAATGGAGGACTCTGTTTCTCCTAGTCAGAGCTGGAGCACCATTGTTGACTATGTCAAAAATGGTTTAATCAGTGACCCTTCTAGAGACATTTTCACTTTCTGCAGAGCTATGATATTTTCTGGCTGTGGTTTCGCCACTATTTCAGAAGTATTTGTTGAAGCACTGCAACACCATGCAACCACTGTAACTGCATCAGCTGAAACTGAGTTCCAGAATCTTTCCCATCTTTATTTAAAAGTGCTAGAACCAATTTTACAGGATTTGGCTAATGGATCTCGGGAACACCAGAAATTATATCAGTTGATATCATCTCTGAGCAATTTAGAGGGTGATTTCAACGAGTTAAAGAAAGTCAGGTGTGCAGTTTGGGAAAGACTTGCCAGATTCTCTGAAGATTTGCTGCTAGCTAGTAATGTTCGAGTTCATGTCTTAGAGCTTATGCAATTTATCGCTGGTAAAAGTGTGAAGGGTTTATCTTCTGAGCTGCAGCTAAATGTTCATCCATGGGTAGGGTGGGATGAGTCACTATGTGCTAATAACAAGAGCCAAATTACTTCAAATGATGGGTTGCCCGAGCAAATAGATACTTCCAGCAGGTTTACAAGTACTTTAGTTGCCCTGAGATCATCTCAACTTATGGCAGCCATTTCTCCTGGCTTTGAAATCACCCCCGATGACCTATCAAGTGTTGATACGGCAGTTTCTTGCTTCTTAAAATTGTGTGCCATTGCCAATGCAGATCCTCATCTCGATGTTTTGGTAGTCATTTTGGAAGAGTGGGAAGGGCTTTTCATGATTAAGAAAGAAGAGGAAGCCTCTCCAGAATTATCTAATGCAGAAAATAGCTGGAGCGATGATTGGGATGAAGGATGGGAGAGCTTTCAGGAAATTGAACCTTTGGAGAGAGAAAAGAAAGGGGATTCGCTTTTGATCCATCCTTTACACGAGTCTTGGACAGAGATTTTCAAGCTCCTTATTAAAGCATCTCGAGTTAAAGATGTCTTAAAGCTGATTGACCAATCCATATCAAAACCCGGTGGAGTATTACTTGATGAAGGCGATGCAAGGAACTTGAATGACATCGTACTCGGAATGGATTGTTTCATGGCTTCAAAGATGATGCTTTTACTTCCTTATGAAGGGTTGCAGGTGGAGTCTTTGACTGCACTCGAAAACAAGATGAAACAAGGTACTTCTGACATTGCCAACGACCACGAGTTCTTAACGCTAATCCTCTCCTCAGGGATTTTATCAACTGTCATCAACAAATCTTCCTTCGGCACTATTTTCTCCTATGTCTGCTATTTAGTAGGCAATTTCTCTCATCAGTTCCAAGAAGCACAATTGCCAAAGCTTAGAAAGGAAGGAAGCAATGAACATGGAAACACCAAGGGAGACATCTTGTTTCTATTTGCAAGAATCTTGTTCCCCACATTCATATTGGAGCTCGTTAAGGCAGATCAGCTGATTCTAGCAGGATTTATGATCACAAAATTCATGCACACAAATGCTTCATTTAGACTCATCAACGTTGCAGAGGCAAGTCTTAGAAGATACTTGGAGAGACAATTCCAGGTACAAGAACACAACAAGATTGATGAAACGAGTTGTTACGAACCATTGAAGAACACAGTTTCAAGCTTGAGAGACAAGTTAGGGAACTCACTTCAATCTGCTTTGTCACTACTTCCTAAGAATGAAAGCAATAGATAAAGAAAAGCCTGCTTTGAGCGGCTTTTAAGAAAAAATCATGGAGCTTTGCAGAGTCATTGTAGAAACTAGCAAAAGACCATGAAAAGTATTGGATATATGTAATTTTGGATAATGTACACAAAATTTTAGGGGGGTCGTCGACCCAAAGTGCCTGAGAGGACAAGTTTTCGTATACTTGTAATCGTCATGGATTGGATGAAGGATCTAATTTATGTGATTTATTGAATCTTTCTTTCTTTCTTTCTTATAGAAAATGAATTATTATTGTATCCTGATTGCTGCTCGGTTTGGTATTTAGTTAAGAATTCTAAATTTTTGTGGTGGCGATAGTCAGTACTTTCATCTGCGATTTAGTTTATGCATTATTAAATTAACGTGCACGAGCATCGTCACCAAGGATAGTTATTACGTCAGATCTAATCTTTTTAATCTTTTCGGTTTCTTAAGCTCACCAACGTATATCCAGATTATTAAAGAAGTGATAATGATAGAGTTGCCCACATCAAGCCCTCCTCTTATAAATACCCCTTTTTCAAGGAAAAAGAACTAATACAAATCTCAAACCTCCATCGTGTATTTTTAATATTGGTAAAAAAAATAAAATTGATAAGAAATAAAAGTCCAAATTTAGAGTGAATTTCAATTTTGTTTTATATAACACATTAATACAAATTAGAAACACTTTTAAACTAACAAAATTATTATTTATTATATAACAAAATTGACATTAAATTTTATTTTATTTTATTTATATATACAACAAAATTTTAATATTAATTAATTATTAATGATAGTCAGAATCATATTAATTAATATATTAGATTAATTATATATAACAGGCTTTATCACGTCTAGCCGAGCGAGAATATCTTGTCCGGCTTAAAACTAGACATTGCTTTGAGTGAATCGAGTAAATAGATGGCATTTCTAATGTTCTCTTTCTTTCTACATGGAGTAATTTAGTGCGTATTATGACTTTGGAAATAAAACCATTTTCACCTACTCATCAAAAGAAGAGAAATTTTAAAAAACTAATTATATCTAAAATAATCGGATGGAGTTTATTCAATTAATTGAATAAATTATTTAAAATATTTAAAAGAAAAAAATTAAACTAATTTAATTTTCAATTCAATCGATTCGACCAATCGAGTACTCGATTCACAAGTTAACCATTCCAACTCTTATTCTGAACCGATATCTTATGATTTTTTATCCAACCAATCTATCCAAACAGTTCGATTCTGAAATCAGTGATTATATCTTATCAAGAATCTTAATCAACTTAAACATAAAACATAAAATCAAGTCTTCGATTGACATCATATTCAATTTCTGGACAAAAATTACCCTTACCCTTTATGTTAAAAAAAAATCTAAACCAAGTACCCATTAAGAATTATGAAGCACTCTAGAAAAAAAGAATAATATCAAAATCAGAAAGATTTTGAAACTTGGTTAATTATTTTTAATGCTGAACTACTGACAGCCAAAAAAAAACCAAATCATGAATAGTCGATAATGACCTATTATATAACTCATATCTTCTTTATTGGGTAGACCCCTATTTTCTTATACACTGTATTTTTACCTCTTTTACCATAAAATCAAAATACAAACCCTCCAATCTGTATCAAGTAGCAATTGCATCTCTAAAAGGGAAATGAGTTATGTTGTTGCTTTCTACCTACCAAGAAAATCCTTGGTGACCCTGTATGTAGCCCAAACATCACTCTCAATCATTTAGTGGCTCTGCCTCAGGGTCCCTTTCTTTCATAGCTGTCCAATTTTCCATCTCTGAAAAGAAAATAATAATAATAATCATCAAAATGTTTGAAAAGAGAACAGCTTGAAGTGACTTGAAAGATAACACAGGAAAATGAAGGATGTTTGGTGTGATATGATGTTGTATACATACTTGGCTTGTCTGAAATTGCCATCAATCGTCTTTGCAAGATAGAGGCCACGAAGAGGAAAATCGAGCACATACCGAACATAACAGTGATGGGAAATGCATTAACCTTCACAGCCAAAACAAACATTAGCTGGTTAGTTACAGAGTTAAAGCTTTATTGGGTTTGGTCTATGGCACATGATCAAATAAAGCTATTATAGAAAAGCTTATAACATACGTTGTACAACACGATGCAGACAAAGATGTTGAGAGGAATGCGGAAAAAGTTCATAATGGTGCTCCTAGCTTCCTCTGGGATGTACTGGGATCTCATTTTCATAATGGATGGCCAGAATATCCCTACACATGCCTCAAAAGTACAGAAGCCAAGAAGCTGAAGACAGCCAGCAAATGAGATGCTTCCGCCTTTCTCCTTTGAAGGAGGCACCAACAACTGTTACAATCCATATAGTTAGGAATCACTCAATAGAATAATCTACAGATATATATATATATATATATATAGAGAGAGAGAGAGAGAGAGAGATGTTCGAACATACATTAGTTATAATGGGAAGCAGGAGAGAGGCAGAGGAAATCACGAAAACAATCTGCATGTAGCTTTCTACCCTGGGTGATGAGCGAGCCATCAATCGAGATGCAAGGGAGCTTCCCAGCATAGAAGCCAACATGAATGTGGCAAAAATAAAACCGTGAGGGATCTCTTCATCATTGGGGCTCAAAGCAGGAGTCCAAAGGAACACAAAGGTGTACATTGAACCTTCAAACAGAGACTGGATGGCACCCAGCACAGCAATTTTTTCATCTGAAGTGCACAAAAAATTAGACTAAAGGGAACAAAAAGAAAGCTAAGGAAATAATTATTGCACGATGGAGGATGACTGACAACAAGAAGGCATCAAGAGACAGTACTTGGCCTGCAACTTGTCAATCTGATCAATGTATGAGTTTATAATAAATATTGAACTCTACCAGAAGCTATTGCTACAGCAGCACCCCTAAACTGGGTGAGCAGGTCCTTATTTTCTGAGGAATCTCCAAAATTTTCAGTCCATGATGATAAAATAATGGCCATTCCAATGGCAAGAAAGCATGCAGCAGCATCAAAAGGAGCCACAGGTCCAAGGGATAGTGAATCAACCAGTAGGTTCCCGAACAACCCAGACAAAATGGCAACAAGACCATTGCCAAGAAATATTGCCTTAGAAAATGTTAGTGACAACCATTGTTGCTCAAAGCCCCTCTGCAAAGATTAGAAGCAGAAATAGAATTGTAAGAACAAGATTAAATTTAAAGGAGATATCAACATCAGTGATGCAGGCGAGAATGTAGCTAAGCAGAAACAGATGGTTCATGCCTTGACATCTTTGAAAACAATGATGGAAAGTTCAAGAATCGAAGTTTGCATTTTCCTATATACCATTTTCAATATGAGATGTCAGCTAAATGTCTTTGTCATTGTTTTTTTCCCCCAAAATAGGGCATGGTGGCAAACAACCTGACAGACTAACACACAGCATCCATAATAGTAAGGAAACAAGAGTAAAGGGCACAAAATCAAACACATATATGCCGTAAGTTGTAAGCTTGACTGATATGCATAAGAGTAAAGAGCACAAAACAATTGCTCACCTTATTATGTTCAGCAACAAGCCAAGACTCAAATGCTGAAAACAGAAGGGAGGTGGCGATACCTCCCAAAACACGACCTATCATCAAAATTTTGTATTGAGGAGAGTGCTTGGTGATGCAACTAAGTATGTAAGTTATGCAGTAAGTAACACATGCCCTCCTTCGGCCCCTGAATAGAACAAAAGGTATTTTAGCATTTAAGAAAAAACCTTCGACATTCATTCATTGAGTATGACAGGATCACAACAGAAGCCACAGTAAAAGCTTACTGTTTGTCAGCTAGAGATCCAACAATTGTGCCAAACAACATGGAAGATCCAAAACCAGCAATAAAAAGCTGTCCAATCTCCCCTTTTCCAAAGCCATATGTACTGTAAAGATAGTAAACATATGGACCCTGCAGCCAGTCTCCAGCTATTGATACATAAACAACCATTTATCAGAACAGCAAGACAGATATATCACCCAATGACCATGAAGGTTATCTTTCACAATTACCAGATCATAGCTCCAGAAGGTTATCATTCAAACATAAGTAGTAATATGTTTATGATGCATTTGATTAAGATCGTTACAGATATGTCATCATAAAAGACTTGTATCAAAAGCTAGATTGACCACAAATTTTGATACAATTCAAATTCATGACCAATGGCATCTCAGACCATTAAATCTCAAGTAGATACCTAGATTAGAAAGTATCACCCCTACATCTATTGCCACAAAACTTATTAAAGAAGTTAACACAACGGTGCTAAACTCAGCAAGAATCACGAGTTCAAGGCTTCCACTGTAAGCTCTAACAACAATGGATAGTTTCATCCTCAAAGATTTGGTTGTTTCTTTATCCAAGTAATAGCAACCTATCACCAACACACACAAAGATCCAATGTCTCAACCAGAAAACAGAAAGGGACCGACAATCCACATAACGCTTATTGGAAGTCATTTTCTTTACTCTTTCCTTTTACAAGCTGAAACATATGCAGGTTATCCCGTTTTCCATTTCAAAGTGAAACCAAATCACAAAAGAAAAAAATTCAATTACACTCTAAAAGTGAACATCTAGGGAATAGGTTGTGGATTCACGCGCGCGCACACACAAATAAAAACCAGCATTAGATCAGATACATGTTAAGAGTAAAAATAAAAGTGAGATCTAAAGGACAGAAATTAAATCAGATCTGAGTAAATACAAAAAAAAAAATGAGGGGGAGTTATATAGTTACCCATCATGAGAGAGTAAACAACGAGGTAATTGTTCTTAAAGGAATTGAAAGCAGGGGAAGTGTTGATTCGATCTTTGCTGTTCTTGCTTAGCTCTAATGCTGCAACCACTGCTCCCAATGCACCGAACACCATGAAATAGAACAGTTCCATTGTTTCTTCTGCCTAATACTACTACTCACGGTCAAATTTTCTCCCCTTTTTCTCCTTCTGCGAGAGGACGCAGAGATTTTAATATGAAGTTGCGAAGACGAAAGCCAATGTGTTGGGCTTTTAATCAATGAAAAGAGCTCGCATTTTGATTTTTACCTTTTAATGGAGAAAAGGAGTGGGTCAATTTGAAGTGTTCAGAAGTAATGGGTATATTGGATGTGGGATAAATGATGGGGACGAGTAACTGTGGATGAAATGGGAAACAGAATCGGAGTACGCGTTTGGCACAACTTGATAGGAATTTTATATTTTGAATGTAACACGTGGCAGGATCTGGGTTATCCGATATGAATAGTATTAAGGAAGAGGAGGTGTCGGTGGCTCAGATGGCGTAGGCATCATTTGTACTTTGACAAAGGCTCCTTTTGGTCGGGAGACCTGCGACGGTGGGAAAGTGAATGGGTTAATAACCAAATCAATGGTCTAATACGTCAAATAATTTGTTTTCGATTTAATTAAAATTTATAAATATTTAAAAAAATTATTCAATTGTCAATTTTTAATTCAATTTTTAAATTTAAGCTATTTGCTTAAAAGTTGATTCAACCCATTATCCAAATAGATATATTAATTACTTTCCAATTTAACTAGCTAGACCGATTTGGTTCAAATAGCACTGGTTTGAATTTTTATATTCAAATCATTCTAAATTTAAATTTCTAAAAGGTTTAGAATTTTGAACCAATAAACTCAACTTAATTCATACATGAACTCAAAATTAATCCAAACACAAAATAATATAAAGTTAATATAATCCAAATCCCAAAATAACTCATGGTCAAAATGAGTTGATCAAATAACTAAAATAGATCAATGCTCAAAATGATACAAACTCATAACCACCCCAACTTGCCCAAATTCAAAATAATCCAAAATCGAGACTGAATCGAAAATCTTAAAATCCAAATTAACCCAACCCAAATCAAATCTACTAATCCAATTAACAAATTTGACTAGTCTACGTATTGGTGTATTTTGCGTGTTTAAGATTTTGTTGTAATGATTTATATTAAATACATTTTGAAATTATATCGTGTTGCAGAAGTTTGGGCTTTGTCACGGAAAAAAGTGAGTTTTCCTTTGAAGGTTAGAGAAGAAAAGGGAAAAAGAAATCATGCAATTGTTATGTAATTACACAGAACATGTACTGACAATTCTGAACTATAATGTTCATCGGCAGTGGCGGCCTACTAATGGTCGTATCAAAATGTAACTACACTCGTGTAAATAACTGCATCAATTCCGAGTCAGCTGAAATCTAGCAAGCAAAGTATACAAAAGCCATTATAGCCCTTCCAAATAAACAACCCTGTCTTCCGGCAATTTTCTTTTTCTTCAAGTTTTAACCCTAAGCTTCGCGGCTTTACAAAGGTACCACAAGTTTAATCACTGTTCTTCTTTACTGGATGGAATGTTAAAGTTTACATGTATATGATGCTTACTCAGGAATCCAGTAGCCTGTATATCGTAATTTCTTGCTGTTTGAAATATCGACGATCCTCTTCATCAACAAGCACGAGATTCAAGTAATACTTCACGCTGAATTTGTTGTTTATGTTGCGATGCGTCGGCGTCAGTTCATATGGGCTGAGAAACAGCCTGATTGGAATTGATTCACCTTCAATACCAAGAACATGATATGAGCATAATACACAATTTAATAAAACTAAAATTTCAGCCCAAATCAACATCCTTCAAAGAAAACAAGTTATGAACATACCTCTGACAGGAGCACCATCCATCAACTCATATTTAGCTAGTGTCTCAGTCTCAACATGGGTATTTGCTCCTGATCCTGTTGACTCTCGACGCCGTATCTCAAGATCCATATTCTTAATCTTGATCCTCACAAGAAGAAAATATATCTTGCCGATAATAACATCTTTCAGATGATACCTGTGCAAATTGGATTTCAATAAGTAAGAACTTCAATATATAGTCAAAACTACTTCACAGAAAGTGACTTGGAAATTTGGTTCTTATAGTAGTATAAGTTCAAGAACTTAAATCCTATATGACCACTGACCTAAGCCAGCCTATTATTCCAGATTTAAGCAAGATCATTAGATGTTTGACTTACTTGCTTTTATTGTACTCAAATTCAATGTGCAGGCAGTCTTCAATTCCAACTTCCATCTGTAGATCGGATTTGATATTCATTAAAATTAAATATTATGAATGAAATCAGTGGTGAGCAGCTCATTAGCAAATGATGAAACAAACAATCTGATGTTCATAATCATAAGAATAAGTTAAAACTATTGCACACACCTTGATGCTATTGTTGATGGATGGAGGTGGAGAATAATTGCGAACCTGATACACATAAACCAAGCAAAAGATAAGTAGCCAAGACTGCATAACCGATAAATTGTATATAGCTATATAGATTGATGCTGATTTTCGTGTATAAGAGAAGCATATCAGGTATGAGGGGGAAACCATGACAGACAATTTAAGTTCTGCCTTTAGTGGCACACAATGTATATGCTTATTTGCATAATAGTGTTAGTACATATGAGAGTAAGGAGCCATAGTATGCTAAGCAAAAAGGAGATGAGATAAAGAAAGCAAAAATTGAAGAGAAAAGGAAGTGGATGCTGCATACCATAAAGTCCTGGTATTCCACTATGCTTCCACCATAATTACGGCTGACTGTCACTTTCAGGACATACCTGAGGAAAGCATAATCAAACTACTATACGATGAGTTGTCACATTATAGCCTCAAATTAACAACCTCGTCATCAGACAAACAAAACTAAACCATTTCATAACTTCAAAATAAGCATCTTTTAGTAACATGAATCGGGATAATTATAATCTTTATTAAGGTAAGTACTCCAAAACTATTATCATGATAAGAATCTGATTAATAATCCTTGAAAATACATAGCAAACAAACTTTTGGTGATCAGGGAACCACTCTTTTCAAATTGATCAAAAGAAAAATGAACAAAATTCTTCAAAGAGTTTAAGCAGTGGGTAGCATACCTGAGCCGCACATTCACACCACTATAAGTTTCATATGGCATTTCAACCGTAGAAAACTCAAATGGGTAAGTTTTCCTTTCATATATATCCCCAGGAACATCCAACTCACGTACTGCAAATATTATGAATATACAAAAGATTACAAAAACTCAACAGTCTACAAGAACTTATTATATGCAAAAATATTTTAACAGACTGAAAAAGGATATAAATATCACAAACTGCAAAGCACAAACTGTACTCTTTGAGTTTTTATTTTCACCCACATCCATTCCAAATGCAACTAATGGAAATTAATTCCTAAGTTGAAGAATGTTGAAACAATTTCCAGGAAAAGCAAACAACAGTAAGGTCAGACTACAGTACTCACCAAGAGAGGTGAAATCATAAAAGTTGCCTCTGTCAAAATACATCTCTGCAAGCAAAATCAAAGTTTGTATAAATTTCATTCGACAAGAAACAACACTCTCAAATGTTCAACCTCATTCTTTCTACCACATCTGAATGATATTTAAAAATTGGGATCAACACACTGAACAAGGGACAGGGACCGACCTATTTGACCAAGAAGCTCGACTTTCACACCATTATGTTCAATTTTCTTCCCTTGAAGTGGTTCTATGGAGATCTGAAGGCGACAAAGAAATATCTTCAAAATTTGAAGGTTGATAGTAGTACATTTAAAGTTACAAGTACAAAGCTCAAATACTATGATCCTCAATCTGTTGAAATAAATACCTTCCCAGCAATATTTTCTTGACTTTGGAAAAGCGGTACCATAACCATTTGGCCATTTTCCTTTTTCATGGGGACCTAATCACATAACAATAATTCAGATTCCAGAACCATGACTCGTGAAAAATAAATTGAACAATCACAGTGATCTAGAAGCATACCTGCTTGCGAGTTTTAGCATCGGAAAATGTGATCAAGATATTGCATGCCGGCTTGAAAGCTCCAAGCAGGAAATTCTAATTTAACAAAATCAAGAAATTCGAATTGCATTCAAATAAAAGGTATATTAGAGTCTTAACTGCAAAATCCAGTCGAAGTAAAAAAAAATAAAATAAATAAAAAGAATGTGCGATCTCACCATGCTGTTACGATTTAATTAATCTAAATCGCCGAGAAGAATAGACGGAAAAACGATGAGATCAAGTGACAATTGGCAGGTCGAAATCGAGTATCAGCTAAAGATTTTCTTTTTTTTTTTTTTTTGAAAGAGAAAAGGATTGAGATCGGAAATCGCGGCAAGAATTGAAAACCCTAGACCGCAGCGACAAATCCGAGGTTGGCGAGGAAGGGGAACCCCAAACACTTCTTGAGGTTTGACAGTTGGGAATCGGAAAGCAAAGATTGGTGGCGTCCAGTACTAGTACAAAGCTCGTTGTCGCCGTCGCGAAAAACAGGATAATTTGGGCCGGACAACCACTCGTGGTGGCCCGTGCCAGCTCTTTGATTTGGGACTTCAATTGTCCAATATACATGCTGTATAGGCCCATTAACTTCTCTTGAGTTTGAAGAAGCTGGGTTTTCACAGGCCTCTGAAATTTGAATGGAACTTTTCTTTTTCTTTATGATAAATTTCTAAAATTGCTACAAACAAACAATGTAACAATTACAAACAATTCTTCCCCCGTTTCTAAATCAGGACAATTTCCTTGATGGAAATCAAATTTTCAGTTTCTGTAACTCAAGCTCCTTTAAAATGCCTTCCATTTCTCTCTCCATAAGATAATGAATGCATTCCATAATAATTTCAGAATTAAAGTAAGCGAAGATTTTCTCTTGAGAAGAGAAACTACACACTGAATCTCTCGACTCCAACTCATGGTCTCTCTATGAATATAACAGAAATAGAAAACACTCTTCCATACGTTCTTCGGATACTAAAAATAAATATTATTAAATAAAATCCATTGTCTGCTCTTGGTAGCACAATTTATGTCTGCTCTTGATAGCAAATGTTTTGTCTTTATGTTTTTATGTTAATAATATACATATTTAGTATGCGAAGAATTAGTGAATTTAGATGGTGGCAAAATACACTATTATAATAATTATATTGTTCTTTTATGGACGGTGTTGTGTAAAATACATATTTTATATTTTATTTTCTCCCAATATATTTTATAGTGTTATGAATAAATGGTTGACCCTCCAAGAAAAACCAAATTTTGACCTACATGATGATAAATTTTGTATTTAATGGTTATCTATTTTATTATTTTAGTTCTCAATCTTTTCTTTTTATCATTTTGGTTTTGAATTTCAAAATTTTGTTAAATTACTTTTGTTCGAATAGAAAATTGACTATAGGATTGATTCACAAGTATTTAGATGTTCTCCATATCTCCTCAAGCTGTGTAGGGTTTAATTCAAAATATATTTTGAACTTTTGATTTTATATTTTTATTGTAATCGTCTAGTGTTGTTCTTGTTTACCAAAAAAAACTGCCTAACTTGTTAAAAATTTTACAACATTCATGTGGTAATTTAGACGGTAATCCACGTGTACTTAAAATTTTCAACAAAATTTTAAAAAGTTCATAAATTTTTTTAAAATATCCATCTCATCAACGAAGTGCACGTAAATTTCCATACAATTGTTACGTCAATTGTATTAAAATTTTAATAATTCACTCAACTTTTCTATCCGAAACAAAACAATTTAACTACAATTTAAAAATTTTAAAAGTCAATGTAATCCAAATAAATAAATATAGACAAAAAAAATAAAATCAATAAACATCAAAGGTTAAATTTATGTTTATGTTTATGTTTATTCCTAACAAAAATTTGCCTAGAAAAACAAGTCTAGTCATAAAATTCTCTTTTTGCCTAGAATAACGTGAAGCTTGACGTTACAAATTTCAGAACTTTCTAATTCTCTTTAGTTACAAAATTCAACCTTCACGTTTTGAACCTCGTAAAGCTCAACCTTTTTCTTATAGAACCAAAAAAAAAAAAAAAAGCTCCAACTTTTTTTTTACACTAAAAGACGAAATTTCAATGTTGCTTCAATTATTTTATCGATTCCCAATTGTTAATATCCTCTGTTTCCCTAAGTAAATAATAAATAGGGTAAATTATATTTAATGTTATTAAATTATTAATGAATTTATGTTTAGGTTATTCAATTTTAAAAATTATAAAATAGTCATTAAATTATTCAAAAAAATTTATTTAAATTATTGAACTATTCGAAAGTTTTTTATTTTAGATATTGGGTCTTAAGATTTTCTTTTTAAAGCCCAACTAGTAACCTCCAAGTAACAATTCAACGATCAGTACAGTAAATCAGTATCCATTAAGAGTAGAAGAACATAATTTAGATTCAAGCTGATTTGACAGTCAATATTAGATATTAGAGAACAATGTTGTTTGGACTTTGGTTCGTAAAATTGTGACGTTCAAAGCTATTTCATAAAAAACACTAAATTGTAGAAGAGAAGGAGAAGGAGAAGGAGATCTTCCAATTAGTACGGGCAATGCAAACAAAGAAGGCCATACAGTAACAACTTTAACAATTCAATGACTTAAATAAAAATTTTCAAATTGTTCAATGACCATTTTGTAACTTTTTAAAGTTAAGTGACCAAAATATGAACTTACTAATAATTTAGTGACCTTAAATATAATTTACTCTCACATTAAAATTTGAATTTTTTTTATCCAAAATAATATCTGAACTTAACAATTATTTTCAGAACTATTTTTTTTTATTCAAACTAAGTATTGATATTTTCTAGAAAAGCCTAACATTCTTTTCAGAAACAACCATAAGTTTAACTTTAAATACGTGTAGAAACCTTTAAACATGATACCTACTTTCTTCAAATGGGCGCAAGTTATTTTAAAACCTAACAGCCTGTACACTTAGATTAAGCTAAACAGCCTAACCAAAACCTGGGAATTTAAGTGTTAGTTAAGACGTGTTAGTTGGGAATTAAATTAAGATTGTGTTTTGTAGTGCTTTTTATAGATATTTTTGAAGCAAAATGAATGCTAAACAATTAACTTTTGAAGGAAATTTTTGGCTTTTTAAATGTATTTTTCTCCAAATGAAAAAATTAAAATTTTAAACTTTTCTCTCCTAAAAGTACTTTTGATAGCTTAATTACGTTTTCATCTTTCCAACATATGGTACTTTCCCTCCTCGGTTAATTGTTTAAAAATATTTAATATTTATTTTTCATCATATATTAAAATATCAATAACAAATTATAATAAATTATTTTCTATATTCTTATTAAAATATCATAATATCAACTAATTTAAACAGTATTTAAATGCTTATTTGTTATTTTATAACAAGATATTTAAAATGGACATTTTATTTCTCAAAAAGCACTTATTGACAGCAATATTAAACATTTAAATCTTAAACTAAACTTTTCAAAAATACTTATTAAAATCACTTTTATAAAACATGTTTTAAAAACAATTCTAAAAACAATACTAAACTAGCTATAAGCTAAACAGCTTAACACAAAGCTTAGTGTGATCCCTTTACATGAATTTAATAATTAATTAAAATTGCTCACATTTGAAATTTAATTCTATTATTTTTAGATATTAAAAATAATTTTAATTTCTAGCACTATTATTTTTAATTAATTTTAGATTTATTAAAACCTCATTTTACGTTGATAAAATGGATTCTCAACTAACCATATTAATATATTGCATAAATGTTAAATTTATGAAATTCCATAAACTTAATTTTTGATATATGCGAAGTTATTTGATCGTGATGATTTTTTTTGTTTTACTTTTAGTTGTAATTATTAAAAATTTAATGTAGAATTTATCTGATCAAAATTTAAGTAAAATTCAATAACAATTAAATTAAATTTACCAACGAATGAAATAAATCAGGACAAACATGAAAACACCACAAAATTTCAGGACTAATTTGAAAAAAAAACTGATGGCCAGAGAAAAACGATAAAAAATAAAAACTGAAAAATGTATTCCTGAAGAGACAAAACTACCCTCATCGAACTGATTATGATCGAGGATAGTTCCGTAAAGTCTGAAGATTATATGGACGTTTTTTGGCCATCAACAGCATAAGTAGAAGCGAAGATCCACACTTTCTTTTGAGTTGGCAATTAGCACTGTCCGTTTGACGCAAAAAAAACACAAAGACAGTGAGGGGCGTAAGCTAAAGCCTTTTCTCCCTTTTCATCGTAAATTCTCTTTCTCTAGTTTTTCCTTCTTCTTTTTTAAGAACATAGTTGAAGCCTTTTGGACTCTTTATTTTTATAGTTTTAACTGGGCTTTACTTTTTTTATACGCTTTTATAGCTTTCTTTTTTGGGTGCTTCAGATCTAATCGGCGGTGGGGTTTTGAAATTTTTGGTGTTTTTCTTTGGTTGGCAGCGTTGAAGGAATGGCTTCAGATCCTAAAGTGCACATTTTCGAGGAGGTTGCCAACCACAACAAAACCAAAGATTGTTGGCTGATTATTTCTGGGAAGGTCAGATCTTGTTCTTTCTTTTATTCTATTAATGTTTCTGGCCTTTCTCTGCTGGATTGTTTTAGTTCCTTTGCTTTTATTTAAAAATCATGCTTATTTTGTTTGATTATGGATGATTTGTGAGTTTAGTTCATCTTTCAATTGCAAGTTTCATCTATGTTACTTGGAAGGCGGATTCTACGAGGAATGAAAATTGGAATGTGAAACGTTTTTTTTTAACTTAAATGTATTATTTTTGTGTTTATATGAATACATAATTCTAAATATATAAAATTTGTAAGTTTGTGAATTATTTGTTTTGCTCAATAATTTTATACTAATAAACTATAAGCTAGCGGGAGGATTCCCTGTTCTGGAACATGCGTACCAGTTCGAAAATGTCTGTATTTTTCATAATGACTATTCTCAAGTTTTTCTTTTCATAATTAGGAGGATATATGACATGAAGAAAAAGAGTTTGGATTTTTCCTTCTAATGGAGAGAGAGAGAATTAAAGAGCTATTTATTATATTCATTTTCATGGTAGTTGAAATTTGACTTTTTGCAAGTATTTGGATACTATTAATTAATCTTTTAGTTATATATATAAGTGTGTGTGTGTGTGTTTTGCAACAGTTTATGCCATTTATGTGGTTGCTTTTGTCTGATAGATTGAAGTTTTTTCAATTGGCAGAACTCATATTATCTCTAATTAGTTAAAAGGGTAATGATGGGATCTAATCACATAAATATGCAAATGAACCATTCCAGTAGTTCCATCATCTGCTCTCATCCAACATTACTTATGTGAAAAAAAGGAGTAGAGTGCTACCTGTAATTGAATACGGGGAATGAAAATTTTGATTTCTGGTGTTTGTAGGTCAAATTTTCGTTATATATCAAACGTTTCTCCTTTGATGTTTAGTAGTCCATTGAAGTCAAGAACAAGGTATTTGAAGTTAAACTATTGTTTAAGATTGAGATTTCTCTTGATCCAGGTTTATGATGTAACTCCGTTCATGGATGATCATCCTGGAGGTGATGAAGTTTTGCTGTCAGCTACTGGTAAGTTTTTACAATCGATTTTGTATTTGGTGCTTTAAGTAACTAACCTTGAATTCGGTAGTTTGATCATGTTATTTGTCCCCTAATTTTTTCAGGGAAGGATGCCACCGATGATTTTGAAGATGTGGGTCACAGTGATTCAGCAAGAGAAATGATGGAAAAATACTATATTGGTGAGATTGATCCAAAAACTGTCCCGGCAAAGCGCACTTACATTCCACCACAGCAAACGCCTTACAATCCCGATAAGACCCCTGAGTTTGTCATCAAGATCCTACAATTTCTTGTTCCCCTCTTGATACTGGGCTTGGCTATTGCGGTACGTCACTATACCAAGAAAGAGTAGCTTATTACTATACAGGACTTTACCTGTTACGAGGGAAGAATCAGTGTGTCTCATCTGTTAGTTGAAATAGCACAGTCATATCTTTTGTTTAATTTCCTTTTAGCATTTGTGTGTCGAACTAAATACCTGTTGATGATATGCTCCATTGTCAAAAGACAATATATTTGAGCATATTTGAGCCCCCATTTAAGTTAGCAGGGAAACCAGACAATGTTTAATATTGTTGGAATTTAAAAGCAGGAGCATGTTTTTATAATTCTGTGTCCTCTTCCTTTTATACTTGTCAAATGACATTGTGATCCATTGCAATTTAGCAAAACCTATTTATCATGTTAACATTTCCAGCATAAGTCCCTAGTCTTCACCCTGATCTAGATCCCATAGACGGGCAAGCCCTCTCTATGTAAGAGCAAAAAGGGCTAATGGCGTTGCAGGGGCCGACATGATGGATCTCTTATTATGTCTCTTGCAAAATGGTACATTGACTGGAATTATGGGCTCTGATTATCATAGTGTCATTTGTAGCATGGAAGGTATCATGCACATGAGCATTTCTTCCTATTATGTATACTAAACCATGGAGCAATGGGATGCTAATTTATAGACTAATAGGCAATTTTCACCATTGCCACTGGCTACTTGGCTTTGGCTTTAGAGTAAGAAGTAACAAAATGGCTAAATACTCGTAATGGAATCCTTTTTTATAGCATGTAAAAGCCAAACCTTTCTAAATTGACATTTAAGGGTCAAATCAACGGTCAAATACTCAAGTAAGAGTTTTCCAAATATAGTATAATTTTTCCTCTTCAAAGTTCTGACTTGTTTTATTCTAAGTACATTACATTCACTTAATTTTTACTTCGATCCCTTTTTTTTAATTTAATTTGTCATTTTGGCATTAATTCTAAAAATTCAATAAATTTAGTTTTAACATTTACACATTTACACAAGTTTGAGTAATTTTGTTAATTTATGTAAATTTGGAGGGACAAATTTATTATTATACCAATTAAAATCATGTAAACATTAGGGTAAACTACACATATGGTTACTTAACTTTCAAAAATTTTCATTTTAGCCACCTGGATTTTTTATATCATTTAGGTACCCACATTATATAATTTGATCATTTTGGTCACTCTATTAAAATTGTAAACCGAAATCTGACATGGAATTATTTCTAAATTTTTTATTTTCCACATGATTTAAATAAAATAAAAATTATCATCTTAGTACCAAACTTTTAATATAAATGAAGTTTAATCCTACCTAAAAAAGAGTTTAACCCTACAAATTGGGGACAAGAGGCAACACCCCCCTCCTCTGTTATTTTCTTCATCTTCGAAGTGAACAGTATTAATGGGAGGTTTGACTGTGTATTGGATGAAACCACAAAATTATGAATGAAACCCCAAAAGATAAAATCAGAATAACCAATTCTCTTAGCCCAAACTCTCCACACTTATTTGCTGGTTCAATCACTTAGGCTATCACCTAAAACCAACATGGTGAAAGCTTGTGAGTTCCCACACGACACAAATTGCTAGAGATTAGGGGCATACAACAAGCATTGCTTAAAGTTATAAGATAGAAGTTGTGCTTAATTTGTCAAGTAAAGGACCACCGAAATGCAGAAGATGCAAAAAAGTGAATTTTAGGTATAATAAATTTCTAGGGATTAAAAAAATCATTCAACTTCCAGTTTCAAAAAAGCTGCACTACAGTTATGTCCTTAGATCAACGGTACTGAAGGAAGCAGAACAAAAACGATTCAGCTACAGATTTTCCACAAACCCCTTTCCTTTTTTTTCAATTTTAGGGTTAACCTCATCCTTTTAGAAAAGGATTAAACCTCATTTATATTAAAAGATTAGGGACTAAAATGTTAATTTTTTATTTTACCTAAAGTAAGTGGAAAAAAAATTTAAAAATACTTCCGAATGACCAAAATGATTATTTTCAAAATGCAAACTTTGATATTTTCAAAATGATTATTTTTAAAAGTGATGACTAAAATGCAAACTATTTTTCAAAATTAATAGTAATTAAATTGCTTTGATTATTTTCAAAAGGACAAATTTGCTCTGAGAATTCTTTTTAACCTTTTTACCGCAAACTAATTTGAATAAGTGAAAAACTCTAGAAGAGTTCTGTAAAATTTTGACCATTATCTGAACGCAACCTTATTCCCTCTAATTTAAGCATTTAGACTAAACTAAATAGTAAAAAACAGAGACAACATTTCAAGCGGTGCCTATAATTATCATGGTAAGACTACTTTTAACAACTCAAGCCGCAGATGATGCAACCATGAAATACGTTTTATTGAACATAGCATGTTTTCATCATGAGAAAAAGAAGAAAATGGTTGCTAGTCGATAACTATAGTGGAGACGAACTCCGGTAGCACAATCACTGCTCAGACCAGTGAACTCCAATTTAACACACTCAAAGTAAGTCTCGAGTAACAACTCAGATAAGCTATAGGCTTAAAAACTTATAGCTTGGAAGCTGCATCTTTGTCCAAAAACCAAACAAGCTCCCCTTCTGGTGAAACCATCTGAACAGGCAGTGGAGCGGAATTTTGACTATTTCCCAATGCGGAATGCACCGGACCAGCTTTACCAGCACCACAGATCACAAGTGCAATGTGAGCAGATGAGTTGATAACTGGGAAAGTAAAGGTGATTCTCTCCGGGGGCGGTTTTGGTGAGTCCTTAATGAAGGTAACCCACTTTTCGTTCTCCTTCACCAGAGGATGGCCAGGAAAGAGGGAAGCCACGTGTCCATCCGGTCCCATTCCGAGAAGCATGAGATCAAACTTAGGAAACCCAGTGGCTGTTGAGACACTAAGCACGTTGCTCTTCACCAAGTGCTTGAGACAAGTCTCGTAATCATCGGCTGCACCTTCAGCAGACAGTGCATCATTGATGGCGTATACATTACCAGGGAGAATCGGTACCTGTAGGTGAGAAAATAACATGTTTTAAGTACTTTTAACTTGTTACCTAGGGAAAAATGGTATACTAACATCATCTTAGAACCAGAATTGGCAGAGAACTTGGCTAAGAAAAAAGGAGATAAAAATTTAACAATTTCATATTAACTATTCAAAGACCAAGACCCTTTCTTGTATCTTTTGGATGATTCGAATGCATTAAACAGGCAAACCTGCCACAAAGAAAAGCACAAAGCAACAGCACCTTGCAGGGTGAAAGTAGCAGGGTGAAAGTAGTAGGAGTCAAATTGCATTTTACCCCTTTACTAAAAAAATAAGCAAATTAATCGTATTTGTCATTAAAGAGCAAACAGATCTTTCTGCTATGCAGTACATGTACCTCAACAAGACCATTTTTAATGGTAGAAATGAATGGAACTTTAATAGAAAGAACAGTTTGCTGGACTAATTTCCCCATCTTTTTAGTAGAGGAGGCAAAATGCTATCTGATTTACATGGTACTTTTACCCAACTTGCACAAAGTAGAAACATCTATGATCTATCTTCTCAGACCCTAACCTTTCTCATGCCCACCACATTAGCATATCAATTTAGTCACAAATAACCCAGAACAGACTATAATTTCTGTGAGAAAATAACAAAGTGGAATCACTATGTTCTTTAATTATACCTTCGATAGGAACCCATCAAAAGCTAGCTTATAGTTACTGTCATCATGATCCTTAGGAACAACCCTTTCATCCACCCAGAAAACATGCCATGTTGACCAATCAATCGCATCAACATATGGGGGTTCCACTAGTTTCCTGAAAGTTCAATTAATTTGAGAAAAAAACAAGTAGAAATAGAAATGAGATGGTGAAAGTAACTAAGAAAATGAAAGGTAGCTTAAGACCTGAGAGACTTGATGAGGGAGCCGCCAGACAAAACCACGGTGAAACTGCCTTTCTCTTTGGAGAACTTAGCGGCTAGATCGGCGGTGTATTTAGCGAGCGAAACCGAAAGATTCTCCTCGGAATCAAAAACTTCGACTTTCCCTTTCCCTTTCTCCATGGCGGTCCCGGCCATCGACGCCTTGGCTCTCCAATAAAACTTCCCGGACCCCGAAACGGCTCTAGTCCCAGTCGAAAAAGTGAGGGTCTTCTGAGTAAGGGGCGGCGAGAATAATGAAGGATGGAAAGGAAGACGAGGGGATTTTCGTAACGACGGCGATGATAATAGGAGAGTGCGAAATGGAGTGGAGAATTGAAGGGGTGAAGATGCCATTCTGTGATGTGCCCTTTTAACTTATAATTGACTGTTTGACAAAGAGCGAGCTTGGACCTGACTGATTGATTAAAGTGGGGTTTAGTTTCGGTCTTGTCGAGGTTTCGGGCAGGAGTTCTTCGGTGAAATGATGAAGTGGCATTACTAATGTGGGGGAGGGTTTAAATTATTTGGTCAATATTTGTATCATGGTTCAAATATATATTTTCTTATAAGAATTTCAGTTACCAATTTAATCGATTTAATTAAAAATTATTAAAATTTAATTAATTAAACTTTTAGTTATATCGATATTTCAATTAATTTTAATTTAAATAATTAATTCAATTCGATTCATGCATCATTAATTATTTTCAATAATAAATTCTTTAATTTAAAAAATAAAAATAAAAGAGTGATTGATAATATCAATTTAGAATGACTTTACCAATTACGACGATAAATATGGATTTGTTGACACATTGCATATATGCCTAAGTATTTACTTTATGGATCCATTGTACATATGCCTCTTGGAATAAAGATTTGCATATATGTCCCTTGGAATAAAGGAAAATCTTTTAGAATATAAATATTTTCATTATAGATTTTGATTATATTTGTTCTTTTAGAATTACATATAGGCCATAACTCCTTCTCAATCCATACATAAGAAGAAGATACACGTCAGCACACTCGAACTTACGTGTTTCTATATTGACAATAATATTTATGTCAATCGAGCTAAAACTCAATCAACTAAATAATTCATTATTGTAATTGTATTACATGTACAAGTCCTTTGGAATAGTTAAGATTTTGTTTTATGCTAATTAAATTGTAATATCACTGTTTTTAATTAAGTATTTTAGATTTTCCTTTTAAATCAGTTGGATTAAGAAAAATAAAATCAAGTTAATTTCATCTTATATCTCTAAATTATAGCACATATTTGTATTTTCAATTAATTTAAAATTTTAAAACATTATAAATTACAAAATATTTTAATTTAGTTCTTAAAGCTATAGAAATTTGGAGCATATTTAAAACATATAATTTAAATTAGATTTTGTTGCACCCACAATTTAGGTAGAAATTGTATATAACAAATTAAAAAAAGGGTATAAGAATAAAAATGTTTCTGGTTAAAATGATAAAGTTAAAGATGAAAAAAAACACAGTGTTTTGAGTTTGAATCTCATTTTGTGAAGTATTTTTTCTAGATTTTAAATAAAATATAAAATTACCCTTGCAATAATGTCTATTGATTATTAAAAATGAAGGGCATTTGGTAAATTCATTACTAAGTAAGTGACTCGATCGAATGTGATACCAACTTAGTAAAACTCTTAAAGATCTATTTGGATGGCATATAGTAATTGAATGAAAGCGTAATTATTTTCCTAATAATTACATTCTCTTGTAATTGCAAAGAGTCATAATTCCTTTAGGGTGTTTGGTGACAAATTGTAATTCTCTATGTCATATTTAGTAGTTTAGATTGTAATTACACAATTACATAATTTAAAATTTTAAAATATTAATTATTAAATAAAATTTATTAGCATGACAAAAGAAATTCTAAACAAGTAACAACATTTAAAATCAAATTATCATATATATTATGTTAGTCCAAAAAATTAGTTTATAATATTATCATTACTACTGGAAATAACAAGAAAAATAAACATCATATACAAATTTATCTAATTGTTCTAGTGTTTCATATTTGTTGGCACTATCATCAAATGTCGATCATTGGTCGAGTTTATCACCATCATCATTTGAATATGTATTATCAAGATCTTCAATATATCTTTCTTTCAAATACTTTTTGAAAAGTAGATCATCTTAAATCCACCTATGAATGAAGCTATGAAGTTTGCAACATACTAATTTGATCCAACATTATTTTTTTTTTTAAGTTAAATTAAGGCTGTGCTATTAATATGAGAATTTTTTTTTTCAGAACAACAAATGCCCTCTCAACCACATTTTGAAGTTTTGATTATCTCAAATTAAAGAGTTTGCTAGCCATATCCGGTGCTTGTATCTAACTCTATTATCTCAAATGGTATCATATCTCACGATATGATTCAAAAAAACCTTTTGTACTTATATAATTAACGTCTACCATATAATATTTGGGTTCACGATGCAAATAGTTTGTAACTTTAATCATAAAATTTATATAAATTTATTTTGGAGAAAGAATTATATAGGTTCTAACTTTTTCATAATATGTAAGTTAAGTAAAATTTATAATATAAAATTATAATATATAACATTTATAAAACAAAAAAGTTTCTATAAGGTGTCAAATAGCTTTTCTAACACTATTTATAAATAATATAATTTTTCATAGTTTTAAAATTTTATTATTTTTACAAATAAGTTATGATAAAAAAATTTATAACACTTGTTTTTACGAATAAACATATATTTTTAATATATAACGTAGGCACATAAATAAGTTGTGTACATACTTCTTGGCCATAACTTTTCATAAATAAATATATTAAAACACTTTTAAAACATAAAAATATTTTTATAATAAATTTTACGGTCATAACTTTAAAAAATGATTTTTAACAGTAAAATAGATGAAATTTTTAAAAAATGATCAATTTACTATTTGATCTAATGTATAGGAACTAATTTGACAATTATTTTAGTGGAGAGAACAAAATACAATCTAACTTCTAATATAAAGACATTCATGATACTTTTTATCTCATATCTAATTATGTAAGTAGATATATGCATTTACGACTTTTAAAAAAATAATGATGTATGCATTAAATATGTATAAATTTTATCTCATATCTAATTAATTATGACGATCGACATGAATTTTAAAGAAAAATTTTATTTATTTTTTTCACAACCAAACACTATTTGCAGAGCATTTTCAGAAAAAATTACAAAATAAAATAATTTCATAAAACTTTTATTTTTTCCGCCATCTATAAGCTTAATAGTTATTTTTATCAACCTTCATCCTCCACTCACTACTTAGTCGTGAAATTGAGATAAACTCATCCTAAACAGCTCATTCACCATTGCTAAACTCGTGTCCACCCTCACCACTAAGTTAACCCCTAACATCGTCAATTTTTTTAAAAAATAAACCATAATCATACCCTAAACAAAACCCAAATCATTAAGTCAAAGACAAATGTTTAAAATGTATAAAACTCAAATCAACAAGAAAGTGACCCGTTAACAAAAATAGGTAAACAAATTTACCAAATTTCCTAAAAATATTACAATAGCACTAATCAATAAAAGCTATAATTTTTTTTTTTGTAATACATATTTGATTAGAAAGTCCTCCGTGGAAAATACTATGGTGGATACATTCACCCATTAGTTGAGTAAAAGAGTGTAAACTTGTTCTATGTTTGATAACTAAAAATTTTCACTCAATTCCTCCGATTCTTTCGAGGCATTGAACTTACAAAGAAAAAAAAATAGATATCAATGGCGATAATGAATATGGGTCGAGTTTTTGAACACAAGGTCTAGATTCACAAAGTTTTTTGTCAGCATCAAAGAAAATCATTAGGGAGAGAGAGAGAGAAGGGGAGAAAGGGCTTTATTCCGATGTTAAAACGAGAACCAAAAGAAATTTCACCGACAACAAGATGGTGAGTAGCGACCATTAGGTTTAGAAAAGAGAGGATTCTTCATTTTGAGAAGAAATTTGAAAATAAAGAAAAAATGTAATAAAAATTATTTTTATTAATTAAGTTCCACGTCATGATTTTTTTAAAATTCTATGGAAAATTGAATATTTAAAAACAATTTAAATCAACTTAAATTGCTACGTCATCAGTTCCGTTAGTTTTTAACAGTCAATATTAGTCAAAAGATCTATTTAATTAATTTTCTCAGTTTAAGGACTCAATTAAATGTAAAAAGGTCGGAAGGGCTTAATTTATTTTTTTTGAAAAAGTTTAAAATTTTTTTATAACATTAAACCTTTTTAAATATACTCTATTATAAATTAACCTAATAAAACCGGATATTGCTATTCCTATATCTGTAACTGGCTTGCCAAACGACGGGAAATTGAAACTATAAACTTGTAACCAAACAACATCTAAAACCCTAAATCCCTAATAAACCCATCTATTTAAATGCCAATAAACGAATAAGAAATTTTGGATCAAAGAGAGAAACATAAGCGGCATAAGAGTTTTAAGGAAAATGCAGATCTTCGTGAAAACCCTAACTGGGAAGACCATAACCCTAGAGGTTGAATCCAGCGACACTATCGACAATGTTAAGGCTAAGATCCAGGACAAGGAAGGTACACGCTTCTCTTTTTCTTCCGTTTTTTTTTTATTGTTCATGTTTTAGGAATGGAATCAGATGGCTTACATTATCCTTTGTAAAATCTTGCTAGGTATCCCGCCGGACCAGCAGAGGTTGATCTTCGCCGGAAAGCAGCTTGAGGATGGTCGTACACTTGCCGACTACAATATCCAGAAAGGTAAGTAGTACTGAACATAAAATCTGTTTGATTCTCTAGAAAATTCGTCGCAATTTTGGACATAGAATGTTACAATTTGTTTTTAATTTATATTTATACGACCTGATCTGCGAATCAAAGCTGTAAACATGCTTAATTATTGTTTTCTCACCGAGGAAATGCGAGTCGATGGCAAGCATCTAATACTATAGGAATTGTTAGAACCTATTTTAGCTCTCTGTTACCAGAAATCCTAATCTCCTTAGTGATTTTTGAATCCTTACCTATGTTCCGAATTATGGAACACTAGGGATCCAATTCTGTAAAACTAAGGTTCCATTAAGCAATATTTTATCATAAAATTATTGAGTAAAACAAATAGTTCATGAACTTCTAAATTATCGAGAAAAAGTTTTAGGTTTCAATAAATTGAATTTTGTTCATACTAAAAGAACCGATGAAGACTACCCTGGCAAATTGCGATTTAGTTTTCATTCCTCGTATTGAACCAATCCATGTTTCCCATCACATTGTTTCAGCTAGCTCCCCTATGTATGATAAGAAGAAATAGAATTCATGTTATCCCTGAATCTTTTTTTTCTTCTTTCTTTACTGAATCTAGGAGAAGCTCCCTGTTGTTTGATTGAATGCCTGAACATTTTTGTTCTTTTTATCTGAATGTTTGTTCGGAATTGTGTAGAATCAACATTGCATCTGGTTCTGAGGCTTCGTGGTGGCATTATCGAGCCATCTTTGATGGCATTGGCTAGGAAATACAACCAGGACAAGATGATCTGCCGCAAGTATGTCTGCATTTTCCTCATTTGCTTATTTATATGAAGGCTCCTTCTAGATACCTTAGTTTGAAATTTGTTTGTAATGAATTGTTCTTCGAGCACTATCAATTTATTTTTTCATATGCATCTGGTTATATATTCTCTTTCTTCTACAACTTCATATTGTTGATTCTTGACATAAGCATCTTTTGCCCATATTTTTTAAAGTATACAACATTGTTTATTGTGCCCCAAATCATGTTACACCCTTGGTTAAATCGCTTTCCTTTCCTACTGCTTTAGAAAGCGGGCTTACACATTAGAACTGAAATCTTTCTATTCTCTATGTCCGTACTGAAAGCCATACCATTGATATCTTTTGTTGTAGGTGCTATGCTCGTCTACACCCCCGTGCTGTGAACTGCAGGAAAAAGAAGTGTGGGCATAGCAATCAGGTAAACAATATACGCTAATCCTGTTGTTCTGTTAAATATGCGAAGCCCATAAGGCCGTAACTCTTTAAGATTTTATCCAGTAACCCTAATCTGTCGTCATGCTAAATTTTCTTTTAGTGCGTCGAGTTGACACTATTTCTTCTTTTTGTTGACAGCTGAGGCCAAAGAAGAAGATCAAGTAGATTGGATATCTTGATGGAGTTTTAAAGTCATTCAATTTCAGATGTTCTGTTTGGAATTTGAATGGTGTAGTGCTAATAACAGATCTTAATTACCTTCTAAGTTGGCTTTGATTTCTTTAAGCTTGAACCTCTCCTTGTTTTATGTCATTAATTTTGAATTTTATGATATGATATTGGAGTTCTCTATTTATGGTTAATTGTCGTTGCGTTTTGCCTAGTAGTAGGGCTGAGAAAAAAAAACCTTGAACCCAAAAATTGGTTCGAATTAATGCCATTTAGATAGGGTTCTTTTCTAAGTTAAGAAATTGCGGTTAACCGAATCAATTTTTATTTTTATTTAATTTATAACTTGTTTAATTTTTTATGATTAAAAATAATTACTTTATATTTTATATAGTAAAAATAATTTAAAATGTTGTATAATTATTTTTTAAAAATATTATGCAAAGAGTTGTTGAATTTTTTATTTGATTGAAAATTAAATTTTTTGTAAAAGTATTTATGAAAAAATATTAAAATTTTATCAAATAATGCTTCAACTCATGAAGCAAAGCTTCTAATATGGTAAACTGAGGATCAAATAAATTTGAATTATTCAATCAAAACAAATTGAATTTGGCCCGACCGGGATTGAAAGCTTTTTTCAGTCCGAATTATGCCCATGTTATTATTGGAGAACATGCTAAATTCTTTCATGAACAATATTTTCGTCAAACGTTATTACATCGACTTAAGAAAATTACTTTCATTTTCCGTCGTTGGTGTATTTTTTTCTTAAATCATAAATTTATTATTGGAGGATACTTCTTCAAGATATTTAAATGGAACCTATGATAAATTTAATTCCCTTATGAAATTCAAAAGAAAATTAATTATTAGCACTGGAATAATAAAAAAGTAAAATAAACAAGAAGGAATATGTATAGTTTAATTAAGGTTGGTCTCTAATTCCTAGTCCTTTTCATCCACTAAATGGAACCTATGATAATTTTAATTCACTTATGCAATTAAAAAAAGCAAAGTATTCATAAAAAAAAAGTAAAAGTAAAATGTAAAATGTAAAGTTGCAATAAGTAAGGTTGGACTCTAATTCATAAAAAAAAAAAGTAAAAGTAAAATGTAAAATGTAAAATGTAAAGTTGCAATAAGTAAGGTTGGACTCTAACTCCTGGTCTTTTGCATTACACCGAAAAGCCTCAAGCCCGTTAAGAACTTGGATTTTAAGCCCAATAAAATAAAAACTTAAAAAAGTGACAGCTGTGGGATTTGAACCCACGCCCTTTCGGACCAGAGCCTAAATCTGGCGCCTTAGACCACTCGGCCAAACTGTCACAGCTTGACTATGAAGCCATATAAAATATATTTATAATAAGAAAATCAGTAAAGGATTATTGATATAATTGTAAGGATATTTTAATTTGTGATACTTTTCTATAATCTTCAAACAAAAAAAATTAAAAAATGTTATTTGGGGATCAAACATAAGACCAATAAATTCATATAATAAATTATTTACCACTATACTAATAATCATTTGCTAATATAATTTTTAATGATCATAGGTGTGATAAAATCTATCACATATTAATAATGATTAATTGAGTTAATTCATTTTGGTCACTCCAGTTAAAAACTCTAACAGAAATTTGATATGACATTTTTTTGTTACGTGGACTAGTCATTGGATGTTTCATGGCACAATTACCATTGAATACCGCATTAAACTTGAAAGGACTAAAATATAATTTACCCAATACTAATTATTAACCAAAATAAAATATTGTACGATCCGTTTAAATTTTTAAAACCGAATGCAGAGAATCTCAGATCTCGTTCCTCTATTTTCCTTCTCGGTGTCTCAGCAGCTGCTGCTTGGTTTTGTTGCATATACAATTTGTATTTTGGCCATTGTGAGTTCGAGGATGAATTACTTTGTTTTTGCTACATATAAAGGCAATGGTGGATAAAAGGATCCTATATTCAAGAGAACAGATTTCAAGTTGTAAAACTTCAGCAAAACGAAGTAGCAAGATTTTAGTTTTGTTCCCTTCAAGGAATGGATGGAATATAAAATCAATATTATATTCTGCATATGATTTTCTTAGTCAGAATGGGCATAAAATTATTGCAGTAAAACTTTTGGTGCTGTGAATTATGATAATAATCTTCAATTTTGAATGGTATAAATGTAGCATCTGTGTTAGGGGTGTGTCGGTCTCTAATGCAGAGGTACTGAATATTTTGGGTTTATTAATGTTTGAAGTAAAAGGTTTTTGTGTCTAATCTGATTTTCAATCTGTTAATGACGATTGTGTACTTTCTTGAATGATACCATTCTACTCCGTTTCTCTATGGTGCGAACGGCTGAGCAGAGCGGGGAAGCTGTGGCTGAGTCGACCCGGGAGGAGACAGCATAGGACGGTGTTCAGTCGGCAACGACTAGGGTGGGTCGGAACCCAAACCCCAGAAAATAATAAAATGTTTTATTTTGGTTAATAATTAGTACAAGCTAAATTATATTTAAGTCCTTTGAACTTTAAAGTTTAAACTGGTATGCAATGCTAAATTGTGCCATGTAGCATTTAATGTTTGGTCCATGTGTCAAAAAATGTCATATCACTAAAATAAATAAACTACGTAACATAGATGTTTAAATTGTAAACTTTTTATTTTTGGTGCCTAAAATGAGAATTTTATAGTTGAGTAACTATTTATGTAGTTTACTCATTTCTTAATGATATTGGCATGACAACTTGGCAGTGTATCCATATCTTATGTTGACATGACCAGGGGTGAAGGCAAAACAATTTAGGAGAGGCTAAAATTAAAATTTAATTTTTACGATAGTAAAAATATAATTTTACCATTTGCATACTTTATATATTTAAATTTTTAAATGGCCTAAATGAAAAAAAAATTATTTTAGGGCGCCGGGCCCCGGCTAGCCCACGACTGCGCCCCTAGACATAACATTATTTGCCATATGTGTTACGTCAACAAATAATTTAAAATTTATAAAATATTTAAAAATTAATAATAAATTTAAAAAGTAAAAAAAAACATATATTTTTTTAGAAAAGCATAAAGTCCACATTGATTATCATATTTAAAAATTTAAAGTTTTAGTTAATATTTTATTAAAAATAAGAATTTGATGGTCAAAATTGACTATTTTGGAAAAGTTGATGACCAAATTTAAAAAATAATAAAATGACCAAGCAAAATATATAAATAATAAAACTAAATTTCAGATTATACGAAACGAATAAATAAGAACAGTGTACAATTAATTATTAATGGAGGAAAACTGAGTGTTGCCCTTTCAATTCGAGACATGAAATTGAGTAATAATTACACACTTTAATTCTGCCATTTCCAAAATATTGTCCCACGATACGGATGGATTAATTTAAGATTCGGCAATTATCACATAAATCATGTCAACCAATTTTTAAAAATATTAATTATGGTTTCAGCAGTGTGTTTTGTCTTAAGTTAAAGCAACCACACAACTTTTGTAAACCTGTTTGTTATTATTATTATTATTATTATTATTATTAAATTTGATTTTAATTTAATTAAAATTTGTTTGGTTTCAGTTTATAATTAAAAATTCAAATTATTTAAAACAAATCAATACTTTATTTTCACAATATAAACATATAAAGGACAAATCTTAAAATTATACATTAACTTAGATTTAGTGTGTAATTTAATACATAAATTTTGATTTAATGGAATTATACACACTCAAAAGAGTTAAATGCATCAATTTATTTTTATATAATTATTTCTTTATACAATAATACATATAAACATAAAATGATGATATATCAATAACGTTGTTAATAATTTGTAAGATTGTTCATGCATAAAATAACATAGAGATCCACAAATCGTAATTTCACATGGTAGGACTCGAATATAGGTATTCAAATATTCAAAACTTCCGTCTTAGCTAATGATATCGAGATCTTATTGCAGAATATATTGTTTTAAATAAGTGAAAAAGTAACATAGTATATAAAATTACAGTAGTTATCTGAATTTACAAAATAGACAAATTGAAGAAATTCGAATGCATGGAATTCAATTTTGGTTGGTTTAATGATTTATGATATTATTTTGGAGAGGAAAATAAAATTGAACGTTGAACATCGATGTTATCGTAAACTTAATTTGATTTATATTTTTTTTAAGCCACAACGTTACAGTTGAATTATTTTTCAAAACAAATAGAAACATCAAACCAAGCTTTTCTTGCCGTCAAATGAAAAAGCCGTAATGTGCTTTGATATCTCTTCCTTGGACGTGTGAGAATAAGACAAATTTTTAAAAAAAAAAAGAGAAAAAAAATCAGAAGGCAAAATCATCAAAAAGTCATTTAGATACCCTAAATCCTTACAGGGGAAGCTGAGAAAATCAACAGACAAATAGATACGTTGAGGACCTAGAAGTTAGATTTTTTATTTTAAAATTGAAATAAAGTTATAAAATTTGAGAAAGAAGTTTAAAAATTTATTACCTAATTTTTTATTTTGTTTCATTTAATCAAAGATTAAAAGAAATGCTAAATTGAATCTTACAGCAAAGGAAAGAGGTAAGGCTGTAGACCTATCTATGGGTTGGACCACTCGGAAAGTGGGAGAGTTTTGAGAAAAAATAAAACCCGAGTCTCAGCCTTCTCAGGTAAGTCTTTTTTTGGGTTTGGGCCGAGCTTGGCACGGTTTGAATTTGCAAAAATTAAAATAATCTACTGTTTTTCTCATTATTTTGTTGTCATTTCACTATTATGTTGATACTATTTTGTTGTTATTGTTTGAATATTATCTAACTCTTATTTTATAAAAACTCGACCCATAGATTGATCTGCCTAACCCCTTGAATATGCATAAACTAAATTCAAAATTAAGTCGGGTTTTAAACCAAAATCAAGCTCTCCTAATAATTTTACTTATTTACAAAATTCGAATTTAATACTTTACTTAAAAAATATTTAACTCTTTAATATTTGCCTCAATAACCATTAGTTTCATATTTACCATTTCACAACATTATTTTAGCATTTACATTAGGAAGGAAAACCTTAAAAAAGAGGGTGACAAAAGCCCTTAATTACGCCTCACTTTGCTCTTCCTTTGTCATAAAGCCAAAGCCAACCGAGAGTCCCACACACAAGCTCTTTTCCTCTCTTCAAGATATGCATACATACAATACATGCATTAATATTCTTGCAATTAACAAAATAATAATATTTTAAATATTTATGGACAAATAAACTTTTTAATCTAACGTGTGATTGGACATATAATTATAATACAAACTAATTTAGAATTTTCATCCATTTATATAGGATTATATATGTGAAATTTTAATTGTAGTTCAAAATAATAATTTTTAATTTTTAATAGTAAATTAAAATTTATTATAATTTTGAGATTTATCTCAAATTTATATTATATTATCCGTTAATTTAGTTTGTGAAATTAAAAAAAAAAAATCATAAGCACACTCATTTCTGCCTATGATTAAGATGGGATAAGAACCAAGCATAGTCCAATCCCAGAAAAAAAGGTGGTCCATTTCTAGTAATTAATAAAATGGAAACTTCAAGGTCTAATAAAATAAGTTTCCTTTTTAATGTGATTAACATGACTCCTGCATTTAATTTGGATTGTCACAAGTCTCATGTAAAACGCTATCTACGAGACATGTTCATCGGCTCGTTTAAAACATTTCAATGTATAATTTGGCTTTTCCCTTTAATCATTTTCTTTCTTATTTTGTTGGTTAAATTATAGTTTTATCCCTTTACTATTTTAAAATTGGAGATTTAATCTTTATATTTAAATTTGGTATAATCTTTATATTTAATCATCGTACTTTTCATAAAATTTGGTATAATTTTAATCTTTATATTTAAAGTGCTGACATGGGATTGTTAATCGGTTTGCAATTTTTTCCTTCAAACAACTTAATTCATTAAAATATTTCAATGTCAACTAAATTTCTAATGGTAATTTTAAAAAATTCACATAAACATTTAATAAAATATGTTGGTGATCGACCGTATAAAATATAAATAACTAGATAATAAATGTGAAGAAGAACAAACACAAATATTTTACGTGGAAAATCCTTAAAGAGGGAAAAACCACAAGCAAATAAGACTTCTACTTTTTACTAAATGAGTAAACAAACGAGAGTACAATATGAATAAAATAAACCTAAATGTACAACTTATACATTATCCAAAACCCCAAATATAAAGCTTAAAATCCCAAAGAGCAAATTGGTAAACAAAACCATAAATCTCATAGGACATTCACAAAATGGGTACAAAATATTGTTCATAACTACCATGAAACTCTCACAAAAACTCATATGCGACTACATATTGTCGCCTCCAAAGAAAAACCATTTTCTGATTGGCATATCAAAATAGGGATAGAAGGCCCCTTTAAATAGGCCAAGATTAGATGTCTAATCATACTAAAATATTCCTAAAATAATCAGAGTCTAAATGGGAGAAGAAGTCCTGCTTGAAGTCTAAAACGTGGTTGCCAAATAGGAGAGTACATCATGTCGCCACAACGTCCCATTAGCCTCGTCACGAAGTGCCGGTGCTCCTCATCCTGATGTCGGGCATGTTTTGGCCATTCTTCAGTTGCTAGTCAATTCTTGTCTAAGGTGCCTACAACATGTCCAATAAATGCAAGGCACACCCCACAAAATAGTTAACAATTTTTACAAATTGGACTAACTAATAATATTTAAAAAATGAACATTGAATTAAACTATTGATATTAGCTGATAAGGCCTTGGCTTGAGGTCCAAGTTTAGGCGCTAAAAACATTGATATCTTAGATTTGAGTTCCACCATATGCAAATACTCGGGTACTTCCTAAAATTTATTTTGATTTATTTGTTGAGTTAATTATTCAATTTAATATTGATACTGATGGATTCTATTAGAATTATTGTAATTTAAAAAATACATAGATATTAAACCTGGTAACACAATAGAGGGACCAAAATCATAAATTTTACATATTCTAATGAGGCCACTACCATGATAAAAGGAAAGTAGGAAACTAAATTAAATCTGGTGTAAATGTTTTTTTTTTTACTTTATCATGAATCAATGATCTGTCACCAGCTTTAATTTGTCTGGCAATAAAGAAATCCTCATTGGGGGCAGCATATTCTTATCTGGAAACATGGAGATGAAAAAAGAGAGAGCAAAAGTTTGAAAAGAAATTTGAAATTTGCATATAAAAAAGAAGATAGCCGAACTAGTAGTAATTGGAAATACTGTTTCTATTGTCCAATGATTGCATGACATTTGGCAACTACAACATTTGCACTTGACTTTTCCATTTTAGTGGTTCATAAAATTTATTTTTTTATTCATTCTAACCTCAAATGAGAAAATCTCGATCAATTTTTTTTAACGTTTAACATTTTGTAAATTTAATTTTTAATTAGAATTTTGTTCAGCCTTTTAAAAAACTCAAAATTAACCTTGAAAAGAGTCAAATTGATGTGTATTTTAATAAAATATTGATTAAAATATTAAATTTTAAGATGACAACTTATATAACAATTAATAATTATTTCATACTTTTTTATTTTTATGAACCTTTTATTATTATTTTCATTGTTACATATTTATTTATTTTGTTGTGACATATAAGACAAATAGTATCATACAAATATCATTAATAATTAATGTTTAATTAAATATTTGTATTAAATAAAAATAATGTAATTTTAAAAATTAATGACCAAATTTATGTAATTTTTTCTGACATGAGAGAATGATTTATCACGCGGAGAAAAAATGATATTGTTCCAAGATTTTACTTTACAATTACATTATCATGTTTTTATTTTTTTATAAAAAAATCATAATTTCTGAGTGAAATCTGGCAGGAGATCTGGGGCTTCGCAAAAAGGAGGGCAAATTTGGTATATGATAATCTCATCCGCCGCGTTTGCTTTAGGCGAATGCCCACTTGAAAAGGATTAATTCCAATAAACATCACTACGCTATCATACATATTGTAAATTGGTCCTTGGAAACATTTTATTTGAATCCTTAAAGCGTCAATATCAATCAATTTATTTCCTTCAGTCTAATTATTAATTCATCCATTAGATGTCTGATAAAATTGGAGGTGAAGTATATTATAAAATATACATATATATCGAATGACAATTTTTCGATATGATGTGTTAACAAAATACCATGTCATTAAAACTTAAGAAGGCTAGTTATTTATTTTTTTGACAAGTCAGATCCAAGTTATCATGTAAAAGGTACACATATGTTTCAATTTGAATTTATGTGTTCTAAATATATACTCAATGTTTATGGACCAATTTAATCCAAACAGTAATGTTGCAGGGACATACAGAATAACCTGAATGATAGGATACTTCGATGAAATAAACCCTAACAAATTCGCTTTTCCTGAATAAAATTTCCTTCGTCAAAAAAAATTATTTCTTTTTAGGTGACACCACTTTTCCTGAATGGTTGCAACGGAACAATGACGTGTGGACCGAGATGCCGGCAGTGTCGGTCGCAAATTATAAGACCCACTGTTGCCAATGTGGCGAAGCCTTTGCCGCTCGTTATCCACGTTTCCTTTCCTCTCAGCAACGTCTTTAACTTGCCATGCCATTCCGCCACACCATATAATTGCTGGTAAAAATACTTACGAGGAATCTTTATTATAAAGAGTAGATTAAATTAATCTTTTTACTATTAAATAGGTTAGTTTAATTTCCGTATTATTAAAAAATAAAATGAAATTATAATATAATTAATATTTATTGTTTAAAAAATAATTTATTTACAGAATTATAAAAAAACTTTTAAATATAATTTAGAAAATGACATTTTTTAAATAATAAATAATCTTTTTACATAATATCTCAAATTGCCCATAGTCCCTCCTAACCCTTAAATATGGGAATAATGTGCTTCAGCACAATTGAACCCACACATTTCTGCACTGATAATAATACTGATGCCAGTCGAGATAAGCCTCAATCAACTTGTTCACTCTGTTAAAGTTTAATTATTTTACCAATATAATGGAAGGATTTGTGAAATATATTCACCTATGTTTGCTATTAGCTAACCCTTCGCTTAGATAATTATAAAAGTAATTTTCAGAATTTTAGGTTCATCCTTAATGAATAAGAAAATTGATATTTTACCCATTAGTCTACACCAATCACCAACCAAACCAAAAATATATCTGATTAGGGGTATTAACTGGGAAATATTGAAGGATGGAAATTTAATCGATGTAGATATTCATAATAATAGTACAATAATAAAAATATATTCAAAGATAATGATATTATACGGGGGAGGGAGGTTTTGGGTTGACTTCTAAAGATTACAAATATTGCCAACAATAGTAGCTCTTAAATATGGGGAAAAATGTCAAATTGTGCTATTAATTCTTATATACCAAGTAAGTTGCAAATTTAGTCCTCATACTGTAATTTGATATTTTTAGACCTTACACTATCGTGTTTTATGTCTTCAATTCTAACCAAATGCTAGCGGATATTGTAAAATTCAATTTCACAATTTTAATAGCTTATACCTTTATAATTTTTTAAGGAGTAAACTAAAATTTTATCATTTGTGGGTTAAAGTGTAATTTTACCATTTACTAAATTAAAATATTCTAAAATTTTAAGGACAAAAAGTGAAATTTTATATTTTAGGGGGCTTAGGCCCCTTCCAACCCCCTGGTATCGTTATTGATTTTTACAATTATATATCGTGTCAGCTTGTTATTTTCACATAATCCATAAAAAAAACATGTCGTTTTAGTTAGCGAATTTAAATGGCTATTGTTTGAGTCAAGATTAAAATTTCATAATTCGATAAACATAGTGACTAAAAATAATCAAATCAAAAATATGGACTAAATCAATAATATACACAGAATACAAGGACTAATAATAAAATTCCACCTAGCAAAAATTCCTTCTCGGAATTAGCCACACGGTTGACCTATAAAATTTCTCAACCACGACCATTTCATAAAAAGGCCAAAAATTATCTAGAAAAATTCCTCAGCCTTACACCTATTTTTAAATGACTTTGTGTATAAGCTAAGCAAACCCCCAAAAACCCTCATTCAGCATTAATTTCCCTTTTTCTTCAATTTTAAGATTATAAATACCCAAATCTAGTTCTCCTCTATCCCTTCACTTTCATTTTTTTTTTCTCTTCTCTTTGTTCATATGTGGGTTATCTCGTTGATTCTCAAATTATCATGAGCAACGTTCCAAGGTCATTAACAGATTCTTCTTTGACTCTCTTTAAACTTGCTATTTCTTCATCTGATCCTTGGCCTTTCCCTCTCGTTTTCTTATAACCTTTAGTTCCTTTGATCCTCTAAAGAAAAGGGTTTCGTTTTCTTTTAAAAAATATGGGGAGTGGAGATAACAACAAAGGTTCCCATCATCATGTGAATTTTCACCTTCATATACCACACCTTCATGGCTTCCATCATCATGAGAAGAAGGACCTCAAAGATATCCCGAAAGGGTGTTTGGCAATCATGGTGGGTCAAGGTGAAGAGCAACAACGGTTCGTGATTCCGGTGATATATATTAACCACCCGCTGTTTATGCAGCTGTTGAAGGTAGCCGAGGATGAGTACGGGTTCGATCAGAAAGGACCTATTACCATTCCTTGCCATGTCGAGGAGTTCCGTAATGTTCAAGGGATGATCGATAAAGATCGTCACCATCATAATCATCATCATCATCACCATGTTTGGTGTTTTAGGGTTTGAATTATTAAAAGTCATCATGTAAATTTTTTCGATATATAGCTTTTGCTTTTGCTTTTATAATGGGAATCCTGCAAATAATAAATGAATGCAAAAGATCATTCCTCTCACGTAAATTCTTCATTTTGATTTTGCTTTTGCTTTTGCTTTAATTTTCCATTAAGAAAAAGCATTGGAACCACATAAATTTGAGAAAGATATTAAAGGGACTGTGGGGATTAGGAAGGCCGTAAAGGGTTGTCGTTGGAGCCATTAGATTTGAAAGTGGTGGTGGTGGTGGTGGCCCTCTAAATTAATATCGATGAACATCGCGACCCTTCAACCAAATCTTTCTTGATTCTTTCTTAAGGGAAATTAGGTGTGAAGAAGTTGGGATGCGATTTTTTCGACTGCTTAGGATTTTGTAAATTATGGGTTTCCCCTTTTGTCTTTTCTCTAATATCTTTGCCTGCCGGCCACACTTTGAGTGTTGCTTATTTTGTTTAGTTTTGTTTTAGGGTTAAATCTTTTTTGGGCATGAATTTGGAACTTTTCTTAGATTGGGGCTAAATATCTGAATTTAGTAATTGTTTAAGGTTTGAATTCTTTTATTCAAGTTAGGCTCTAAATTTAACAATTGTTTTCACATCAGGGCTTGAACTTCTTTTTTCAATTTAGTCCTTGAAAACTCTTGAGTTTAAACTCTAATGTTTGAACAATACCCAGGTTCAGACTACAAAAAATGATTTAACCCTTTATTTTAGGATACAGTGATATTTACTGGCAATTTTTTTTAATTTGATATTTATATTTTTTGTCCATGTTAATCTTGTAACTTGTTAATTTTTTTTTAAATTTACTCCTTAAACTTAGATTTTGTTAAGTTATGATATGTTACACTTTGATATTATATCACATCAAATTTTTAAAAGCATTTGAAAATTTTAAAAAGTTATCAAGTAATGATGTGACACTTGGGGTTAGATTGAGAAAAGTTGTTAAATTTAAGGCCTAATATGAACAATAGAATCAAAGACCAAGAAAGAAAAATTACCAAATTTAGGGGCTAAATATTATTTTATCCTTTTGTTTTTGCATTTTGGTGGGCAGTGCCGCAGTGGGCTGAGCTTGCCCCATGAAATTTTAAATCTTTCTTTCAGCTTTTACGAAGTTGGGATTTTTCTTCAGTTGAATGTACTAATAATATCAAGAAAAAAACAAAAGGACAATTTTCTATTTGACTTGTCATGTCCATCAAAATTATTTACTAATATAGATATGTGTATATTTTATTTGAACAAGTGTGCAAATCATTGGTTCTTTAAAATATATATATAAATTGTCAAATTGGGTTTGAAAAGAATTTTGTTGTGTTGTTGACAAATTCGGGCAATTTACTAATAAAAGTATTTTTTTTTAAATTACTGAAATGGACCTATTATTTTATTATTTATCGGAATGGTCTTTTTTTCACAAAATCGCGTCAACGTCTGCGCGATGTCAGGGCACGCACCAGGAAATCGCGTCCACGTCAGCGTGAGTTGCTTACGTGGCAACAAATCGCTTTCCTGGCGCGTACCCTAACATCGCGCTGACGTGGACGCGATTTCGTAGTTTTTCCCACGTTAGGTTTTTTTGGCTTTTAGGGTTTAGGGTTTAGGCTTTTAAGGAGTTTTAGGTCCTGGAAGAAATAATTTCGAGTTGACGTTTCTGATAAAATAATATAAAATCGCTTCTAGTAGGATGCTATTTGAGAAGAATTTGTGAAATCGCGCCCTTGTGGATGCGCTTTTGCTACAGTAGGTCACGGAAGAAATAATTATTTAGAGAGGCTAAGAAGGTTAGAGTTTCAAATATGAGTGAACGTATTAGTGCTGTTATTTACTACGATGGTGAGGTTTGCCACATCGAGAATGGTGTTGTTTTTTTGTCGGAGAATACGGTGCAACTGGTTTTTACCCAGAAAATAGATTTGACAGAATTTCGTAAAGGATTAGGCGTAAAATTTTTGGAACGATGCCAATGAAAGTTTTGTCTATCACGTATCGATTTTGTTCTTCTGTTGATCCACCCCTGGCCGACACTCGGTCAGCGGATTACAAAATACGAAACAACCAATGTTCGGTAGCGGTGTCGAATGCACATCCCCTGCAAGACACTCTGTCGGTGGATGGGACATGTACGTCGGTGGCTCGATGTTTGATGCTCGAAATACGTACTGGGGAGCGGCATTAAGTTCTAGCGGGTGGCAATCTACATCCAATTGGGGACGTTATCAAATGCCCAAAAAAAAAAGGGATGATGTACTCCCAACGACGTCAACTGGTGATGGGACATCGTACACTGCAGATGATTGTGGGTTAGAAGATGACTCCGATGTGGATCCACCTCGAGAGCCCGGGCCGGATGGTGGAGAAGTTGGCTTATTTTCTTAACCGGAGCCTATTCCAACAGAAGCTGAAGATGCTGACAGGAGTTCAGATGAGGAAAAAAATCCACGATTCAGAGCATACTCACCTCCAGCCCACATGCATAATATCGATCTGTCTGCAGATGATGCGTTAGAGTTTCCAGATCTACCACACCGGTTGCGTGATCGTACAAGTTCAGGGTAGATTTCGGTGAACTTGAAGTTGGTAATCAATTTACCAAAAAGGATAGTTTTATTGGTGCTTTGAAACAACATAGCATCAAAAACAGCGTTAAATACCAACCTTGAATTAAGCTTCAAAATGGCCGAATGTTTCAAGCTTTCAAACCTTATTTTTCTTTTCTACATTCGGTGAAGAAATATGAACATAAAATGGTGGCTTTTAATGTTTTGTTTTATTATAACATATATTATTATATTATTATTATTTTAACTTTTATTTATATATATATATATAAATCACATATCATCATTATGCCATCCACTACCTATTATTATTGGCTAAATTACAACATAAGGCCTCAAAATTATAAAGACAACAACAATTAGGCATTTTCTTAATTAACCATCAATTTTTCGTTTTACGCGATTAAGCTTTTTTTTTTCAAATTAAACACACAAACAATAAAATTAATTCACGAAACTTTCACATATGTAAATTCACACATAATTAACACAGAAAATAATATTAAAATATTTTTTAGACTCGAATTTGTGGTCCCAAAAACCACTGTTCCGATTAAGGTCAAAATCGGGCTGTTACATCGGTGCTATCGTTGGGCCTGGTGATCTTATGGCCGCTAATGATGAGCCGGGTGAATGTCTGGGCCTCGTTGAGGGGCTTTGTTCGTCTCGTCGTCTTGGATTTAGAGGCCCGCGCCTTACCCTTTCAACACGTATTTGCCGTTGCCTCTCCCCTGGCGTCAGTAAATACGGCTTGCCATGACTCCTAAACCATGTCATGTATTCTGGAACACACGATAACTCCGGAACGATGATTGGTTCCCGAGTAGGTAGATATTCATACCGATCTTCCCACATTTTCATGTACTCAGACCAGTATCTCGGCCAATCCGTATTCAATTGCCGAGGGTCGACTTTGTGTTTATCGTTAAACTCCTCAGGATCCACCGGAATCGATTGTCTGCATCCAAACTGTCGTAGCACTCTGTGTGTCTGGTGCGGCTCCACGGTTGCGTAGTTGACCAACACGACTTTCACGTACCAAGCTTGTGGATTTTTTAAAAACTCTTCTGGGATTACTGCCTGAATTGTCGGATCCTCGTATGGTGTCCATTGAAACTATATGAACATGATAGAAATATTAGTTACATACATAATACTAAATACTAAATATCAATCGAATAGCGAATGTATGGAAATATCTATTTGCAATAATACTTACTTCTGCTTCCGACCGTTGGTCCAATAGAAGCTATATATCTTCAAGAGAGGACGGTAATCGAGCATAACTTGCCGGATGGTTCCACGTAATTAAATAAATTTTTAGCATACTTTTATTTTTAAAAATCTACATAATAATTGTAAAATGTAATATAATAAATTTTACCTCGTTATGAGTGGGAATGTATACCTCCGATGTTTGCTCTCCTCGGTCGCGTCGCCCCGCACATCTCCCGATATAATATTGCCAATATGGTAGACCCCCAACTCAATTCACCGGCTGTTCTAAAATCAACGAGTTTTAGCAGCCATCTTAGATGTACGCGGCTCTGTGACGTGTCGGGCATCAGATAACCTCAAATTATTTGAAAAATGTATGCCCGAGCATATTGGATTCTTTCAATTTCGGTTGAATCTTCATCCGGATCAAGGAATGTGTCACGTAACCAGCCCATTTCGACCTTACCTCCCTCCATTTTCTTCGGAATAGCGCCCAAAAGCTTGTAGCACACCGCCTCCCAATTGCTAGATTGGGCAAACCCGATGACTGGGTGCCCGTCCACCGGCAATCCCAACTGCAGACTAACATCTTCTAGAGTGATAGTGCACTCTCCACATGGAAGATGGAATGTGTGCGTTTCGAGTCTCCACCTCTCGATCAACGCACTGATCAGTTTCGGGTCCAACTTGTATCTCCGGCCTACCGTCGCCACGTGCCAAAAACCCGCTTCCTGCAGGTAGTTCTCTACCAACGGTGATGGAGGAGCATGCATATTCCGAATATTGCATTCTAATACCCGATCTTCAGACTTTTATAACAAATAATAAATTAATAATTATCTAAAAATGCATAAATAAAAAATTCTTAAATAATATTTAAAAATTAAATTGAACACTTACCATTGTCATTTGTTCCACCGATATGTGATGCCTATCAAGACGAGTCAATGATCCGGCCATTGATAAAATCGTACAAATTTTTACGATTTATAAAAATATAAAAAAAAATTAAAATTATTTTAAAAAGGAAATTGAAATTAAATATGGATTTGAGAGGAAATTGAAATTAAATATGGATTTGAGAGAATTTTGGAAGGAAATTGAGAGAATTTTGGAAAGAAATTGAGAGGAATTGAGAGGAAATATGAGAGAGGATTTGTTTGTGAAAAAATAAAAAGGGGTGGGGGTATTTATAGTTTTTTTTTACCGTTGGGGGGGCAACGGTCAAAATTTTGACCGTTGGGTACTGTTCACACGCGGTCTAAATCGCGTCCACGTCAGCGCGAGTTGCTGACGTGGACGCGATTTGCTGGCCTGTACCCTGACATCGCGCTGACGTGGATGCGATTTCGCGGAAAAGGACCATTCCAATAAATAATAAAATAATGAGCCCATTTCAGTAATTTTTTTAAAAAAGGGCTTTTATTGGTAATTTACCCGACAAATTCTGATGGGGGAATAATATGCAACTGATTCTACAGATTAGATTGGAAATTTAAAATTGAAAGATATAAAAATAATAATTAAAATTTTCATGTCTTTGCTGGGTTAGGCCCAATATATATTGAATGGGTAGTAAACATTAGGTTAGACTTCACAGTAGGTATGTTTATAGGTCGGATTATTAGTCTAGGTCTCAAACCCTATTCAAAATTTAAAAGGATTTGAGGAAAAATATTAGGCTTGAAGAATGAGTTTTAACAAAAAAATAGGCCCGTTTAAAATATGAGTCGGGAACGGGCCTTAAATGTTTAAGGCCCGACCATGACCCATTTTTAAGTTTAAAATATTTTATATTATGCTATTTTTATATATTATGTAATTTATAACAAATTAAAAAATAAACAAACCTATATTAAATATATAACACCTTTAACGTAAACATTAAAATAATATTAAGATGATTACATAAAAATATTAAATTAAGATAATTAAAAATAATATAGACGGGCCTAAAGTGGGTTTGGATTAGTTTTTTACAAATATGAATAAATTTAGACAAAATTTTAAGTTCACATTTCGGGCAGGGTTAAACCAGAATAAACATAAAGTATGTTAATATCATACTTAGGTCCAAATCCGACCTGAACTATAAACACTTCTACTTGACAGTTTTATTATTTTAGTCAAATAAAATTAGTAATTCTGGCAATGGGAAATTTTGAAGCTGCCAACGTGGCATATTAAGGTTTTTTTTTTTTGGGTACGAGCAATATTGAGATATTTATATAAATTAATATATTCAGAGTTGATTTAATACTTTAATTTATAACCCATTTTCATTATTTTTGTAACTTCTTGTCTTATTCCTTGAGAACAAGGGTCGAAGTTATTAAGAAGTTCCACCGCCCAAATTGAAAACTTAAACTATATATGTATATATAATTAATAACATTAATTTCACTGTTAATATTTTAAATTAGTTCATACATTTTAAAATATTATGATTGAATATTTAAACTTTCAACATTATATCAATTAAATTATTTTCTTATTTTAATGGTTAATGGGGACATTAAAAATATAATTGGATTAAATTTACATATTTTGAATAATATGTGTCTATCGTATAAATAATTTGGATTTATCATGTTAAAAATTTAATTTAAATAAACAGATTTAATGTTAAATTTAAGTGACAACTTAACACCCAAATTAATGACTAGATAATTAAAAGATTTGATTGATATTATACTTATATTTTTAAGTAAATAAGTTTTAAAATTTGAGCCATTGTTTATGGATGTATAGTATAATTAACTCTTGATTAATGTGTCAAACGTGCTTGACAAGAGTTTTAGGGTGTGCTTGATAAACTAAAAAAATTAAGTGTTAACTATTGTTGATCCTAAAATAACTTGAAATGAATAGTAAAAGTTAGTAGTCTGCTAAATTAGCACGCCTCTGTCTGCACTCTCTTGCAGTTTTTAGGGTTTTCTCTTGTTTTTTTAGGTTTTTATCTTGTTTTTGCTTTCCATCTCTTGATGTGACGGCAACTTCATATTCAGATCTCTTTAATCTAGCAATTGAAGGAACAAGTTAGTATGGAGAAGGAATTTGCGGGACTATTTTTGGAGGAGGAGGAAGATGAAATTCTACAAGTACAAACCAAAGTGGACACTGATAGAGAAACAGAAGTTTTGCAATTGGTGGGATGCTTTTTAACAGCAAGTATTGTTTATTTTCCAGCAATGAGGAGTACAATGGCAAAATTTTGGTACCCCGTAAAAGGAGTTTAGATTAGAGATCGGGGGGAAAAAATGTATTTATTTCAATTTTTTAATATAATGGATCTTGAAAGGGTTATCAAAGGTTCACCTTGGACTTTTAACAATCCTTTATTGATTCTACATAAGTTGCAAATGGGGGAGGATCCTTTGAAGGCATCATTAATTTACTCGCCTTTGTGGGTTCAACTATATAATGTTCCAATCGGTTTTGTCTTGAAAAATCTGGCAATTCAAATGGGAAATTTCATAGGAGAGTTCATGGAGTATAATGGCTCAAGTCTGGGAAAAGAAAGTAGAAATTTCATGAGAATAAGAGTCAAAATTGATATAAAGTGTCATTTGAAAAGGAAAAAACAGATAATATGTTATGGAAAGTGTTCATATGTTTGGTTTAAATATGAAATGCTATCACTTTTTTGCTTTTATTGTGGCCGTCTGGGCCATAGTGATTCATTTTGTGAAGTAAGGATGACGGGAGGAGTGGAAACTAAAGAGATGGGATGGGACTTATCACTTAGGGTACAGTCTCGACGAGCCCAAATGATGACAAGCGTATGGTTGCGAGAAGAAGGAGAGGAACAGGGGCGTGGAAACAATGGGAAAAGATAATTTATAAGGAATAACTCAAGATATCTAGCGGAAAATAAGGATAATAATGAAAATATAAATCCAATATTAGGGATAAACCTTGTAGGAAGTAGATCTCAAACACGGGAAGTAAATGGGAATTGGAGTGGGATTCTGATGAATAACTCAATGGAACATGATCTTGAAGATGAAGTGCTTATTGGTGAGGAGGGCAAGAAGAGAAACAAAAGGGTGATGGAGGCGGCTCTGACCAAAGAGGAGACAAATATTTTGGCGGCAAAGAGTAGGAGAACAATAGAGGTTAGTCATCAATCATCGGTGGCTGCCAAGTGGCAAGCTGACCGAGTGCAATAAAAATTCTAAGCTGGAATATCCGTGGATTGGGGAGTCCACGGACAATTCGGAGACTTCGGTATATATTGAAGTTATATAATCCCCAAGTAGTCTTCTTCATGGAGACAAAAATAAGTAATAATCAAATGGAAAGAGTTCGAAGGAGTTGTAGGTTTTTAAACGGTATTGATGTGAGTTCAGATGGTTCTAGAGGTGGGCTGTGTCTGGCTTGGCGGGAGTATAAAAATATTTGGCTTCAGAGTTTTTCAAAATGACATATTGATGTGATCATTGATGAAGAGGATGAAGGATACAAATGGAGGTTTACAGGTTTTTATGGGTCTCTATATTCACATGATAGAGCTAAGGCATGGAACCTATTACGGCAGTTAGGTATGGGTAGGGAGTTACCATGGATGATTTGTGGAGATTTTAATGAAATTCTGTATAGTTTTGAAAAAAAAAGCGGTTTAGTACGAGAGGAAGGACGAATGGAAGGTTTTCGTAAGACTTTAGAGGAATGTAATTTATCTGATATGGGGTTTATTGGAAACTGGTTTACGTGGGAAAGGGGGAACTTACCTGAAAATAATATTCAATAGCGGTTAGATAGAGGAGTGGCGAAAGAAGATTGGTTGCATTTATTTCCTAATTTTCAGCTTCAACATCTTCCACATACGTTTTCTGACCATTGCCCATTACTGGTTAACACAAAAAAGGGGTGCAGAGAGAGAATATAAAAATGTTTCAAATTTGAAGCATGGTGGGTACTGGAGGACTTGTTCTTAAAATACGGTTAAAGACATATGGGAGCATTCTGAATGAGATTTTTTAAGCAAGTTGGACAGTATGAAAAGGGGGCTGGAGCGATGGGCTAGTCAAATTCGATTTTCTAGAAAAGAAAGGAAGAAGTTGTTATCATCAAAATTGGCTTCACTACTAGAAGCAGAAAGAGATGAAGAAAATCTAGCCGACCAGATTGATACAAAGATCCAACTTAACTTCGAGAACGAAAAGGATGAGTGCTTTTGGGAACAAATAGCGAGGGTTAACTGGTTAAAATTTGGGGATAAAAATACAGCCTTTTTCCACAAACAAGCTACACAGAAACGACAGAGGAACCTGATTCGCAAAATGAAGAATGATGATGGGAGGGAGACGGAAGAATTAAAGGAAATGAAAATGATTGCTAGATCATATTTCAAACAGTTATTTTCCGCTGGCAGATCTGCAAATTATGAGCATGTTTTATCTGGAGTTCATTGATGTGTTTCAAACGAAGATAATTTAATGCTAAAAGAGAGATATACAAAGGAGGAGATTCAGCAGGCTTTGGCAGAATTAGGGCCCACTAAGGCACCAGGGAAAGATGGATTTCCAGTGTTATTCTATCAGAAGTGTTGGGCAATTATCGGAGAGGAGGTCACTTCTTTTTGTCTCGATCAACTGAATGGAAGGATGGAGATAGGCCCAGTCAATAGAACAAATATTGTTTTAATTTCAAAAATTTCAAATCCAGTGGATATATCGCACTTTAGGCCTATTAGTTTGTGTAATGTAATCTACAAATTAATGGCTAAAGTTTTAGCTAATCGTATTCGGAAAGTGTTAGACAAATGCATTGATCCTGCACAAAGCGCTTTCGTGCCTGAGAGATTGATCTCAGATAACGTGTTGCTAGCTTATGAATTTATCCATACATTGAAACAGAAGCGGTCAGGGAAGAAGGGTTTTATGGCGGTCAAGTTGGATATGAGCAAGGCATATGATAGGGTGGAATGAAATTTTGTGGAGGAAATAATGAAGAAAATGGGTTTTGATTCATAGTTCGTGACCCAACTATTAAGATGCGTTAATACAGTTTCATATTCAGTGGTCATTAATGGACATAATGGAGACTTCTTTTATCCTTCAAGAGGATTACGACAAGAGGACCCGTTGAGTCCGTTCTTATTCTTGTTTTGTGGAGAAGGTCTCTCTAGCCTTATGAAATTAGGTATGCAGGAGAACAAAGTAAGAGGTGTCAAAACAAGCAGAAGCGGGCCGCATGTTTCACATTTACTTTTTGCGGATGATTGCATACTGTTTGGGGAAGCTACTGAGAGGAGTTCAATTTTTTTAAAACAGGTCCTCCGTGAATATGAAATTTGCTCGGGTCAGAAAGTTAACTTTTCAAAATCCACAATTTTTTTCAGCAGCAATACTTAGAAAGGAGAAAGAAGAACAATTATTCGAGTTATTGGGGTACGAAGTTCAGATGATATGGAAAGATATTTAGGGCTACCTAGCCTGGTGGTTAGAATGAAGAAGGCAGCGTTCCAGATGCTGAAGGATAGATTCAAGCAACGAATTGACAGTTGGAGTATCAGATATCTCTCATAATGAGGTAAAGAGGTTTTCATCAAAGCTATTTTACAATCTATACCAACCTACTCAATGACGTGTTTTTTACTCCCTAAATCTTTTTGCAAGGAATTAGATGGTATTATTGCAAAATATTGGTGGCAGAAAAATAAGGGGAAAAAAGGGATCCATTGGTGTGCTTGGAAGGATATTTGCATTGAAAAAGAATTGGGTGGGTTAGGTTTTAGAAGTCTTGATAAATTTAACATAGCTTTGCTGGCAAAACAAGGTTGGCGTCTTTTTAATTATCCGAGTTCTTTATTAGCCCGAGTTTTAAAAGCGAAATATTTTTCAACAACAAACTTCTTAAATGCTTCTTTGAGTAACTTACCTTCACTTACCTGGAGGAGTATTTGGTCAACAAAAAAACTCCTCACAGATGGATTATGCTAAAGAGTTGGTAAAGGAGACCACATTTCAGTATGGAATGATCTATGGGTGCCGAGAATGACTGTAGACAGATTACAGAATAACAGCAACATTGAAAATATTAGAGTAGTGTCTGACTTAATAAATGAGGAAAGCAGAACATGGAACAGAGACTTGATTGTCCGTACCTTTAACTCGGATATCACTAGGAAAATACTACAGATTCCGCTTTCAAAGTTAATCCATAAAGACATCCAAGTATGGAGAGGGGAGGCAACTGGTGACTTTTCAGTAAGGAGTGCCTATAAACTATTACAGAAAGCTATAATTGATCCTAGTGTTTATTTACAGACCGATACTAAAAATTTCTACAGAAAACTATGGAATTTACATATGCCCTTAAAAATTAAGATTACAGTATGAAAAATAGCGTGGAATTACATTCCCATTTTCTCCAATCTGAAGCTGCGAAAAGTGATGGCTGAGGATCGATGTTCGAGATGCGGTCAGGAAGGAGAAGATAGTTTCCATGTTTTCCATCTGTGCCCTACAGCAAAGGAAATATGGAGTCACTTAAATTTTTCATGGATACTCAACAACAGTCATTTGGATATCTGGAGTTGGCTTACTTGGGTTTTCAGCCAAGGGACAAACGAACAATGCATGGGTTTCTGTTGCGGGCTCTGGTTAATCTGGACAAACAGAAATAAATTATTATATGAAAACAGATCAAGCACTAGCTGAGATATCTCCAAACAAATAAAAAGCTATATTCTGGAACTGGAAGGGAGTAGAGATAAGGAAGTCAACGTGGAAACTAGCGTGAGGCCTAGACAAAGTTTACAAAGGGCGAAAAAGGCCATCTTTTTTTATGCGGCTTTCGACTTACAGAATTCCAGATCTGCGTCAGGCCTAGTTGTTAGAAATGAGGAGCGTAGGATCGTTGCAGTAAAGTTGACCCTTCATGAAAATATTGCATCTCCATTCACGGCGGAAGCATTTGCAGGTTTTCAAGCAATAAGGTTAGGGATTCAGTTGGGCTATCATACTTTAGATATAATCGGAGACTCAAGAACAGTGATTACAAAATGCCAAAATACAAGTCGAGACATATCAGAAATAGGGGCAATAATCAATGATATTCAAAGCTTAAAGGATCACTATCAAGAAATTAGATTTTATTTTATCCCGAGGTAAGAAAACACAGAAGCCCACCGTCTAGCAAAAGAAACACTCAAGAAGGGAGAGGAACAGTACCTGGAGGGAGAGACCTTAAGATCATCTAGAAGAGAATTAGAGCCAAATCATCTGGGTTCTTCAGAGTAAAAGAAAATGGGAAGACCTCAGCTTTCGGTAATATGGGGCGACGCTTGAAATGGTTGGAAATAGCACCGTTCTGAAAAGCAAATTGACAAGGAAAAGATTTGAGAAGATATGCTTTTACGTTTCAGTGGTCTTGGACAGAGGAAAAGTCAGAATCATTTATGAGGACCAACTGACTGTTCGGCTGGAAGCAATTTAAAATTTCATTTATTTTCTCTTTTTTGTTTTGTTTTGTGTAGGCTAAACAGATGATGGCCTGCTACTTATTGTTATTTTGTTTTCTTAGGGCAATTTGGGTTTAGCCCAATGAACATTACTTTTTGCAAATCTCAATATATTCCAGTCGAGTTTTTTCAAAAAAAAAAACTCTTGATTAATCGGAAAGTGAACTCTCAAAGTTATAATATTATAAATGAAAGATTTATTTTAATTTGAAATCTGAATTCTAGATTAAAAAAAAGATTCCAATAAAGATTCCAAAATCCTATTCAAATTTGGAAAGAAAAAAGGAATCAAAATGGGTTAGACTTAGAGGCTAAGTTCGCATTCAAAAGAAATTGACGTGCTCAATCGTTTTACATGCGGTGATGCGTCAAATGCGGTGATCCCAACTAATTCTTCGGTGTTTTTGCATCTCCCTGTTTGACTATTATTTTCATTAAAATTTGCTGTTACTTTATTATGAATTTATTATTTATATTTTAATTTGATCAATTTTAGTTTATTTTTAATTTTTATAATATATTTATTACTTAACATTTTGAAAATAACAGAACTTAACTTAATACATTCAACAGTTATCATTTTGTGAGAATTAAAATTTTAAAGTTTGAAAAGTATAGAAGGACTGAACTTACAACTTTCATAAAGTAAATAAACTAATAGCAGAATTTTAAATTTTTTTTCTTTCATAATTTTGGTTTGGTACATGAGAGAAACTAACAAAAGAATGCAGAGTTAGAAATGAACAACTCCTTCCATGTGCATCCGCTTGCAATAAGGGTAATAGGCTCGAATGCGGCTCAAACAAATTGTTCATTTTTAACTTTGATTCATGAGTTAAACTCGTCAAGTGATCTGCACATTTGTTGGTTTCGCTGAGCGTATGTCCCACATCAACAACCCACCCTTTGCCAATCAAATTCAAGCAGTTATGAACAAGCGTATACGTAGGATGGCGATGTTAATATGGCCGTTTTAAGAAATTTACTACCAACAATGCATCTAATTCAACAATTAAGTACGTAATGTGAAGCGACTTTGTAAAGCACAAACTAGTCCGGACACCTCATAATTCAGCTTATACACTATCCGTGACACCGATTTTCATAAAAAACCACTCATCCAAGTAGCATTTCCGTCTTTCAACAGCTAACCAATCGTTGTCATTCTAGATCCCTACTTAATGGACACATCAGTATTGAGAATACAAGTTCTCGGCGGAGGTTTTGACCATTGAACCCAACGTGGCCTCGAACTAAACTTGGCGCATTCAAATTCACAGCATTTTTAATATCCATTGCAAAACGCTTTGCATAATCGAAAGCAACAATAGCCAAAGTTGACTGACCTTGAAATACAACTTTATTACAACATTTCTAAGTACTCCATAAGGATGTAATGAAGATAACACACAACACCAAATGTGTATCTCTGCAATTCCATTGCAGCCAGTAATGGAACGACAAGGAAAAGAAGTACGACTGCCTCAACGATACTCGAAAGGCCAACCACATCTTCTTCGAAACTGAGCATTCCTGAAAAATGTGATCAAGAGATTCCATATCAGCACCACATGTGATGCAATAAGCATTATCAACTATCGACTTCCTCGTGCATGTCTAATTCGTATTTAAGCGGTTTAAAACAACAAGCCAAATAAAATATCGAAAACGTTCAGGATAAGGGATGTGCCACACCCACTCCAACCGCATGTTGTTTACAGCAGTTTATACGTTGATCCGGTAGAATATTTACCATCGCTTTCCAGCCCCCAATAACAGACATCTGCACTATTTTGAAAGATAATTGGAACAGGAACAGCAGAAATTTCAAGCTAAATATTGGTCGACAACTCCATCGCAATTGATGACAAATTCCATTGACCATCATCGTCAATACAATCATCTACCATTTCACCTCTTCGATCACTAATTGAGTACCCCATTTGATCACATAGGAGTGCTCTACCTACCAACCAGTCATGCCAAAAATTAATATCACGACCACTCCCCACTCTCCATTTACAGCCTTTAGCTAAAATACCGCGAATATTTCAATAGTCCACGCCAAGTGGACGAATCATATGCTTTTGGTGCTACTTTCATAAAGGAAGTCTGATGTAAATACTTATATTTAAAAATTTTGCACCACAAAGCCTTATGGTTCGAATGTAGACGCCAACTTGCTTTGGTCAGTAAGGCTAGATTGTTCAATCGAGCTTTCCTCAACCCCAATCCACCAATATTCTTCATCTTAGCAACTTGATTCCAATTAACTAAATGATTGTGGGTCAAATCAGTGGATCCGCCCCACAAGAAGTTACGATTGAGACGGTCTAATTCCTTACAAATAGAAATCGGAAGAAGAGCAGACTGCATCACATACGACAGAAGTCGTGGATTGGATTAAAACTTTCCTTCCAGACGAAGAAAACACTTTACCTTTCCGACTCCAAGTTTCTTCGTAACACAATCCACCAAATACGAGTAGGTATCCTTCGACGCTTGCTTGTGAATAATTGGGACCGCCAAGTAAGTCCATGGTCGAGTATGCGTGCCTAATAATGCTGAATCGAAACAATAAATACTCAAAGAGGCACATGATGGTTTGTTTTCTATGCACCCTGGAGGTACTAAAATGTATCAAGACTTATGAGGCTCATATTGATGGTCGAAAATGAAATGAGTTAGTTAAATATATTGTAAAATGTCTAATTTGTCAGAGAATTAAAGCCAAACTTCAAGTTCCAACGGGTTTAGTCCAATCCGTATTGATTCCTGAGTGAAAATGAGAATGAGTAACCATAGATTCGTTGTAGGTTTCTTACCACTTTGAAGAAGAATGCTACCTAAGTGATAATTGACAAATTGACAAAATCAACTTATTTATTAGCCGTGCCTGCATGGTGTTCTTGTTTCTATCATTTCAGATTGGGATCTTAGGGTCTGTTTGATAGGGGAAAAATATTTTCCGGAATTGGTTTTCCCCATTTTCCAGTGTTTGATTGGAGGAAAATATTTTCCTCACGTAAAATCAATTACAAACACAGAAAAAAGAAGCCTTTAATTTTGGAAAATGTCTTACCGATTTGGAATCAGTAAGACATTTTCCGATTTTTCCAGCGTTCTCCCTTCTCTACACTCTCGTTCTCCCTTCTCCTCTCTACACCGATCTGGTTTCGTTCTCCCGTTCGTTCTCCCTTCTCCCTTTCGTTCTCCCTTTTGTTCTCCATTGATTTGGTTTCGGGCTCCTTTTCCCCCTTGATTTCTTCTTCTTTTTATAAATTGATTTGGAGATTTTCTGCTTGTTTTTGTCTGAGATCTTGCTTGGGTTTTCGCTAGTTTGGTGTTTGTTTGGCTTGTCTTGGCGGACTTTCTTCTGAGACTTGCTTTAGAAAGGTATATTTTCTTCTCCATAGTTTTGTGAATCGGTTTCTTGTCCATAGTTAGAAAGATTTTGGCCCCTGTTTATGCTAAATGTCACCTCTGCTCTCATTGATCTGTGCGTGCTTTTTTTTGTTTGATTTTAAGTGTATTTTTTAGCAGATTGAAGCTTGTTTCGCTGTTTTTGATCAAAGTGTTTTTTTTTATTTTTCTTTTGATTTTCGGTTTTTGATCGAAATTCTGTGTTTTTCTGTTTGTTTGCCACTATCTCGTTTACTAACTGTTCATGCAATTCTTAAAGAGTATTATATCATAATGGATTCTTTTTAAGTCTCTGTTTGGTTGATAGGAAAATTCTAGAATTATATGAAAAAAGAAATGCAAATTTAAGTCTCGTTCAGAAAATGATTTCTACTTCGATTTTGTTTTATTATTCTGTTTTGCACGTTCTATTTCGTGCAATGCTTCATCGTATCCATATTATGTTACTCGTACTCAGATTTGTATATATGTATATGCATCTGATAATAATATGTTCAAAGAATTACAACATTTGATGTTGAAGAACAAGAAATTAGCTTCTTCGTTTTCTTTTTTTTTTTGGTTTAAGTGATTCTGTTTTAAGTATATGTTTTACCTTCTGCAGCCATTTCATATCTTTCAAGCCTTCCCTCCCAAAGCAGGCCAAGGTGAGGATCTTTGACTGGTTGTGAAAAGTGAAAGAAAAGCTGGTAAATGATTCTTGTTATGCTTTAAGTTTAGCATTACGTAAGCAGGGTTTGTGGTTCATGTTTTAAGTATCTGCTTTACCTTTGTTCTCGAGTAGTTGAATATTTGTTTCTGACTACATATATAGGAATTTGTGGTTCATGTTTTAAGTATCTGTCTTACCTTCTCTGCCATTTCATATCTTTCAAGCCTTCCCTCCCAAAGCAGGCCAAGGTGAGGATCTTTGACTGGTTGTGAGAAGTGAAAGAAAAGCTGGTAAATGAAACTTGCATTTGTGCCGTAGAGCCTCATTCGGAGGCATAGCTTTTAACACGCTCTTATATAGAAAATAGTCATAATTGAGCATAATCCAATTTAGTTCAATATTTCATTTCATTTATCAAGGTTTCAGTTTCGTATATGGCGGTGCTGCATTGTTGATATTATCCCAATTATGAGATATTATTCCAATGATGCTAAAAGAGAATGGGGTAGAGCTAACAAGAACAAATTCATAGCATGTGGATGGTTTTAAATAGTATTGCAAACACTTTGAGTGTAAAACTGCTCCATGATATGGTTGTGGAAAGATTGTGGGTTAAGCAAATGGCACAGTTTATGTTTTAATGTAGTAGGTTGTACATTGGTTTTGGTTGCATTTCTTAGTGGATGCCGTTTGAATAATAAATTAGAATAACTAAAATTTTTTCTTACACCTATTTTAATTTTGATTCGTATAGTGTACACTGACTAAAACATTTCACACCGACTAATGCACGAACAATACTAAAAAATTATTTTTAATAATTTAATTATGGATAATAATTTAATTAAAGATACTGACATAATGAAATATGGATTATTCGTTTTTCTTTATCTTTTTTTGTGAATTTATTCGTTTTCTTTATTTACAAGTAATCGATATCAAAATCTTTTACGAAAAATCTGATTAGTATATCAAATTGGTCTCTATAATTTAATTAAAGATACAACCAAAGTTTTTTAGTTAAAAGTAAGAAGCATAGAAAAATTTGGCTTCAAAAATTTTCTCGGGGTTGAAGATATTGATACATTTATGTGGTGTAATATTATGCACTTGGACAATGTTGTTACTATGTGGTGTACTACTAATTATGTATTTGGATAATATTATTTCTAATACGCATTGTGGTTTCAAGTAATTTATAATTATTCAATATTATTACTAGTACTCATTGTGGATAATATTTTCAATTTCTAACGATCAATATTGTAGCTTAATAATTGAGTATTATTATAAATAAATCATTGCAATATATGTAAAAGCAATTTAAAATATAAAAATTTGTTAATATATATTAATATATGTAAAAACAACTTTTCGGAAAATATTTTGAAATCATCAAGCAATGAGAAAATATTTTACACAGATTCAATCAAACACCAAAAAATATTTTCCAGTAAATCATTTTACAGAAAAGCAAAACATTTTCCAGAAAACATTTTACTGGCAATCAAACGGACGCTGCAGAATTTGTATATAACAACAATTTCCAATTAAACATTCAAATGACTCTTTATGAGGCATTATACTGTTATAAGTGTCGTAACTAAATTGGTTGAAAAAGATGTTGGGTTAAAGTTGATTTAAGAAATTGAAGGTAAAATTCGTTCAATTAAAAACAGATTAAAAGCAACATCAAATAGACAAGCATTGTATGCAGACTTAAAGCGGAAAAATATGGAATATATCATTGGAGATAAAGTGTTTTTAAAAGTGTTTCCACGGAAGAAAGTGACATTGACCCCTGCACCCCTGGTCTTTATTCTTGTTCTCGCCATCGCCATATTAGTGAAAATAATAAAGGTATTAAAACTTTAGCAGTATTAGTGAGTAGGAAGGCCCAAAAGCAATGGGCTAATTTATAAAATTAAAAGCCTTTTAGTCACCCGGAAAAAAGAAAAAGAAAAAAAAAAGACGCTTGAGTAGACCAGAACTAAAAAGGCTCAAAGCCTATAAATGGCGGGACGCTTGCCTTAGATCGAAAATTTAAGCACCCCAACCAGCCAATCAATCAATCAATCTCTGGAAATCTCACTATTTTTACACACTAAAGATTTATCCAAAAACCCTCCGATCCTTAAAACCCAAACTTCTCCTATTTCTGTTCCCCACCGCTCTCTTTTTTTTTGGGTCATATATCCTCTCCTTTTTCTTCTAAAATTTTCTATTTTCTAGTGTTTTGTTAATTTTATTTTTTATTGAAAACCCTAGATTTCTGTTTTCTTCTTCTCTTTGGGTCTGCTTTTGTTTTGCAGACAGAGGAATTTGGAGAGTTGGAGCGGTGTGAGACATTCCTGATCCAATGGAGGCCGCGGCCAGTGTCGCCGCCTCGCGGAGCGGCTCGTTGCCGATGCAATCATCGTCGCGGAAAGAGTGGCGTGCCGTTTCCGACAATCATGTGGTTCGGAACCCCGGGGATGATGTGGTAATTTCATCTGGTCATGAAGGTTTCTTCGCTCTGTCTTTTTGTGGTTAATGAGAAAAATGTTGAAACGATAACATAATCGTGTTTTGCATGTGAAATTCCGAACTAAAAACAGTTACCTTGATTAATTTAATATTACTACTTGTGTTTGGTATTCTTCAGTGCTCATAAGCAAAAGCAACATTAGCGTGTATCTATTTATTTTTTTTCATTGATCTTTTTGGTCCTTCTAGTTTGTTTACTTGCATACAGTTTTATTACCCAATTATTAATTAGTTCCACTTATTTCACACTTTTGGGTTGGGGTTCTTTGATCGCCATTCATTAACCTACCTTGTGCTCTAAATTGAAACATTTTGATGCATTTATTAAAATCTTTGGTTCACTTTGATGACAAGTTTGTGGTCAATGGGTTGTTGGAATGATTGGGGATGTGAATTTGGGTTGTCTTAACTGTGTTTAAATATTTATGTAATCCCAAGAACTTAGCGTTTCATATTCTAGAAAGTTTATTAGTTATATTGAAGTGAGGAAATGCTCTTCTGTGAACGGTGGGATTGTAGCTTTGAGCTGTGTTGGTGAAAGATTCCTATTTCTGTTATTTTTGAACCAGCGGAGTTCATTATTTGTTATATTCAGTTTTCTTGCAATGTGTAGGGATTGGACAGATCAAAGTTGGGACAATCTGATGAGAGAACCTTATATGAGGTAAGGCTTTTTGAATTAAGATTAAATTCCATTTTGGACATGATGAAAAAGTGATTTGGTTGAATGCTTATTAAGATGCAACATGGAGGAGAGCCTGCTGATGCTGACTTCTTTCCGATCACGGTGGATGGAAGTCTAGACGTCGACATATTGCAACAGCGAATCCACGATGTTGCCAGACAGAGAGAGCAGCTCCAGCAGATGGAAGTTGAACTGCGAGCTCAAGCAATTGCTAGATCAAGTGTTCTGGAAATGCAGAGCAGATATGATGCTGAAATCAAAGCCCATGCCAATACTGCTGCCAAGCTTGAGGTTTGAATTTAGAATGTGATTCATAGTATGATTCTTCTGAAATTCAACTATCAGAAATAAGAACTAAGTCAAGTTTTAACTGCTTCAAAGAATTATAATGATCTTTATTTATGAAAAACAAAAAGGAGAAAGAGAAGAATTCGAGTTTCATGCATAAGATTATAAACTTAGATAAATTTGTCATCATATGTTGACTGTGGAAGTGAGTAAATTAGTGAAACCTGCCTTTTTCTTTCAAGTGGAGCATCTTTTGTTTGGTATTGTGCAAAATATCAGTGAGATCCGTTCACACTAGAAATTATTTAAGCATGCAACAAGAAGATTCTAGCAAAGTTACTGTCCTTTTTTGTGACTTACAGTCTATGTTTGGCTTTATTTCCTTGTATAGGAGCAACTCCGTGAAAGTGAACAGACCATACATCAGTTGGAAAGGAAAATGGAAGAGAAAGATAGAGAATTACATGCCATAAAAGTGGAAAAAGAAGAGGTCTTTCTGTTTCTTCATTCTGCTTTGGGATTTTTTTAAATTTTAATTAAAGCCTTTTTCTAGCAAGTCATGTGTAAATTACGGCTCTTGGATCATCTTGGCAGGCCTGGGCAAAGGAAGACCTCCTCAGAGAACAAAATAAGGAACTAGCAACTTTTAGGTGTGTGTTTGTTGTGTTTTATTCTTAAGAGCTTTCTATTTGCAGTAACCATAGTCCTCAATGTAATTTGTTTATACGAGTGTTTTGTTTATATTAGTAGTTGCTGTGTAATCGACACACTTCAAAAGTTTCTAAACGTATTAGCTTTTAGTATTTATCATTGAATGGAATTTCCTAAATAATTAGCTGCTGCTTTTTCTGGAAACTTCTTTTAATACATTAATCTTTCAGCTGAGGCTTGAACCTATTGAAATTTAGATGGGTTTCCTATTCTTTTTCTTTTGACAGAAGAGAGCATGATCATTCAGAAGCAGAGAGAGCCCAGCATATAAAACAGATACATGATCTTCAAGAGCATGTTCAAGAAAAAGAGAGGCAGATTATTGAGTTGCAGGAACAGGTCTGTACATTTTAAAAATTTTTATGCTCTTTTAAAAAAAAAATTCTGGACGTTAAGGTGTGAATTGTTGGTTGCTAGAAGTCTAGCTGTATTTCCTAATGCTAGTCTATGCTTCAGTATAGGGCTGCTCAGGAAGCCATTCTTTTTAAGGATGAACAGTTGAGAGAGGCCCAAACTTGGCTTTCACGTGTCCAGGAGGTGGATGTTTTGCAGTCAAGTACAAACCACACCTTACAGGCTGAATTAAGAGAACGGACAGAGCAATATAACCAGCTGTGGCATGGCTGTCAGAGACAGGTTGATGAGATTTAAGTTTCTTATTTATTCTTTCTCTACTTAAATAAATAAATTTGATGTAATTTTCAGTGAATTTAGATTGACTGTCCTTGTTAATGTTAGTTTGCAGAGATGGAGAGACATCATTTACATACGGTGCATCAGCTTCAACTTGAACTGGCTGATGCAAGAGAGAGGAAAGGTACTTATAGTGATGAATCACGTCTAACACAAGCAAATTCAAAAGATTTACCTCAATTTGGTCAACATAATGGAAACCAAGTGGATTCTAATGGAAGTGGTGCAACAAATGTGAATACTGGGGTAATTTCAAAGGGGGCTTCAGCCAGTGTTCAACCATTTTCTGGCAATGCATCAAATCTGGTAAGATTGATGTTTCTTTACCGAAGTGGTGTTGCTGGGATTGTTTTGCAATGAGATATCTAATATTTTATAACCATCTGTAAAGCAATTATAAGTATACGCTTTTTCTTCATATTTTAGTGTTCCATTGGCAAAACATGTTATAGCTTATGCTTAGTTTTATTGAAATCATGGATCTCTGCAGCCCTCTGCTCTCTCCTTGTTTCTACATTTCATCTAATGTCTGGCTTAAGATGGTGCTTGTAAACTCATTTTTAGAGGTTTTTAGACCATAGACTAGTATTCATCTAATTTAGGATTCTTTCTATTGCCTACTCTTATATTACTCCATTTATATCAGAATCAGAATGATCATGTTCGAAGTGGTCCGATTGCTCCACTTGGTATGCCTGCTTATCTCCCACCTGAGCAGGTTACTGCTCTGCAGTCATTTGTCATGCATCAACAGGGGGTTCCTCATTCTGTGGTATCCCATGTTGGACCCTACTCAATGCAAGCAATGTCATCCGTCCAACAGTGGCAGAACCAACAGGTTTGGTCAAAGCAATGCATTATTAGTTGTGTCAAAGTTTTCTTTAGTTATGTTCAATGGTTTTTCATCTTGTTCTTCAGGTTTCATCAGAGGGTTTCCAGCCTTCTGGACCGAATCAACTTCCACCATCGCAAACCGATCAAAGCCTTGGGAGGTCAGACGTAAGTCATGAGTGCGAAATATCTGTTGATGGACAAGCCATTTGTCCAGACCATGTAGATCATATAAGCCAAGGGTCAGAGTCGATTTCTGTAATATCATCATCTACTGGAAAAGCACAGGTTCTTTAAATTAAGATTATTTTACTGACACTGCTCGATACTGTTTTCATCTATCCTTGTAACTTGTTAAAACCGTTTCTTTGTAGGTCGTTGAGTCAATTAACTCAAGTTACCTTGTGAAACCCCAATCTGAGCCAAACTTGCAACAGATTTCTTCACAATTTCATGATGCATTGAAATTGGGCACTCTTGAACAGAGCTGTGAATCCAAGGTTTGTCAGTTTGGCTAATCTTCAAGCAGTTGAAGAGCTCAGATTTAACCTCTACTTAACTTTGAACTGGACAGGAACAGAATATGCTTAACATGAAAAATCATATGTTGAAGGACCAAGATCTAACGGTGGAAGAAGGAAGTACTGCTGCCAGTGCCAGCCTATCTCCTCCTGATTCTTCAGTGCAGTCTGTTGGTTCCTGTGAAACAACAATCAGCAATGGCACTGGTGCTATTTTGCCCAAAAAGTCTGTAACAACTGAGCAGACTAATATATTGATGCCAGGTAAGACTTCAGAGGCTGCTCTGCTTGAGGAAAGAGCATTGTTGGCCTGCATTGTTCGTACAATTCCACCTGGTGGTAGAATTCGAATCAGTTCAACGGTTAGTGCTTTAGTGGTCTGCTAATGATTTTTCTTAGGTCACCTGGCTATGGTATTAAAATCATGCACGCATGGGTTTGACTTATATTTGTCAATTGCAGCTACCAAATAGGCTGGGGAAAATGCTTGCACCTTTACACTGGCATGATTACAAGAAAAAGTATGGAAAGCTGGATGACTTTGTAGCCGTTCACCCTGAGGTTCATTCTTGCAACTTTTCTCATTTAAAATAATACCTTCTGAAGATTTGAAATCATAATTTCTTTGTGATTTCAGTTATTTGTAATTGAGGATGATTATATTCGGCTACGGGAGGGAGCACAGGAGATAATAGCAGCCACAGCTGCTGTTGCTAAAGTTGCTGCAGCTGCCGCAGCCTCATCTCCTCACTCCACATTTTTGCCTTCTGTTGCTGTTACTCCGATTGCACCACCTAACCGACTAAAGAAAGGAGTCCCATCAGTTGATTCCAACCATGTGAGGAATGAGAATGCTGTTTTCAAGAAGCAAGCAGCTGTCTCTAAAAATGCTGCTGATGATCATTCGCAGCTGTTAGGAATGCAGAAGCAACAACCGAATGGCATTTCTTTTGGTGTGGCCGGTAGTCTCTCAAATGTAAAAATATTGAGCAAATCTAAAGACCCTAGAGAAATTAATGGAGCCAATTTTGAGAGAACAAGTATTGAAAGCAAGGCCTCTGGTCATGGAAGGTCTAATTCGAATTTTGTTGGAAAACAGGACAGGTATGCAACTTAAAACCCCTCAGATAGCTTAACGTCATTATTCAGTTCATGTTTTTCGTATACCGAGCTTAATTTTCTTGTACCATGGCAGGGCAACTGGGGCAGCATTAACTTCTAGAAGATAGCTTGTGCATTTACCTCAATTGTGAGTTGTCTTGTATGTTTTGATGAACTGATACTAGTTTGTTATTATAGCATATTTGATTTCATAGATGTTTATAATATCATCGCTCAACCAAAACAGTTTTAAGAGATTTATCGATCTCATTTTGTTCCAGCAGGATACAGCGAATCTCGATGTTGAGTCGTGGATCATGCATTAAGCTGATTGCAATAATTTTGGGATATGATTTTATAGTTTGATTGTATCTCTTGAGATCTTGGTCATCAGCTGTCTTTTCCATCTGTGAAAAATTCTCTGATTGGAACCTAAGGTGACTATTTTTAAATTATTTTTTTGCCTATTGGCCCTCGATCCATCAGAAAACCAAACTATTTATTTTACTGTGTTATTGTCAAACACTAAAGCTGCACATTTTATTTACTGCATCAGTATCCAATTATTTCTCTCATTTTTCACTTTGTGAGCTCATTTGTGAAACATTTAGATGCAGCATCTGGGAAGATTGAGCTCAATTAAATGCCTGTTTAAGCATTAGATGTCAGGTTGATGCTTGTGGCTTGTGCATCAGCAATTTTAGCAAAGATACTTTGGGTTGTGCTGCAGCATTGCTTGAAAACTGAAAACATTGTATAAACTCAGATCAATCATAATTTATCTCATCTTTGCTGTTACAAACATTATTAGGATGCACCATACTTTAGGGGGGGAAATGACATAATGGAATGTTTGTGCTAGGACTGTTCCACGGGAAAAAAGGGGTTAAATTTTATTAAAAAAAATTTCATACAAATCAATACATGCAAAACCCTAAACACATTAAACACTCGTAAAACCTAAAGGTAAAATATGTTTAAAGAAGTGGCAATGCTGAAAGATCAATTAGCCTTTTTTGAATCTGTTCATTGATGATGTTCATCAACTGTGGGGCTGCTGCATATTTTCCTCTACAGAATCAATAAAAAGCAGGAACTAAGAAATGAAAGAAATCCTGACCCTAATTTTCCTTTGAGATGGGAAGAAGATGAAAGAAAAAGAGCGCAAAAGTGGGCTGTTTTGCCCCATATTTTTTTGTCAAAAAGATCAATTTAATTCTTTTGACTCAAAAATCAATCTAGCTTGAATAATATTGACTGTTAGTGTCACTTGCCTAAGTTGAGGCATGACAACCAACTATAAAAAACATAGTGGTAGAATTTGGATTGATACTGCTAATCAGACTTTGCAATTGGATGGTAAACAGATCCGGAGGAAGAAAATTGAATGACTCACTAATCGAAATAAAAATTCGATTGAGTTAATAGTTGAATTAATTTATTTGAATTTTTAAAAAAATTATGAATTTTTTAATTTAATTAATTAAAATCGAATCAATGATGCAATTGGCTAAATCAAGAATTGGTGACTGCTCGATTCTAAGTGATTTGAAAACTATGATAAAAAGCAAACATTAAAACCCAAAAATTTAAAGTAGTAGTGCTAAAATAGTTGAAGGAAACGACAAGGTTCAATGTCGTAAGTAAGGTCGATTCTCGTTTTAAGTTCCTTTTTTGAACAGAAAAAATTATTAAAAGGAAGAAGAAGAAAGGGAAGGGGGAAAATCAACTATGGGGTACGTATTGAGGGTAAGATTGGCGTCATTCTTCACGGGGGCTGCTACGGCGTCGTTTCTCGGCCTCTACATCCTCTACAAAGATTACAAGGTTGCTCATGAATCTATCGCCCAACAGGTCCTTTCGCCCCACATTTTCCTTTTTCACATTGTTTGGTTTCATAGCATATTAATTGCCTTTCAGTTTCCGATTAAATTTATGGGTTAATTTCCATTTTCGGATTTATGCTCATTTTCAAGTTTTGTTTAGCGAAAAACCATATTCATGGCGGTATCGAAGCTTGGAAAACTGAACTTTAGATGTTTCATTTTATAATTTTGCCCTCTATGTGATTGGTTCTGCTGCAGGATTGTTTGTTTACCATGCATTTGGTATATGAAGGAGGCGCTGATTTGTATATATGCTTGGATGATTAGTGATTATGTATGAAAATATTAGAATATCGTCGGTTGTTCACTATTCTGGCTGTGGGGGATATATGCTATTAGAGTTATCTCTTTAGGCTGATTTTCAGGTCGAAATTAGCCCGATTAAGATGCATAGGTGGGAGGGGGGTTGACAATGCAATGTAATAAAAGCCACACTATGTACTTAAACATTGCTAGTAGATGAAATGGAGAAGTTTTAGGGTATAGGGATTCAAGTTAAAATTTCTTATTCTTTGTTCACCTTTTGACATTATTCATTTGGAATGATCAATTCTTTTCCATACCATTTTTGCTTTTCATCCAATTCGGTCCGATTCTCTGTTAGTTGTTCCTGTCCGGTGGCGGACCTTTTTCATCCATAGTTGTTCTTTATTGTGCCTTATGGAACCCGTGGTATGCTAGCTATAGATGTAGTTTCTTCAAGAGTGAAGCCATAAGATGTATATTATATAGCAAAGGATAGAATAGTATTAAGAAAGATAATTAACACCGGATGCTTGATTTATATAGAAAGATTCTACCACTCGAGACTATATATTAGAACCATCCCAATGAGGTAATAGTTGCTCTTGGTTAATGATGCTTTAATTAACCGAATAATTAACAAAATCGAATACGTTTGTCTTGTTTGTTTGGTTAGAATCAAATTCATGCATGCCTTTCAGGAGCTCTAACATAGGCACTTTTTTTTTTTTTTTTTGGTGTGTGCGTATGTGCTTATATTTTGTTACTTGTCTCTTTGTCTCAAGGTGAAAAGTCTTCACGGGCCTCTGGATAGGCGAATCTCTGCTCTGGAAAGTTTGAAACATGCTGAAACTTCACTGCATGTGGATGCTACGAAGTAAGTCCTTGGGGGCAAAAAGAATTTTGCTGTACGCGCGATTGTTCCTCAGTAATGTTTTTATTTTCCTCGACTAGTAATACTAAATAATTGTAGTTGAACTATTATGTTCTTTATGGAACGATAGTACACTCTGCAAATTTATATGAACAGTGATTTCATATGAAATTTAAGCTAAAGAGAATTCAGTCTGTCTGTGATTTGCTGCATCTTTTAGTAGCGTAGTTAACTTACAATTGCCTTTACTACAATAGATAAATGCTTCATTAAGAAAGTAATCATATTTAAAAGCTGTGTTTAATTTTTAACTATATATGATACTATGTCTCAAATGGTGAAAGCATATATCCAGGACATGCATTCAGCCCGAATGCACACATAACCTCCCTACCAGCTGCGTTTTTAGTTCAACGGCCTCCTTAGCATCTTTAAGTTTGCAGTAAAAGCTAAAACCTAGGTTTTATGTCTAATTTACACTGTTCATGCTTATCATTTAGCCTAATTAGAGGTGCCACTACACCCCTCGTGGAGGGTTACAACTATGATTTATAGATTAGATGCCAATGCGCCATATATTATTTTACTTACCATCCAAGCCATTAGCATTTCTCTATATGAGAAAGCGTGGTATTTGGTAGCCACATATTTATTACTCAGAAATGGGGCTCAAAGTCAGTTGGCGTGTATCAGGTCCTATTTCTAACTGCATGGCCATGTTACATGTACTATACTACTTTTGGATCCTATATGATTCTGGGTATAATATGGCAGAGCCCCATCCAAATATGCTTAATTATTATGGGCTTTTTTTTGGAAATTTTCATAACTAAGGGCAATAAAAAAAGCATAAGCTATCAAGCATTCTTTTGTTGCTTTATGAAAGGCTTTGGGGCCTCTAGCCTGACCCAATTTCCACTTATTCCTTTTTGAAAACTGACACGTTTATGGAATTGAACAACTATCTGAGTGACACTGTTAAGTTGTTAATATGAAAATCAACAACTTAGCAATAAAAATCAATTTACTAAAATAAATTTTGAAAAACTAAGAATGAAATTCATAATTAAGCAGATGCAAATTTAAAAAATAAATAATGAATAAATTATTAAGAAAGTTTTGAAATTGAGTGATCAAAATATAAATTTATTAATAATTTAATAATTGGGTGTAATCCTAATAAATAAATAAGCAATAAAAAAAAGATTTGACAATTTTAAAAAATTGAAAGAAAAAAGTCCCACATGGTACAAAAGAAAAGAGAGAGGGGGAAATGAAATAATAAAACACTAAAACCAGAAAGTCCCAAAGATAATATTCTGATGGAGAGATTGTTGAAATCTTTTGTAGGTGAGGGGCAGGACCATGTGGTCCCCTTTTAAGGGATATAAGAGTTAAGACCCATGTCCCATTCACATGGCTCCCCCAATCCCAAAATACCATTATCTAATTTATTTACAACTTTACTATATTTTAGTATAAAATTAACAACAAAATGCTGGTAATAATAGCTTAGCTTTGAGTTTAAAAAGGGAAAGAGCATTATAGCAATTTGGTTTTGGTTTCCTTGGCGGTGGTAGCATTATAGAAATTTATGTTGAATCAAAAGCAAATATACCCAAATGCCCAAATGGGAGGGAGGTCCATACCATACCCTCCTTATTCCATTGTTCCTTGGTGGAGAAACATGTCTCCCACCACCCTTTTTTTTCATATCTTTTAACCTACCATTGTATTTCTACGGTCAACTTTTCGATTTAGTCTCTTTTTATGAATTTGTAAAGTAATTAATATCACATCGATAAATATTTTTTTAATCAAAATTCATACGTTGAACCTTATAGATTTTTTGCAAATTATTTAATATATACATAATAATTATAAATATGAAATTAAATAATTTTTAAATAAAATTTTTCATTCAATAAATCCAAAACAATAAGATGAAAGTTCCATAAGAACATATACATAAACCTATGTTCATGAAGCTTATAAGAATTTTCATCAATACAAAAGACAGTCTAAATTAAATCGATTTACACTCATTTTTACTCACCTATACGAGTAAAGAGTAAATTAAGAAACCAGTACATTAAAGTGTGTGTATGTGTATGGTTTAAATGAGGTAGGACAGAATGGAAAAAGAAAAAAGAAAAAAAAAGACCAGGTTCCATTACTACATAACAAGAGATAGGGGGAAAGCGGGGATGCTTGGGTTAGGGCAGGAAGCAAAGTGACAAGACAGAGTAGGGTGGTTGCACTTGTTTCATTCAAAGGATCATCATCATCCATGATCCGATCCCCCTATGGAACTGGGTTTTGGTTACAAGTTTTAGTGGCAGTGGTACCACCACCACTTCATTAACAAACACCTACCACTGCCATTTTGTCTGATTTGAGGGACAAATTGAATATCGAGAAGGACAAAATAGAAAGATGGTAAATGTGTAATAAAAGTACTGCAAGTCTTTGATTCCAGAAATTGAATCACCTTGTCTTTGTTTGTAACTCAGGAAATTCGTGTTTTATTATTTTATTTTATTTTTGCTATCAAACTTTATATATAAATATACATAATTGAATGTAAGACTACGTGAATTTAAGTATACTAAAACATAATTTTAGACATTGTATTAAAATACACAATAAAATAATTTTTATATAATTTGTGAATGTATCATAATATTTAAAATATTTGGAATTATTAATAATTAAATTTCAAGGTATTCGTGTGTTTTCATCTATTATATTTTTGGGGAACAAAGTTTTTTTTAATTAAAAAAAAAGTATTTTAGTTTTAATTTTAGGAGGATAACATATCTAATATGGCTGAGATTTTATATTTTTTCATATGACGTGTCGATAGAGGGAGGTGTTTGGCTTTTCTTGTTTTTATTGCAAATTGCATGTGATGTGGGGACAACCTCTTCCAGCTGTCTGCATCCAGCCCTCTTTAATTTGCCTTCCCATCTCTCTCAAGCATCAATATGCTTGTACCATATTCCTCTTTTTATATATATACACATACCAGTATATATAAAAATTGTTTCATATAATTCTATTGTTACCACTATTATTATCGGTATAGGAGGACGCGGATTTTAGTGTGTTAAAATGCATTATCCTCCTATTTAAAGATTGAGGAGAGATTATAGATAGTTCTAGACATTATATCAAAATAGATGATAAGAACCTATAATAAGATTAATGGTAAAAAAATTGTTTCACTTATTGATCGAGATTTTTTAATTGTATAAGTGAAGTTAAAAATATCATTTATGTTTAATTGTTAAAAAATATAAGTTGATTTCCATAAAACTATTAGGAAGTCTATGTATTTAAGGACGATTAATATTTATTCATCTCAAAACGGATAAATTAATATTTATTCATCTCAAAACGCATAAATTAATATTTATTCATCTCAAAAGCGCAAATTAATTCCTCAATTAAATTGTCTCTTAAATGATGATGCGGACATGCTGAAAATCATTTTTATGGTAAATTATAAAATGGTCACTCAACTATGTATTTCATTTAATTTTGGTCATTCAACTTTTTTATTTAGTCATAATTTTTTGAAATTAAATATTTTAGTCACTCTAGGCTTTTGTGGGCTTTTTCTATTAATCTAGTAACACAATTAGCCATCTAATGTTTACATATTCTATCAAATTGATCATAAATATAAAAATAACAAATTTAGCCCTCAATATTTATAAAATTTGTCATTTTAGTTCTAATTCTAAAATTTAATAAATTTGGCCTCAACATTTACAACATCTATCAATTTAGTTCTAACTCTAAAAATTAAAAATATATATTCTTTCAAGTCACTTGCAACACTTTCTTTTACTATAATTTAGGCTTCACATTGGATCAAACTAATTGATTTGGACATTATTTGGAATAACTAGCTACATTACTAACCGGACAAATAACGTTTTTAATGCCTTTATTTTCTTTTGGATCTTAAATCTTTGTACTTTATCCCGACTTTTTAAGGTATAATTTAGGCTTTATACTAGATCAAACCAATTGATTTGGAATTTATTTGGAATAATTGATAGCATTACTACCCAAACTTATAATGTTTTTAATGATTTTTTTTCTTTTAGATCTTTTTTTTTTGGTTTATCTTGACTTTTTAGAGTTCTTTTGCAATTGGCTTTAAAGCGGATATTTTTTCTTATTTTAATAACCCACATGGGTTAACTTATAGGTTACAAAGGGCTAAAATATATTTTTAAAATATTGTTAAAATTTTCAGAGTTAAGATTAAATTAATATTTTTGTAAATGTTGAGAGGTTAAATTTATTAAATTTTTATATTTATTATCAAATTGATAGAATGCATAAACATTAAAGTGCTAATTTTGTTACTAGATTAATTTAAAAAGCTCGCATAAGTTAAAACATTTAAATTGAAAAAGTTACTAAATAAATAATAATAGTTGGGTGATCAAAATAGGATGAAAGTCACAATTGGATAACTATTTTTGTTGTTTACCTATAAAAACAGCCAACAAAAAATTTAATAAAAGGATTAATTTACACATTTTAAAATATATAAAAGTAATTTTTTATTTTTAATAAAATACAATTCACCCCTTAATACATAGGCCGATGATTTGTTAAGTCAATGTGGAGTTAAAAAACTTACTAATATATATCCTTTTCGACTTTTAGTACATATTCCCGAGCCCCAACTTTCATAATTTTGCTTTAACCCTTTTAATATGACTTAGTACCTATATCAAAAATTATTTTATAGATCTTTTATCATATTATTCATGATTTTGTCTAATTAAAGAAGATAGATCATTTTTATATAGAAATTTAGTCTAAATATACATGTAATATAAAAAAGATGATATATCGTCTTTTAATTAGACGGGATCGTGAATGATATAATGGAAATAGCCTATAAAATAATTTATCATACATGTTTCATAATTAATTGCACCTTAATAATGTTTTCGATTTTATAATATTGCATGAAAATATTTTAATATGTATTTCATAGAAAATCATAACCTACACACAAAATTTTGGTGTTAAAATATTTTAACTTGAAAAGCCAAATTGCTGGAATGAATAATTGTTATTTAAGTAAGAGGGCAAAGCCCTTACATGCCTCTGGTTTACCTTTGCTATAGTTATAAGTATAAGAAAAATACATATACACCATTCCATCTGCACATGAAACAATGAATAACTTCTAAATAAAATATATATTTAATTTTAATCATTATACTAAAAAATACGTAAAACCGTTGAAACATCCAATAAAAAGGGGGAGGTGAGCATCGTAAGTTCGTAACCAATAGATTACTCTTTAAATAAATAATAATAGATATTTTGGTCTCCAAGAAATTTACCTCTTTTTCATTCAAAGTCGGTCACCCCACACATCACGTCTCCCTCTCCTCTCCTTCCGTCTCGTCACATCTCATGGCATCTGAAACCCACACTCTCAACCTCCTCCCGTCCCCAGCACTCGCTCACTCACTCCCCGCCGGCACACCCTTGAATCACGCGCCTCGTGGGCGAGTGTTGCTGCCATAGTTGAGCTGATGCATCACGTCTCGTTTCAAACTTTAAATTGGCCTCCACTTCCATCTGCAACTCCCGAGGCAGCAAGCCATTAAATCATTTCATTTCTTATCCTCTACAAATTAGCCTCACCTACCTTTGTATTTCTTAAATTAGTTTATTTAAAGAGTAAATTATTACTGTTAAAAATTAATTTTTACATTAAATGTGACAATATCTAATTATTTAAATATTCAATTAATTATATCATTTTTTATCGATAGAAATATAGATGAAATCCTCCTAATAAAAATTAGTTTAATATATGTAATTTAATTTTTAATTTTTAATAAACTCTTAATATAAAGATTTTTATAGTTTTACCTCAATAGAAATTTTAATTGACGTTTTATTAATTAATTTAAGTATATTTCCAATAATGATTAATTTCATTAAATCTTTTAAATTGTTATTTTTCTTAGGCAAAATGTATTTAAACTATTGATCTATCTTAAACTGATTTGTAAATTTTAAGATGTTTTAACTTTTAATTAAAATTAGTATAGTATATTCACATCGGGTTGATTATTTATTTATATCAAATTATATAGTAAAATTTTAAAAAATAAAATACATCTTAAGCAAGATTTTTAAAATTGAATTGGCGGTCGAAATAGTTAGACCATTGGTTTGTATGGTTGGATTGAATAAATCATTAAAAGAGAAAAAACATTCTTTAAAAAATCAGTTCAATCGATTTTTCAACTTGGTTCAACCGGTCCATACTGATTTGCAAGTCAACTAATATGTTGCCTCTTTCCGAATTGATACCTCATCGGTTCAAACAACCATGATTCTACGTCTCTATACTTTGTAGATTTGAAATTTAATTCTCCTACTTTTATTTTCAAAAATTTAATCTCTCTACCTTTTTATTTATAAATCAACTTCTAAAGTATATGTAATCATGTAACATTTTAATTGAAAATTTAACGATATTAACTATTTGAACTAATTAATCACATTATAAGAATATAAAACCAAAATATGTTAAAATTAAATTATAAAGATTAATTCTCAAATTCAAGCCTATTAGAAAAACCTAAAATTAACATCTTTTATAAAATGTATAAAGAAAAAAATGGTGAATATGTGCCATATGTTAGCATGAGTAAAGATCGTTTAGACCTTATTTAATACATATGTATAGATTTTAAATATTAATATTGTATCAATTTTACTACTTTCAACATAAACATTGAATTTTATATGGGAAAATCTTTGATACGCCATCAATAGAGTTTTTAAACTTTACAAGTCGTATTAGGTGATTATATGTGTCCTATAAAGTATAATAAATTATCAAAAATAAATATGTAAAACAAATGGGACATATGACAAATTTTTAACTTCGCTTTTAGAGTTCAAAAAATATATTGCTAGTATATCAAATACTCACTTATATTGGGTTTGTATTTAGTATATCGATAGTTTTTTATTTCACAAGCAACCTTAAAATTTGTCATTTGTCCTTTTAATGATTTATTGTTTAACATTTTACTATACTCTTATAAGACACTTGTTTGTGGGGTTTTAGACTCTACAACTAGAGTCAGAGAGTTGATAAGTGTCATATAAATGTATAGAGAAATATTAAAACATAAATATTTAAAAATTAGGCACATGTCAATTTTTTAAATACTGCTTGTGAATTTAAAAAAGTATAATGTCAGTGTACTAAATACTAACCCTCATATATAGAGTGTAGTGTGTTTAAATAGTAATTGTTTGATATGTGGATTTTTTTAGGCTTCACAAGTGGGTTAGAAGTGTGACAAATGTCATATATATTGTAACACCCCTGACCCGAATTCGTCGCCAGAACCTGGTTACGAAGCATTACCGAAGTTTACGAATTAATTTCTAGACATTTCATTTTATCTAGTATTCATATTAGAAACCAATTAAAATCATACATATTATCCCTTAAACGAGCCCTCAATGCCCAAATTACGCATTAGAAACAAATAGGGACTAAGTCGAAAACTCAGGAAATTTTTCAAGAATATTTAAAATTTTTAGCATTGCAAAGTGTCACACGATCGTGTGGCTAGGCCGTGTGACTCACACAGTTTGGAGACACGCCTGTGTCACAGGTCATCTAGGCATTCGAAATAGGGACACACGACCGTGTCTCAGCCCGTGTCTGTGCCCGTGTGAGTATACTGACTTGGGTCACACGGCCAAGTCACATGCCCGTGTGCTAGACCGTGTGAGCATCCTGTTTTTTGCAAATTTAAGATGCAGGGGACACACGACCATGTCACCTGGCCGTGTGGCACACACGGTTGAGACACACATCTGTGTCTCTACCTGTGTGGACGAAAATAGGCCATTTTACAAGCCATATTTCTCACCCAAATTTTATGTCAATCTACAATCAACATTACACATATCAATAAGCCAAAATAAGTGATCAAACCCAACAAATTACATATAGACCATCATTAAGCAAAATACCTATACATGTCATTATAACTAAAATCAAAACAATCAAAAGTACCGATAGAACCAATGGATAGTATGTTATAACTTCGACAAGCTTCCAACCCAATTGAGCTTCTGATAATCTGTAAAGTAAAGAAAAAAAATACATAAGCAATGAATGCTTAGTAAGCTCGTATAAACTTTAATCATAATACTTCTTTTCAAATATGAAATTTATATATATCAAGAATAATTCAAAATTGATACCGCAATACTCATAAAGCTATATTCATCCACACACAAGGTGAATAAATCCACAACATCACTAATACATACTATCCCAAGCTTAGTAGGATTTAAATAAATTTAACTCTTCAAAAATTCTTTATTTTCATTTGTATTTCTTTACTTTCCACACTTATTCTGTATGCATGACACACAAGTCATAAACATACATTCAACCATGGTTAGAAGCTAGTGCATTTAAACAAAACCTTTTTCGAATTGATCACATGATAAGTCATTTCGTAAGAAATTGCACAATTTAAAACTTACCACTTTTTCATAAGTACTAGCATATTTTCTATTGAGTTCTTACCACTTCAATGCATCATATAAATAAACATTTTACCATTCAACCGATAGCTTGGCACTTGTCTAAGCATCAAACAACAACACTTGTTAGTGTACTTGCACATATTTCATATAAATTAAACATTGATATACTTATTTTCTCGACATGTCACACTTGAGTTTATTACTCGTCTCAACTTACCTAATTTCCTTGTATCAACATATCAAAGATAACCATATATGTACATGTCATGATACATATCATTCTCTTCTGTTTCTTCATAAACATATATCATTCATTTTATTATATCAATATTTTATATATCATCATTTCCATGCATTTCATGTACATTTATTCTAGTAATAGTTCATATCAAACTCAACATTAATCAAATTCTATGTACGTATACTTTCCACATCATGTATCCATATAACATGTACAAATTATTATATATATTTCAAGCATATACGGGTAATAATTCATTTTGTACTCATATTGTTTCTTATAAGATTTTTACCCTGTTGAATCATTTAAAATATCGATGGATACACGGGTAGTATACACAAGTGTACACAACTGTAATCTGTCAATTCATATTCGGGAATGCTCATTAGAGCACATAATCGAAAAGCATTCTCTCGAGTCATATAACGGGAAGCTTATCTAGGCTGTATAAAGGGAAGCTCATAAGAGCCATAATCAGGAAGCTCATGCGAGCCAATAACGGGTAGCTCCGTAGAGCCATTAACGGAAAGCTCCGGATAGCCATATATTGGGAAGTCCAAGCAAGCCAATAACAAGAAGCTCCGGGGAGCCATTAATCAGGAAGCTCACAAAGAGCCAATCAACGGGAAGCTTATAAGAGTTGCGGTGTGTCCACAACACATGTAGGATCACAACCGATCGGGATGCTCCGAAAAGCTATTAACGGGAAGCTCACAATAACCATATTACGGGAAGCTCGAAAGGGTTAATAACAGGACGCTTTTTTGAGCTATGGTGTGTCCACAACATATACAAGACCACAACCAATACGAGAACCCTGTATCCATCGAATTTCATTTATTCAATCGGGACTTATTATTTATCAAATATTATCGAATATATGGTAAATTTCATGTATATGACATTTACACAATTAAAAAATAAAACCTTCAATTCAAACATATAAATATACATAATTTAGTTACACAAACTTACCTGAATTGAATTGTAATAATTACAAGAGTTGAGGGACTATTCCGCTATTTTTATTTTTTTACAGTATCTACGGAATCTTGATCCAAAATATAAAATTATTCATTCATTAACATATATTTCAATTTCAATTTATTTCACAATTTATACCGTTAAATTTTTGAATTTACACAATTACCTCATACTTTTACAACTTTTACAATTTAGTCCCTTAACTAATTAATTTATCAAATCAACTAATATTTCTCAATTAATAATTTATCCAAATATTTTAGGCTATCATACAACCCTTAATAAAATAGAAATTTAATACCAAACCCTAATATTTTAACTATTTTCACCATTTGATACTAACATTAATATTTAACAAAATCATTTTATAATATCACCATACAACAAAATTAAAGCTCTAAACTCACTTGATATTAATAATTTCTTTCAAAATATTAATTCAAACAATAAAACAAATCATTTCATGCAATTGCGTCATTTTTACTTTTTACAAAATTTCCCTAAAATTTTACTTTTATTCAATTTAGTCCTAGAGCCAAAAACATGCAAATTAGTCATTTTAATGTAAACCCATGCTAGCTGAATATTCATATATATTTTCCTCCTCCTCCTCTCCATTCCACATCCTTAATGTATATATAATTCCACTATTTACTTATATGTTCATATCAAAGTTCTCCACTTGAGTCATAGTCACTAAATTATTTATATCTTGAGCTACAGAATTCTAAATTAAGATACTCTAGACTCAAATATCTTTCCACCATAAAATTTCAGAATTTATAATTTAACCAATAAGTACAATAAAACAAACTTCAACCTTTCTTTACTAAAATTAATTATCTCTTAGTACGGGTTTGAATGATATTTTCGTTTGTTTCTCTTGAAAAGAGACTCATTAAGAATTTAAACATATAAATTTAAACCCCTAATTATTTTTTTACAATTTTGATGATTTTCCTAAGTCAGAACAGGGGAATCCGAAATCAATCTGAACTTATCTCACAAAAATTCATATATCTCACAATATGAAATTCTTTTGCTTACAACGTTTCTTCTATGTAAAACTAGAATCAATAGGATTAAATTTAATACTTTAATTAACCTTTAATTCAATTTCTACAATTTGTGGTGAATTTTCAAAGTCAGACTACTGTTGCTGTCCAAAATTGTTTTAGTGCAAAATATTGATAACTAAGTTTATAACACACTCCTTTCCTTTCTGAACAATACTTCCCATCACTTCCTCTTATTTCCCTTCACTAACATGTAAAAAACATAGAACCTTATATAAGAAAACTCTACTTTAACATCATTTTCATGCTTTTTCAATAATATCAAACTTAAAAATATATTGAAATCTTGATGTTCTTACCTTGTCCTATTGATTTCAATCTTTAAACTTGATTTTCTCTCTCCTTCAGCTTCTATTTCTTGAATCTAACTTGATTTTCTAGCTCCCCTTAGTATGCTTATCATTTTTCTCTCTTGGTAGCTATGGAAATTCTTTTGATTTCAAAGTGAAAATGGTGAATTTTTGGTAAAAGGACCAAATTGTAAAGAAAAAAAATTCTTTATTTCTTTTCTCTTCTCACATTGGTTGTATGGAAAGATGAAGAGAATTCTTCATCTTTCTTCCCTTATATACTAAATAAATAATTAAAAATAATAAAAAATATAATTAAAAATCAAATCAAAATATTAATAAACTAATATTTATTTATTTATTTTAAAATATCACCAACATAAACACTACTCTTCAAAATTATCTTCGTTGCTAAATGATCATTTTGCCCCTTATGATTATTCAAAATTCCTCCATTAACTCGTCACTTATTTTGGTAAAATTATGATTTAACCCCTCATACTTTTTCCACTTTCATTAGCTTCTAGATAATTCCACCCTTAAAACATTTACACTATTGGTCCTTCCACTTTTTTATATTTATACTTTAACCCCTCAAATTTTGAGTATTTACTCTTAGGCCACAAAAATTTTCTCACCTTTGCGATTTAGTCCTTTCTTGAATTAACATATCATAATATACTTCCCAAACAGATTTTGTTGACATAATTCAAAATTTCCCTTTTTGTCACTTTATCTTCTTATTTTATTATATCAATGACAATATTTTACTTTCTTACTGTTGTAACTTTTAGGGTATTACATATATATTTATTACGCTTGTTAAATCTTAAACCTAATTATGAAGTCTAAAAACTTTACAAGCGGTGAGTGAAATAATTTTTATGTTTAAAACATGTTAATCAAATTGTAAATATCGATATACATGTTATATTGTGCACTTAGATATAATGTATTAAAAATAGAAAATGAAAAATAAAATTTTGAAATATATTTTTAAAACACTTAGATTGATCGATGTATAACATAGATGTTACATTTTGACAATTAGACCATCTATGTTATATATCAAAATTTTGATGGAGTTGATATCACCTATTGAATGGGTTCTAACTTAACGTGAAATTACCAAAAGATTATTCTTTTATAATAATAAATATTATTTCGAGAGTATTTATATCTTTTATGTATTAAAATGGTAAGATTTTAACCCAAAATATTTTGTTGTTAATAATTGTACCACTTCAACTAAAATAACATTTAAATTTCATTAATTTTCCTTTATATATAAAATTATTACATAAAATGTTTTTACCTACATTATGACGTGCCATAATTTAGTTTGTTTTAATTACACACTACATTACATTTCAGTACTTAATTAGAATATTTTAAATATTTATGATTAATTTGAAATTTAAATCCTAATTTAAAATGTCTTATTCAACTAACCCTTTACACAAATGATTTAATTTGACATCTCAAGATGCTAGCAAGGTATTAAGATTTTGAAATAATATAAGATAATAATGGAGGTTTTTTACTAAAATAATATTTTAAAAAAAAAACTCAAAATGACATCTTTCAAAATTTATATACCAAAATGGTACATTCAGGGTGGTGGAGGGTGATTCATAGGCGGCACCACTCTAGTTCTGACAAAAAAAATAAAACTGTTAAAAAAATAAACTCACAACAAAAAACAAAACTGTTAAAATAATCTAATGTGACATCACAGATTGGTCACGCCTAGGGAAGAGGCGACACCGGTCACGCCTTCCCCATAGGCGGCACCGGTCACGCCATCCCGATAGTCGGCACCCACTTCCCCCCACCCCATTCGGCTCTATTTTAAGGCATTAATAAAAAAAAATAGCAGAAGAATAGAGGGAGAAGAGAAGAAAGAAAATGTATTATTTTTATTGTTATTTTCAAATAGAATAGATTATGATAAGAAAAAAATAGTTTGTTAGTATTATATAATTTGTTTAGTGTTATTTTTATGTTTTGTTTTAAAGTTATTTTGTTTATTATGATTTGCTAGTAAGTTTTGTGTTTAGATTAATTATGTGTTTATTGTGAATGTTATGTTTTATTTTTTTAATATATTTGAAATTTTTATGTTAGTAACTATTAAAATTAATTGTTAGTATTATATAATTTGTTTAGTGTTATTTTTATGTTTTGTTTTAAAGTTATTTTGTTTATTACGATTTGCTAGTAAGTTTTGTGTTTAGATTAATTATGTGTTTATTGTGAATGTTATGTTTTATTTTTTTAAGATATTTGAAATTTTTATGTTAGTAACTATTAAAAATTAATTGTTAGTTAGTGATAACAATGAAAAAAAAAAATTGTTTTGAAAATTTTTGTTTATTTTTTAACAGATTGAGTATTGAAGATGGATAATCAGTTTTTCGTATGCGTTTATTTCGATGGAATCATTTTGACAACAACCATTGGATGTATATTTGAATGTCGGCAACAAATAGTAATGAGATTTAATAGAAATATCTTGTTCAATGCTATGAAGGAAAGGATTAGCGCAAAATTTGTTAGACGTTGTGGGACAAGGATCTCGAAACTTTTCTACAAGTTTTCAATTTTGACAAATCTCATCAAATTCACCGAAACGAAACTTGTAAACGATGAAGATGTGAAGACAATGATCGCTATTTATTGTGGGAATCGGAATGACCAAAATGCATCGATTCAGTTATTTGCTCAGTTAGCTGGTGTGGAGCCAACTTAAGATCTCACTGCATCTGGTGAAGAACATGGAGCTGAAGAAATGTGTATGGTGGTTCCAATATCATACGTTGATAGTGAATCGACTATACGCGGGATCGATATCAATCTTAATGTTGCACCCGATATTGATGTGGTTGGTGATGATGGATACGATAGTAGTAATCCTTGTGATCAAGAGGTTGATAGTGATAGTGATTCCGATGTGGACGAGGTCCCCGATGATATTGATGACGAAGACGTGAATGACGGTAGAAACATTAACGCGTTTTCAACGGGGAACCAAATTCGACGTATTGTGATACACAATAATCCTGGGCCACACATGTCACTCATAGACCCCGACGCGGTGCACGTAGCCGAGTTTCAAAAGTACCCTGAAATACTACCTACTCACTGATTGGCCGTAGATTTTAATCACGAGGAGTTGTTAATAGAACAAATATTCGAAAGTAAGGAAGAGTGCGTATTTGCTATTAAGCGGTATAACATGAATATATCAGTGAACTACAAAGTCGAAGTGTCTAAATCGACATTATATATTGAGGAGTGTTAGAAGTCGACGGAAGGCTGCAATTGGCGTGTACGAGTTGCATTTATTCAAAATTCGCATATGTGGGAGATACGAAAAAATTTTGGCCCTCAAATATGCATATCAACACGTATGACAGAAGATCATCGAAAACTTAATTTCTAAACTATCTGTACCTGTATCATGCCAATGGTGAAGGACATGCCAACCATTAAAGTTTTGGTACTGATTGCCAAAATACAGGCACGATTCCAGTATCGCGTATCATACCAAAAGGCGTGGATAGTTAAACAGATGGCAATAAAGTAATTGTATGGGGATTATCATTGAGTTAAGGACACGACCTTATTACGGCCCGGATGACCAACTACAATTGGGAAAAAGAATTTTCCATCGAATGTTCTGGATATCTAATTCATGTATGCGTGCATTTTTCCACAGCAAGCCATTTGTGCAAGTAGATAAGACCTGACTATACGAAAAATATACTCAGATCCTACTTCTTGCGGTTGCTCAAGACGGCAACAAGAACGTGCTCCCGATAGTATTTTCTATCGTAGATAATGAGAACATAGAATCGTGTAAATTATTCCTTACCAACCTACAGAGGTATGTTATTAGCAACAGTAATATCTGCATCATCTTCGATATAGGGAAATGATTAATTGCCGCCATTAGGCGTTCCGTTGTGCCATAGAGATCCGTTTACTGCATCCGGCACATCGCTGCTAATTTCCATCGAGATTATAAGAATACAGACTTACGGAGACAAGTTGTGAGAATGGGTAAAAGATAACCTTATATTTTCAATATAAGTTTTAATATTTTAGTGCAATACTGTAACTTATCTTTTCTTAATACATATATAGCACAGGAGCTAGAGCTACACATTTTTCGCCAAAGAATGACTTGACTTGAGAGTGACATGGAGGGTCAAACGAACACATATTTTGGACAGTGGTTGGGTACCATGAAGCCGTGGCAATGGGCTCAAAGTTTTGACGAGGACTTTCGTTATGGTCAAATGACCACAAACTAGGTGGAGGGGATTAACGCTGTGTTGTTGAAAACACGACATTTTTCGATTTCATCTGTCTTATCGGTTACATTCTATAGGTTGGCTACCTTGATGCCAATAATGAGCCAGCAAAAAGTCAACCAAATGGAGACGACAAGGATGCAATGGTTGCAAACCGTCAGATGGCGATGTTGATGAATGCAAAAGTATATTCACAACGTCTTGAAAAGTTTTGAGTTACGGAGACCATCGGTTGTCGACCCGGTATACCACATAGGTCCTATGGAGTTAATCTCCAAAGGCGGTGTGATTGTATGCGGTTCCCTCAAGCACACGTTGCGTGTCTGAGAGAATAAGTTTCCCATCCTGCCTAACCTGTCTACGTGGGAGATGCCTCCGATGACTTTCGAGGCTGTCCCAGGCAAAGGGTTGCGTAGAAATCCGAAAGGTCGTCCGCAATCATCCAGAATCCATAATGAAATGGACATTTGAGAGAAATCTGATGGTAATCACTGTGGATTATGTAGATTAGCTGGTCATAATCAGAGTAAATGCCCACATCGAAACTACCATATTGGACAGTTGTCATGATCGGGTAGGAATTGAACTTATGTAATCCAATGTACCTAATTTATATTACAAAGTTTGTTCCAATTTTTAATATTGTAATGTATTTAATTTATATTGCAAAATTTATATTACAATGTTTGTTCCAAGTTTTATTGTTGCAATGTTGTAATGTTGCAATTAATCTAATTTATATTACAAAGTTTGTTCCAAGTTTTAATGTTGCAATTATTCTAATTAAATAAATACAAATATTGTCTTTTTCTTGATTTATATATTTTTTAGAATAAAAAAAATACAAACTTTGTAATATTTAAATTGCAAGAAACCTCTAAAATTGATAGTTTGATGGTGTGGTCCTAAGGGTATATTTCTGCGGGGGCCGACGTTCACGTTATGACTGATCATGACGATCAACATCCTATTCAGTCGTAGGTGGGGGTGTGCAAAACATGGAAAAAATATCATATACCCTAAACGCCATCAATGAACCTAACCCGGGAGGTGCTGTACTGCGGTGGTACTGGACTAAATATATCAAACCCGAAATGATATTCGTGTCCTGAAGACCTCGGGAAATAGTCATTGACCCGCAACTTCGGATGATAATAACTATTAGCGGAATGTATATGCGACCACTTGAGCTTGGGCTCTGATTGATATTCTTACTCTGTATCGGCCTCTATATTAGGCACTATCTCGTATGCCCCAAGTCGATGCATGTGGGGGGGGACTACAGTCGACTGTCCACCAAGTAAATATGGTTTTCTATTACTAGAGTACCATTGTATGTACTCTAACGATGGTTGCAAATCGAAAGAAATATCCATCTGAGGTCTTCGCGCCATCCGATTATCCCACATTGCAATATATTTCTGGTGCACAACCCCCCAATTATTTATTTTTTCTTTCTTTCTTTTTAATTCCGTGAAGCTTCCTTAACTACATTGGTAGAGCCAAGATATACTGGATGCAACCAAATTGCCGGAGCACTTGATTCTCGTGGTACCACTCGACTATCTGGAAATTGATAATTGGTGCGTTAATGCACCACAGGTGATAATGAATGTAGGCAGACGAGGGTATAACAACCACAATTTCTAATCTCTGATACGACATCCAAATAAACTGCACGATTAATAAAATGGTTAAAATTTAACATGGTTCGAGTAAGATATACAAAGTAAATACATGTCATGAATATTGGAATAGCTTACCCCTTCCTCGACATGTTGTTCAATCATCAGACGATATATCGGGACAGTGTATGACCTCTCGATACCCGGATAAAAACTTCATATACGAAAACAAATTACATGTTAGAATAGTATCGTTATAATAGTATCATTAGAAAAAAAAATGTCAATTAATTGTTATAACAAGTTAAATTTTATCACATGTTCACTAGTGGAGATACGTATGCTTGATGCCTAATCGATGCCAAGAATGGCATCCGATAAAGAGCCCATGACTGCAGCAATATAAGGCATCCGCCTATGTCTATGGCATCAGGCTTTGTCGTTTGACGAAGCTCACGATACAACATAGCCAAAACCGCGGAACCCCAACTATACGAGCGAACATTCTGTAAATCAGCTAATAGGGGTAAATACATCAAATGAACCCTGTTGTTGCTTCCATCCGACATTAGTACACCCATTATAATATGCATAATGTACGCTTGAGCTGCGAGCATCACCTCATACTAAGTGGCATTAATTAATAAATGTTCAAAATTGGCTTTCAGCCATGAAACTTTCAAAATCGTACAATTGGACTCAGCATCGTTGGGCGACACTCCTAGTAGGCTATAACAAAGGGCAGCCGACTCAGCTATCGTACTTACGTCCATTACGGCACTCTTGTCGATTGGGAGCCCAAGTTGCAATGCAACATCCTCCAGAGTGACAGTGCACTCCCCACACGGCAAAAGAAAAGTGTGGGTCTTCGGGCGCCAACGTTCGACCAATGCGGATATTAAATCGTACCGTAAATCAAACGTCCGGATCAATGCTGCTGACTCGAATCCAGCTAACTGCTAGTACGGTATCAGTCGTTCATCCGTAGAATATCCTATACCATTCACCTAACCCCCTTAATGCGCAAGACAAGACCTGACCTCATTAAATTACAGAAAATAGTTATAATAACATAATTTATTTCTGTAAATGACGTAGAACTTTTTTTAAGGGAATCCGTGATTAAAAAATAACAATATATTACCATATTATTAATTGTGTTTGATATGTGCCCATTGTTCTTAATCAATGGACCCATTGTGATACCTGCAATTCCAATATAAATTTCAGTTATTAATTTCAAAGTTTGATGTATTTTAAATATTTATCAAAAACCTAAATTTTTGTATTGCTTTTAATTACAAAAAATACCAAACAGCTTTTGTCCACATCATATTTTTTGCTATACTACATTAACAAAATAAACATATATTATAATTTCGAACTCAAACTCCAACTCAATGGTCCCATTCACAAATTCCATCTCAATGGTTTAATCTTTTACCTACATAAAAACAAAAACAAAAAAATAACATGCCAATTAAAAATATAACAAAAACATAACATAAACTATCTCAACATAAGAAATACGAATATTGTTATTATTATTTTAAAATGATAATAAGTAAAATGTATTGGTTTAAAATATAATATATATAATAACATACCAACTTAATTATTGTCATTTTTTTTGCATAGAAGGATTCAAAAGAAATTTCATTTATAATATTTTATAAAAAACATAAAATAAAATTTAAATACATAAACTCTTATTATCAATTATAAAATCTTAAAAAATTAGAACATATAAATTAATTCCTAATTTATCTCACTAATTCCAACTCAATGATCTCATTCACAAATTCCATATCAATGGTCTCATCTTTTACCTACATAAAAATAAAAAAATAAAATTAAAATAATCAAAATAACATGCCAAATAAATTACATAAAAAATATATCTAATCAACCTAAAACACACATAACAAGTAAATTACATAAAATAATAAATAAAATATTTTCCAACTTTAGTTTAATCTATTTAAAATTTTAAAAAAATCTTAATTTAATAAAGAATGGTTTCGAAATATTGTTTCCCAACTTTTCTTTTCAAAGCTTGTCAAGGAATCTAATGAATGATATTTAGGAATTACTAACAACTAAAAAGATGAAAAAATCTTTTAATTTTGAGAAGTAAAAATAATTAACAGAATAATAACAAATTTATTTATAACAAGATTTAAACCAATAATATTACCTTCAAAATCAAATTTGATATTTATATATAAATTTTAAAAATATTATTACCTTATATTTTATTTATATCATGAGTGTAATCATAATATATAATATATAATATGCTTGACATGCCAACCTTAAGGTAAGTGGATCACATTATTGATTATGATATTATCATGGGTTTTGTCAAGGAGTGATTTTAGGCCATTTTAAAAAAATTTCTATCATCAATTAATGTATTAAAAAGATTGTTCTCTGTTTATATTTGGGAAGCAAGTTATTTGATATAATACATTTTGTAACAAAATCTGCTTTTGAATCTATAGAATTTGGTAAATTGAATTATTTATTATCTTTATCTGTTTTGAATCTATAGGATTTGGTAACATAAATAGGCTTTTTACTTTAATAAATATTAAAAATAAATTATGAATGAATGAAAATATAAAATAAATACAAACATACTTTAATAGCTCTTTTAACCAAATAATACCTTACAAAAATAAAATTAAAAATTAAATATGAATTAAATCAACAATAATAACAATAAAAATAAATTAAATTAGCATTAATTTATAACCAAAAAAAATTACATTTTCTTAAACACCTAATCTTTCCTATACAACAAACTCTCGTTTCATTTTCTATTTATTTTTTCCCCTTCTCATTCTCTTTCCCTCTCTCTATTCTGCTTCTCTTTTTTTCTCTCTTTCTTTTTCCCTTTCCCTTCCCACCCTCTCCTTCTCCTTCTTCTCTTCTTCTCTTATTTTCTTCTTCTTTCTCTCTTTCGGCTGACCAAAAATGACCATTGGGGGACCTTATAATGGTCCCCAAGTAAATCACGGGCCTTCAAAGTGACATGTCCCATCGTGCAGCAACCGGTGCCGCCTCTGGGGAAGGCGTGACCGGTGTCGCCTCTTCCCCAAGTGTGACTGGTGCTGTCTCATCCCATCACCTTTTTTTTGTCAGTTTATTTTTTTAACAGTTTTTTTTCAAAACTAGAATAGTGCCGCCGATGCACCACCCTAAATATACCATTTTGGTACATAATTTTTGAAAGATGCCATTTTAGTATTTTTTAAAATATTATTTTAGTAAAAAACCCTAATAACGGTTAAATTTCTTTTTCGACCCTTTATATTTTATAAGGGTTAAATGAAACTATAAAATTATTACCAAAAAGAAAATGAAACTTTATAAAATCAGTGAATTGGTTTGACACGATGATTGTTCTTGGTGTTTTATCCTTTTGTTCCACCAAGTCAGTGTATACCGTTAATTCCATCTTTTGGATGGTACATGACACAAATTAGAGTGAGACCAACTGCATTCGATTGGACAACGTTGCCCTTCCGGAGGAAACATTTTAAATTATTATTTGGAGATCAATTAAAAGTTATAAAATTTTATACTGCAAAAATTAAATAACGAAATATAATTGTATTATTTTATAATTAAAATGTGGAATTTAAAAACTTACTTATTTCGTAAATTTTAAATTTATTTATATTAGTTTGAATAAATTCGAATATTTCATCTATTTAAAATATATTTTCTAAAATTAAAATTAATTTAATATTTTAAATATTAAGTGATAAGTAATCATTTATTCTATTAACACTTCTTTTTGAAAATTTTAAAATATTAAATGTTAAAATTTCTTTTCCATTGAAATCAAAATTTTCAATAGTTTATCAAATGCAGTTTTAGTCTCTAAATTCGATGCTTTTTTCATATTAGTCCATAAATTATTTTTATTCACATTAATTTTTGAATTTGATAAAATTTCTCAAATTGGTAATTAAAGTTAGATTTCATTAAATTATGATAATGTGGTACTACAATATTTACCATATCTTAACCAAAATTTTTAAAGTATTTATAACTTTATTCTTTGATATTTTTAGATCTTAATTAAATTTTAAAAAATCAAAATTAAATGAATAAAATTGACAAAATTAAAACTAAATGTTAATGGTATTAGGCTGTCGAGTGTGGACTATGTGTACTCTTTTATCACTTTCAATACGACTTTTCATTGTCTTCACTTTGATAGGTTCGATAACCAGTTGTTAATACTTTTGTCCTACCAAACAGCTTTTGGCTTAGTCAGGTCCTAAGCAATCAAATTCAAAATTTGTCCTTTTTTCTTTTTTCCCCCTTACTTGCATACGAGCTTGCAACTTGCTAAATGTTTTTCCTTTTTAATTAAAATGTTTGACATAAAACTGCTAGTCTCTTTTACTTAAATAATACAAAAAAATAAAATTAATAACTGAAATCCATTAGATTATTTACCAAAATAGAGTAGTTTTACTGGTGCCGCCGCTGAATTAAAATGTAATGATCTAAAGTATTTAGGGACTTGATATGCAAATGGATGCCGCCTGACAATGTGCGACAACTTTAAATGTGGCTAATTGCCTTGTATGCCCTCCTTATTTATTATTTTATTTTTATTCCCCTTCAACTCACTATATTGTGTTTAAACAAGCCTTTAATCTATTTTTGTAGTTAAATAAGTCCTTAACTTATATTTTTATTCATAAAATCCCTTTATTTTAATATTAAAGTAAATATATTTTGAATTTCAAGCTCTTATCTTAATTTTTGTTGATGCAATAAAATTATATACACTTTAACATCAACATAAAATCTAAAAAGTAATTAAAAATTTTAAAAGTGTAGTTAAGAATATCATGTATATAAGCACTCGAGAAATTTTAAATTTTAAATTTTATTTAATAAATTATTCTCATCAAATTCACATCAACATAAAATGTGAATTAGTTTATATTTTTTTAAATAGCTTTACTTTGGGTGAAATATATTTACTTTAATATTAAAATAAAGGAATTTTATGAGCAAAAATCATAAATTAATGGCTTATTTAACTACAAAAATAGGTTAAGGGCTTGTTTAAACATAATTTAGTGAGTTGAATGGTAATAAAAAGAAAATAATAAATAAGGAGGGCCTACAAGGTAATTAGCCACATTTAAGGTTTGGTGCCACCACACTATCAGGCGGCGTCCTTTCACATTTTCTTCTAGCAGCCAGTCAAAATGAAAAATTTGCATATCAGGTCCCTAAATACTTCAAATCAGTACATTTCAGTCCGGTGCCACCAATTTGAAAGGCGACACCAATAAAACCATATTATTTTGGTAAATAATCTTATGGGCATACCATTTCAGTTATTTATTTTATTTTTTGTATTATTTAGTTGAAAAAGCCACTATTAGGTTAATTTCCCCGTACCCATTTAAATTATTATTCAAATTTTAAGTGTAAATTATATTTTTAACGTATTAGTATTGTACCACTTAAAATTTTCTATCAATTTAGTCATTTTTTAATCGGGTGTTAAATGACGGTTTAGATTTAAAACACGAGATAAAATTGTAAAAACTTGTGTATCTATTGCAATTACGATTTAGATCAGACGTGTTAAAAACATACGGTGTTAATAAAATTTATAAGACAGTGGACTTTTTTACCAGTATAATACAAATTAAAAAATTAAATACTAAAATGGCATGCCAATATCATTATTTACCAAAATAGGGTGTTTGAAACAGTTTCAGGGATGGAGGGAGAGAGACGAACGACATCAATGTTTTTTTCTAACACAATAATTGAAACATCATTACAAAATAATGTGTGTTTTTTTAATAATTTTTTAAGATTGGAGAGGGAGAGAGATGCATGGCACCAGTATAAAAAAATTATTTTTCGGGGTGGAGGGAGAGATATTTTTTTGGGTGGAGGGAGAGAGATGGGCATCATTAGTAGTTTCTGGTGTAAAAATACGGTCTAAATGGTGGAGGGTGAATTTTGTACCATTTTGTTATTCTTTTTGGAAGAATTATTGATATTTTTACACATATAAACAAATCAATAACAACATAATTTGAAGAATTACTAATATTTTACACATATTTTCAAAGCAATCTCATTTTTTCATTTTGATCCCAATAATAATTTTTATTACATAACATATCTTCAACATTTGTAAAATGTAGTTCTTTTACCACAATAATCCAAAAAATAAAATAAATACCAAAATTGATCACCGTAAAATTTCAAGCAAATAACCCATTTTGGTATTTATTTTGTGTTTTTAAAATATTTTTACGGTGATCACCGTAAATTTTTTAAATTAAATACCAAAATTGATCACGTTTAGATTTAAAACACGTGATAAAATTATAAAACTTGTGTATCTATTACAATTACGATTTAGATCGACGTGTTAAAAATAATAAAATTTATAAGATAGTGGTTGGAAGTTATGATTTTAAAATTTGGATTTTAAAAGTGTATAAGTTGAGTACTCAACTATTTAGAAATGTGATATTTATGATAATTTTCCAAATCCATTGCTCTCTCATATACTTATTTACGAATGAATTTGAAAATCTTAAAACATGTTTTATATTTTTTAATATATATTTTATTGAATATTAATAAATTTATTCATAATATATACATTTTATTTTTATCATTTACATAATAATTAAAATTAAAATATAAAATTTTAAATCCATATTCTCAAATAGAGCATAAGGGAAGAAGGTAAAATATTAAGATTTTGGCGGAGTTAATGTCATTTAGGTTTCAACTTAATTGTTAAATTATTGTATGTTTTTTAAACAAAATCAATAAATATTATCAAACCAAAAGTTAGTAAACTTAAAGCGATAATTTAATGATCAGTATAATAGATCAGTACTTAATAACAAATAAAAATACTTTAAATCTAGATCGATCGATAATTAATATTGAAAATAAAAAAATATTTAAATTATAATTTATGAAATAAAAAGTTGAATTATAAAAATAATTGTTTTAAATAATTTAATAATTATTGTAAAGTTGAAAGATGTAAAATTAAACTTAATAATAATTTAATTATTTTGGATGGAATTTACCCTAAAAAAGGACTTCATTAATTAAATTGAAACAAGTGTTTGACTTTAACCTTTAACAAATCAAAGGAATGCATTGGGGTGGGTGTTAGAGAAACTTGGGTGCCCAAATCCTGTCCTCCCTGGTTCGTATTTGACAGCATGAGAGAGAAAACCACTCCCAAAAAAAAAAGTTGGCAAGTACGGTGTTTTCTAGCTTTGCATGCAGAAAACGATAGATGGGGCAGGGCACAATAATGAGATGCGGTTGAATAAGAGAGAGAGAGAAAATTGCTTTTTACTATTTTGTCTACTACTGTGATGCGAATGTTGGAAGCATGGAAGCAAAAGCAAAGGCCGAGAATGGCGGCAACCCATCCCCTTATAATCTCAAATATCTATAAAACCCCATATCCATCACGCGCACTACACTCCACCACACTCAACTATACATATCGCCTAGTCATTTAAAGAGAAGAGATTTGCTTGGTGGTCTCCTTTAAAGAGAGAAAAAAAAAGATATAGTATTTGGCTGTAAGTTTTTTTCTTTTTCTGTTTTGGGTTCCACTCACTGTCTGCATATTCAAAAGGGATGGAAAAAGGGGTTTTCCTAAATGGGGAAAGTGGTTTCAATATGGGTGTTGGCTGTAGTTTAGCGTTTCAGACAAGGTAGCTAAAGAAAGTAGTAGCATTGAAGCTTTTGATTTTGGGTTTGTGAAGCTTTTCAAAGTAGTGGTGTTATTGTTATTTAGTACCTAAGAAGATGATGATGGCCAACTGTGATAATCATCATCACCGTTCATTTCCATCATATGTAGTTGGTTATGGTGATGTTGATGCTGATGATGGTCCCACGGGTAATAACAACAACAGGCCTAAGACCAGTAATATATACGATGTTTTGGCTAGCAGTGATTCTAGTTCTGGTTTTGCTGCTACTGTTGCTAGTGGCGGTGCAGTTGGTGTAAGGATATTACAGCAGCCTTTTGACATTTCCCCCACTTCAACCACCACTGCGCACACCGCCTTCAAATCCCCAGGTAGAAAATTTTCCTTTGCTTTTTATTTTTATTTTTATCTCCTTGGTTCCCTAGAGGAAATGGAAAGGAAAAATTTCACATCTTTATTCAATTAGTTATGGCAGAGAGTAAAGTTTTTTTTGTCTGTTTGACCGACAGTGGAGATGTTTTGATTTTGTGTAACAACAGGAGGGATGGCGGCTTCTTTGGAGTTTCCTTTCACGTTTTCACAGTATAAGGAGCTTCAGAGACAAGTTATGATATTCAAGTACATGAAAGCTTCCATTGCTGTGCCTCTTGATCTTCTCATACCTACTATCGGGAGCCCCTCTGTTTCAGTTGCTTCCTATTCTGCCAGTAACCTCTTCATAACTTGTGTTTTTTATTACATCAATTACGGGATGGGATGTCTGGTTTTTTTGTTCATGTGGCAGTAGATGTGAAATTTATGGTTTTTTGGGTTGTGTGGACAGTGGCAAGGTTTTCTGGTAGAGCGGATGTTGAGCCTGGGAGGTGTAGGAGAACAGATGGGAAAAAATGGAGGTGCTCTAGAGATGCGGCGCCTGACCAAAAGTATTGTGAGCGGCACTTGCATAGAGGTCGTCCCCGTTCAAGAAAGCCTGTGGAACTTCCTAATAAGAAGACCCGCCATACCCTTAGTCAAGCACATCCTTCATCTTCCTCCACCACTCGCCCACAGTTTGTTGCTCAGCCCTTAAACCAGAACCAGACCACCTGTTTTCTTGGTCAGCCAAGTGACAAAGCTGCACCATTTTGGCCTTTCACCTCTGTTTCTTTCTACAAGGAAACCAGGTGAGTAAAACATGTTCTACTTTTGTGTGTTTTTAGCCTTTAGTTCTTATTATTATTAATTTCGGGTATCTTCCATTGTAGGACTTCGGACTGGGATATGAACGAACTTATTCCACTAGCTGATCAGCAGTGGCATCATCTCATGCAAATAGGGACTGCTACTGAAGGTTCTTTGTTCAATGCTGTCAACCAAAGTTATGGGAAGGAGCCTCTGAACTTGATTTCATGTCCAAATTTCGGTCCTGCAGAAGACCAACAACGCAATACTAGCCCTTGGCTTCTTAACCCTGAGATAGTTCCGGTAGAAAAGTCGCCACCTAGAGGTTTCATTGATGCGTGGTCTACTGCTGTATCAGATGACCACCTTGCCAACACAGGAACTGAAACCTCTGTTAATGGGAAGCTCACTCTTTCATCCCTTTCTTTATCAATGGGAATCAATAGCTTCAGGGATAATGAGACAGGACCTATCCGTATGGGGTTGGGGGTGTGCGAGTATGATCAGGAGAACCATGAATACGCTTCCAAATGCCACCTTTCTAGCTGGTTAGCCCCTGGCTCTACACCAGGAGGCCCATTGGCCGAGGTTCTAAGGCCGAGTGCCACTGCCTCGTCTCCCGTCGCGGGAAATGGAAATTCTTGTAGTCCAGCGATGACCGCAGTGTCTTCACCGTCTGGTGTTTTGCAAAAAGCTCTTGCTTCATGGTCTGATAGCAGCGGTAGTAGCAGCCCGACGATTGTTTGTTCCCGAGCCAAACCTGAGATAGGTTTGATGTTGGCTTAAACGAAATTACAATTCCCTCTTTTGTTGGAAGTTAACTCAAGATTTTACTACAGACGGATATAATATGTTCTTTTTTGTTTCTGTATGGTTTTAAGCACTTAGTTGCAGGTTATTATATACATATGTATCCTGCCTTATTATTACAAACTTGTTGATTTTGTTGACTAAAAGAAGAGAATTTGTCTGAACATCATTGCAGAGAAGGCAATGGAATGGCTCTAGTCTCCATGAAAATATTTATTCTCAGACCTTGAAACTTGTTTTAACGGACAAACAATGATAGACGACAATTTACAAACATTTCATATCCATTGATAAGCTTGAATTTGTCCTCAACCTGTCACAAAGAGACCAAGGATTAGCAGTTGCTGTCAAGTGGACATGTGCCTTGAAACTACATATAGTGTTTGATATTTATTGTGAAAGGCTAAAATTTATCTCTTTCGTACTCTTAAGATGTAAATCCTGGATCTTTCAGGAAGCACAAAGAAAGCCCAAATATGTTAGCAAGTAACGACAGGTCCAGAACTTTCACACCTTCACTCCAACTTTCAGGATCTCTCTCCAACCTTCCCCTGCGCTTTAAGACCATCAGCTATATGTATTGTACTAACCATAGTCTCCTTAGTCATCGGCAATACGATTTTAAGACACCCAATTCTCCTTTTCCGAATTCTCTTAAGCAATGGCTTCGACTGTGTCTTGTTCATTTTCACCATTGGTATTAAACAGGGCTAATCTGCCTTGTTCTACTAATGCTATAAAGCCATTCTCTGTATCTTTTCCGTCCAAGAATTCTTGCAACAGCCGGCTGTCCGTTGGAAGGGCAGAGGCTACTGGGGATCACAACAGAGATACATCGGTGGACGTGCATGTTAGCAAAGATAATAAAGGCCAAGAGAGAGCTGTTGAGAAAAGGCCTAAACGGTTGGCTATGGATGTCTCTCCTTTTGGTAAGTATTTAGCTGAATCATGAATATGGCTCTGTTATTATATGATTGATGAGCTTGTTTTTACATGATCCATGGATGACAGGTTTGTTGGACCCCATGTCACCTATGAGATCAATGCGTCAAATGATGGACACAATGGACCGGATATTCGAGGACGCAATGACATTCCCCGGCACCAACAGAACACGAGGAGACGTACGTGCACCTTGGGACATCAAAGATGGCGAACACGACATCAAAATGCGATTCGACATGCCAGGGCTCGGAAAAGACGACGTTAAGGTTTCCGTAGAAGACGACATACTGGTCATAAAGGGAGAACACAAAAAGGAAGAAACCCAAGACGATTGGACAAACAGAAACTACAGTTCTTACAATACTAGTCTCCAACTACCAGACAACTGCGACAAAGATAACATCAAAGCAGAGCTTAAGAATGGAGTTCTCTTCATCTCCATTCCCAAAACAAAAGTTGAACGCAAAGTTATTGATGTAGATATTCAGTAAAGAAGTTGAATTTTCTCTGTAATTATATAAGTGTTTGGTATATATACTAATGGGAAATATCATGTTGTACATGTAACATAGATTACAATTACTGATCATTTTCTTCTAATATGGAATCCAGCTTTGGTTTCCAATTTCTTGGAGATTCAACGAAACTCCCATTTCTTTTCTCAAGCCCTGCAAGCAGCTCCTGTACAGATACTTGCTTGGCCAACAATTGCTGAAGCTCTTGCTTCGTTATCACAACTTTTATTCTCTTAACACCACCGCCGGTTCCTACCGCCGTGGACGGTGGCTCGGTTGCAGGAAGAATGTAGTAAACTTTCCCCATCTTCAGCTCGTAGTTCATCGGCAGATGGTGTGAAACCGTGGTTGATAAGCCGATACCCGAGCCTGAAAACTTCACCAACACATCTTTAACAAGGAGTGGTGCTCTGAACTCTAATATCTTCCCATCCGTCTTCACCACCTGAATAACTTTCTGATCAGGCTTGGCCTTCATAGCTCTAAGAAAAGCCGAACAATTACCCATTTAGCTTCAAAAAAAGATGCAGACACTATATGACACAATGAGACTATATATACGTGGTAGTGTTAAAATAAAACAAATAATGGGTTTGTTTTGGATTGAGTGGAGCAGTGAAAAGCTATATCTATACATGGAGGAAAGCACCTTAAATTTACAGCTTTGGCTGGCAGTGGCGGACCCTAAATTATATATATATATATATATATATTTTAAGGTAGAGAAATGGGATTTGTAAACTTGTCAACTACGCATGCAAAGAGAGTCGGTTAGTGGATGGTGGCGCATTGGCATTGCTCATCTATCATTTTATTCACCTTCGTTGCCCTTTTGGATCAGTTCATCTGTAGGAGGTTAATGGTGCCCACTGTGATATTCTAATATCTAAAATCTTTCATGTTCTTTGGTCACTTTTTTACTAGATTTCATTTCTAGTCTTCGATAATTTATACACGTACGAAGTGGTGTATGAAAATATCTGGAAACAGGCCTCTGCTGTACTTTGCGTTATTACATCATCATTATGGTTTAATGATGTAAAGAAAACATGCCATTATGTGCAAGAGGTTATGAATATAAGAAAAGAGAATCCATTTTTTATTTCTCTATAACTAAAACATATTTGAATTTAAGCATTGTTTAATTATATGAATAATTAAAAATAAAGTAAAATAGGGAAATTATAATGCAAGGAAGAAAACAAGAAATTTAATGAAAATGATGAAACCTTTGACTTTTTATGCTAATTGTAAAAAGATTCCTTTTTCATTTTCACTCCAAATAACTACTACAACTGAACAAACAAAATCTTATTGCTTTAGGTGTTCGTAGGTAAATGCTGGGTCTTCCACTCAGTTATCAAATTGAGACCAAAGGGAAAGGGATCTGGTGAGACTGTCTTAATATTTATATAATTTGAAACAGTTGACTTTTACCAATGTTTTTTGCCCTATGGATCACCTCCAACTAACCTAACCTCACCTACTAACCAAGGGTACACCATTAGCCTAGGACCCCAGTCCCGCCCTAAGGAATGCTTTGCCCTAAACCCTGTCTGCAAGACCACTGTTGGACCACCTTCTACATATTTAATTTGGATTTTTCATACTAAAAGGTTTCGTATTATCTAAAGTATAGAGTTTTATACTTGAAACTATGTGCTCGAATTTATAGTTTAGAGTGATAAAAGCTTGTGACACACGTGAATAGATAAAAAAGAATAATTTCAATTATGTATTTACGATTAGATAAAGTGATACAAATGTACCGTTGAGTTGATATTTTTATATAGTTTTGTATGTAATAAAACCTCAAAAAACTTTAAGATGAAGATAATTTTGAAAATATTTTCAAATTATGATTAAAAGTGATAGCAGATATTACTAATCCTCAACAAGTTAGATATCATTCGAAGTGTAGGGTCAGAGAAACAAGTTCATAGAGTAGGAACGTCTCTTTGAGTGGTTGAGAAAGTAAATCATGGATTATTTTCTCAAGCACCCAACAAAGTATTCCCGCTTTACGAGCTTATGTTAGTAATATATATAAGTTTATCATATCACAATAACATAATTATTGCAAAAGAAGAGGGTGAAAGGTGCACCATTGTTTTGAAGGAACCCTAAGCGAAGAGCCATCCATCTGGGTTAGTCGATCTAATTCCACTATATTTAAATTCCCCCACCAATCTATATTATAATGATGGTTTATAATCATATTAGTCATTTATTTCCGTTGGTAAAGTTCAATGGATCGTTTTAGCTTTAATTACAATTTTGTAATGGACCCCTTTCAGTTCTCTTTTCGTCCCTTTCGGAGCCGCCTTCACCACTCTCCCAGGCTGAGCTTGTTGCTGCTAATGGGTTGTTAAATCACTTTTTAAAACTAGCGCACTGCAATTTCCCAACATCTTACTATCTTTTTTATACTATTATTCAAAGTTTTAATTGAGTTTATGTTACTTTTAATATTGTGAAATTATATAAAAAATTATTTTTTTTATATTTTTTACGTTGACATGATGGAATTTAAACTCAAAAACCTTAATTTTTTTTTTTCAATTTTACTATTTTACCATTATGAACGTGAAATAATCTAATAGTTTTTCGCTCTTTTCTTTTAATGCATGATTTATGGATAGATTTATAAATTCGACTGAAACACTGGGCTAAGAGGGTGGGATTACGGCCCACTTTTTGGAACAAAAAAGCACCGTATAGATGGACTCTAACATGCAAATTGTGGACTGAGCTTAAAACAATTTGGTCTATATATACAGTTCAGCTGACAAAGGGTGATACATCTGTTTGGGGTTTTCTTTACAGTATTTGGGCAAAGAAAGGCTTTCTCTGCCAACAGCATTTGTCACAAACAGCTCAATATAGGGCCTAAATTAGTCATATATGTCGGGAAAAAAAAGTTAATCGGTCAAATAGATCGATTTTTTGAAAATTTAGAAAAATAGGTCATTTTTTGAGAGAAAGTGTAGAAGTGCATTCAATTGGGCACGCTTTCTACACAGTTGATAAGAAAGCTCGTCTAGCTGGATAAACTTTTACACACTCTCACAAAACAACATTTTTCTCTAAATTTAAAAAAAACCGACCTATTTGATCAATTAATAAATTTTTTTTGACATATATAGCTAATTTAGCACAATATAGGTTGAACTACTGGGTGCTGTTGTTAATAATGACAAAAATCTAGGAATATTAAAACCTCTGCAAATATAGCTTGATAATGTTAGATGCTTGAAATGGCGAACAAGGGTCAGTGCCGACTGTGGATGCTGTTTCGTATGATTTCATCAAAATAAAGGATCATAAATCAATTTTACTTGAATTTTCAAAAAAAAAAAAGAAAAAAGTGTTAGAATCGTTAAATGTAAAAGCATATACTTAAAGTATCACGCTTTCTTTGCTTTGTCACTCCAAGGGGACCACATCCTTGTTTACTTCATCTGAAATTAATTCTTTTCTTCTCACGTTTTCTTTGAGCATAAATATCAGTTACTGAATTAATTGTCGGCTGAAACTACCAAGCATTTAATAAAACTTAAAAGCACCAAATGAAAGAGTTTTGTTTTCATATTTTTCCTCTTTTTTTAAAAAATATTTTACTTGTTAATACTAAAAATTAGTGCAGAAGAGATTATGGTGGAGGCTAACGACAATTTGTTCTATTAGAATAGTGAGTCGTACTATAAAAGTGAACATGTATTCTATTATTACGGTAAGAGAACTGCTTATATAATATATCACTTAGATTACATGTTATGTGAATGATAAGTGTTGATTATTTTATCGAAATGGCTTGATTGTCAAGAATGATTGACGTATAAAACCAATTGAGTGAAGCTAGATGGCAAAAGGTAATCTAGTGGCAAAGCCCTCGTATGTAACAATACCAAAGCATTAGGATTGCGGTGCAAGTTGGTTCAAAGGAGGCCCCGGGGGAGAGAGATAAGGGGATTATGAAGAGATGAAGCTAAAAGGCATTATGCGGTCGGTACAGTCCACGTAACGTGGCTTATTTTCATTCCCTTAAAAGGCTTCAAATCTAGGCTGTGGGATAGGATTATCCTCACCTTCTGAGTGGGTTCCCTTGGTTACCGTCTTAAATATCTATAGCCAAAGCTACAATCCGAGTGGGTTCCAATGTGGACATGCAGCCAATGACACTTTTTAGCCAACGAAGCTCAACTTTTTCTTCGATATGGATAAGTAATGATCAAACACCACCGGCTGCATTGAGCCATAGATGCTTTTTTTTTTTGCCGGTACAATTATCCTATAAAATATATATACCCCAAAGCTAAAACTAAAGGTAAAGTACTAATTCATCCATTTCTAGGCTTTTTAGCCTGTTTTTGTTTAATTCCCAATTCACTCATTCTTTACTTCTCTTCATCCCCAAGGCACCTACATGCCATTACCTTTTATCTTTCCCCTTAGAAGCTTATTTCTATCATAAATTAGAAACCTAAATATTTCCTCTACATCTTCTCAAAAAATCAATGGCTTTGGGTACAGTGTCTGCAACAATCCCAGCTGTAGTAGCTGCTGTAGTGGGGATTTACTCTTTTGATCGTCATTCTGGAGCCAAGGTAGCCCCTGGTCTTTTCTCTTGCTGTATAATATTATGATGTTTTGTTTCTTAGTTCTTGGTTTACTTTTTCAGGAATTTGGAGTTGGGGTTCGTTCATCTACAGAGAGTATGCTGGCTAAGCCTAACACAAAGATGCAGACCACACCGCTACCCAAGGTGGCACCACAGTTTGATGGGTTGAACTGTTTTGAAACCCTGGTGGGTTTTTGACGTTTGACAATGTGCTTTATGCTGCTGTAAGGTTCATAGCACCAGATTGAAAGTGTTCTGCTATTTAGACAAGTGCAAGCAAACTAGCCTGCAAATCAAACATTGAAGTATGGAATGTATTTTGATATTTCTGGGAAAATTTACCATTTTCATAATGCCCCAGTGAATCCAGATTAATATTATAAAAAGTTGATCAATTAATGCCATTGTATTACAAGACTGTAAGCCCATTCCTAAATGAAAGTGGCTGAGCACAGCAAATAAACAGTTAGGTGCCAGTGGTTCAGTGGCTTTCATGAGAGAATTCCCAGTGCGAGTTTATAAAGCAGTACAGCTCTATTGCCTTATTGATGTGATGTTCATAATATGTACATATCAGTAAAACATAGATATACAATCTCTGCCTCTACAATATCGAGAAACCGATATTCGTTCAAAAAGATAAGCCTATGCCTTGCGGCACTCTAACTCGGTCTATTTCCCGTCTGTAAGCTTTCTACCCATACCAAAGATAAATGTCTTACTCAACGCACCATGATCCAGGCTACAAGCTAGAACTATTAGACCACCGTAAATTAGGGCCCTTGAAATGTTCTGAGCTAGAGGGTTCTCGGAAGTGGAATCTACATCTGACCTCGATAAAACTTCATTGCTTTCCAAAGATATCAAGTACTCCATGCTTATTTTAGTGTTGACTTGAGCCATGTACGCAGATTGAGATAGCGAAGCTAGAGACTCTCTTTCTTTTTGGTAAGCACATAACCCGGGCTTGATTTTCTTCACGGTTCCCCACATTCCTTGACGTACTCCGAGCTTAGCAATTTCCCATGGGATGCCCATATCTTCATGATGGAAGAGTAACACCTCACAGGCAGTCAGCTGGCCATTACCTCTTCTTGATTCCACTGAATGTATGATGAGAAAATTTAGTGCATACTAATACAAGCAACTTTCTGTAGTTGTCTGCTTCTAACTTATGCTAATCACAAGTTATACGATCCGATATGCATTGATCGCAAAAGCTTCAGAGGCAATTTCAAGTTAAAACCAATGGCTCAACTCAAAGAAAGAAGAGCGGCATACCTGCTCGGATGTACCAACTTGAATAGTACAGGTCCACCCGTCTTGGTTTGTTACGTCGGGGGACAGAAGCGCACGTAACTCCCTGAAACAAAGTCATCTGAGTTGAGAAACACCCAACAAACCATCGCTGATTATCGGCCTACGCTATTCAGAAGAATTCATTTTCGTCGACAATCTACAGCCTCGTGTTCGAATTAGCAAACAAATTTCTGGCAATTTTAGCATTATGTCAAAAATATTGAACCCATTTTTAATACCTTTGTCACACAGTAGTAAGATCCATCAACTTCCCATATCCGTCGACCTATTATGTATTCTCTGTCACTGCAAAAGAATGGAAACTAAGCCACAAAGAATTAGAAAAGAATAAAGTTAGTATAAGCATTGCAAGGCATAGGCAAAATTCATGGAAACCAACCTTTCTTATCCATCGAACAACCATGGTCCCTGTTGTAGAACACTCTTCTATGGTTGCTGAATATGCAAGCATGTGATCCCACTTTGGTCTAAACTCATCGTCCCAGAAGAAGTCTCTCACTATCCTTGCAGTTGCATTCTCGAACACCGTTCTGCTGCGGTACTGAGGCGGACCGGTCTAACAAATCCATATATAAAAAGATTAGCTTGTCTAACATTCACAAACATAATGTCACATGAACACTCAGGATAAATCCTACCTTTGGATCTCTCCGCCATGCTTGGTAGCTCATATTTGGAGTAGAACGATCCATCATATGCATCCATGTAGGACCACCGTCCCTCATTTCAACAAGCTGACATAAATGCTTCAAATCCTCCTCCGTAATAGCACTTGAACACCCTTCATTAACAACTGATCTGGATGTGCTACAAACATATATATATATATATATATATATATATAGAGAGAGAGAGAGAGAGAGATCAAGTTCCAGCATTAAAATTAAGAACTTTAAATAGATTTCAAAGTTACCTGGAATTGTCATATTCAGAAGGAGAAACAGAGAGCGTTTTCCCTTGTTCTCCATTATCAATAACCCAAGCTTCTGGCTGCAAATTCAAGGAGTTCAAACATGAAGAAGAACCGAAGTTTTTCAGACAGAACATAGGCGACATAGAAGACGATGACGGTAATGATAATTCCAACGATTTGGATACAACAGAACTCAGTTTCTGTGTTAACAGTTCTGCCCACTTCGGCTTCCAAGCCCAGCCAACTAATATACCTACTAAAAACGCTATCCAAAATGGAACCAAATACAACATCGTATCTGGGAATTGTTTTTCCTCTAACAATATTAATAGTCTGGTTAAAGATTAGTACAGGCCATATAAAGATAAACCAAGGAGCAGAAGGGTTAGATATGGCGGCAAAGGGGGGGGGCGGAAAGACACAGAATTTAAGGTTTGAGTTTGATATTAAGAACTGGACATGAGCTTTAGCGGTTGAAACTAGAATGATGGGTTTTGTTGTTTTGTACGAAAATGATGGAGGGAGAGGGAAAGGGGGGTGAGGACGATGTCGTTTTGGGTTTTGAATGGAGGAGAGAAGACAAAGGTTACCCTTCGGCTTTTGTTGAAAGAGAAATTGAAGGGAGACATGGAAAGCAAGAACGGTGGAGAATGAATTAAAAGCAACAATTGGTCATGAAACAAAAGGAAGACAATTGTGACGGTGGAAGTGGACTGAAAACCCAACCCACCTTTTACACTTTTGCTTTTTCTTTTAATACATACAACATGTAGGAGACAGGCAAAAGGGTATAAAAATCTCTTACTAATTAATCATGTTTTTATGGTAAGAAAAATTAATTATACTAACGTAGGAGGATGTGTATATGCTAAAGGGTATTTATATTTCTATTTAAGAGTCAAAGAGAGATTATGAGTAGTTTTAAGTATTGTATCAAAAAAATTAATTCACTTGTCCTTTCTTATCATTTAAGTCGATGTTTGTTAATAGTTCTACTATCGAAATGACACAATAAGAGGGCTTTTTAGACTTTTTGTTCAGAATATATAATTAGCCTTAATTTTACATTGTTGCTAATCTACCCATATTCTATACTATTCAAATATTGTTTAATTACTCATTGAAAAAAAATTTTAATGTTTAATTACCCATATTCTAAGCATGTTTAATAATTTGAAGGACTAGAATTTTATTCGTTTAGATTTGAGTTTTATCATGCTCATTTAAGTAACGTGTGGGTTATTTTAAGATTTATTTCAAATTTAAGTTCTATCATGTGTTGGTCTTATCTAAATTTATTCTAATATAATTTTTTGAATATATTCTAATATAACCTTGAATATATTTAAATTCCAGTCCACTATGCTTTATTTTAAGTTAATTCTAATTTAATTGTTTGTTCATATGTTATTTATGATTGTACTTATAATCTCTTAAAAAGAAAAAACTTATGACTCTCAAAGTTTTAGAATGTATCGTTCAAACCAATAGCTAAAATGTAATGCGATGGTTTAATAATATGTAAGGTAAATTACGGAAGCATGTAATCTTTTTTTTTCTTCTCTTTTAATTAATTTGTTATTGAAATTTATTAAATAATAACTTTTCATTATTCATACATATTAAATTTTCACCAATAATATTTTTGAGATTTTATTTTTCTAGAACTTTTATATAGAAATTTCTATGTTTAAATAATTTTAATTTTTTAAATAATTTTATAAGGAAACAAGGTAAATTTGACCAAAAATATATATATAAAATGAAGATTAAAACCGTTATTATAGTAACTAAAAAGTAGCACTTAACAGTTCGTAACAAAATAATAATAATTTCAAAAACTTTAGTGACCAAATTATAACTTTCCTTTAATTAAGTGAAATTTACTCGTAATTTAGTGACTAATATTGCGTTTACCTAATATATAATAAGCAATAATAAATTCAATCTTTTATATATATAATTCCTATTACTACTACTTATATTCTAAACTCTTATCAACAAGCGATTGAGTACAATAATAAGACACGTTATATTCTAAAAATATATGTAAAATTGAATCTTGAAAATAATATTGTAAATAAAAGTTACTTTTCTTAAATAAATTAATTACATGTAACTGCTTTAGTAAGATTTCAAGCAACTTTGATAAAAAAATGCAAATTGCTTTATATATATAACTTTGACAGACTATAGCAAAACAAATAATCAAAAATATATATGTGAACCAAAATTAAAGTACCAAATTATTCTCGTGGGGGCCGAGCTGTTCGAATAAATATTTAAAAAAGGGTTAACATGTATTGTTAATACCTGTAATTACATAAAATTTAAAATTTAATTTTTCTATTTCAAAACTTAAAAATTGAATGTTGTTAAAGTTTGAGTTCGAGCTCAATTGAAAATTTATTTTTAAGCTTGAGCTCGACTCAATATATAATTGAGCTACTCGAGCTTAAGTTCGATTAAGCTCATTTATCAATTTTTGTACTCAAGCTTGAACTCAACTCAATAATTAAGCTTAGGGTTAATAATATATATTAAGGGAAATGATATAAATTTATGAAAAGCTCGATAAGGCTCGCAAGTTGTTCGAGTAATATTGTATTACTAAACTCGCATTTGACTCGATTGATAGCTCGAGCTCAGCTCGATAATTATTGAATCGAGTCCAAATTTTGTTCTAATCAAACTCGAGTAGCTTGCAAGCGCCAATGTCTCATTTACATATTTTTAGTTAAAATTTGCCAACATGACATGTTGCCCTCATATGACGCTGCATGTGGTTGACAAAAATTGAATATGTAAAGTTCACAAATTTTGACAGAAATTACAAACAACGATAATAATTAGGTTAGAATTTTTTAATTGAAAAAGTAGGAGGATTGAATTTTTAACTTTTAAATATAAGGACTAAGTCTCAAATTCGAAATACGTACATAGACTAATAATATATTTTAATCTAGAAAAAATATAATTTTTGGAGTACAAACACATAATACTCATTATTTTACGATGTGAATTTAATTTCATTCAGATTAAAATAATATTCAAAATCCTAAATTATTTTTCAATTAATGTCCATATATAGCTTGTATCTCCTTATTTGAAAAAAGTATACGAGTAATTTTAGAATAGATTTTTTATCCTTCGTTTCATTTCATCATCAGAAAGAAACAATATGCATATCAGGTCAGGCAAAGACCTAATAAAATATACAAGACACGATAGGAGCAAAAACAATAAATTACGACTACTATTGTTTGAATCGGGTTAAACCAGTCGGAGTATCTATTTAAAGGAGGACATTGAACTAGTTATTTTAGGAACTAAGATAGAACAATAGAACCAGTTGAATCAAAATTTTAAAAACCTTGCATAGCATGCCAATGGGTGTGAGAGAAGACTATGTTATTCGCTTTTAATCACCATTAACCACAACCAATAACACATATGAGGGTTAATAGGGTCTGATTAATTTGTGTTTATAGCACTCATTTTAAGGGTAATATATATTTTTTATTAAGCTAAAAAATCATAATTATTTATATTATATTTTAAAGAGTTGAAAGAGTTGATTTCACCATCTTACAAAGTAAGAAATATTATTTTAAAAGTATTTATAATTTTATATATTGTGATTTATCTAAAAAAATAAATACACATGAAAAAAACAATCCAATTTGAACTTAAAATATTAATGCTTTTCACTTAACCCAATTTTATTATTTTAACTAAAGTTCAACCAGGAAATCAAATTTTTATTACTTCACACTTATCTCGCAACATAACGTTGTGTATCATTGAAGGCCGGTTGCATCTAGTCATAGCAACAACAATCTTGGCACATAAAATATCTCTACTTTTTCAACTTCTCTCCATCCAATTCAATTTTGATAATCCCAGCCGCTCAATTCCAGAGCAGCTTTGCTATACACGAATTTGCCATATATCTGAAAGGTTGTATAAGTGACACGTAGTAAGGAAAAGGTTGGAAGAAAAGAGCAGCAGTTGCTTAAAGAAATAAGAATGGTTGGCATTTGGTATCCCATCCCATCAGTTCAATATTTTCAAGAATGATTTAGTGTTAAATTTCTGTCTACACAAATATCAATTCAATTCCTACCAACAATACAACAAAATATCTTGGAACAAATTTGAAGATGAAAGGAGTCTGATTTTATTCCTCAACCATTAATTCAATATTTAAATTTTATATATTTTTTTATTTTTCAAATATATTTTCAAATTCGTTGACTGAGTTGACTTAGCAAGTCAAACAATATTTAATTCGAGTGTAAATTTACTTTGAAATCAAGGAAAAAAAAACCAGACCTAACAAAACAAATAGAATCAAAGATACTTATACAAAAAAAGAAGTATAATTAAAGATTTTAATATATTTTTAACTTTTTAAAACATAAATCATACGTGTGGGTTTGGTCCTTAAAACATGTATTATGGTTTGTTTTGTATTAATTAACTATTTAATTATTAATGTAATAATATGAGGAAACAGTTCATTTAGGACAAATGTGTTAAAATAGTTGGACATAAAATAAGATATTTTCAAAATAAGCGAACTTAATGTAATCATAGTAAAAATACTAACCAAGCCTTCGGGACCTTAAAAATAACTTGGGAACAATCAGGAACCAATTTGAAACAAAATAGAAAATTTTAGAAAAAACTTGAAAAATAGGAAGCAGGGTCACACTACTGCAGTGTGGCGTAGTCCGAACTGTTCGATTCTGAGAGACAGTTAGGGTGTTACAAATTTCTTCTCTTTGTTAAAAATTATTTTGAATTTTTATGAACTTTTATTTATTTATTTTTCTGAATATTTTTATAAATTTTAAATTATTTGTTGATGTATCATTTAAGAAAAATGGTGTTGTATTAGTATGAAGTATACATGAACTAATATCGTAAAAAATATTTCAGTCAATATTGCTACTTAAAAATGATTTGACTTTTTAAAATGCTAATAATCAAAATTAGCTTAAAATAAGAACAAAATGGCAAAAAATGTAAAAATGAAGGATTAAAATTACTATTATGCATTCTAAAAAACAAAGATAAAAGGTCCCTTCAGCTTCTATTTCCAAATAACTCAATTCCTTTTAAACCTTAGGTTTACTTTATTGTTTAATAACATAAAAAGAAATTAAAAAGAAAACGAGTGACTAAAATGAGAAATTTGATTAAAATGGATGACTAAAATGAATGTTCCCTTATCCTGCCATTAGCCAAATAAACGGTGAGGGATTAAACCGAAAAAACTATCTAACCATGGTGTTATATTTGAGATTTTTATTTTCAGTGACCAAATCGAATATTTGTTAAAGTTGGGTGACTTAATGGTGCAGTTTGTACATTTGAAAAAAAGAAGAAGAGAAAAGCGCTCCGCTGCAACACGCCCACGTGTTGGGTTACTGTCCAGTAAATCGAATGTCTCCTTAAAAGCACTCACAGAAATAATATCTGCTTCGAAATAGATTTTTTAGCAGTGGGTCCCACGCAAGAAAAATATCCCCAAACGCCGAAGCCGAAGCCGAAGCCGATGCCGAAGCCCCTGTTTGACCCCTTATTTTTCATTCCTTCTTTTTTCTTTTTGGTAAAATATGAGCCCCACAATCCATGGCTTCCCGTAGGCCACACAAAATAGATTTTTAGATATTTTCCACCTTGGTCGCCGGTCAGATATTTATCACCGTTGGATTAGAATTAGATGGATACTTGATTCAGTTTCTTACCGTTCGATTAAAGTTAAGATTTCTATTATTATTATTTTTTTTTTGGTGGTATAGCCAATGTTGATTTTAGTAGTTGGGAATTGGACAGATTTTCGATTCTTTACTTTGCTTTGCTAAGTTCAGAGTTGTGGAAAAAAAAGCAATAGATTTTAGTGGTATACAAAAAAAGAAGCAGAAAAAAAACAAAACTATGGGGGATTTTGTGGTGATGAGTTGCGAGGAAGTGAAGGAGGTGAAAGGTAACAGTGATACAGAGATGGAAAATGGGGAATTTGAAGGGATAAAGAAGAAGAAAAAGAAGCAGCAGCAAGAAAGTTGTGTCTATGGTGAAGTGGTGAAATGGGAAAGGTGGATGGCTTTGAGGGTTTTGTTGATCGAAGCTGATGATTCAACCAGGCAAATTATAGCTGCTCTTCTCAAGAAATGCAATTATAAAGGTTAGGGCAAATCCCTTTTTTTACCTCATTTTTATCCCTGAACTATTACTATTTGTTTCTCCTTTTTTTTAAAGTACAGCAAAGGGTGTTATTTGATCTTGGAATTAAGCTGTTTTCAAATAAGAAATTCTTTAGAATTGTTTTATACTACATTTGGAACTGAAAATGGTGCATTTCCCCCCATCTTTTTGAGCAGTTTCTGCAGTTCCAGATGGGTTGAAGGCATGGGAGATGCTGAAGGGAAAACCCCATAACTATGATCTCATTTTGGCAGAAGTGGATTTGCCATCTATATCTGGATTTGCTCTTCTTACACTAATCATGGAGCATGAGCTTTGTAAAAGCATCCCTGTTATAAGTATGATATAAAAAGATACGAATTTGTTATCGTTTCTACTATGGGTCCATAACAAACTAAACTTAAATCAAGTTTCTTGTTTTGTCATTTTGCGTGAATATTGCAGTGATGTCCTCACAAGATTCAGTTAGCACAGTATACAAATGCATGTTGAGAGGGGCTGCTGATTACCTTGTTAAGCCAGTAAGGAGAAATGAACTGAGAAACTTATGGCAGCATGCGTGGAGAAGACAATCAGTATGCTTTACTTCTTTCACTTTATTTGTAATAATTTTCCAATTTTTTTTGTTCTGATCCTGTTTTGTATCTGTTGTTTGAATCAGTCTATAATTGGCGGAAACTGCCCCGGGGATGAGAGCATTGGACGCAAACGGGTTGAAGCTACCTCTGAAAATGATGCTGCAAGACAAACTGATAAAGGAAGTGATACTCAGGTCAGTGCCATTTGAGCTTTGTTGTTTGATTGATCAGTGAATTTCCTATATATAAGATTTGCCTTACGCTTAACCACGCCATTTAAGATGATATACTATTTCCATAGCGGTGAATTTTTGGTGTGTGGAGTGTTACAGCTTATATGCTATCATGTCACGAATTCAAGTAGAGATTTATGTGTATTGAAGAGGTCACTCATGGTCAAAAGGAATTTGTTTTTGTTTACAGTTTAAATTGGGTACATGAAGTTTACAATAATGCATAATTACTATCTCTTGCAGAGCTCTTGTATAAAGCCGGACATGGAAGCTGAGAGTGCCGACATGGAAACTATCCAGGAATTTTCAGACTTGATAAAGGGAAAATCGCAACCAAGTGGATCGCAGATGCATGAAGCTCATGATTGTTTAAATCAGAATCTGCTCATGCATGAGACGAAAACTAGTGGTAAGACAAGAAATTTTTGAGTTTTGGCATTGCTTTTCTGCTCAGTAGGAGAACATCTAAACTTTTATCGATGTCTCAATCAAATTTGTAAGCAGTCAATGCCTGCAAGGATCCCAACCTGACAACTGCGTACAAGGGTGTTGAACTGGAATGTCAAAGAACGAATATGAATATTTCGGTTGAGGCTGGTAATGCACTTGCTGATTCACCAAGAGAAGCTATTGATTTCATGGGAACATTTAACAGAAATTTCAACTTTTCTTCAATAAATAGCACAAGCAAGTTTGATTCTTCTCCACCCTTAGATCTTTCCTTGAGAAGATGTAATAATAATGATTTTGAGAATAATGTTACTCGAGAAAGACCTATTCTCTGGCATCCTAATTCATCAGCCTTTACAAGGTTGGTTTCTGTTGTATTTTGAAGTGTTTTAGAACAAATGGATAGCATTTTTTTCTTTTGCGCATCTTAAATCCGATAATTTCATCTTTTTTGTTGCTAATCATAAATACAGGTACTCTAATAGACTATCACAGCCCCAGCATTCAACACTGACAAGTATCAGTAATAAAAAAAAAGAATCTGGGTCTAATTCCGAGACGATATTGTCCAATATCGTTTCTGAACATGATGCTGCTACTCCTAGTCCCACGGTAACCTCTCAAAGAAACATGATTCCTTCGACTGCGGGAGCTACTGATAAATCGAGGCACACTGAAGCAGCCACATCATGCATGGAACAGAGAGAATGTCCAAGCTCAGTCAACCAACATGAACCTACCTTTGGTGTGAATCCATTTCATCATTCCAGTCTCGAAATGAATTCCTCTAGACAGTTTTATGACCGACTTGCGTCTGGAACAAATCAGATGGATCAAAAGTTGGATTCTGTCGAAGATAAAGGTCATATTTCTCCTACCGTTAATCAAAGTGGAACCGGCAGCTTCTGTAATGGATCCATTAGTCAACTTAATGGTATTGCATATGGGAGCAGTAGTGCAAGTAATAGCAATGTTGATCAGGTTATTGTTCGAGCTTCTACAGAAAGAAAGAACGACGACAATGTTCCTGCTCCTGCTGGAAATTCACACCGTTCTATCCAACGAGAAGCAGCTCTAACCAAGTTTCGATTGAAGCGGAAGGATAGATGCTATGAGAAAAAGGTACAACATTATCATCGTCATCATTGTAAGATCAAATACACATGGATCGAGCCACTTAGAGGCAGCTAATATTTCAATTTTACAGGTCCGATACGAGAGCAGAAAGAAACTTGCGGAGCAGCGACCCAGAGTAAAAGGCCAATTTGTTCGTCAAACACAAGTCGATCATCCTACGCAGATACAAGCAGAGTGTCATTATCACAATTCACCCGATGGCTAGTTACAACATAGAGAAGTGCATGGATTGAAGTTTACCATGGATCTTTAGAATTGGTTGCACTTGCAATTTCAGCCAAACACTAAAGATTCTTTTGTTCATATCTACACTCAAAATCATATTAGTAGTTATTAACACAGTAGGTTACTATGTACTTGTAAAAATCACATTTTGAGCTTAGAGTTTACCCTTAACAGAGTTTGCTTCCCTGGTTTTCATTAGGTTTCTCTGGGGCATTCTCTATTTGTTTACTTTTGTAGAGTTGTTCATTCAACCTTGTTATTGTATGAGCCGAGACGAGTATCACCTGAAGATTTGAACGCAAATCTTTTGTCACTCTATCAACAGTTCAGTTGACTGTTGAACCTAGTAATAAAAGCTAGTAACAATTAACATACAAACTTCGCTGGTAATGTTCATATGGTTATCTTAATCTTGATTTTTCCAAATATAAATATATTTCTCTTTTTTATTTTACCCCTCATTGTGTCTTTTGGGAAAAGCTTGTATATTTCAATTGAAAATTCCAAGCTCCAAAGCTTCACACTTAAATTTGGGCCAATTGCTCACTTAAGCTCTGATAATTGAGTAGCATCAGAAATGGCCCAGTATTTGGACAAACAAATTTCGAGCTTCTCACATTTTGAGGTTCAATCCTGATCTTGGTCTGAAAGCTTACAAACAATTCATTACCAGAACCAAATTGGAGATCCAATCGATTAGATTTTTGGTTTAATTGATAAAATTGAGTAATGAGATCCTTAAAATATTATATAAAAATATTAATCATATTAAAATATTAATTGAACTAGTAGGAGATCACGACCGGATTGTTAAAATATTAGTAATACAAAACATACGAAAATCCTTCTTGAAAGGTGACAATCTAATTCATCTGAATTTAACAAAAAAATTAACAGTAATAACAATTGAACCTAAATTTGAAATCGAAAAGTAGAAAGACTAAATTTCAAATTTTCTAAGAATCTGAGGACTTATGACATATTCTAATAAAAAAGTCTACATAATTAAAAAGTTTTATAATGAAGCAACTTAAAGGTTTTCTATTAAGGGTAATTATTTTATTCACCCTCAATTGAGGTAAAAAACTCCACAAATGGGTTTAAATGATGTCAAATATATATTTTAATTATTTAATTATTTTATTATACCCTAAAAATAAATTATATCAACCTAAAAACTCCACAAATAGTATATAAGATAATTATAAAAGAGATGTAGTTAATTGTAAAAAAAAAATGTAGTTGCTGATGAGAATATAAATACTTATTATTCCAATTTCAATCATCAATCTTACAGATATAAATGTTGATGAGAAAAGTACCTAAGATGATTATTAATTTTAGTTGGTTAAGCTGTAGAGCATCAATACAACATAAAATTGACCCAATCAACCAATACAGAATCATGATATGTCACATCACGGGCACTAAAATAATGCTTGAATCACAAGTGTATATACACCTCATCTACAAAAATAGTACCCACATCATGTGGAATACTAAATAAAGCCTTTGAATTATTATACTTTATTTAAATAGTTTTTATAGGATTTTGCTACTCAAAACACAAATATTTAAAATTTCAAATTAAACGCGAATGTGAATTTAACGAGAATAGTTTATTAAATAAAAATAAAATTTTAAAATTTTTAAAAGTGGATGTGAAATTCAAACTATGATAGTTTAATGCATTTAGTGGGCTTGAGATTTTGATTTATAAATGTTTAAAGGTCTTCAACAACAAATACACCATGTTTAATGTATAAAGGAATTATTTTGAAAGGTATGGCTTTTCTATTTTAAGGAATTGGATTTGGCTTAAATTAATAATTAATAATTGTATGAGTAAAGTCTATAGAAGTAGATTGTTTGATTGAATTGTGTTAATAAGCAGTTCGACAATGAATTTAGACATAAGATGAAACTCGAACTTGAGACCTCAAAATTCCAATCTCGCTATTGAATCATTGTCTAATTGACAGAATCTCATAAATGTTTGTAATTGTGGAAAATTGATTTTTTTTCTCAAAATATCATTATCTATCTTTTCTCTTATTTTTGTCCAAATTCAATGTCAATTAGATTTTTGTTTGGATTTTAAAATTTTTAAATCCAGTTTTAATTTGTAAGTTTTAAAATAATATTATTGGATTTTTATTTTAATATTACCGTCCATTAATTTTTTTTCAAGGATCTATTTTAAAGGTATAACTACAATCGTAATTATAATAAATCTATTTATATAATTATAATCAAAATTAATTAATATATAAAAACATTTGTATATTTACTATTTAATATAAATATATTATAATACATAAATAAATAAGTAGGTAATCAAACTTAAATTAAAAAATATATTTAAAAAAAAATGAGAAAGTGAGTCGTCAAGTTGCCAGCTGCCATATGCAGTGGAGCAAGTCGTTGTCCTAAAATTATCACCTACAGAGGCTGCTACTACATCATTTACTTCTTTTAATAAATACTAGGAATGCTTCGTCCTTTTTGATGATTGATTGTTATTTATAATAACATTTCACAAAATAATTTTCAAAATTTGATTTTCTTTTAAGTAAAATAATAAATAAATTACATTACATTACTTGAAAATATATGACATTTATCTTATTTTCAATATTACTCTTCAAAAAAAAAGTTAAATATTTCATATAAATTTAGGTATATTAAAATTATAAATAATATTGTATTTAATTCCACAATGATATTTGAGAGAATTAAATAAATAATAATTAATACATTCAAAATCATATTTAAATAATTTAATAAAATGCATCTTCATCAAAAGATTATAATCTGTCAGTTTAAGACATTTTAATATAAAATTTTATTTCTTATACAACTGCAATCATTGAAATTCTAAATTAATATTGCATGAAAACTTCACAATTCAAAATAACATTTATAAAATAATATATAAAATGTATTTAGTAAAATTAAATATATAATAATTTATTAATTACGTGATTGAATTAGCTCAATAAAAATGATTTTAATTATAAATAATAATTTATATGCAATTCCAAAGTGTAAAATAATAATTAAGCTATATTAATTAGGTTCAGTGAGAAAATAAATCCATATAAACAGTTCCCGGTGAAGTGTATAATATAGTAGGGCTTTCTTCAAAGTGCAAGTTGGGTTTGTAATAAATAGTGATGGCGTCACCGTATGACGTATAACCCCTGACCCACTACTGATGTCACGGTCTCCTCCACGTTTTCTTCGACCCTTGGGAAGGTCGACCCGGTCTTTTTGGTGTCTGTGTCTTGAGCTCAACGCCCAACCTTTTTCTCTTTGCTTGGTAATATATTTAACACTTAATTGTACTATATTAACAATACCACCTTATTCAATCAGTCTGAAATTTGTGTTATAAAAGAAATAACAACTTAAATAAATTTGTATTTTTATATTATTAAATACGTGTTTAATTTTTATTGTTCAGAAAAATATGCTCATTTGAATTTTCTGTGTTGGCCTGATAGTCAGTATGTTTACCGCCCTAGGTGTGGCCTGAGTCCGAATTGTGCTAGTCGCGTTGCTGTTAGGGCTTTACTTTCCTCCTATAGTTCACTAAAAAAATGTGTTCATTTTTAGATTTATAATTTGTAATTATGTTATTTAAGAATATAAAAATATGAAAGGATAGAAGGTGTCATCATAATAATACTAATTATAAAATTTGATTAAGGGTGACAACAACCAACTTAGTAAAACGATGTTGAAGATAATGGGATGTGATGAGAAGATGTTAAAGAGAAAAATGAAACTTACAAGAGATGATACCCTTGCGCTTATGCTTGGTTCTCAAGTTTGCTTCTTATCGGTGGTCAGTTAAAAGAGTGGTCTACCGTTGCAATAAATGGAGTGGTCTCGCGTTGTAATAAGTTGAGTTGATGGGACTTCACAATTAACATATTTATCCTTATTCATTTTATGGTGTAATGTGACAAAAAAATTAAATGTTTTTAGAGTATACAAATAAAAATATAATATAATCATAAATGAAATAAAATCAAATCAATATAAAATATATTTTGACGAAAAATTAGAATGTGATCAAACAAAATCTAACGAATAAAAAATCAAGTATAATAAAATAAAACCCATATGATAATTTTGAATAATAAAATTGGAGGTGCACACTTGATAATTACAAATAATAAAACTCGGAATTCGACACTAAAAAATTCAAAATGATTTTTATCAACATTACCAAAACCTTATTAACAAATATTGTTTAAAGTTAAATCAACAACAAAGAGAAATGATAGGCTACCCCTCCAATTACTTTTCATAGCCAAACTCATTGTCTTACTATTGGAAAATTATATAAACCATTCGTGCCAACTTGTGTTATGGTTGGAAATAAAATGGACGACTTTTTTTTTTGTTTTTTTGTTTATACGATCTTATCTTCTTTTTAAGAAGGTAACGTAAGATTTAAATTTGAGATTTTAAATTATATTGGTTTTAATTTTAAATTATATTTTATGCGTAATTTGAGAATCATAATCTTAATATATAACTTCGCATATTAGTCCTAATTCTTAATTACCCCATCATTAATTAGAAATTGATTAAAACTTAATTCTTGAAGTATCTACATATATTTGACTCGTACTTTATTTAATAATTAAAACTCAATAAAATTATAATCAAATTAGATCACTTTTAATTTGAGCTAAACTATCATGATAGTAAATAATAGCATGTAATTACCCTTATTATATATTTGATATCCATATTTTCCAACAATGAATCATGAATTTTATTCAACTCCCACAAATGACATCAACTATTTCAATCATTTTAAAATAGAACAAATTTTGAGATAAACTTAAATTCTCTGCAAGATATAATTAAATTATGAAAGTTTCAAAGCTTGTACTGTAAGATATTTTCTATTACCTAAATCAGTTAAAAAAGTTGATAATAGAAAAACCATGAGGTTATAAAGGAAGACAATACATGAATTTAACTCCATACTAGGTCTAACCGGATTTATACGAATGAATTTAACTCAATTCAATATAATTCATATTGAACTTAGTCCAACAACATATTTTTGGAAAAATTGCTATTTTGCCCTATACTTTTAATTTATTATAATTTAGTCCCTAGGCTCGGAAAATGACTTTCATGCAATTTAATCCTTACTCAAGCCTAGTCAATTTTTATAGTTTTAGTAGCAGCTCACATAATTCACATATTCACAATTTTACCATAAATTTATCATCTTTTTCAAATTAATCCCTAATTGATAATTTCATCAAAATTCTCTTTACAAAAGTTTTTTTATCTAACAACAACCTTTCATTTTTTATCATAAAACTTCAAAATTCAAGCATACTCATCAATGGCAAAACCTTAATACTTTAACGATTTTGTAAATAAATCCCCGAGTTAGCTAGATTAAGCTATTACGATCTCAGAAACATAGAAATTATTAAAAACGGGACAAGAATACATACCTAATTAAGCAAAACAAGCTTGCTAATATCTCAAGCTTCCATGGCTAGGTTTTCCATGGCTAGGTTTTCTTTTTTTATTTTATTTGGTGGTTGATGATGATAATAGAATTTTTATTTTATTTTATTTAATATCATTTTAATTGATAATTTCCAAAATTAACCTTAATGTTTCATGAAATTTCCAATGATGACTATTCATGCTTAACCACTAAGCATTTTAATGGTCTATTTACTATATAAGGACCTCAAATTTCAAATTCTATAGCTATTTAATACCTTTAGCTATTAGAACTCAACTTGCACTTAATGCAATTTAGTCCTTTTCATCAAATTAGGTATATAAGCGATAAAATTTCTTAACGAAATTTTTAAGTTGTATTTCTATCATACAGTAGAACATAAAATGATAATAATAGAAATTTTTTGATTTTGGATTTGTGGTCCCGAAATAATTGTTCCGATTTCACTGAAAACAGACTGTTACAATAATACTAGTTGAATAAATCAAAATAACCTTACATAAGACTTTAAATTTAAACCATTGAATAAAGGAAAACCTCATATCAAGATATCGGACACTCCATTAATATTTCATCTTTGGACAAAATATTAACTTGCAATAAATAAATATTTTGGTCTAGTAATCAAACATTGACAATAAGAACATGTCGAATAGAGGTGCTCATGGGCCGGGCCGGGCCCGGAAAAAAATTTCGGCCCGGGTCCTAGGCCCGGGCCCGGCCTGGCCCGAAATATGGGCCTAGAATTTTGCCCAGGCCCGGCCCGGGAAAAATTTATAAGCCCGGGCCCGGCCCGTTTTTTTAAATAAATACCAAAAAAATATTTTCAAAATTAAAATAAAAATTAAAAAAAGTATTTTAAAAATATTTTAAAATTAAAAAATTAAAAAGTATTTTAAAAAATTTTAAATTTAAAAATTTAATAAAAGTATTTTAAAATTAAAAAATTTAAAAATATTTATTATATTGGAAGGGCCGGCCCGGCCAAAAAGTTGTGTTCGAGGCCGCCCGTTTTTAATCGGGCCTCGTTTTTTGCCCAAGCCCATATTTCGGGCCTATATTTTTACCCAAACCCTACCATATTTCGGGCGGGCCGTCGGACTACTGCTGCTGTCCAAAACTGTTTTAATGAAAAATGTTGATAACTAAGTTTATAACACCTTCACTTCCTTTCAATTAAACCCTACACGTGTCATATAAACCTTAAGATGCACAATAAAATTTACCGAAGTAATATGGATAGTATGCCCTGATGTGTTGATCTGATCCACCAATTTCACATCAATCTACAAAGAACATTAAACACACATGAGTAAGCTTATGCAAGCTTAGTAAGATTTTATATATAACTTTAACTCTTCTAAATTTCTTTATTATCATTTGCATTTCTTTACTTTCCACACTTATCCCATATGCCTAACACACAAGTCATAATCATATCATTCAACCATGGTCACAAGCTAGTGCATTTAACTAATGTCTTTTCTTCTTCTTCTTTTTTGAATTGATCGCATGATAAGTCATTTCATAAAAAAAATTGCATAATTTAAGCCTTACCACTTCAATGCATTCTATAAATAATCACATTACCATTCCATCAATGGCTTGACACTTTCCTAAGCATCAAGCAACCACACTAGTTAGCGTACTTGCACATATTACATATAAATTCAACTTTGATAAACTTATTTTCTCAACATGTCACACTTGAGTTTATTACAACAACCATATCATATTTAATTTGTTTCACAAATATCTCAATTCTCATGCTTGCTATATAAATAGATTTTCATAATTTATTTCAGATTTCATTATACAATTGCAATATCCATTCCATAGTCATTTCATGAGTATATAACTCATATATTCCATATATTTGCAACATATTTCACATTCTATTTTCAATTCACTATTTTATATTCTTAGCCCAAAGTAGACTTTATAGAACACACTGGATATACGGAACAAATACAGAGGTGCATTGTTATGCACTAATGAACAGATAGCACTAAAGTGTTATACAGAGAGCACAAATGTACTAAAGCACTAACATGCTAATAATCAGAGAGCACAGATGTACTAATAATCAGAGAGCACTGACGTGCTAATAATCAGAGAGCACTGATGTGCTAATAATTAGAGAGCACACTAAGGTTCCTTAATGGCATACCATTAATATCCTAGTAGTTCTAATCTCGTCTACTTGGGCAAATTATATTATGCACATATATCACTTTTACACTTTTCGCACAATGCTTCTATATACTTTACAATTTAATCCTTGCACCGATAATCCGTATACTTATATCTTCACTATCGTTAATACATGTAATATATTTCTAAATTCATTATTCATCCATAATTCACTAATAATCCTTATCATGTATTTCACATATCATTTTATATATTTTGTATTTGAGTATTTAGCACAAAATTTCATGTATCAATATATATTACTTTTAATAACACATATAACATAATTCAATACTAACACATATTTCTCATTCAATTCCATAAAGTTACTTACCTCAATATTTACTTAATTAAGCTCAATATCAAATAATAATCAATTTCAATCTCTTAGGTCCATTTATCGCTTACTTTTCTTAATCAATTTAGGGAACAATTACGGAATTGAGTACTTCCTTTTCACTATGTTTTGCACATAATCACATATCACATATCACACATCAAAGCCATAGCCCATCCATGGTTTTACACGGAAGCACATATCACACCGATGTCATATCCCAGATATGGTCTTATAAGGAAATCACATATCACATATTGCCATGGTCCAACCATGGTCTTTTCCGTCAATGCTTATGAGTCACTGAACTAAAGTACTCAATCCAATGTTCCACTAAATTAGAACTTTTTATTCAAGCATTCATAATTTCACAATTATCTCAGTTTCATAACATTCATATACAATAGCATACCATAGCTGTAATAACCTGAATTTTTAGTGGTGTCGGAATGGTGATTCGAGATCACTAAATCTGACAAACGAGTAGAAAATATTATAAATTTAGTAAGTATAAGTTAAATGTGAAGTTAGGAAAATTTTTGAAATAGTGAATAGTGTACTAGGAATAAATATTAAAATAATTAAAATAAAAAAACGAGGTATCGAGACCTCAAAGATTTTAAACCGAGCCATAAATATTTTTAGAAATATTTATAGAGTGTCATTGAGTTGGTATTAAAGTTTCGTTAGAAAATTTTAACGTTTGGATAGTTAATTAACTAAAAGGACTAAACTGGGAATAGTGTAAAATTTGTTAAATTGTGATTAAATAGCTTAAGTGACTAAAGTGGAGGGATTTAAAGGCTATTAGGCCCAAATTATATGGGCTGGACGGTTGGGTAAGAAAAATCAGCAGAATGTAAGGAGAAACAGGGCAAAATTGGAAACTTAACAAATTAAACATTTAAAACAAAGACAAAAGTGAAAATCTAGAGATCTCTTCACAATTTATCAGCAAAAACGCCATAGGAGGTCTGGAATAAGCTGGTTTTCATATTTTTGAATCATGTAAGTTTAATTCTTGATTATTTCTTCTAATTTTTGTGATTTTGATACTTTTACAATTAGGTCCAACTAATTATTTCATTAGTTTTTGATTCCATGGCTGATTTTGAAAGTTACCATTGATTAGTGTTGGATTTTATGATTAATAAACATGAAATTGAAGCTTTAATTTTGTTATATGATGATTTTATTAAGTAATTTTGATAGAAATTGATTTTAGGGACCTAATTGTGAAAAAGTTGGGAATTAAGGTTTGGTGTTGCGGTTTTGAGTATGAAAGGCTATGTAGTAGTCTAAAATAGTTGGAAAAGGTGTTAATTGAGAAAAATTAGATCAATTGAGGGTTAATTGAGTAGGGATCAAATTGTAAAAATTGTAAAGTTTGGGGTAAAAGTGTAACTTCGAAAATTAAAGGGTATAAATTGTGAAATGAATTAGAATTGAATTAAATGCTGATGAATGAATAAATTTGCATTTTAGATCGAGAACACAAACAAGTCGAGGAAAAGAAAAAGTAGTCGATTAGTCCACGAACTTTTACAAATTCGCAAATCGATCCGTAAGTTCATATGGCTGAAATTTAATGATTAAATGTTAATTTCATGAATTATACAATGTATGGTGAAATGTATTTATTGTTGAAATGAGAATAAAATAAAATGTGAAAATCGAATAAATGATCAAATTAAGTGGAGCGTCGGATTTGAGTACTTACGATCAAGTGACAAAGTGATAAGTGGTAGTTTTAGCTACACTTATCTGATCAAGAAACAAAGTGATAAGTGGTTACACTTATCGATCAAGAAACAAAGTGATAAGTGGTTACACTTATCGATCAAGAAACAAAGTGATAAGTGGCTACACTTATCGATCAAGTGATAAAGTGATAAGTGGTAGCTTCACTACACTTATCGATCAAGTGGTAAAGTGATAAGTTGTAGCCTAGCTACACTTATCTGATCAAGGACAAGTGATAAGAGGTCATATGGCAAAGTGAAAGTGAAGTACTCAAATTTCCATAACCGTTCCTTAATTTTGATCAAAGATGGTAAGTGACAAATGGGCCCAAAGGAATTATGGTAAAAGAATAAGTAGTAGTGAGTTTATACCAAGGAACTCACCAAAGATTGTGGTTGACAGGTAAATTTAGTAATGGTGTATATTGTATAAGTGTACAAGTGTTTGGTAAGATTTATGTTTTATGCCTATGAACTTACTAAGCTTTTCTATAAGCTTACATGTGTGTGTTTATTGTTTTTGTAGATTAACGTATTTATAAATTCGGAGGATCGGATCTACATCAAGAATCACACTACCCAGATATACTCCGGTAGTTTATGTTAAGCAACTTTTTGGATTTATATGGCATGTATAGGGAATTGAAGTAAAAAGTAAATTTGAATGTTATGGTTGCGTTAGATATCGAAATATATACATGTTTTTAGTTTGAAATGGTTGATTGGTTGAACTTCATTAGTATTTAAATGAAGTAGATGAAATACTGGAATTGGTTGTGATTTGAAATTTGCAGGGAAGGTTAGACAATTATAAAGGGGTTATATTGAATTTTTTTTAAAAATTGCAATGGAGCAGTTCTTGGACAGCAGCATTGATGTAACTTTTAAAAATCACCAAAAATAGTGGAAATAGAATTAGAAGTTGAGTGAGATATGAAATTAAAGCTGAAAGAGTCTACTTTCATAGGAAAGAAGTGGAGTAAGCAAAAGAATTATATACTTTTAGATATTTGAATTTTAGTGAAACAGGGCAAGAATGTTTTGAAGTCTCCTGTTCTGACTTTAGAAATTCATTAAAAATTGTACAGAAGGAATTTTGAGTTATAATTTATATGTATAGACTCCTTAATGAGTCTATTTTCAGTAGAAATAAGTTTAATCACCATATGAAGCCTTTAATAAGAGATAATTAAATTTTAGTGATGAGTGGTTAGGATAGTCGATTAGTGAAACAGGGGAGACTTCAACTAATAAACTGTACTAATTGGCTAAAGAAAAAATTCTGAAAATTTTATGGTGAATAGATATATGAGTCTAGTTTTATGGAAAATTTACGGATCTAAATTTCGAGTTTCGTAGCTTGAATTATAATTATTTTAGTGACTGCTGTATAGGAGGACAGCTTTATTATGAATGATGAAATTAAATTTGAAAGTAAATTTTTATGCCCCGAACTTTTAAGTTAAGTCAAGTAACGCCTCATGCTCGACTCCGGCCATGGTCTCGGGTAAGGGGTGTTACAATAGCATTCATGAAATTTTCATAACAAGTCATTAAATTTAGCCATATGAACTTACCTGGGTGAATCAATAGTATTTGTAAAAATTCAGGGACTAGTTTGATATTTTCTCTTTTCCGCGTTTATCTTTGGATTCTCGATATAATATAAAATTTTCTATTCATTAGCATCCAATTCAATACTAATTCACTTCGCAATTTATGCCCTTAAATTTTAAAAATTACACTTTTACCCTAAAATTTATAGTTTTTACAATTTAGTCCCTACTCAATTAAAACTTTAATGGAACTAATTTTTCCTCAAATAACACATTATCTAATCATTTTAGGGTATTATACAGCCTTTGATATTCATAATTTCTGTACAAAACCCCAATTTCTAGCTTTTTCACAATTAGGTCCTAAAATCATTTTCTACTAAAATCACTTAATAAAATCATAATATAATGAAATTTAAGCTTCAAATCTATGATAATTCATCATAAAATTCTATTAATCACTCATGTTAACTTTAAAAATCATTCATAGAATAAAAACAAATGAATTCAATAGTTGGACTTAATTGTAAAAGTCACAAAACATGAAAAATTACAAAGAAAAAGCAAAAATTGAACTTAGGTCATGAAAATATGAAAAAACAGCTTGAAAACCCTCTCCTATGGCGTTTTGGCTGAAGAAAATGTTGAAATCTCTAGATTTTTCAATTTTGTCTTTGTTTTATATGTTTAAATTGCAAATTTTCCAATTTTGCCCTTGTTTCTCCTTATTTTCTTGCTGATTTTTTTCCCAAACTGTCCAGCCCATATAAATTGGGCCTAATTTCCTTTTAAATCCCTCCTTATCAGTCACTTAAGCTATTTAATCACAATTTAACAAATTTTGCAATGTTTTCAATTTAGTCCTTTTTAATTAATTGACTATCCCAATGTTAAAATTTTCTGATGAAACTTTAATACTAACTCAATGACACTCCATAAATATTTATAAAAATATTTATGGCTCGACTTATGAAATCGAGGTCTCGATACCTCGTTTTAGACCCTATTACCTATTAAATTCTTTTTAAATCACAAAATTTACTAATTCAAAAATAATTCTAAATTCACACTTGACCCATAATTCTTAATTTATTAAATTTTTAAACTTACTTGTTGAATTTAGTGATCCCAAATCACTGTTTCTGACACTACTGAAAATTGGGTTGTTACACCCCATAATTTATACCGTAGACTATATCGATATAATTTAATTGAATATTAGAAATAATAATATGTCAAACCCAAATATTATTTAACCAAACTTAAAACTAAAATATATATGTTTATATCTTGGCAGTATAGATAATTGAAATTCATCGACTAATATTAATAACTTTAAAATAAGCAATTATGCACTAAGAAAAGGAATCAAAATAGGCGGCACAATTGGTAAAATTCAACAGCAATTATGATGCAGAACATTAATCATGAAAGATTAATTCATCTTGCACCAAAGCACCCATTAAATTGAATATATAACCATAACAAAAAAAAAAAAACTTCAACGATATTCATCAAAACTTAATTTCACCAATTAAACTATAAAAGATATCTTATTGAATAATGGTTATAAACACCTATTCACGTCAACTATAATCATGCATTTATCCTCAAAATCATTGATATGCTTATAATATATAAACACACAATATATACACAATTATAATAATAGAAAAATAATATGTAAACTCAAATTTATATTCATGACTAAAGACATTATTATAAAACTTCTTTATACGCACAAATACTTAAAAAAATCCATAACCATCAAATATAAAAGAATCTCAAATTGTATAAAAGCCTTCATATGAGCAACCACTTAAGAAAATTCATAGTCACCATATTAAAAAATCTCAAATATTTTAATTTTAATCAGATTCCATAAGGACTAAAACTTATATAAAATAATTATAGCAAAAACCAAAAGTAATCATTCGTGTATATGAAGTGAATTCAATGGTTTTATATAATTCATCATGAATAAAGACAAAAGATGATAATTCCATATACATTTAACCACAAATAGAAAATGTAAAACAAATAGCGCTAAAGAAAACATCTTAACAACATTTTTTATTCGATTATCAAGAGAATTAACTTTCAAAACCAATTATACAATCCAATTGGAATTCTTCAATTGCAAAAAGTTGTAAGTCTATAACTTTAATCTAATAATGATTTTAACCAAAATTTATAAAATAATTGTGCGAAAAGAAGAGAAAGAAATCTCACAAATCAATTTTTATCAATTGATTATAAATAAATAAATAAATAAACCTTCATCTTTCGAATAGCATATGCAAATATTAAACTAGTTTATATTTATAAAACCCTAAAACTTTATTTAAAGAATCAAAACCAAAAATTTTATCAAGAATCTCAAAGATTCAACATAATATATAATTAAAATATCAAATCCATAAATTTAAAAAAGAAAAACGAATTAATCTAAAAATAATAAAGAATCAATTCGTTCTCAATGATTCAACATGATGAAGCTCGGATGCCACTTGTTAGAATTGTAAAATAAATCTAAAATAAAACTTAATAAACCAGGATCTATCATGTCAAATCATCAAGAATAAATCAAAAACAAAACTAGATGTGGAAGCATATCTGAATCCATGAATTCTTTGAAATCTACGGATTTTGGGAATTTGATCTTCCAAATTAGCATACAAGAAATTCAGAGAATATTTGATCTCTGTTTCCTAAGCATGGATATTAGAAAAGATATATTGTGTATAATTTTGGGACCATAACCCTAATATATTTAACTTTGGCACATTAGTCCTAATTCCTAATTAGTCCATCGTTAATTAGAAATTGATTAGAACTTAATTACTAGAGTATCTATACATATTTGACTCATACTTTATTTAACAATTAAAGCTCAATAAAACTTTAACCAAATTAGATCATTTTTAAATTGGGCTAACCTATCATAATAGTAGATAATAACATGTAATTACCCTTATTATATATTTGATATCCATATTTTCTAACAGTTGAATCATGAATTTTATTCAACTCCCACAAATGACGTCAACCATTTCAATCATTTTAAAATATAATTAAATTATGAAAGTTTCAGAGCTTGCAAGATGTTTTCTAATACTTAAAAGATTGATAATAGAAAAAACCATATGAGGTTATAAAAGGAGGACAATACATGAAGGAGATGACCCCTCATGAGATATTAATACTTATCCTTATGTTTAGTCCCCGAGAGTATTGTGAAAGAGAGGTTGTTTTGTGAGGTAATCCCCCATATCAAGTTCAACCATTAACACTTGAGAACCGAAACTGTACTAATATGATTATATAAAGTAACTAAGGAAATTACAATTACACAACGTGGAGTACAGGACAAATGAAAATGAAATGATGAAGATTTGCTTGCGATTGTGAGCGTAAAATATAAGTGACTAAAAAAACAAAAGGGGGTCCCTATAGACTGACACTGATGAGTCATGCCCCCCCGACCCAGTCAAATTAACTACGTACCAACAAATAAAGTGAAATTGAATGGCTTCGGTTCAATCATCAACCGTCCGTTTCCGTGTCGGAGCCGCCCATTATCATTCCTACATGGCACGTGCACCGCCCCAAAATCACTGCATCCTGACCCGATGCTTTGGATAGATGCCTGTGTATTTGAAATGGTCAAATGTGACTCGGATTTTGAACTGAGTCACGTGCATTGCCGGGGATCACATACAATCTAATCCAAATCACTTACTAAAAAGAAAAAGAAATGGTCATTCTTCACTTTCCGCACATTTTTTTTATTTTAGTTTTTACCCTTATATTTTGATAAAATTTATTATTTATCTTTTTCATATCTTTCGATTTAAAATTCTAATCTAATCATTAATATTGTGTTAGTATTTTTAAATCTTTTTAAATTTAATTAATTTTTCTTTGTTAACCATATACCACATTATGTAAAACCGATATGCTAAATTGATAAATTTTAATGAAAATGCTTATAAAATTATTGATTAATAGATTGAGATCGAAAAAGAATAAATTTTATCTCTTTTAGCAAAACTTTTAAGTTCAAACACTAACTGCCAAACTGAGAATTTAACCTATACATTTTAAGTATAGAAATTAACTTCCAAACTTTGTTATTGATGTTAATCTTTTAACTTAATTGTTTTTACTAGGGATACAAAATTGTAAATTTATAATTTAATTCCTTTAAAATTAAAAAATACTTTTAATCCTTTAAAATTTTTATAATTTAATTCTCATAAAAATTGAAATATTTTTTATGCAATCACACATTTAAACCCACAAAATATATAGGATTGTTATGCATATCTTGATTAGGTGGAAGGAAGACTTTTACTTAAAAGATCCAAATCTATCTCCTTTTCCTTTCCTTGTCCACATTCTTAGTTATCGCTTTTAGAAGATTTAGTTTAAATATTTTTTTTTAATTTGCAAACTATGTAACTTTTATGCTATTTTTTTATTATTAATATAACAATAGGAGGGAAAAATATTAATACACGTGTTAAAATAGTTAGACTATTAGTTAAGCTTTTGGATGAGTCGGTGTTACGCTTAACTAGGTCATCAAGTCGGCTAGAAAGTTAAGGAAACCTTTATCCATGATTAAAATATGTAATATTATTTGATGATGTTTTAGTTTTTTCACTTAAAAACCAATAAAAATATATATAGTAGGATTTCGATTTACACAAATTGCATTAGCAATTTCTTAAAATAAAGCTTTATTTTAACCATAAATTTCTATTATTTAAGCTCCTCAATCGGGTCACCAACTTGATTAGGAAGTTACGAAATGCCCTTCCATAAATTTTAGTCTTTTCATTTAAAAACCAATAAAAATATGCATATAAGCGTGGTTTGAACCTACATCAATGTTATTAGTAAATCTTTTAATTTACCACTAAACTAAAACCTTATTTTGATATTTTTATGATTTTAATTTTATTATGCTCACTTTTTTGTTTTAGTATCGTATATATTTCACTTCAAACTATATGTTTCATTATTTATTACATGTTATTTTAAACACATATTTATGACCTTAATTTGTGATTTCTATACACATACTGCGTGTGATAAGATTTCTAATATATTAAAAAGAAACTTTGAATTGGTAGACACTAGGTTCTTATGTTTTCTTTTCTTTCTTTTAATTAAATAAAACGTTTTATTCTTATTTGTATTTATAAACTTAAGTTTTTGAGTTTCTCCGAAAGTAATTTACTTTTTTTAAAGACTTAATTGAACAAAGTGAATTAGTTTAAAGGCTTTTATACGTAAATTATGGTAATTTAATCAATGCAAAAATCAACAAATTGTCATCTCAATAACAAAAGGAAAGCAGGAATCAAGGTGGAAGTTGCATCAACGTGGAAGATAGAAAATCCATTCATTTGGATGGCTAAAGAGAGAGTAGGAATGAGGGATTCTTTTAGTATTTTGTAGTCTTAATATTGAAATCAACTCTTAAATAAAAATAAAAACTCGTCTTTAATCTACAAAATTCAAACTTTGCTCAAAGGAAAAAGAAGAAAGAAGTATGATTATGAAGGAGTGTTAGAGTAATTAAGAGTGGGTTGAAGTAGTTAATTTGTTTAGAATTTGTTATTCTCTCAATTCTGGAATGATAAATCAGATCTAGTCTCTCTTTTTAGTACAGTCTTTCAATGAGGAAATTGCATGGAGTACAAAGTCGTACCAACATAAGCATTTTTCTGTACTTTGAAGAGTTGAAAAACTTCAACCATGATCTATCACCATTTAAATTGTGTGGCGCAAGTGCTAAATATTGTACTTTTTAAATGTCTAATAATCTTTAAAATTTTATTATTTGAAAATATGTTTCATCAATTATTATCCTAATTTAACAAGCTCAATTCGAATTAAATCATGGAATAATTTGTTTTGCAGTTTGGATAGATTTGATCAAATTTAAAAAATGATCACATGTTGATAAAATAATAAGTGCAAAGGCAAATTGGTGATGTCGACATAAATGATGAACGCCCTAACATTTGTCACTAATAATCATTAGCATGTCACTGTTGTCGGTGTCAATGCCTTGTGTACATCTTATTTCTTTAGCTAACGCACTCGCAGAAAGACCTAAAATACAAGTCCATTCAATTTGCAAAGCCATAAAATATAAACAATTTTTTTATTAATATATATTATCATTAATTAATTCAATCAAATTATAAAAATAATATTAAGAAGTGTAAATGAACAAAGCGAGGTGTTTTTTTAACAATTTCATTATAAATTTTAATCACAAATAAGAGGATAATACGCTTCAGCGCACTTAAACCAACGTCTTCTTGCATTAACAACAATATCCATACCAATTAAAATAAACCGATTTAAATTAATGAATATAGCAATGTTCATCATTGACATTAATTACTTAACTGTATCAATACACTTGTTTGTCCGGTTGAAAAAGAGTCGTATGTATTATAAAAATATACATAAACTTTGAATTTTGTGATAATTTTTGAAGTTATAGAATACTCTTTTCCAGTTTTCCATTTTAAAATTTAAATTTAAATATAATTTTCTTGTCAATAATAATAACAAAAACACTAAATCATCAAATTTAATAAATATTTTGCATTAAAATCATGAAATCAAAATCAATATATTTAAAACCAATTTTGAAGTATACCACCAATTTTCTATTTAAATAAAATCAATTTTAATTACTCCATTGAATAAATATTAAACTCGCAAATATTGTTTCATGTCATATTTAACTAGTCAATCCTTTATTAAATAAAATATTTTCAAAACTTTCTTTTTAATTTATAAATCATTCACATCTATTTTAATATAATTGATTTATATCCATACACAATTAAATCTCTCTAAATCAAACATTTTGAAATAATAAAATTTACATCATTTTGAAAGAGTTAGAACACAAATAATCTAGATTTATTTTATAAATATTATTTCCAAAATAGAAAGCATAAATATTAAATTATTTTATAATTTAATATTTTTTATTTGATCCACATAAATATTAAATAAGCACAATCAAATATAGGATAAAGTTTGTTGATGAGGGTATCAACAAGGGTAGAGACAGAAAGAAGAATATAATAATGTTAAGGAAGGTCGGTTCACTCTAGTGGGGTGGAAGATCAGCTCCTTCCTCATCGTGCTAAATGGTATATATAGTGGAGGTCACGTGCTTGGAATTGCTGATGTGGTAAACCTGCTACCAATAAGCCATCATTGTGGAGTGCATGGGGGGATGTATGTGATGGGAATCATTCTATCATTCCTTCCGAACAATGGTATAGGTTTGTTATGTTCAAGTAGGAATTGGTGGCCTAAAGTGCGTATCCACATTAAGAGTGTTCTTACTAGAAAAACGGATGCCCTAAGAAGCATGTGGCCAGCTCACGAAGACAGATAGACAAGATCTTTCTAAAGGGAGCGGATAATTCGTTCGTAAGGATGAATGACCAAAAACCTTCAAGGAAATCAAGAGGATGGGTGGAAGTAAACCTTCTAAGATGTTATGTAACACCCCTAACCCGTATTCGTCGTCGGAACAGGGTTTAAGAGCATTACCAAAGTTTACAGATCAATCTCAGATATTTTATATTACTTAACATTCATATCAAAAATTAATCATATCATCCCTTGTATGAGCCCTCGAGGCCCAAAACATACATTAAAAACAAGTCGGGACTAAATCGAAATCTCAAAGAATTTTTCGCCAAATTTCACAATTTTTCCAAGGTACAAGGGACACACACCCGTGTGGTCAGGCCATGTAGCTCACACGGCCAAATGACACACCCGTGTCTTATACCGTCTGGTATTTAAAGTAAGGTACACGACCGTGTAACTCTCTGACTGGCAATATATTTAAATATGGGGGTCACGTACAACAAATTCTTTTAATCCAAAATCCCAACTAACAACTTGATGTTTTCATTTAATCTCTCTTTAAATCGTATTCAGATACATTCTCTAGTATATTTGTTTAGCCGAACAAATTCTCGCTCGTATTTAGATATAGTCATATTCCCCTGCTTGAGCTCTAAAAATTCTTTCTTTTTCTGATAAAAAAATCTCTGGCTAATCCACTTCTTTTTTTAATTCTGTTTGGAAAAATTCCCAAGTAACATTTTCCCTCGGTACAATAGAAATAAAGGTATTCCACCACTGGTAGGCTGAGTCTTTTAACAGAGATACAACACATTTCAAACATTCTTCAGGTGTACAAGATAATTCATCCAAAACCCTGATTGTATTTTCTAGCCAAAATTCAGCCCTTTCCGGATCATTATCGGCAGTAGCCCTGAATTCTTCTGCCCCATATTTCCGAATTTTATCTCCTGGAGGCTTACCAATTCTAACAGATTCAATACCTTGTGGCATATCGGGAATCAGTTGAGGAGCAGGATGGGAAGGTTGTTGTACAGCAAGATTTGTTCTCAAGAATTTTGTAAACCACTCATTCATAATTTGAAAGAAGGCTTCTTTTGGCTCCTAACATCGGCCCTCAGATTCGGGCCTCCTACTGCTACTAGATGCAGCACTTTGAACTGAAGCTGAAGCATTACTCTCAGCTTCCTCGGATTCAGCTCTAGCTCGGTTGGACGACATTACTATATGAAAAACACATTTAAAATGGTTAGGAGATATCACACTATCACAAGTAATATAATGGCATGTATAGCTAAACTCGTACTTGCTACGTTAGTCCAAGAATCAGTTAAATCATAGCTCTGATACCAATAAATGTAACACCTCTAACCCATATCCGTCGCCAAAATAGGGTTTAAAAACATTACTGGAGTTTACAGATCAATCTCAGATATTTAATATTACTTAACATTCATATTAGAAATTAATCATATCATCCATTGTATGAGCCCTCGAGGACCAAAACATACATTAGAAATAAGTCGAGACTAAATCGGAATCTCAGAGATTTTTCGCAAAATTTCTCAAGATTTCTAAGGTGCAGGGAACACACGCCCATGTGGTCAGTGTAACACCCCTTAACCCTAAACCATCGCCGGAACAGGGTTACAGAGCATTACGGAATATATCAGATAACTTATAACTAGTTCACAAATAAATAACAGATATAGCATACCTGTATCAAATATGTCATATTAGTTCCATTTCATACTTATAACCAATTTAAACATCATTCTACAACCACAATCACAAAACTCTTATACTTAACCTATACATCACTTAGGTACAGGCCACGTTATCAAAAGAAATGTACATCACTAAAATTTCTCTAAGGTTGAGATTGCTCTGAATGCTGGACCGAACACTGGTTTTCTACTAACCTGCGCACAGAAACAACCGTACGCTGAGTATGAGAATACTCAGTGGTATTACCATAATTCAAATTTATAAAATATCTCATTCTAATAACTCATTCCAATTCATACAAATTCAATCAATTTATCAACTCATTCATTATAATTTCTATTGATATTCAATTTATACTTTAAATCTTTTAATAATCAAATTAAACATTTAGACCAATATGTTTCAATAAAAATAAAAATAATAATAACTAATTTTATAAAAGTGTATTCAAATTAACTCATACACTATTTCTTAATTCAATTTATACCATTAATCTTTCAATAAACATTTAATACATTAAATCAACTTGTTTCAACAACAACAATAATAATAACTATCTTTTAATTCGATTCGTTCATTTATAATCAATTTACACTTATAATCTTTTAACACTCAATTTATACATTAAATCCATAAATAAATTTCAATAAATTGTATTCAATTAAATTCACATATTTTTCACTATTTCAAATCATTTTATTTTCACTTCTCATTTCTCAACAATAGCTATTTCAATTTGCTTTTCTTCACTCAGATTTTTACATCATCTCATACTACCAAAACCATTTCATGAACTATATCATTATCTATTTCTTGAACCCATGGTTCATACATTTCATTTCCATATCTCAATTTAATATCTTATTTCAATTCATATTCAAGATCATTCAATAAAATTTATATTATCAAAATTATTCATTTACCCCTATTAACTTGACTCGGACTTTGGTAGATACACGGATTCAACCAAACACACCAGAATGGCACCTAGTGCCTCATCGGATAGTTTGAAGCAATAGTTGACACCCTGTGTCTCATCAACAAAGCCGAAGAAAGTTGGTACTCAGTACCTCATCGAATCTATCCGAAGAAATATAGTGACACCCAGTGTCTCATCGACTCGAGGTCGAAGTATCCCCGAACTCTTCCAATCCTATGGCATGTCAACTATATCCGACCCAGCCCGACTAGTTAATAGGGTATTCAAATAAATTTTTTTTCTATTTCAAATTCACTTTCGATTCAATCACAATTCATTTCAAATTCATGTTTCACTTTCTAATCAATATACAATTCAATACCAATACATTTTTCCACTTTCCAATCAATGTACCATCAAATGCTCACAATTTCTCATGTTCACAATTCAAATCAATTTCTCAATCCAATATGCGTTTCAATACCACATTAATTCTTTTAATTCAAATCATATCACTAGTAATTTCCGTTCAATTCACATATAATTCAATATCATTTAATTCAATATCAATATTCACCTTATTTTATTTACTAAACATATTATTAAAATTCAACAATTGCTATTAATAAATTCAATACCAATACGTATTTTTCATTCAATTTAATCATAATACTTACCTCAATTTGCTTATCATGTATTTTAATTTAAAATTTAACAATTAATAATTAAATTTGAATTATGGTAATACTAACCGAAATTTTCTCGAATCACTCCTTGTCCACCTTCTCCTTTCCTTTCTCGGACAATGACTCTTGCACGACATTTGCTTCGTAATTAAACAATTAAAAATCATTAATACAAAATTTCATCAAAATATTTCCATTTATACCTAAATTTACTTAAATTCTAATTTAATCCCTTATCAATACTAATTTTATTTTCCCAATCTAACTCCATATTCTCTCTTAATTCTTACTATAAACTCATTTTAACTCTTCAATTTCACCATAAATCCCTAATTTCAAAATTCTCTCAATTTACTCCCTACTATTCAAAACTTATGTTTTATTTTACAAATCAACCTTTTACTAACTTCTAACTTGAAATTCAATCAATTTAACCCCGATTCATCAATTAATTCAACATAACTCATGTCTAAAAATCTACTATCTTTCAAATTTTCAGCATATACTTAATAGTATTTTGTTCTAGTTTCCTAAAACTCAAAATTACAAGAAAATGGGCTAAATTGACTTACCAAATTAACTTTAAACCTTGAAACCCCAAATTTTCCTTCTTTCCTTCCCTTTTTCTTTTTCTTTTTCCCTTTCTTCCCTGTTTTCGTTTTGCTATTCTGTTTCCATTCCCTTTTTCTCTCTTTTATTTCTTTTGTTTTATATATATAATAATATAATATTATAATAATATAATTAATATAATACCTATTTCCTAAGTAAATAAATATAATATATATTAACTAAAATATCTCAGAAATTTCTTTCGTTATGCCGCCTCAATTTAGGCTGATGGCATAATTGCTTATTTAGTCCTTTTAACTTTTTTAATCTATTATTCAACTTTCACCCTTATTTCAATTTAGTCCTTTTTCAAATAACTCCTAATTAAGTCAAATTCACCTAATTAACTATACAACTAACTTCGTAAATATTTATAATAAATATTTAAGAGTCCGATTTATCGGAACGGAGTCCCGAGAATATGTTTTTTTTCAATTCGATCTTTTTAATCAATTAACCATCGGAACATTAAAATTTCTTAACGAAACTTTAATACTACCCTAATGACACTCCGTAAATATTTATAAAAATATTTACGGCTCAGTTTATAATATCGAGGTCTCGATACCTCGTTTTCGACCCAATTTACCAAATAATTTCTTTTAAATCACAAAATTCACTAATTTTAGAAATATTTCTAAAATCACGCTTAACTTATAATTATTAATTAATAAATTTTCTAAATTTTTCATCGGATTTAGTGATCTCAAATCAACTGCTCGAACTCATGAAAACTAAGTCGATCTGGTCGGTAGTGTGGCTCACATAACCAAGTGACACACCTGTGTTTTAGGCCGTGTGGTATTTGAAGTAGGGCACACGGTCGTGTCCCCAGCTCGTGTAACTCTCTGGCTTGCAATATATTTAAATATAGGTGTCACACGGCCAAGCCACACGCCCGTGTGTCAGGTCCTGTGAAAATACCTGAGCATTCTATTTTAAATTTTTAAGATGCAAGGGACACACGACCATATCACATGCCTATGTACTAGGCCGTGTGTCACACACGGCTGAGGCACACGCCCGTGTTTCTGCCCGTGTAGATAACATAAGGCTATTTCTAAGCCCTATTTCTCACCCAATTCTTCTTCCACCTACATCAACACTTAAACACAATCTCAATCCAATACAATACATGATATTTTCATTACTTGTATTCATAAACTCTATTTTTACCTAATTGAGCAAATTCATCCATGTATTTGCCATTATTTGACATTTCAAACACACATCAAGCAATATTTAGATTATTTACACATCAAAACATACCAAATATAAGCCATTCAAATGGCTATTTACAACCAAAATATTTATATGCCATCAATGGCCAAGTTAACCTATATATGTCATTATAACCAAAATTAGTTTTATAAATATATCGAAATGGGCAGATGGATAGTGTGAGTGATCTCCTCCAAGTTTCCAACCTAATGAGCCTCCGAGAACTCTAAAATAGAGGAAATAAGACAGAGTAAGCACTTAACGCCTAGTAAGTTCGTATAACGGAAATTAACTTACCATACATTTATACATAAAGTAAGCATACAAAGTGCATCCAAAGCAAATTGGCCATTTGTCTAACACATAACTTCACCAAGCATGTGCATGTTAGTCATGTATTTCATGTAAATATCAAGAACAAGGATTAGCTCATTAGGTATCTAGTTTTCAAATATTTCATGCATATACAGATAATAGTTTCATTTTGATTTCACATGTTCTCATGTTAGAAATTCACTCGTTGAATCATTTGAAATTTCGATGGATACTTGGGTAGTACACCTGAAGTGTACAATACTATAAATCCGTCAATTCATATCCTGGAGTGCTTTTATGAGCGCTTAAATAGAAAGCTCTCTCTCAAGCACTATAACGGGAAGCTCACAAAGAGCTTATAACGGGTAGCTCCAAAAAGCACTTAACGGGAAGTATCAGATAGCCATATAACGAGAAGTTCAAGCGAGCACTAACGGGAAGCTTACAAAGAGCCTTTAATCGGGAAGCTCACAAAGAGTCATATAACGAGACTCTCATAAGAGCTGTGGTGTGCCCACAACACATGTAGGGTCACGACCGATCGGGATGCTCTGAAAAGCATTTAACGTGAAGCTTGAGAGGGCTTATATCGGGACCCTCTTTCGAGCTACGGTATATTCACAACATATGCAGGAACACTACCATTTCGGGAAACAGAACCCTGTATCCAATCGAATTTCATTCATTCAAACGGGATTTAACATTTATAGGGTATTTTCCGGACATGCAATCAAATTTCATATACATGGTCATTACATAATTCACATACAAATCATTCAAACCAATTCAAACAATAATTACACAATTAAGTTACACGAACTTACCTCGATAAACGTTTGTATACAAGGATCTACTAATCTGATACTTTTTATTTTCCTCGATTCGACTCAGTATTAGGTCTTTTTGGATTTATATAAATGAATTTAATGTCAATTTAATCCATTTCATACTCAATTTAATTCAATTCACATCCTATGCAAAATTAACATTTTGCCCCTAAACTTTTCATACATGACGATTTCGTCCCTAAGCTCGGAAAATGAAGTTCATACAATTTAATCCTTATTCCAAGCCTAACTAATTTTTAAATATAACATTTACAGCATATATATTTCATAAAAATTAGAAATTTTCCATGAATTTTACATCTTTACAATTTAGTCCCTAAATAACAATTTCATGAAAATTCATTTTGCAAAAGTTGTTTATCTATTAACAACCTTTCATTTTCTACCAAAATTTCAAAATTTTAGCATATTCATCCATTGAAGAATTTCAATACTTTAACATCTTTACAAATTGATCCCCAAAATAGATATTTTAGGTTATTTCGATCTCAAAATATAAAAATTACTAAAAACGGGACATGATTACTTACCTAATTAAGCTTGCTTGATTTTCTTTCCCTTTCCTAGGGTTTCCATAGCAAATTTGGGAAGATGATAAAATAAGATGATATTAGGCTATTATCATCTTTATTTATTCCTAATTCCAATTTAGTCCTTTTCTTTTCTAATTTTCCATGGATGAATCATCAAAATATCTACTAACTTTTCTTAATGGTCTAATTACCATATAAGGACCTCAAGTTTTGAATCCCATAGCTATTTGATACTTATAGCTACTAGAACTCAACTTTTACATTTTATGCAATTTGGTCCTTTCTATAATTAAACATGTACTCTGTAAAATTTTGTTATCGAAATTTTCATAAGTCTTTCCTATCATAATGCAGACCATGCAATATTATTAAAATAAATTTTCTTTCTGACTCGAATTTGTGGTCCCGAAACCACTATTCCGATTTCACTGAAAATGGGTTGTTACATGTTGGTCACGTAATGACCAGCCGGGTAATGGAGGATGACAGATTGCTTGTGGTTGGCGTTTCTCAAAGCTTGCCATGTTGTCACGGGTCCAAAGGAAGGAGGGGTATAACAATGTAATAAAGTTTAGTTTAATAATCTATGTCTATGAGGTTTTATCTAGTGAGAGTTTCACTATAATTTTTTGGTATAAACTATAATTTAATGTAAGCTAATCCTTTTATTGTTGTAGTCTCACTTTTAAACATTCACAATGAAAACTCTCAAAACTTATAATTTTTACCTTTATTATGACTCAGAAAGTTTTTTTTTTGGTGAAAAGTAAAATAAGTAAGCTAAATACATAAACTAGACCGTCCCCTCCAATGGGGAGATTTCAAACAAAATTTATTCTATGTTGGACTAATTTGACTAAACGATCAACTTCTTGATTATTCTCTCTAGAAATGTGTCGAATGCTCCACTTTTTGAACCGTGATAACATCTGATGGATTCTCCTGATTAAGGTAGAATTGGACGCTTCTGAAGAATTCTCCTGAATAGCTATAACCGCCTCAATATAATTAGATTAAATAATCACCTTGTCATATCCCCGCTTAATAAGACAATTCAGCCCGTCCAAAATACCCCACGCCTCCGTATAAAAAGCAAAACAATTTTCCAAATATCTATTAAATCCAAAAATTCACACTCTATTTGATCACGTACTATTCCCTTGCCGCAGCGAAACCAGCTTCTTACTAAAAAAGCAATTTAATACATTGTATCTACATAAAAATTCAAATTTTTATTTTTTAATATGACATATCCAATTTATTTTTACAATAAGTATACATGTACTCAGAATTTGATTTACGTACTTTAGATATGCTTAACATGATATTTGAATGCATTAAGCCAACAACTAAATAGAAAAAGAATCGATTGATACAATATTGATATTTCAAAATTCAATTTGAATATTTTTAAGTTTGAGATCAATTTAAATCAAGGATATAGTTTGTGAACCTTGGTGCTTTAAACCTTAAAAAGTTAAAATTTAGATTCATTAATTAATATAATCTTTATATATATAACTACAAATGTTGTCATCTATGGTATAATCTAAACTTAATCTTGTACCATACATTTTATATATGGGTAAACTACATTAGTAGTCACTAAATTATTGTTAAGTTTCTTTTTGGTTACTCAACTATGAAATAAAATTATTATCCAACTATTTGATTTTGTATTTTTTGGTTACTGATTGTTAAATAGCTAAAGGAAATATGATGTGGCAAGTTTTAAAATTTGTATAATAGCAACTTTAACACTCAAGATTTAGACATTGTGTCAATTTTGTCTTGATTCTAAGAAAATAACATTCAACATTTGCAATTTGTGTAATTTGGTCTTCTTCTTTTTTTTTTTTTTTTTTTTTTTCTAGTTTTGCTTTTCATTGTGACCTTTTTACCTAAAAGTCTAAAAAACAAATTTATCAGCTAAATTTGATAATTTTTTACTAAAATGGAAATATTAAAAAACTCAATATAATAGTTTTAAAAGTCGACAAGTTATTTTTCCATTATTAATTAAATGATGATGACCAAAAAGAAAAACTCGAATAGTTGGGTGACATTTTATAATTTTCCATAGTTGGGTAATAAAAAAATTATCAATAATTGAGTGACTACCGGTGTAATTTACCCTTTATATAAAAAGGTGGTTTCATCTTCAAATATTTTTTTGAGTAAACTACACCATTAGTCACTAAACTATGGGTAATCTTCATTTTGGTCACTAAACTAAAAAAAGTAACAATTTGGTCACTGATATATTTGAAAGTTTCCATTTAAGTCACTGGAGTATTCAAAAGTTTTATTTAAGTCATTGAGCTATTAAGTTTTTTTAAAAAGTTTTGCCAGTGGGCTCCAAGTGATGGTTTGACGATCGGTATGGTGGATCATTACCTATCAACGAGGAGAAGAATATACCTTAGACCCAAGTCGATATGACGATCAATATCGGAGGTCGAAGAAAAAAGTGGTTTGAATTTTGGTTCACAGATTCTTAATGTCCAAAGTTGTTTTATGAAAAAAATATTAAACTATAGAAAAGAAGAGGAAAGAGCTTTTTATTTATGTAGATAGTGTGAATAGAGAAAACCATATAATGTTGATTTTAACAATCTAACGACATTACTGAAAACTTTCAGTTAATATAGTGACTAAATTATAACATTTTTTAATTAAGTGATTGAAACAAAAATTTCCTCATAATTTAATGACTAAAAATAGAATAGAGGTGAGAGGAAAAAAGCACCTCATAACTTAATCCCAGGTGTACGAAAGGTGATGAAAAGAGAAAAAAGTTGCATAGGTGGGGGTCTTAGCCATTTGTGACCTCATATTTATTTTTCCTCCACCATATAAATGCATCATATTTATATTTGACTCGGTCTATATAATTATGACTTTAAAGAAAAACTAGCACATTTATTAATCATTCTTTGACAAATAAAATACCTAATTTTTATTTTATTTCTCGGTCGGTAGATTTATTTTTGGTGGTAGCGAGAGAAGTTTATTTTTAAAGGTTAAAATATGTATTATTTATAAATTTAAAATTGGTCTTTATATTTTAGATCCATTTGTTAATGTTATTTTTGTTAAATTTGTTAGTGTGATATTTTAAAATAAAAGAAATACTCGTTTGGTAGTTATGTAATTAAAATAATAATATTAACAATTGGGTAAACTACAAAAATAGTTACTTTTGTTTGTCTCATATTACATTTTAGTCACTTATGTTTGAAATGTTACGTTTTAGTCACTTATGTTATCGTTTTGTCACAACGTGATTACTCTATCATTAAGTTCCGTTACCTCCCTACGTGGCAGTCTAAATAGGTTTTAATCGCTAACTTAGATGTCCAATTACTGGGATGAAAATAAGTTTTTAATTAAATAAATTTAATTTAGATTGTCACGTAGGATCTCTGTTAGGGAGGTAACAGAGCTTAACAGTGGAGTGAGCACTTCGTAACAAAATGATAACGTAAGTGATTAAAACGTAAAATTTCAAACATAAATAACTAAAGTTTACAATAAACAATTATACTAATTCGTAGAATCTGAAAAGTAAAACTAATTTAAAACACATGGGATTTTCTGTTTTTCCTGACTTTTTTTTTAAAAATATCCTATCAATAGAGAATCGACAGCGAGCACAAAAGGCTGCTGTTATTTTGGCGTATAAAACGGATGAAATTGAAAAAAAAAAGACATATAGATAGAAACAATGGGAAAAAGAAAAAAGCCTTAAAAAAGTGGAGTAAAATAATAATACTTTTAAATTAAATAATAAAATTAAGGTTAGAAATTTAATCTCCTAAGGTTTAATTAGCCGTAGGTACCAAAATTGGGCAAGTGTTGGGTTGAAACTGGATACTGTTTTATTTTTGGGTAAATTCACTCATGGTCACTTTTGTTTACCTTAGGTTACGTTTTAGTCACTTATGTTTGAAATGTTACGTTTTAGTCACTTATGTTATCGTGTTGTAACATTTTAGTCATTGAACCGTTAATTGTCGTTAACGGTATAACGATAAGCTAATGTGGCGCTTTAAATCATCATTTCAAACAAAAAAATTAGGTTAAATCATACAATTGGTCCCCATATTTTTTATTTCGAGCAATTTAATTTTTTCTTTTATGTTCTTTTAACTCTTTTTTTTTCATTATTTTCCATTCTCTTCTGCTTTTCCCTCTATTTTCCTACCTTCTCCATTTCTTTCAACATATCAGGAAGTCGAATTGGCAGTGAAGAAAAAAGCTTGGTATGGGTTTAATGGGTTTTGGTTATAGACAATGATGGTTTTCGACTTCCTACTTATTTCTTCACTGCCAATTCGAGTTCTTGATATGTTAAAAGAAATGGAGAATGTAAGAAAAGATAAGGAGAAACATAAAATAATGGGAAATAATTAAAAAATTATATATGAACATAAAAAAATTAAATTGCTCAAAATGAAAAAAATATGAGGATCGATTGTATAATTTACCCTAAAATTTTTGTTTGAAATGATGATTAACGTGCCACGTCAACTTACCGTTACACGGTTAGCGACAATTAATAGCTCAGTGACTAAAATGTTACAACACGATAACATAAGTAAAAAAAACGTAACATTTCAAACATAAGTGACTAAAATGTAACCTAAGGTAAACAAAAGTGATCATGGGTGTAATTTATCCTTTATTTTTTTGGTAATATTAGGACATAAATTTTTATTTTCATTTGGATGTCGACTTACAAATATCTCTACCACTAAATTATTATTTTTATTTTTTAAATATTTAATTTATTACTTTAACCAATATTAATAAAAATATGAGATTAATGAATAAAATCAGATATTTCTAAATATTAGAATAAGAAGCATTTGAATGGAGCCACCTGCACCACGGTCTATAAATAAAAGGCTTGAAAATGGGGTACTCAATTCATTTCAATGAACTTGAATGAAATAAGTAAATATTGCTCTCAACACTCCCTCGTCTCCACCGTCGCCCCTCTTCTCTTGTATTTCCTTTTGGGGATTCCGATTTGGGATATGGATACAAAGGTACTTTCCTCTGGAATCCGATATTCTAACTTACCGGCAAATTACGTCAGACCGGAATCGGAGCGTCCCCGTTTATCCGAAGTCTCCGAATGTGAAGACGTTCCTGTTATCGATTTAGGGTGTGAGGACAGAACCCATATTATTCAACAAATTTGTCATGCTTGCATGCGTTATGGATTTTTTCAGGTATGAAATTAATTTTCTCAATATCATCGCCTCTGTCTTTTTCCCTTTTTAGTTTTTTGTAATCATCGATCGTATTATCCATTTTTCCAGGTAATTAATCACGGAGTTTCCAAAGAAACAGTTGAAAAAATGTTGCAAGTAGCACATGATTTCTTTGAGTTGCCATTAGAGGAGAAACTGAAGCTTTACTCCGATGACCCTTCTAAAACAATGAGACTTTCCACTAGTTTTAATGTGAATAAAGAGAAGGTTCATAACTGGAGAGATTATCTAAGATTACACTGCTACCCTCTTCACAAATATGTCCCTGAGTGGCCTTCAAATCCTCCTCCTTTCAAGTAAGTCCTTCATCTTCTTCTTCCTCGCATATAATGGTTTTGCCTCACCTTTTTTCTCTTTGAACAATGGCTATAAAGTATTGAAAATCGATGCTCTAGTTAGGCCCATTTGTCATTTCCATTGTATCTGTCATGCATGTTCTAATGATATGATTCAACTATAAGTTGAGTACTAAATGCATTATTCATTTTTCTTCGAAGGAGTAACAACCTAACATCTTTAAAATAATGTCTTTGGCATTATGCATGGAATCACAGGTTAACAAAATAGTGCACGAGTCGTATAATTTTCTCTTACTTGATTTCAGCATATGACTAATAAGTTATTCTTTTAAATTTTTTAAATTTAAATAAGATCTTCTGAATGTTCTGATACTTTAATACTGTATAATTAATTTTTTATTCGATAGATCATTACTCAAATGATTTTTTTTTTCCTTTGTCCCTACTAGATAAATTTTAGTACTTTTTAAGGTGAACTTAAAGGTGGAATTTTAGTGTTCTTCCTTTTGCTAATTAACCAAGTCATAAAGTATACTACATATCAAAGGAAAAGTCAAGTCCCCTCTCTTGAATTTTCCCGCTATTGGTCCCCTTCTTGTAATCTATATATGGTGTGCACTTGGACATGTGGTCACGTGGTTTCCCTAGGAGTTTGTAGGTGGTGGTGTATTGTGACCACTGCAATAAACATTACATAAACATGATGATCTAAGGGTTGTTTTAGATTGGCCTCCCATGGATGGATGAGTTTTGGTATGTATTTGTTGCTTATTCCATCACCAATAAAGCAAAACTTATTAACGCTAAAAAGAAAGTTGCGTTGCTATTGGTTGGTAAAGGCGACGACATGAAGAAAGATTCAAATCTATCACTGAAAATAGAAAAAAATGTACTATATTACGAGTAAAAAGTAAATGGGAATATTCCGATTTTGGATGAACGAAATAATATTTATTTAATTAGACATCAAAAGTTTTCGTATTCGGAAAAGGTTAAATAAGGTGCCTCTTCAGGAATTGGAAGAGTTAGAGCACGCGTAATTCATGTTTGTTGACAAAAGACTTAAAAACTACGGATGAAAGATGTCAGATTTTCAGATTTGGTTGCATGGAGTTTCAGGCTGTTGTCCGGAGAACAACCAAAATACCTGTCGGAAAATCACAGTAAAATCACTTTACCAGTTGATCTTCAGGTTTTTGATTTTTTAAAAACTCCATTGAGATAATAACAGAAAAATTTGTGTTTTGAGTAGAGGGGTAAAATACGAACTCTTAATGGTAATTTTACCTTAATTGATCACGTATCTATACTTTTGGTCCAAAAGCAAATGTTATTTTTAGATTCATGACAAAATATTATAAAAATATCTTCTTCCATAACACATACACGTAATAAAGAGAAAAAGTTGTTCTTTTGATAGTGAAAAGTAACAAATTTAGCATTAAAGAGTGTACAACTCGAGCTGGATGTTGATGCCCGAATTTATGGTTACCTTAAGCCAAAATCGAATGAACACCGAGTATTATCGGTCTCATCGTATATAATTGGGTGGAGAGTGGGCCAATTGCCTTATCTGGTTAGATCTATCAGCTCAGACAGTGATTCAATCAGGTCTTTCTTAACCCTTCACTGTCAAGCTCCATTAGCGGAACAATAAACGATCTACGGTGATGATGGCAACAAAACCTGAGAATAGAACCATGAAACTAACTGTGGAGACCGAGTCCGTATGGCTTATGATAAGAAGATTTTTAATTAGTGGTAACACTCGGCGGTGATAATGGTGATGTTGATGATGAAGTTGACATTTGACAATTGCTTTTGTGGGGGTGAATAGAAGTCCTAATGAACTTTTTTTTTTATATACTCCATGCAGTGCATCTTTTTTTTTATTCGAATCCAACTTTTCAGACTGCCATCATCCAAACGTATATTTGGTATCATCATCTTTTTATCTGCATCTGCATATTTCTTTTTCCCTTCTATTGTTGTTATACATCGTTTTCGAAAGGGCCTTTTTATGGTGTTTTTATTATTGCATTATTATTGGTTAAACACTTCCCCAATCAGATCACTTTTATCTGCCCACTTGATCTCTTTTCTCTTTTTGAATTTTCTTCTTGTGTTTCCAATGGACCCTATTTTGTTCTGAAATTAATATCAAAATGGGCTTTTTCCTGTTGAATTTTCTAGGGATATTGTAAGTAATTACTGTGTAGAAGTTCGAGAACTTGGGTATAGATTACAAGAATTAATATCCCAGAGCTTGGGCTTGGAAAAAGACTACATTAAGAATGTTCTTGGCGAGCAAGGCCAGCATATGGCTGTCAACTATTACCCACCATGTCCCGAACCAGAGCTGACTTATGGATTGCCTGGACATACAGACCCCAATGCTCTTACAATTTTGCTTCAGGACTTACAAGTTGCGGGACTCCAAGTACTCAAAGACGGCAAATGGCTCGCCGTTAATCCTCAACCGGATGCTTTTGTTATTAACATCGGTGATCAATTACAGGTAAACCTAATATTCCACTTTCAAAGGTAGCTAAGTATGGTCAAGTGTGACATGTATGAATGGTTGCAGGCATTGAGTAATGGGAGGTACAAGAGCGTGTGGCATCGAGCGGTCGTGAATGCCAATAAGGAAAGGATGTCAGTTGCTTCTTTCCTCTGCCCGTTTGACCGTGCCTTGATCAGCCCCGCAAAGCCTCTCACCGAGGACGGATGTGAAGCTGTATACAGGGATTTTACTTATGCAGAGTACTACAGTAAGTTTTGGAGCAGGAACTTGGACCAAGAACATTGTTTGGAACTTTTCAAAAACTAATATCGGCTTTCGTCCCCGCCCGCTTCAGATGCTTGACTTCTATTGTTTCCATAGACTTGTCGGTTTTACCTGAATGCCTGTATATTATTGCAGAATCACTAGACGGCCCCTATTATTATTATTGTTGTTATTATTATTATTCATTGCAGTACGCCATTTTTAATGCAGCATAACTATATTGCTGGCCATCATTGCAGCCATTTTAGCAAGCCTACTCTGTAACTTATGATCCATATGTAGCATGGGATTGTTTTGTACTGATATTGCACTTATCTTTATTATTGTATTCTAGCATACAGCACAACATTATCTGTAATAAAATGATTGTATGCAGATGATTTATATTATCTTTCATGAAAAAGGTTCTTGCTGTTCCTGAAACGTTCCAGATAATTCGAGCTGAGCCAGCTACCGATAGCTTTTCTGCCTACAGGCAACATTTGCCACTGCAAAGCGAACTGGATGCTGGATTCACGAAGTTATATACTGATTTAGCTGTCAGGATTTGACAACGATTTCCCGAGTTTTGCAGAAAGAAAATGGAAGCAAAGAAAAGGGGTATTTAAACAATCATCTTCTCCATGAATCATTCTCAAAGTAGAGGCTTTATGCCTTTTAACTTTGTTTAATAGTTACAGTAAGGTAGTGGATATAGTATGGTATTTCTTCTACGTAAAAACCATGAAATTTCGTTCTTTATTGTTTTCTGTCAAACAAAAAGTATGTAATTCCAGAAAATCCACCTTTGAGACAACAATCACCAAGCTTCAGAATCCAAAGCATGTAAGATTCAAACACTTTTGAGAAACTCCATGATGTTGGTGCCAAAAGCGGAGCATTTGATTTGGAAGCCTTGAAATCCCGCACCCGTTGCTAGTGCCTTGAATTCCTTTGCGGTCCTCTCTTTCCCACCAGGGTTGTGAGCCAACATGACGCAATCAATATGGACAACCAACTTCGTGGCAAGGCTAGGATCGGGGTAATCAGGAAGAATGCATTCGGCAACAATCACTTTCCCGTTGTCTGGCAAAGCTTCATAGCAGTTCTTCAAAAACTTGGCGCAGTGTTCGTCGCTCCAATCATGACATATCCACTGCATAAGCACATACATGTCAAGAACATAACATAATGCGGTAGGTAAAACTTAGTGGGGGCACTGAGCATACCTTCATGAAAATGGCATCTCCTTTTGGTACACTTACAAACATGTCTCCACCAACATGCTCCACACCTACAGCCAATCCCATTGCAAAAACATGATAAACAGGAACAATGCAATATTGCCTACAATTTGTGAAGAATGGATAATTGCATACCGGGACAGCTAGGAGCATCCTCAATGACATGAGGCAAATCAAAGTTAATGCCTTTTATGGTGGGGTACTTAGAGACGATCATGCTAAGCGTGGCACCGGTACCACCGCCAACATCGACCAATGTTTTTAGTCCTTGGAAACCATCATATGTATCGAGAATCTTCTTCATGGTGATGGTAGAGTGATCAGACATTCCCTTGTTGAAAACCTTGTTGAATCTAGTATCAGTGCCATGGTACTCAAATGCAGTCATACCATAGGCCTTGTTGAATGGAATTCCACCATCCAGCACAGCATCTTTCAAGTAGTACCTGGAAACAGTCCAGCATGAAGGTTCAATTAGTACCTCCCCTGAAAATTGTGAAACAGAGAATCGGATCCCCTGAATATTATCCAGCACTGCAACTTTTTTATGTTGAATACATATTATAAAAATTAAAGTTTGACATAGCTGATCAAGATAACGACAAAAAATAAATAAATAAACGCAATCATTCTACTTTTTCCATATGGAGGTTGAACCAACCCACTTTCCATAACATGATTGAAATATATATTCTCTCCTATTTATTAACAATGCCTTGGTTTTCAATTTCTAGATTTAAATCTAAACAAACGTTGGGAGTTAGCTAAAATAGCTGTTAAGGCTGACATTTCAAGCAAGCAGAGCATATTCATATTTGAACACTATGCAAAAACTACATATAATCATGAATGATTGTTGTTGTTATCAATTCATCAAAATCAAACTCATAGATAAATGAAAAGATAAACCAGTTAAGCTTAAAGTTTTGAAGAATTGAGGCATACCAGCTCTCCATAAGGACCTTGTCTTGATTCATGAGACTAAGGGCGGAAAGAGTGACACCATCTTCGTTCTTGGTCAAGAATTTGCAGACAGGGCCAAGGCCATATAGTCTTTCCACTTTGCCATCAGGAAGGGTACGCAAGGAGCAAGTGAGGACGTTGTAGCTAGCCAGGAGACGCAAGATACGGTCCAGCATGACGGGTGCATCAGGGTTGGTGGTGGGGAGCTTGGAAGCCACTTCTTTTGGGGACAAGAAAGCACCTGGACCAGCTTTGGCCATGATCTCCAGCAAGTCAAGTTCAATGGCTGATTTGAGGACCATGGGGAGGACTGATGCACTGGCAAGTTGCATAGCGAATGAGTTGGCTTCCTCATCTGAGACTTGGGTGGGTGTCATTTGAGTTTCACCGATTGAACCCATTGTAATATCTGGTGTGATGAAACTCCAAAAAGAAGAGATTGCAGAGAATAAAGAAGATATGGGCATGGTTGATAACACAAAAGTGGTGTTATATATAATGTTTCGGCTCAACAGCTTTGGTTATGGAACCCAATTTCCTCTCCACACATATAAAATACTGACCCCACTTACCTACCTCTCTCTCTCACCATTTTTCCTCCATTTTAAAGATCACTTACTCCTGTTTATAGTAATTTTTATGGCAGTTCATATGTTTTCGTTTTCAAATTAATGCACTTTTTAAATTGAGATTTTCTGTTTTGAAATTAATCTTTTCCATTAAATTTGTTTAATAATTTAATGTGATTTATTTTAATCAAAATTTTAGTAAATTTATTTTTTATTTGACTATATGTATGATAAGATTGTCAAAAGCATCGAAAGTGATAAAATTATTTTGGAGGTTTTCGTACGAAGAACTAGATTACATTTTGTCTCCCTTTATTCAAAAAATAGGTAAATTATTTCTAGTACATTAGATCAAAAAGCAAAGATAAAAATTTCATTCGTTTATACGGTTAAAAATTGATGTGGTTGACGAAATAACTAGACAGTAACACGTGATGTGTCACGTTTATCTCATGCTGTTGTACAATGACTAATTTTTAACAGTAAAAATAGATGGAATTTTTAACAGAATAACTAATTTGCTCTTTAATATAAAATACAACAATTAATTTACCCATTTTTAAAGTAAAAAAAACCAAAAATAATTCGACTTCTACAATATTTTTACCAATGGAACACATTCTCCTTCGGCAAAAGTGTTATCTTTTGTTGAGAGTTAGGACAAAAGGTGAAAGTATTTGCAAAGTAAGATTTTATATAATCAAAGTTAACCTTTATTCTTTAAAAGTGACATAAAAGTTTTATTTTATTTTATTAGTAGTTTAATTTCTAAAAAATATTTTATTTATATAATCATCGAAAAAAACTTTCAAAATATTAATATTTTTAAATAGTAAATATTAAGTTTATCGAAATCCGACTTTATTTAATATTTTTAATAATAAAAAACTTAAATAAATTATTTAATAGTAGAAGGTATATAAATTGGTTTAAAACAAAGTGACCCATAAACTATATGGCCTGCAAAGGGATGAAGTGAGATTAGTGTTAGTTTAGTTAATTAATGAAGTTAAACTATTGTTTGATGCCAAGTTGCTGTCCAAACTTGTAAAATGAGAAAGCAACCAAAAGAAATGAAATTGTAATATTTAAATTAATGTTTTAGTTATATGCTGAGACAACCTTCAAATTAAAGCCCTGAGTTTTTCAATTTTGTTTGAAATAAGTACATATTATTAATCCTACTTTTCTTATAATTATTTTGTAAGGCAATAAAATATAATAATTATTATTAATGAAAGCTGCCCCACTTTAGATTTTTTGGTGCAATTTTATATTACGCTTTGTGTTTTCATAAATTCAGGATTTTAGTCTTATTTTTCAAATTTTAAAATTCAAGTTTAACTATTAATATTGTTAAATTTGTTGGTGTGACATTTTAAATAAAAAAATACTCACTTGATAGTAATGTAATTAAAAGAATGACATTGTGATGAACTTGAATTTAACAAAATAATTTTAATAGTATTATCAGTTGGACTTATATTTTAAAATCTGAAAATAAAAAAATTAACTTCTAGTTATAAAAGCATAATTATTAAATTACATGAACTTATATCATATTTATATCTACTTTTTATTGTCGTGGTAGGAATATGCTAACTTTATATATGAATTTAAAATACCTAAATAAAAATGGAATAGTAAATTCGAACATGATAATTAACAAGGACTTACATGTTAAAAATTCAAATCACTATACAATTATAAAAATTCACATGATTTACAATTATTTAAGTTGGTATAATAAAAAAATAAACTCAAAATTGAAATTATTTAAATAATAAAAAAACAAATTCAAATAATACAAAAGAATATACATTTTTATTAATTCATAGAGGGATTAGCATTGACATCTCACCCATGTTATTAAGAAAGAACAAAAGGTGGAAGGACATAACATCTCACCTAACTACTGCTAATAGTTGCAATTGGTGACCAGAACCAACATGATCTGACCTCTTTTAATGTAAACTTTACGATTTAAAAAATATTAATATTTTCGAAATTTATATTTACTTCTTGAAAATAAAATATTTCTTATTATTATGGTGATTCCACCCTTTTATTATGTTGGTTTATTGTCAACATCTCAACTAAAATATCAACGTGATTCCATGTCTTATATAAATTTATGGACAAAAAATATGTCACCATGACCATATATATGCTACAAATACACGTAGCCGAATTGTTTTGGTCAACACGTTATTGTCCTCACCAAACTCTCCCACCAACTCTACGACCTTCCAAGGGTGAAAGGAAATGCGAAACAAAATGTAAGTTCACATTTAGGGGTCTTTAGTTTAAGAAATGGAAGATTATTTTTAACAATAGAGTTTTGAGATTACTTTTTGGGATAAATTCATTTTTCCGATATGATTTTATTTTATTTTATGATAATCATTATATTTTTACTTATGAAAAGTCAAATATTATAAAATAATAATCAAGTCATTTATCATAAAAACAAACAACTCGTGGTTACGTTGACTTTTCATCTAGCCAATGACAGAATATCATTTACCCATTAGTTGGACTTAAATGATGTTATATTGTAAAAGTCGTACACTCAACCCACCAACTTTTTTAAAAAGAAGAAAAATATAATGCAATTTTAACCTTTTTTAAAAATTTATAATACAGAAAATTAAATTATAAATAGACTAAAGAAAAAAATATTTATGGACTAATGAGGGCATCTTTTGATACTTTTAATATTTAATTAGATGAATGATATTTCATTAATTTTAAAAGTAAATACAAATAATGTTATTATTAATGACAACATTATTCTAATATTCACAATGTATATCAAATTGGCCTTGTAAACTGGATGAGAACATGACACCAAATGCTAAAGTAGTTGCATTCATTTATACTAAAATTCCTATCATACTTGTATATGGAAATTATAGATTTAAAATATACATATATATTTAAAATTAATTATAATAACATATAAAATATGTATGATATTAAATTAAAAATTAGATTAAATTATGGGTAAATTGGCATTTAAACACAAATACATTAGAAAAATAATACTAAATGCACTACAAATATTTGTCATGATTTCAGTAACAATATTATTAATATACATATACAATGGCAGAGATAACAAATTGTGCATATTAAAAAATGTATAAAAATTTCAAAATAAAATTTTGCTTGAGTGGTAAATTTAAGGTTTTATTAACTTAATTGGTGTGGATTTTATTAATAGTTTAGATATAAGTAGAATTGATAAGGTAATAAAGTGTGTATAATAAAAATTGAAATGTATAAAAATATCAAAATAAAATTTTACTTGAGTGGTAAATTAAATGTTTTATTAATGCAATCAATTTGGGTTAAAATTCATCACATATTTTTATTAGTTTTTAAATAAAAATTAAATTACCCTCGAATATGATTTTACGCATTAAATATTAATTGGTTTTTAAACATTATAATTTTAATTGTAGTAATTACGTAAAATTTATTATTTGAATTATTGAATATAATTTAAATATTATAAATTTTCAATTCAAATATTATAATAGAGAATTTTAAATCATAATTAAATCATTTTAAACATATTTAATTTATAATATAGTTTTACCTTATGTAATTAATACAAAGTAACATTATTCAAAACAATAGTTGTTTAGCATAATCAAATCTAATATATTAATTAAGTGATAATTAAGAGGATTAGAATTATATTCAAGTAATAACCATATTTTACATAAATAAATTTAGCACAATTTTTATTTACATAAAAAATTTAACTAAAAATTATAATTTATATTATAATTATCACAACTTGTTTTCTTATATCACATGCTTATCATTTTTAAAATTAGCACAACATTCTAATTTCTAACTAATCATTTTAAATTAAATTATACTATTTTTAAACACATAATAGTGACCACAACTTCTATTAAATTAGAATTATTTTAAAATGTATAATTATCATAAATTTTAAAATATTTAAAATATTTTATTTTAAAATATAAATTTAATAAGATGACTCGTACTTTTATATATTATAGATAGATTATATGTGATTATATACTACAGTTACATATAATATACATAAACGCCCACTTAATTAGGGTTGAAGAAAAGAGATAAAGTGAGGGTGACACCACCATTTTCGCGACGCTGACCGGCATCTGGGCCTTCTTGATAAGGTTGTTTGTTTGAGGACATATATAATATATCATTTCAATATAATAATCCTATAGTACTCATTGTCTATAGTTTCATTCCAAAAGTAATATTAAAAATTTTGTATTATAATAATAAATTAATTAAAAAGTCACATATCCAGTTTTTTTATATTGTTTCTGAAATTTTTTAAAAAAAAAGCACCTATAGTTGATGGCATAATGATCTTATATATACACACCTAACGTGCGTCTCGGCCCAAGGCCACCACAGGTATATATGTAACTGGGCTTTTATATTGCCGCATCATGGATTTATCTGAAATGCGAAAGCCCTGTTTCGGCCCGACCTTGATACGTTCATTTGCCGTTTAAGCTTGAACTAATTTTATGGTTAAAAAAGAGGAGCATGAATAGTTTCAGAAAAATAAAAATAAGAAACTCAAAACGGTATCCTTTCCGTTTCCCGAGGTGTATTTACGGCAAACCAACGGTTCTTTAATATAGTACCGAATATAATTGGCGACGCCATCAACAAGAAGCAGAAGGGAAGAAACAATGGAGGGTAAGGAAGTAATAGTCATATCATCATCGCCTGAGAAAGATAGGATGCTAACTAACATTAGGTGTAAACAGGAGGATGATGATGGGAGTACTTTACTGACATGATGGAGGATTGTTTTATTCTTGATTTTAACCCTTTTGATTCGATGAACATTGCCAAGCTCTCCTTCACCATCCAGGACGCCCATGATGATGATGATGATGATGATGATCTCACTGTCGTCGCTGAGAAGGGCAAGGTTTGTCTTTATTCCTTTTGTTTATATGGATATTACGTTGTTGTTTAAATTTGTGATAACGTTAATAACAAAATTTTGAGTTGAATATAGGTTGCTTGTAGAGATTATCCACATTCAAGGCATCTTTGTCTGCGATTTCCCTTTGATAAAACACCTCATGAGAAGCACTGTTACCTGGTATGTACTATAAAAACACTCTTTTACTTTAGCTTTGTTTGTTATATGGTCTGAGCATTGGCATTTGATGAAATAGTTGTGGGTGTATTCATTGCAGTGTTACTGTTATGTTTGTGATTCAGTGGCGCCCTGTGAGTTTTGGACGATACATTGTCATGCATCAGAGCATGTTGAGGATTGGAAGTCCCAAAGGGAATTGATGAGACTGAAAATTCGGCGTCAAATTGGCTTCTAACATGTAATGACAAGTTTGAACTGGGGATGTCTCAATGTAGGTGGCTTAACATTGTTATATTTTTGTAAGGATGGAGTCATTGTCAAGTGAATGAAATACCCGGTCGAGAAAAACTTGAATTGGTCATCAAATTAAACCGGAAAATATCATTTTTCCCCTTTATTTTCAAGTGATGAATTAAAATTTGAACATTTGGCATCTTCTTAATTCATATATTAGAGCCCATTCTATTAAACTAAACACATTATTCTCAATAGCATAAGGAATAATAATTAAGCTTTTTATTAGTAACTTAAAAATCATGGTTCAAATCTTGTTGCCAAGGCCTCAAATTCCTTTTCAGTCCTCTCTTTCCGACCGTGGTTGGTAGCCCACAAGGTGCAATCGAAAAATCCAACTACCTTTGTGGCAAGGCTAGGATCTGGGTAATCCGGAAGAATACTATCGGCAACAATCATTTTCCCATTGTCTGGCACAGCCTCATAGCACTTCTTCAGAAACTTAGAGCAATGATTGTCGCTCCAATTGACGTATATCCATTAATTGCATGCATCAACACGTACATGTCCAGAGCGTAAGTTATGATTTCATCAAGATCAAGTATTCTTAATTTACATGTTTCTCTGACTCACCTTCATGAAAATGGTGTCTCCTTTTGGAACACTTGCAAACATGTCTCCACCAACATGCTCCACACCTACAACCAATCTCAACGACGTGAAAATCAATCTGTTTCAGCTTTTTAAAAAAATACTTGTGAAGCATGGATAATATCATATATATACCAGGACAGGTAGGAGCGTTCTCAATGACGTGAGGCAAATCAAAGTTAATGCCCTTTATGGTGGGGTACTTGGAGACGATCATGCTAAGCGTGGCTCCTGTACCAACCACCGACATCCACCAGTGTTTTTAGTCCCTCAAAGCCATCATATATCTCAAGAATCTTCTTCATGGCAAAGATAGAGTGATCAAACATCCCCTTAATGAAAATCTTGTCGAGTTTAGAATACCACCACTGGTCTTGTTGAATGGAATTCCATCTTCCAGCACTGCCTTTCAAGTAGTAGCTGATCAAAACAGACAGTCCAACGTACGGTGATCTCAGTCCAACCACAGTTTATTACAACTAAAACGAAGAAGATGATACTTGCTCAAATAAAAAATAGAATAACAAATAAGGAAGTAAAATATTAAAAAGGTGTAGCAGTAGCACTTGCTTACCAGCTCTTCATAATGATCTTTTGTTGATCAGGCCCGGCTCTTCTAGAGGTGCGGTCGGTCAGAGGCTAAAAAAAGTACAAAATATTATTTTCCAGGGTCCAAAATTCTTTTTAAGGGCTCAAAATTTTTTTTACCAAATTTTAAGGGGTCTAACAAATTTTTTCTCTGACTTTTAATAACCTAAAAATTCATTTTATTATTTTGTCTAAGGCTGTAAAAATGTTTAAGAACTGGCTGGTGTTGATTCAAGAGACTGAGGGTGGAAAGAGAGACACCATCTTCGTTCTTGGTCAAGAAGTTGCAGACAGGGCCAAGGCCATACAGTCTCTTCACTTTGCCAACAGGAAGGGTGCGCAAGGAGCAAGTGAGGACTGAGTAGCTAGGCAGGAGGCGAAAGCTCCGGTCTAGCATGAGTGGTGCATTAGGTTTAGTGGTGAACTTGAGGACCATGGGTAGGGCTGATGCACATTCCACCGTAATATCCTCTATCAAAAAATAGCCGAACGAAAAGACAACGGTGCGGCAGGAGATAGCAACAAACAAAGTCAAGAACAAAAGGATAATGGAGAGATACCAATCTCGAAACTGGACACAAAGTCAAGAACAAAAGGATAATGGAGAGATACCAATCTCGAAACTGGACAAGCACCCTAGTTTTAGGCACTGAAGTGATAAATGAAATTGACATTCCAAGCGAAATAATGACAAGGAAAACTGCTGCCTCACCAAACACCAATCAAGAAAAGCCACGATATCAATCAATATGAAAGACGGTGGCGATTGGAGGAACAATGATGGCACCTCAAAATGGCCAAGTCAACTCAAGTGGCGAACTTGCACTTGCCCGCATAAGTCACTCGAGCCAAATAACTTTATAACCTGTGAGGATAATTTGAATTTTTTTTAATTTTTATTTTTTTAAATTAATTTAAATAAGAAATTCAGTTTTTTAAGTTTTTGTTTGAGTTGAGTCTCATAATTTACATAAAGGATTCATATAAGTATTCTTTTAATCCCTGTCAATTTTTAAAATGAGTAATCTTTCTCTACAAAAGCTACAAAAAAATTAAAATAATTTTAAAATTTTTTAAAAATAAATTAAAAAAACTAAAGAATATATTTAAAAAGTAAAAAATTAAAATAATAATTTTGAGGACTTAATAAATAAGTAAATTACCCATTCAAGTTCACCATACTAAAGTATTTTCTCTTATTTTACTTAAAAGAATTTTCAAATATATATGGTTTTAAATTTACGTGCTTTAACATGAAATTAATTATATTATAACAATATTTTAATTTAACATGTTTGATTTTTTAAATTTAATAGGTTTTATTCACGATTTGAATTTTGAAGTATACTCATTTTCTCATTTTGATAATTTAAATTTTTTTATCCCAATTTGATATTTAAAGTATCAGTCACTTATAATTTGATACCTAAAGTATGCTTCATTATATTTTTTAAGTCTACTTAAAAAATCTTATAGCCAATAACAAAGCACCACATGGTATCTTTATGTAAAAAATATTTTGTTTTATTAAATGTATATGCACGTTAAAAATATAAAATAAAAATAAAAATAAAATATAAAAAATAAAAATATGATAACTGAAAATAAATTAATTGAAATTAATAATATTATTAAAACAATGTAAAAAATTGTAAAAATAAAATTTTAAATTTTAAATTTTTTATAAAATTCTAAAATTATAAAAGTTATTTAAATTTCAAAGTTTTCTTCAATTACTTGAAATTTAAATTTTTTTACTTCTTATAACATTTTTTAATTTTTATATATTATTTTTACATTTTAAAATTTATAATTATATATTTTAGAATTTTATAGAAAATATTTTTAAACTTTTTTATATTATATATATGATCTTTTTTTACATTTTAACCAATATAATATATATAATATTTAAAAAGGACACGTGACGTATTTTAATAGTGCCACATGGCCGGCCAACGTTGATAAACGATTGGTCTAATTGTTAACACTATTAAATTTGTTGCTCTAACATTTTTTAATTTTAAAAAAACCCACACTTGGCAACAATATAACTAAAAGAAATGGTGTTGTAATGAACATGAATTTAACAAAATATTTTAAACTCTGTTAATAGTTAGACCTAAATTTTAAAATCTGAAAAGTAAAAAACTAAATTCCTAAAAAAATAGAGGAATTAAATTTTAAATTTACGAAGAATACAATATTTATGGCATATTTAAAAAAAAAACTAATACCTATAGGTTCATTTCAAAGTATGGGCTTGGGTATATTATTTTTGGGTTGGGCCTAATATTTCATATGTCGAGAACTAGCAGAAGGGATCCTCCTCAAAACCCTCGTCACCACACAGAACCCATAAGAAGGGCTAATTTGGATTGAGTGTGGACGCCCCTCAAGTTCTCTGTTTATCCTTTGTATTTTATTCCCTAGTCGGCGAAACCCTATCTAACAAAACTCAAGGATGTCGCCAGCTGCTGTGGTTGAAGCCGCCAATCCTGAGACTGAGCAGGTTCCTTCTACTGAGGAATCCAAGATAGAGCTTCAGGTTTCCCCCCTTTATTTCACTTATTTTATCTTTTTTTTTTTGGTTTCCTTCGGATATATTTTAATTATGTATGATTTACAGAGCGAGGAGGCTGTGGTTGAAGATGTTAAAGAAGATGAGAAAGAACATGACGACGACGACGACGAGGATGACGACGACGACGATGACGATGATAAGGAAGATGGTGCCCAAGGTTTATCACATTGTTTATTATTTTCCGGAGTTTTTACTTGATTTATTTCATTTTTTAACTTGGTTTTGGGTTCAAATCTTTATTTTCGTTTCTGCACTATTACTGTTATTGTTATCTCAAATGATACTTTATGAATGAAAGGAAGCTTTGCTGTATTCTTTTGGAATTTGACCCGTATATGTTATTATGAAAGAAACTTGTGTACATCTGTTCAAAACGGCTTAATGTTTTCCAAGTATCAAATGCTCTGGAATTGAATTTCATCCAATCATCTCGTGCATATCTTATGCTTGGAACTTACAGTCTTTGGAATTAGATTAAAGTTTTTGGTGTAAGTTCCTGACCTTTTTAGGTACTTGACTTATCCAAGTTAATAACTTGGATATTTCTATGCAGCAGCCCTTATGGTTTGATTCCAATATTGGTTGCAGGTGCTAATGGAAGTTCAAAGCAAAGCAGAAGTGAGAAGAAGAGTAGGAAGGCCATGTTAAAGTTAGGCATGAAGCCTGTTACTGGTGTAAGCAGGGTCACCATTAAGAGAACAAAAAATGTATGGTATTTGCTGATCTTTTTGATTCAAATGGTCGAGCTACCTGATGAATGGTAATTTATCCTAGTTTCTCTTGGTTTCAGGTGCTATTTTTCATCTCGAAACCTGATGTTTTCAAGAGCCCGAATTCAGAGACCTATGTCATTTTCGGTGAGGCTAAGATAGAGGATTTGAGCTCTCAGCTCCAGACACAAGCTGCCCAGCAGTTCAGGATGCCAGACATTGGTTCTTTGGCAGCTAAGCCAGACACTTCTACTGCAGCTGCTGCGCCGGCTGATGAGGAAGAGGAAGAAGTTGATGAGACTGGTGTAGAGCCTAGGGACATTGACTTGGTCATGACACAGGCTGGGGTTTCGAGGGCCAAGGCTGTCAAGGCTCTCAAGAGTAACAATGGTGACATTGTGAGTGCTATTATGGAGCTTACCACTTAGGCAGTCTCTATCGTATAAGTCGGCCCTGGTCGACTGTCAATGAGTGTTTCGAATTAGTATCAATGTTTTAGTTGTTATAGTCAAGGTGGCTAGATTTTTACCCTTCCATTTGTTTCGCTTGTCATTGAGACAGTTTTCTTGGAACTTATGATCAGTGTCACTACAACTGATTGTTTCCTTTGCCCATTTCTATAAGCAAATTTTGCAACTCAATTAAACTGGTTTCATGCAGTAGAGATTTTGGAGCAAATGAATTCATGTACGAGTGTTTGGTCATAAAGTTCATAATTTTTGTTGGTTTATGCTTTGTTGTTAGAACCGGCAAAATAATACACTCGTGGACGGGCAGTTCTAGACATGCAAATATTTGATGAAATCACCATATAAACCAGAAAAAAGAAGAAATATAAGAAGATTATAGGATCATTGATCTCATTGAAGCAAGGAGTATAATGTTTAGTGAATACTGTGACTGTGCAAGCAAGATAGTGGTGTTACCAAAAGAAACAAAAACCATCTATCACAAAAGAAACAAGATCTTCTATTTCAGAATCCGTGGAAGAATATTCATCATCGTCGTTCTCATCATCTTGTTCATCATTATCAGCGAACAAGTCATAAACCCAGGGGCTCTTAAAAGCCGGCAGTTGCAGGCACCTGTCCTCCAACTCACCTTCCAGTTTAAGATTCCAGCATCCTTGGATGTCAAGGTGGGTAAGGGCCTTGCACTTAGCAAGGATTGCACCAAGACCAGTGTCACCAAAGCAGCCAAACCCGAGTTGAAGATGCTGGAGCAATGGCATTGTATCAGCTATGACCATTGCTTCAAGCTTATTGACCTTTGATGTGCTTGACAATCTTTCCAATTCTTGTGGGGGCATATTTCTCTTGAACTGAGTCAATGATTTACAGTTCTTCCCAAAGGCTTCGATGCCTACGTGAGTTATCTTCAAACAATAGCTGATATCCATTACAGAGGTTTACAAGTGATTCTGCAAACTTAACCACTATTTTGCCATTTACTTCACTCATGGGAATCTCCAACACTTTAAGACACCTTCCACTGAAGAAAAAAATAAGGAAGTAATTCATTCCAGCCACAGTTCTATCAAATATGTTTATATATTTAAGCTGACCAAAAAATTTTGAAGTCTGAAACTATATACAGTCATCTCCATTGTCACTAATCAGTAATACCCTAAACATTTTAACATGAACATTGCGACCATTGGGAGAGAGACCCTGATTATGTTGGTAATCTTACAATCTTTTTATCTTTTTCAACCATTATAAAACAGACATTCAAAAGTTACTTTTTTTACCCTGTTTTTGTTAAAAAGGAACGAAATTTAATGGAAAAAAAGACCTTTTCTTTTCTTCCTTTCAGCGACAAAGGAAAAAAGGACCCAATTTTTTTTTTTTTTGAAGGAGAACGTATGAAGAAGATACGAAATAAGAGTAATAAATAGCAGTACCAGTTTGCAGCGAAAGCGAAGCCAGAATCACCAAGGCGGAAGGCAGAGAGGCGGCGGAAGGTGCCCTTACGACGGACGAGCTTCCTAACAGCAGAATCAACGTATTCGACAGCCAGATGGCGGCGGCGGCACCAGTCTTGAATGTCAATGTCGGGCCAGCAGAATGGACCCAACACACATGACATCCAGGACTTGCAAACCAAAGAGGCTGTTGCCACCCTCGCCTCAGCTGAGATCCTGACCAGTATTAGAGCCAATATTTCAGAGTTCAGGTCCTCCCACTTCCCCCATTCTCCATTACTACTGTACATCATCTTTTTTTTTCATTTCTCTCACTCTTTCTTTCCCTATAACAGCCAGGAAACTCACCCTCTGCCATTTCCATTTCCATTTCCATTTGAAAGCATGGTATGAAACCTGAAAGTCAAGAGAGAGACAATGACTGGCTGACGCGTGTACTCTTTTTTGTTTGTTTCGTCTTAGGAAAGGGCCTGTAATATCAGCCCACATCAAGTCCTCAGCCCATGATTCGTAAAAGAGAGTTTAAAAATTTCAATTAGATCCTATATTTTATGTAAATTGTGGATTTAGTACCTGTACTTTAATTTGATTAATTTTAGTCTCTATATTTATTGAATTTTAAATTTTTTGTCCTAACCCAATGATAACAGTTAAATCTATTTGGTTAAATTATGTCATTAGTCTTGTATATATGCAAAGTTTTAGATTTAGTCAACGTTCACCAATTGGATCATTCTTAGTGACTATATTTTTAATTTTCAAAATTTTATTCTTAATGTAAACGTCACTCGTTAAATTTATTAATTTACTTTTTGTGAGTAGCATGTGAAAATAATAAACAAACATAACATTACATATATAATAATATGTTTGACACATCAAATTTTAAAATAACATAACTTAATTAACTTAATAGTTATCATTTAGTTAGGACTGAAAATTTCAAATTCTATAAGTATACGGACTGAAAATGACCAAATTAAAGTACAAGTACTTAATCCACAACTTGAGCAAAATACAAGTTCTAATAGCAGAATTTGACTAAAAAAACCATCCTTTTTCACCATAATCATCTTCAAAGTTGAAATAAATTTAGGAAAAGCTAGTTTGTTCCAACAAATTGGCTTATGTTCATGTAGTTTAATGCACCACCAAGAATATGCATGTTACCATTTCTATATTTTGTTTCTTTGTCTGATATGTATACTTAATGTTATTTCCTGAAGTTTGCTTTGAATATTGATTGCAGGTGCTAATGGAAGTTCAAAGCAAACCAGAAGTGAGAAAAGAGTCAGGAAGACCATGTTAAAGCTAGGCATGAAGCCTGTTACTGGTGTAAGCAGGGTCACCATTAAGAGAATATAACCATACTAAACAAATAAAAGAAGATACGAAAATTTATCGTTCTCGTTGAATTGAACTCAGCCAATTTTCTTTGGACAACTTCTGATTTCTCTAGGAGAGTCATGTCTAAAAGAGTACCTTTAGATAAGAAGCAAAAATTTACCTGCACTATAGTATAATGTTTAATTAATCAAGCTTTGGTTAAGTGAATACTAAACTTGATTACTATATCTGTGTAAGCACAAAGAACACCTAGCGCAATAGCAATTAGCCTGGATGAAGAAACAAGATCTTCCATTCGGAATCCGAGGAAGAATATTCAGCGTCGCCATCATCTTGTTCATCCTTGCCAGTGAAAAGAAGGGGGTCTCCTAAAAGCAAACAGTTGCCGGCACCTGTCCTCCAATTCAGTTTCCAGTTTCACATTCAAACATCCATGAATTTCAAGGTGGGTGAGGGCCTTACAATTGGCAAGGATTGCACCAACCACGCTCACTAAAGCAGCCAAAACCAAGGTGAAGATGCTGGAACAATGGCATTATATCAGCTATGGCCATTGCCTTAAGCTCATTGACCGTTGATGTGTTTAATAACCTCTCCAATGCTCGTGGGGGCATATTTCTCTTTAACTGAGTCCATGATTTGCAGTTCTTCCCACAGGCTTCGATGCCTACGTGAGTAATCTTCGAACAGTAGCTGACCTTCGAGACAGTCAGGTTTGCAAGAGATTCTGCAAACTTTACCAGTGTCTTGTCATTTACTTCACTCATGGGAATCTCCAACACTTTAAGACACCTTCCACTGAAAACAAGGAAACAGCATCAAACAAAAACAAAACTTTTTATAAAGATAATGCATGAAGAAGATACGAACCAGAGTGGTAAATAGCAGTACCAGTTAGCAATGAAGCGAAGCCGGCGTCACCAAGGCGGAAGGAAAATAGGCGGCGGAAGGTGCCCTTGCTGCGACGGATGAGCTTCCTGACGGTAGAATCAACGTATTTGATTTCCAGATAGGGGTGGCGACGGTACCAATCTAGAAGGTCAATGTCGGACCAGAAGAACGGATCCAACACACATGACAACGGGGACTTGCAGACCAAAGAGGCGGTTGACACCCTCTGGTGAGTTGGGATTCTGAGGAGTATTAGAGACGGTGTATCAGGGTTAAGGTCCACCCACTTCCCCATTCTTCATTAGCGTTGTACCTCTTCTTCTTTTTTCCATCGCTCTCTCTAACGCACAGGAACTACGTTGCAGATGAAGGGGGCTCTGTTTTTTCTCTCATTAATATATATAATACAGTAAGTAAACGCATCATCTATTTACATTCGAAGGGCACCTAAATATTAAAGATTTATCACAATTAACTTTTAAGAATGAAAGCAAACATAAACTCCATTAGTATGCGTCGTTGATGGGCAATAAAGCGAGGCTTAAGTCACAGATTAATATTTCATTTCACATAATAATTTATGTGTACTTTATATTATTGTTTTGAATTTTATTAACTTTTATGGTTTTTTAACTTTTGAATATTTTTATAAAATTTAAATTATTTATTGATATGACATATAAGGTAAATAATATCATGCCACACTGACATTAGTGAAATATAATGTTTTAGTCAATATTTCCATTAAAAACAATACCTAAATTTTAGTAAGTAATCTTATTTTTGCATGGACTGAAAAATATTTCTAAAAAAGAATTAAGGTACATACATTCATTTGATTAATTAAAATGTAAATAAAATTAACCTGTATATTTAAATATTACCAAATTTATTGCATTAAATTAAAAATAGATTATATTAAAATTTTATGAGGCCAAAATAAAGTTACATTATTTTAAAATAATGATATGAGGATAATTTTAAAAGTTAAAATCTTTGTGGGGCAAATATAATTTATCATCTCTTTCAGAAGCTGAATGGAGCAAAGGGGGAAAGCCAGGACTCTAAATAATATGAATTTTATCCCAGATTATTTAATGAAAACTAATGATTTTGTAATAAAATATCATCTGATACTAAAGCTTCTGGAAAGAATTCACCACCTACTTCAATATTTAAACCAAAGTTATTCATGTTTTCTTGTCAAAATGTAGACAAGTTATCATGCAAAAGTATCCAGAATGTTTTCTTTGACTGCGTGTCACTGCAGGATTCAAAATTGAAAAAGGGTTCATTGTAATGATAATATGGTTGTCACTTTCCTTGATAATCCTATTTTACCAACCATAGTGCTTTCAACTAATCCAAATTTTGGTGCTTTTGACTTTTAACTATTGCAAATTATGTGACATCCAGCTTTAAAAAGCTTCAAATTCACTTTTTGAACTTCATCATCACACATTTGATGTGTTCAAATCTCTAGCTATTGATCACTCTACAGTTAGCTCGAATCTCTCCCTCGGATCCTGTCAAGACATCAAGCTGCCCCATCTTCACCATTGCCGTTGCGAATTTCACCTTCCACTGTATAGGATTCTTTGCATTCTCAGCCACTTGGTTCGCTGTAGGTGGACTTGTTAGCAGCGTGTGGTCTGATGTAAACAAACCTCGGTTTGCTAGGATATCGATGTAGTAACCAGCATCTGCAATGCTCGGAGTCGAAGTCATCGGTACCACCACGTTAGGATCCGTGCTACCCTGAGGGCATTGCTGCTTCAACTTGGCTGCATATGTTGGATCTAAACTTGCGTCCTGCTTCAATGTCCCACTGAAATTGTATAGTCTGTCACTGAATGAACTGCAGTGTGACCGCCCAAGGGTGTGTCCTCCTGTTGATCATAGAGTTGTTTGATTTAATATAGCATCAATATATGGTCTAATTGATTGAATCTAAATTCTTACCTGAGAGAGTAACCATTTCTTCTTGTGTAAATCCCTTATTTGCGAACATTTGAGTCAGTTGGTCGACATTAAAGGTTGGGGGAGGTAAGTTTCCTATTATCTCTGAGGCGAGTGAAGTTCTACCATCTCTTCTTCCTGCAGGGACATCATAGCCGAGTCCTCCAGCCTGCACAAAAATTCGACAAGAAAAGAAAAAAGTTTATTGAATTCTAGTTGCTTAAATAATGAAAGCATACGTGTTTTTACCATCTCTATACTGTCCCTTGCTGCAAATGCAATTATGTCAGCGCAGGAAACTACTCCTTTACAAACAATTTCCAGTCTAGCCTTTGCATTGTCTATGACTTCATATCCTCGTAAACTCGGGTTATTAGCAAAAGAGTCTTTCTCTGCTGTGCTGGACGGAGTTGAATTGAGGAGTATCGATGCATCACAACCCTATGATACAAAATAAACTGATGAAATTAATCTAGTTTTGTAAAGTTGTAAAAGTGACTCAACCATCCAAACTCACCCTAACAAAGCAATCATGGAAATGCATTCTCATAAGAGCTGCAGCTAATCCTCTATCTTTAATTATGGCTTTCACTACTTCTTCTTTGACGATGAATTCTACTACCCTGCATGTATCTTTGTAAAATCCGACTCGAAGCTGCGAAAGAACACACTGGGAAAACAAAAGCACAAACAAAATCACAGAGACTAGACTTAGCTTGCTTGGTCTCATCTTAATCATCTTTTAACAGATGATGTTTATGATTCAATGCAGCCCAACACAGTCACAGATACTTATAGTTGAATAAAAATTATTTATCTTGAGTGTTAAAAAGTATGTAGTGTCATGTGAGATGGAAATGCTGTGGAATGTCATTGTCACTTAAGGGGCAGAACATTATTGGAGCTTTTGAGAAACTAAGAGAAGCGACAACAGGAGTGGGTTTGATTGAGAGAAGCGACAACAGGAGTGGGTTTGATTGAAAACTGGACAAAGAACATTATTGGAGGCAACTGGAAGGATTCAAGCGACAAAAATGGAAAATACCCATATGTTTTGAAATACCCGTATTTGACATTTGTATCCAAACATATTTGTATCGAATACGACAGTCATCTGAGTTTTGGTGACATGAACAGATGATAAATGCAGAAAATATGCTGTATACCATAAGGTGTGCGACTATAATCATATTAAAAATAGAACCCATCTTTATTTTAACGTTTCCATGCTTTTTCACCATATCTTGCTCCTGAAGCTAAGATCAACTTAAAATTTCAAACATATTTAAGAAAAGCTAGTGTGTTGCAACAAATTGGCTTATGTTCATGTAGTTTAATGGACCACCAAGAATATGCAGTAGCTTATGATTTTGTATTTTTTATTTTTCAACAGAATGATGTTATAAAATCAGACTCTCAACAGCTAGCAAACACGAAAGAAGAATATCCAAGTTGAACAAGAAAAGAAAAGGTTCATTTAAATGAAGTTTTTAACAAATTTTTACAAGGTTTGGAGAGCAGTCATGTTCCAAGCAACTCACTGTTGGTATTCCAATACAAATTTTACCATAATCCATAAACAATTCCGAACCATTAGGATAAAATGGCAGAGAAAAGGCTCAAGAAACATCACCAATAGTCTCTGCAAGAACAAACTCCATCTCTGTAATGGTGGAACCTTGTCCTATCCCTGACAACAATTTCCCTCCTATACACCTTCGAAACTAACTTCAAAAAGGTATGGCAGTCCTCGCAAACTCGAAGATTCTTAACTATCCGAATGCATGAATCTTTTGCTCCATTTATGAGTCCATAACAAAGTGCTAACTTCTCACTATGCCATAGAACCACCTCCCTTTTTTCTTCCTCTTCTAAGTCAACAAGAACACAACCGGTATTTGGAGCATAGCCATCCAACTTCAATCGACTAACCACCTCATTCAATTTTTCATATATCTCATATGCTTGTTTGTGATTCCTATCTGCCACTAAAAACTCATGCATCTCATCGTTCAATTCAATCCTACTACATCCCCTTTCCTTACATATACCTCTTTCTTTCATTAATTGCCTCAAGTCTCCAACATTTTTCCATTTTCTTTCTTTGGCATAAATATTTGATAGTAGAACAAGAGCCCCATCATGATCTGGCTCAAGCTCGAGTACCCTTGTGGCAGTGAATTCTCCTAATTCAGTCTCACCATGAATTTGACAAGCAGACATGAGGGATCCCCAAATGACAACATTGGATGCAAAAGGCATCGTCTCTACAATCTCAACAGCTTCTCTCAAGAGATTAGCACGGCCAAAGAGGTCAACCATGCAACCGTAATGTTCATGTTTAGGAGTGATATTGTGTTCATTAATCATGGATGCAAAGATCTTTCGGCCCTCCTCAACCAGCCCTGCATGGCTACAAGCATAAAGCACGCCCACAAATGTTACTCCATTCGGCTCCACACAAGCCTCTTTCATTTTCTGAAAGTATCTTAAGGCATTATTGGCATCCCCATGTATAGCAAATGCATTGATCATACTGGTCCAAGATATCACATTTCTGCTTGTCATTTTCTCAAAAACATTTCTTGCTCTTTCCAAACTCCCACATTTGGCATACATATCAATAAGAGCATTATTAATACGTAAACTTCCTCCAAAACCGTTCTTATCGGCATATACATGTTTCCATTTAGCTTTATCTAGTACACCCAGATTTGCACAAGCCGATATAACACTCAACATGGTCACCTGATCAGGTCCTATTCCTAGTATTTCCAGTTCATTAAACAATCTAAGAGCCTCTTGAGGTTGATCACTCTCAGCATAACCAGATATCATTGCACTCCAAGACACCAAGTCCTTCTCTACCATTTGGTCAAAAATCAATCGAGCATCCTTGACTCGCCCATGTCTTGAATACCCTGAAACCATGGCTGTTGAAACAACCACGTTTTTTGGTATCATCTGATCATACAACTGCTGAGCCATATCCATGCAACCACAACTTGCATACATTGTCACAAGAGCACACCTTAGATGAGCATCAATCACAAGCTCTTTCTGAATAATGTAGTCATGTATTGCTTTCCCACAATCCAGATTCCCAGCTCGACCACAAGCAGAAAGAATACTGGAGAGAACAAACTTATCAGCCTCGATATTAGCCCTCTTCATCTCCTCAAAAAGTTCCAATGCATCATCAAAAAGTTCATTCTGGCAGTAGCTGTTAACAACTGAAGTCATTAAACAATCCCAGATTGGTTTTATCTCAAAAAATAAAAATAAAAAAAGTTTTCTACAACTTTCTCGTAAGTTTACTTCACTATTAATACAAATTTTATTCAATCTTTAATTACTCAAAATCATTATTTACTTCACATGTAGGCACTCTGGGCCAATCGGTCTCATCAAAATTACACAAGTCTTTTTGTATTCAGAAGTATCTATCTTTTATTTAAAGTATTGGGAACTTTTAAAAATTGAAAAACATACCCATCTATCATTACCCTCCATGCAACAATATCTCGGTAAGACATTTTATCAAACACCAACCGGGCCTCCGTAAGTCTCCCACAGCCGACATACATAACCATAAGACCGGTCTGCACAAACGGGTCGGAATGGAAACCCGACTTAAAGCCAAAGCCATGAATCTCTTTCCCTTCAGCCAACCAGCCAACCCTGGAGGCAGCCTTTAAAAGCGGAGGAAAAGCGAACCTGTCAATTGGTATCCCTTCATTCCTGAGTCTTTGGTAAACAAAGAAGGCGAATTCGGGTTTGGAACTACGAGAGAGGTGGCGGAGAAAGGGAGTGGAGAGGGAAGGGAGAGGGTGAGGGAGGTGGGAGAAGATGGAGAGAGAGTAAGGGAGGGAAGGGGAAGAGAGGAGTTTGAGGATGAGGGAATGGGAGGGCGAGTGGGTGGAACGGAGGATGTGGGCGTGGACTTGTTTGAAGTGGGCGAGGGAGTGGGAAGAAGAGAGGGTTTTGAGGAGGGTTGTGGGGGTTGGGGTGGAATTGAGGTTGGGGGTTGGCAGAGAAATGGTGGGTTGGGAAACAGCTGACATCGGGTGAATGCGAGGAGAGAGTTCTGTGACTTGTCTTCTAACTTTCAAATTCCGGAGAGTGGTGAACTATTAGTGCCGCTGTGCTTACTTGGTTACGTCAACATGGACACTCTTTCAACTGTTCATTTGTTTCGTAATTGGAGAAGCTCGATTCTAGTTTTTCTGGTTAATGATGTGAAATGCGAAATAAAACTTATTGGCACTCCCAAAAATACAAAACATTGTTTATGCATGCAAAAAGGAGCATAAACATGTATTGTATTAGTAACGATCGATGGCATAAAGATCAAATATTAGTTATGTTAACCGGTAGGATTAACAAGGGAGGAGCTAGTAAAGACGCTTTTTGGTGGGAGAGTTTAGGGATTGAGAAACAACAACACGAGGGAGTGTATTAGTTGTTTGTATAGTGCTTTTATAATGGGAGACAAGCTTAATTACATTTCTCGAGGCCACTAACATGGAAGTTTGATTCAATACTTTTAATAGTGATGATGATGCTACATCTTAATATGATACGTCTTAAGACCACTAATAATTAATGACCCTATACTTTCACATGGTTTCCATAAAGTTTTAGTTGAGACGCATAGTCTTAATGTTTGTTGGTTAACTCAAGATCCGCTGATTGATAGATCAACTATACTTGATTTATATATTTGGAACACTTAATTTATTATTCAACCATTCATTTCCAAATGGTAATAGGACCAATTCTTAATAACTTATAATTCTAAACAAGAATTAGATAAAATGTCATTTCATCGAAATCTAATTTACCATTTTGATTTTTCATTGTTTTTTTTTTTTTGAGTTTGAAATAATAACATGGAAAAATGGTAAATATAAAAACAGTTGGTGAGTGGGGGAAGGAGAATATGAGAGACAATAATGGCAATGATGATTTTCAAAACTAGCTTCATGACATGATAATGGTTTTAGCCCTTTGTTTTTATTTTGGGGTTCTCCAAAAAATTGACATCATTCACTCTCGTGACTCAAAACGCCAAATCTACAATAATTAGTGAGTGGGATTAACCTAAAGATTTAAAGAGATATCCTTTATTTTTGAATTAAAATTAAAAAAATATTCTGTCACCTTTTCGAATAAAGTTTAAAATGTTATCATTACCTTTCATTTCTGCTCACATTAATTCATAGAAACAATCTATATGTACTGATTATATATAGAATATCCTACAAATATGCATAATTGCAAACACACTGAAATTCAGAACTCACATTTGCAATCTTTTCTTTATGTTTTCATTTATTTTAGTATTTTACAAAAGAGCAAAAAAAATATGGAAAAAAACTGGTAGTAGGGACATAAATGCATAGAAATTAATATAGAATTCTGGCCACACCATGAATTAAATTAAGTACTCTCACATATATAATTAAGCACTTAATTGAAAAAAAATAAACAAACAAAACGGGTTTCCTCAAAATTTACAGGGAAGAGTTCTGATAATTGATAACAATTACAAATAAAAATAAATAAACAATAATAATTATAATAATAAGATAGCTTCCGGTATATACTAAAAGTAAACAAGGAAAGAAGAATCCTGATTGAGGATGGCGGCAGCAGCAGAATATGAAAAGCTGAGACGACGGAAATGAAGGGTTGGCCATGGTGCTAACACCCTCTCCCTCACCGTCGCTAGCGCAGCCGTGCATTCTCCTAACAGCTCCGCCATAGTCGACACTTTTATCATCTTCTCCAGAGAAAGCTTTCTTATAATTAAAAAGAAAAACTGAACCCCCCCTTTTTTTTAAAGGCCTACAATTCCAAAATGTTATTTATAATAAGCAAAAAAGTGAATTCACTTTACGCTTATCCAATGAATTTGTTAGAATCCTGAGAAAATGAAAAAGAGAGGAAGATGCAGCCAAATTTGTAAACTGGCAATGGTAGTGGGTTATCATGTTAGTATCTACCCGACTATCCCCACCCTTTTTTTTTTACTTTGGATTTTTGTTCATCTTTCATTTCATCCATGGAATTATTATTATTTTATTATATATACATTATTGTTTGTCATCATGAATCAATAAATTATTGTAGTAGATAATGATGGAATGAATGTTTCTCTTCACATGTCAACAATCTGTCGTCAATTGAAGGTTGGTTTACGCGTTAATGAGTAATCATTAACTTGATTAGTTTTTGTATTTCTAGTCTGAAACTGCAAAACCTTATCAATTAAGCTCGATGAACTTAATTAAACTATGTTATTAGTTTCCATTAATTATTTTTCCCTCTCCATATGGTTAGCTATGTTTGAGGAAAGGGACGATGACATTTATAAACGTGTCATGGATGTATTAGAGAATTAATTTGTTTGGGATTTTATTCGGTCAGCATCCATTAAAACTAAGCAAATTTCACAAAACAGTGGCAAGGACCGACTATCTTGAAGCCGAAATTTATTTACAAAATGAGAGAAGAAAACATAGATAATATCAAAATTTACACTCATTTCCGTTTTCCTTGTTTTGGAAAAACATCAAGACATGCATGCATGCAATGTCATGTAAAATCCTCAATTAGAAAGAAAGGGAGCGGGCGAATACTTTTTTCCATGCTTTCCAGCTTAGAGATCGAGCCTTCATTAGAGCCAAAGAAGGCTTGTTGAATCCCTTACGAGGAAGAGACGGTGACGGCTCTTCCTCCTCGTCATCTTCCATCTCGACGTTGTCTTCGGGTTTCCAAAACCGAGCTTCTTTTCTTTTGCTTCTCATCGTTGATAGCACGCTGTATTTGTTGCATATTCCCCATACTGTCACCTTTTGTTGATCGTATTCCACGGTCACTGAATATATTCCTGCATATACACACATAATAAACACAAAAAGAGCTTAATGGACCAAATTCACTCAATAGATTTACAATTCCAATTCCTTTGACAATATTACTGGGCTTTGGGCCAATAATCTAAGAATGGAGTAGCAGAAAACATAGGGGAAACATTGAAATTAAGTGACAAGGGTCTTAGCTAAGAAAATAATTAGGTATACCTTTGAGATGGGACAAAGTCTTTTTGACTTTCCTTTCGCACCCGTAAGAATACAAAGGCACCATCATCTCCACGTACTGCGGCTCTACTCTCTTGCTGGCTACAACTAGTTGCATGTCCGCCATTCTAGCTCCTAATTGAAACTAGATCTTTCTTCTTTCCGGTGTTGCTATTTTCTTGGTGATCATTGCACCCAATCCAGGAAAGGTCTTATATAAGAGTTTTTCAAAGACGTAGGACGAGCCTGGATTCCCTGAAAAGTAAACCTAGTATAGCCTCTTTTTAATTTCTACCCCACCTTTTCTTTAATTTAATTAATGATCTATATGGCTTCATGGTTCATCATAGTAGCTTGATTCGAGGACAGTTTTATTTGTATATATCAAAAGATACTTTATAATCAGCGAAAATGTATCCTTTCAATGAAGAGGGTGTCATGTTGACTTGGGTAGGGGGTACATGATGTGTCAGCATATCTGTTTGTTTTTATAAAAAGTGCATTGAACCATCTCTTTTTTTCATCATGGGGTTTGGATAATTCTTATAAATTATTGTGTATATGTAGTTTGGCTCCCATGTGGATTGTTGTTTTCTTAACAAAGAAGTTGCTTTCTTTCGGATATTGGAACTTAAATAGAACAAGAGGTGATCCTAAATGCGGTTGAATTATATGTATCTCAAAGTGCCTTTGCAGGTCCCCTAATTTCAAGTGTTAGATAGCAAATTAATTAGCCAAAAGAAAAAGCAGCATACATGGCACTATAATCTTCAGTAGTTATAGTCAATAAAAGCAGTTGGGTCACTTTATTTACAGTGATGGCAGTTAGTCAATAAAAGCTGCTTTAATCAACCCACACTTTTTCTTTCTTCAACTTTTTAATCCACAACCTTTCATGTTTACCCTCCCCCTTTAATAATGGATTTACTTAATCTCTAATCTAACTTAACTTCCAAAAGTCTCTACTTTCTGACGTTAAAGATAACTTGGATTGGTTGAGAAAGTTGTGGACTCAAGCAGTAGATAGAGGCGGCACCAAAGGACCAGTTGTAAAATTATTACTTTTTAGGCTCTTAAATGTTTTACAAATCAATGTCTAGACCTTACTATAAACTTTAGAAGCAGACAAGGGCAATGCATTGATCGGCTCTAAAAGGTTGCATGTGCCACGTTAGAATTATACAGATGGGGGAGGGGGGGGGGATTCAGGTGCCTGTCTTTGGCATTTTTTAATAGGATGACTCAGACCGCATAATATAGGAACAAGGAAAGAAAGAGAGGTCCTACCATGTGAAACCCATACCTCTATTTTCCTCGGAGAGAATCTCCCAAACCTACCATTTTTATACCTTCTTTTTTATCACTTTTGTGATTTTATCCTTTACTTTTAACGTATGATTTGATAATACCATTGTTTTTTTAAGATTCTATTTTTTTTTTGGTCATCGATATTTATAATAATTGATAGTTACGATGAAGATGATTTAGGTTAAGACGAAGAACTTAGTACCAGTAGCTGATGCTCTACTAAGGAATCTTCTAAGTCATAGTGAATCATTTCAGAAACTCAGGCGCTGCTGCTTTCTTTCCTTTTGCGTCGGATGAGATGAAAAGTTAACATCCCAATGCAAGCAACATAAGATAACTGGTAAAAGAATAACAACTTAAAAAGACTAAAAAATTATTATATGTCTCTTTTATTTATTTATTTATTTATTTATTTTAAATGAAATTTCATTTAGGTAAAAACTTGTGATTTATTAAAATATATAGAATTAAATTTTTTACCTTATTCAATTTATCAAATTCTAATAGTCAATATCTTAGATTTTGGTTGTTATAAAGAAATCATCCTCATATAATAATGTTTAATTTTTAATTTTTAAATTAAAGCATTAATATATTAATAATATTGGTTAATGAGATTTGCATCATATTTTTAATAAATTTAATAATTTAATTTTCTTCCTTAAATATTATTTTCATATAATTAAAAGGATTAATAGATTTTTATTTTTATGCAAAATTTAAATAAATTATTAAAATAATATTTTAACTAAAATTATTGGTTTTTTATTTCACTTGAGATTAAAATTAATTGTACTAAAATTTGATATAATTGTTGTTATAAAAAAGTTATTATAGAGAATAAAAAATTTTACAATAAACTTTACCATCATAATGTTGTTGTAAAGGTAGGTTGATATAGAAAATTTGTGTACCCTATTTTTTACAGCACGATACATTTTCATACAATCATATTATTAATGATACATTTTAATACATAATAATCATATTATTATTAACCTCACTTGTATTATGATTATCCCGAGTTCCCCACATTCACTGATTGATCATCATGCGATCCGTCCACCGCTTTGCTCTAAAATTCTCATTACCAGTGGCACGGACTCAACAAAATATATACATATACACTATATACTGTCAACTAGTATGATCATTTGACTATGAAATGCAGCAAGCATTAGGATTTTCATCGCTGAACAACTGAGGAGCCGGTGGCATTCGTTCAATAACGTAGAGCGGCTGATAATAGTAGATCATCTTCTTCATAGATTCATCCTCATTGTTGCTGCCATTGTTGTCTTCTTTCTTATCTTCTCCTTCCTTGGTCTCACCAGTAGCTTCATTGTTTCCTTCTTCCTTGGCTTCTTCTTCGGCTGCTGGTTTTTCTTCTTCTTTTTTATCCGGGTTTTCTTCTGGCTTAGCTTCTTCCGATGGCTTCTCTTCGCCTTCCTTCTTCTCTTCTTGTTTTTCGGGTTCCGGTTGCGGTTCAGGCTCCGGTTGTGGCACGATCCGAGCCTTCTTTTTGGTGCGTCTATACACGTAATCAACTAGTTTGTTCGCGTCCATGGTACCCGTCACTGTAACTTTCCCTGTGCTATGCTCTGTTACTGCACTTTGTATGCCTGTATCAATTATTAAGCTTCAAAAATAAATAAAATTACCGATTGAGTACAATGTTATGTCACTTTAAGAGGAGAATATAGGTTAAAACTTTGAACGACAGCTACAAACCCCAAATATGCACAGTAAAAAGGACATGAAAGATAAAAAAAAAAAATCAATAAAATTGGCATCAACCAGATCTATGCCAATGCTTAGCTAACTATATATACCTCTCATTTTTAGTATCTTTTTCCTGAGTTGCTCAGCACAGGCTTGGCAATGCATGTCTACGTTAAGTTCCACGGTTGTTAATCCACTAACCTGGAACAATTAACCCAAACATTATTATTATTATTATTATTATTATTATTATTATTATTATTATTATTTGTCTGTGCTTTTGGGTGAAATTATACCTGTGAAGTAACAACTTCAGGGATAGGTTCACCCTCAGCTGCAGGCAAAGGAGAAAGGACTTTAGCTCTTCTCTTGGTTTTTTTCATGATTTTAGCACATATAGCTTGGGGTTCGATTATTCCTTTTATAGTCACTTGGTTTTGAGCCATGTCGATCACAACTCCTTCCACACCTGCTACCCAAACAATTCCAATACAAAAAAAGAAAAAGAAAAAAGTATTAATACCCAATTAAGTGATTCATTATGAGGGATTAATAATGGAATATTCCTAATTTACCTCTAATCTTCATGATGGTTTTTTCAATCTTCTTTGCACATCCAACACAATGCAAGTCCACAAACAATACAAAAGGAGGTGGTGGAGGCGGTGGCGGTGGTGGCGTTTCTTCCTTATTTTCTTCAGCAGGCTTCTCCTCCACCTTGTCTTCTGTTTTCTCCTCTGCTGGAGGTTGTTGTTCCTGCCAAACATCAATCAAAACAAAATGCCAATGTAAATCTATGTTGCATGCAGATTGTTTTCCCTTAATTCCATGAACAAAGACCCTCACCTGCTTAACTTCCTCACCCATTTCCTCTATGAATTAACGAAGGAAGAGTAGTAGAACAGTTTTTTTTATAGATGGTAACGGAGATGGACGGTGGGGTTAGTACTTAATAGCATAAAAAGCAGTGCAGACTATGGGATTCCACGGCACATGTAGTATACAAAGAACTCGTCTTAATTAGTTTAATATTTATTTCCAATCTCCGAGGCTGAATCGATAGAGAGAAGAAAGGGGGGGAGGGAGGAATGAGTGGAGCAGAGTTGGGAGATTATATAGAGAAGATGGTGGGGAGAGAGAGAGGTTAATTGGAAGGTGTTGGTGGTGAACCCAAAGTGACAAGGATGGTATCATAATAATACTTCCATCGTCCACCGACATTTGGTAAGCTTTTTTTCAATTTTCTGACGTGGTGATTTGTCAGATAATGGCGTTAAATCTTGCCTTCCAGTCATCCAGTGACAACCCCGATGTAACATGCTGCTTTTTTACTTCCATATTTCTTCATAGGTAACTCCGATAAATAATAATTAGACTTAACGAGAAAAAAATATATCTGTAAAGAATAATTCATAAAAATTATTAAATAAAGTTTCAATTGAAATAGTTAAATATTGTTACATCTGTCTATGAGTCGGGTCATCCGATCTCTCGAAAAGTGAAAGGGTTTAAATAAAAATATAAGTCCAAAAAATGGGTTTAAGCAAAAAAAATAAGACCTGTTTAGAGAATAGGTTGGACATCGAGTAAGGATTTTTTTCCTGAACCTAGCCTAGCCCCAATATGCAAATTTTTTTTTTACTATTTTCTTGCTTTTTTACTATTTTGTTGTTATTTTTTTATTGTTTTTCACTATTTTGCTACCATTTCATTATTCTGTCGATACTGTTTTGTTGTTATTGAATGGATATTGTATAATTCTTGTTTTATTGTTAGTTTTGTTATTGTTTTAGAGGCATTTGTTTATTAAACTGCTGACTATATTAGTGTTATTTAAGTATGCATATTATTTTTAATTTATTTCAATTTGTTGGGAAACATTTATTTTAATATTTTTTAGTATTTTGATGTATTATATATATTAAAATTATATAAAATAATAATATAAAAATTTAATACAAAGAGTTAAGTTTGTACAAAATTTTTAGATTCATTTTTTAAATCGGACCAAACCCTGGGCCTAAAATTTTGATTGGGCCCGACCCATCCCATAACACCTCTAAATTCTATAATGTTGTAAAAACATTAAAAAAAATACTCGTAATAATTTTACTTACTTTATCAAATATATAAAAATTTTAATTATTTTTCAATGAATATCAACTCAATAACCATAAATTTATGTTAAAAACTTTATTTATAAAAGTTACACGTGAAAAGCAATGAGATTTTGGTTGGAATTTTGAAGTTAAAATATCTAAAATTATGAGGGTTTTTTTAAAAGAACAAATATATTTTTAAAATTTAAAAATTATTTAAGTATATTTGTTATTATTATATAAAATGTTTGATAATTTCTTTAAAAAATTTAGTTGATTTTAGATTAAGGTTGGAATTCTGACAACTCAATATTCCTTTTTGTTATAAAAAAACTAGGCTATTTTACTAATCTAACCTAAAAAATTTTGATATTTACAAAAATGACTCTAGTTCAAAAACATTCACAAAAATGACCTGAAATGAATAGTAAAAATGGGTTATGGGAAATAGATGGCCGGCATCCCTTTATTTGATTAAAAAATAAATTTTTTGGGGGAAAGTGGTGCCGGCCAACAAAGGGCCAAAATCACCTAACAAAAAAATTGGGAGTATTGCAACATAACCCCTCCTTGTTTTCCCATCTTTTTTATTTTCCAAGTTTAATTACATATTTTATATTTTAAAACAATATTGAACTACTTATCATGTTTTCTAATTATTATTGCATCACTCACATTATTATTAAATTTAAAATTAATTTAGAATATGCTTTAATGATTTTTATCTTTTATAATAATTCAAATAAATATTACTAAATTATTTTTTTAAAAAAAATGAGTAATATATTCATAAATATGTAGTTTAAATATTTTAAATTAATTTTTAAATTTAAAATAATGTGAGTGATGCAATAATAATTAAAAAAACATGATAAGTAGTTCAATATTGCTTTAAAATATAAAATATGTAATTAAACTTGGGAAATAAAAAAGATGGAAAAACAAGAAGGAGTTATGTTGCAATATTTCTAATTTTTTTTGTTGGGTGATTTTGGCCCTTTGTTGGCCTGCACCACTTCCCCCCAAAAAATATTCTTTTAATTAGATAAATGGGTGTCGGCCATCAATGTGTCAGCACCCCAATTTTTTTAAAAAAAATTATAGATGGTGTTGGTTATCTAATGTCTAAAATCCCAATTTTTTTAATAGAAAAAAAAGTGGTGCCGGCCATCTATTTTTCATAACCCAATTTTACTGTTCATTTCATGTCATTTTAGTGAATGTTTTTGAGTTAGGGTTATTTTTGTAAATATCAAATTTTTTCAGGTTAGATTAGTAAAATAGCCAAAAAAAAAAAACTAATAAATAGAATCTCAATCTGGTTTCTTAAAGATGCATGGCTTGTTTGCCACGTCTGCATCAGTGGGGTTAACTGATTCTGTCGGCTTTAACGGTTATAGTTGAATTAAACTCCGGGGGGTCCCTGCATCGGATTCGAATGAATGATTTAATTAATTATTTATTTGGAGTACCAATTACCAAATTAAGCATCAAGAGTGGTTGACGTTTAAAATTATGATTTTATTTATTTATATTTCAAATTTTATTGAGAGAATATATAACAATATTGTGAGACATCACTGTTGGTAAAAAACATATAATGTTTGATGATTACGTCTTCCAAGCACTTACCTTGCCTTCAAAAACCAGTTGTGTGGAACATGATTTTGTACCGTCTTCCACCTACTGATTACTTAACACTTAGCTTTGGAAATTGGATACACATGACTGTCTGTCCATTTTAGCTTTACTGTACATCAACGTTTTAACTACTTAAAACTTTGTCTTATTTGGATTATATATGCATGCTTCATGTTGGTACCCCTTTTCAAAATCCAAACCATAGACCTATTAAGCATGGGCTATTTTGGGATCCCAAAAATGTATCCAATTGATTGCGTGTAGAGATCACAAAAGTAAAGTTGATATATCACATGGGATAATCACCTTCGATTCAAATCACAAAGCTTCTTTTTCCATTCTTTTTACTATTTTCATAACCTTTTTTTCCTTTACTTCTTTCTTAGGTTTTCGAAAAGCTCCAAGATAACAGTTTGATCTGACTTTTAATAGATCACAAGGGTACTAAACCCTAATCACTAGATTATGATAATTCAATTAATTTAAATTCAAAACAATGAATCAAGCATATTATTTTTGGTTAAATTCTAAGTCAATCCCCGGTAGCATATATATATTTTAGGATTAATCTCTATTATAAAATTAATTTAACCATTTTAATTTCTTTATTTTGAAGTGTCTTATTTTTAAAAACATTTATATGATGACATGAAAAAACGCATGAAAGAGTATAGATTTTTTTTTGATACATTTACATTTAACTCACTAACTCATACATTACAAATAGGATTACTTTTCTGGTTCAAACCCACGAAGTGTGACGAGGCCAAGAGCTAAGATTCCAAAAATATAAAACTAAAACTTGTCAAATTTTAATATGCAAAAAAGTATAAAATACAAAAAGGAATAATATTTGATGCATTGTTGACGCATGAGTCTCATGCATTATCGGTGAATAATATCATAACACCCCATCATTAAATAAAACAAAAAAATTATGGAAGACTTAAAAATAAATACTAATAATTTTATATAAACATAATTGAATATTAATCCTAACTATCATAAATACATATTAATAACTCTTGAATTTGAAGTTTAGGTATAAAATTTCACTATTTTTCATTAACTCTACACATGAATTGGTGATACATCATAGAAACCTTCTATAAAATATCAAGTATTCTTTACCAACAAATAGGGATGGCAAAACTCGAATCGCTCCATAGATTTTGAATCGATATGCTCCATGTAGAGTGGATTTTTCTTTGAAAAGTGGACGTGGGATGGGTGGGTGGATTTTTCTTTTTAGACAATGTGTATGAAGTGATTTTAGTAATTGCTTGCCTCATTCTGTTCTATTATATAAAATTATTATTTTATCCTTATATATAACTATTAAAAGGGAAAATATGTAATAATATATTATTAAAAAGATCATATATTTTATATTTAAATATTTTTTTAAAGAATTATATTTAAATATTTACGTGACTTTAAAAATATTAAAAATAAATAATAAAAATTAGATTGAAACGAAACGGAAAAAATAATAATAATAAATTTTAAGATTATACATCCCATTTAACAATTAAGCCAAATAGTGAAACAAAGTCTACCAACTGTTCCATTTCCATCTCTACCAACAAAAGGGTGATCTGTTATATTTCTCCGTCCATAAAATTCATCAACCAAACCACAAGTAAAAAAAGGGAAGATCCTTTAAGAAAAAAGCCGACCCAGCCTATATTGGTTTGGCCTTCCAAATATCGTACTGAAAAAAGCAACTTTGGACCGAAAGGATGGAGTCATTTTTCATGAATGTAGAAAGGGAATACCCAACTTACACGCGGGAATGACTCAGCAATATTGGGACAGCCAAAGGCCACTGAAATTCGAGAATTTTGAGAGTCATCATATTCAATACCCAACACCACTCTTTTAGCTTTCCAAGCCGAAACCAATCCCACCAAACAACTTTTCTTTTAATTCATGCAATGTTCGACAAATGTGTTTCTGATTTAACCACATCAACTTCAATCTCTTACGGGGTCTACTAAATTAATAACTTTAGTGGGTTAATTATTTTTACTGATAAAGTGGTGGTTTGGACTGTGGTTCACCTTGGGCCTCGGGGGTTGATTGAAGGTTGGTGGTTGGGTGTTTTTTTTTTTATGAATTTTGAGGTTGGTGCTTGGAAGGGAAAGGGACTTGGTTCCTGCAACTCTTATGAGCTTTTATATCCAGCGAAGATCACCCCATACAAATTTGCCGTTACAGTGTAGTGCAAGGGTTGTTGCACACAATCAATTTAGAGGCTTACTCATTGTAAAAGGTAAAAAGTTCACCATTATATGACACGTGTAAAAACATAAAGAATATGACCTACTAAACCTCATCAATTTCATTTTGAGATTGACCCCATCTCAATTACTTTTTCTTTTCATCATAAAACCAAAAAAATTAGTAGTTGAGAATAATGTGGACATTAAAGGGATAAAGTATGGTGATTAGGGGGGGGGGTGTTTGTTAGTAGAATCTGGATGCATGATTGATTATAAAGCAAAGCCTTCTCAACCACCCATCACTTGCTAAATTCTAATCACACTATATCTTCATAATTGCACATTATCTTAGTACTTAATTCTTATATATTATCAATATTTTTTAATTTATGATTATCTTAGAAACAATATTCTTTAAGTAATCATAATAATATATAAAAAATAAATAATCTTAACACATGTCTTGCTCCTATCGGTGATATCAAAAGTTCAAATCTGTCTATCAATTTTCCTGTTCCTGCACAATATGATTTTCTTTTCTGAAGAAAGGAACAGATGGATCAGCTAATGGTGGGATTAATTTTAAATTAAATACAATTATGTGTATTACAGTACTAAAATAATTTAAATTTGAGAGGTCTTGATTTAATAGGATTGAATTTTTTTGTTTGAAAGTTCAGTTTTGGTGACGGTGGGTTTTTATTAAGAATTTTAAAATTAAATTTTGATCAAATTCATATTGCCTCGCAAAAAGAAAATTAAATTACCCGTGTTATATCTCTTTGTTACCTGGATAGTTGTCAGTAAGATAGAAAGTGTTGATTTCTTCTTTGACTACACCTGAGACAATGTCCTGGTTGATCTCCTTTTTTATTACACCTGAGGCAATGTCCTAGCTGACCACCCGTCCTGATCAGAAGAGTGACACCCTTTTGTTTTCGAGGCCATTTTCTAGATAAGCACTCCTGACTAGCCCACCCACCCCTAGATAATGAGATGAGCACCCGCTTTAAGTGTGAACACGTTCTCAATGCAATAAAGGGTTTATTTAGACGTCACAACCTCGTATTAATTGAGTGCATAATGGAATGGGTCTCATGCAGGGGTGAAAGCAGAAATTTTTTTTAGAGGGGCGAAATTAAATTGTATTTTTTAGCAAAAATGTAATTTCACCATTTTAATAGCCTATACATTTATAATTTTTAAAGGACTAAATCAAAAATTTATATTTTTAGGAGAGGCGAAAGTGTAATTTTACATTTACTAATTTAAAATTTTAAAAGATCTAAATGAAAATTTTTCCATTTTAGGGGGACGGGGCACTACTAGTCCCCTAATTTCGCCCCTAATCCCATGGTGCATGTCCTTCCCACTTTGCATGATGACAACTTTCTTTATAACAACTTATCACGTCACACTAGTGGACAAGATAACATCTCTCTTATAAATACCTTTTCAACGATGAATAAGAGATTGACTTTTTCAACCCTAAAGTTATTCTAAGCAAATCGTTTCTCTCCCTTAGTTAACTTGTCCTCTTGTTTCTTTATGGCTTTCTGCATTTTTAGGTGAATCGGCTCTCATAGAACCACCACTAACTCTTTCCTACCTCCTCTTTACTCTTCTCCTTTGTTGTACTTTGTATCAACTTTGTATCAATCACTTAATGTTTTTTTTTTTAAATATAACTAATTTATATATTTTAATACATTTTATTTAATTTTATAACAATTTAATTAGTATTGTATTTTTTTTTCCAAAATCCATTCTGAATATTAAAATTCTAAATAAAATCGAAACAACATTAAAATGAAAATATATAAAAATCACATCGAATTGAGACAGAAAAAACAATCCGTTGTACACGATTGTCATCCCTACAGGGAGAAAGGCAAAGAGCTAACAAACTAAAAAGAGAGGCACATGGTTAATTATTTCGCATTATTAAAGTTTCATTAACGTCTAGTGCCGACTCATGTGATCTGCTAATTATCTCCATCAAAAGGACTATATACATATATGCATGCATGTATAGAAGGACAAAGGACAAAGGACAAAACGAATGTGGATGCCACCCCACTCCCTAACACAAATAAATATGAATCATTTTTGATAAATTTTGATGTAATTTTAGTAAGTTTTTTATATAAAATTTAATATATTTTGTTAATCATTGGAAAAAGAAATTAATTTTGGTGAATTTTATACATATTTTTGTTACCTTTGGTAGCATTATGGTAAGTATTGGTGAATTTTTTAATAGTATTGGTGAAATTTTAGTTTTCTTATATAATTAATATTGGTAACCTTTTATATAATTTTGGTAAAAAAAACTGATATGATTTTGGTAAATTTTGATATAAAACTTATAATGTTTGATATGGTTTTATCTGTCACAGATAAAAATTAATTTTTATACAATTTTGATAAAAAGAATTCTTAAATATAGATAAAACAATAAGAACTAAATTGTCATCATTTTATGTATTACAATATCATTTAAATTTTATGTAAAATCCGATGAATTGTATCCGGTGGTTGTGAGAAAACACAAATACTTGGCTCCAAGTTGAAAGCCATAATTGTCATTCAATCCCTTCACGAGACACATGCTTGAGCTCAATTTCCAAATCACAAACAATTAATCTTTTATGCTCCGTAGCACAATATTATCATAATCCATCTCGCCCTTCATACAGATAAGATCTAAAGTTGCTAAATTATCCATTTTTAGGATCGCTCTCGCCTTCATCTTCCTTAATAGCATCAATCCATTATAGGTACACCACAATTTAACTTCAATAGTACTACAAATCTCTATATTCCATGCAAAAGCAGATTGCCAAATACCGTTCTCATCTCAGATAGAGCCTCCAACTGCATAACCCCTCTCTATCTTTCGTGCACCATAGCTTTTTATCAGCTCTGACATAATCCTTGGTATAATTTTGATAGCTTTCAAATGCCTTGACTTAAATTTCTTTATCCTAAAATCCTTTTTATTTTTTGTTACATCAGTAATTAAAACTCATCTGCAACAACTTATTTCTTAAATCCGTAGCTTTTTAATCCTTCAAATGAAAAATATTATATATTTACATATGTTTAATCTATAATTTTAAATTATTATAATAACAATAATTCATCTGCATATATATATTTGATACATTTACATTATAGAATTTTATAAACTAAACGAAAGTAAATCAATTGAATTTATTCCTATAATTAAATTTATCCGGTATAATAAACAAATAAAATAATAATTATAATTAGTATATTCATATTACTACGACCAGAATAAATTTGAACAAGGTCAATATAAGATTAAACTTAAACCAGAATAAAATATAAACGAAAATCCTACACATGTAAATACACAATGTAAGACTTGTTGAGGGGAGGTCAAACTAGTATTGGAAGAAGTCTTTGAATTATCGTTCGTCGAGAGTCGATAAATCCCTCAACAGTGAAAATATTGTGCTCAAGATGTTTGTACTCAGTTTTATCTGCAAGTTTTATCTTTCGATTCCACGGAGAACCCTTAATAGGTTCACGAAGTGGGAGTGTCTTGCCCACTAAGAAAATGAGAGCAATTGCTCTTTGTGGGGCTTGAACCCATGCCCTTATCTGACATTAGTGGGTAAAAGTGATATAAATAAAACTTGAGGATAAAATCGAGCACAAACATCTCAAATATAATATCTCCACCATTGGGAGATAAGTTAACTCCTAATGAATAATATTTTAAAGATTTATCTTAAAGTGAGTTGTTAAGACAAAACTAGATAGTAAGAATTTTAATAGCTCGGTACTTACCTTTCAATGGCATCAATTAATTTATTTTTAAAACTTTTCATAATGAATTATAGACGACCATGTATAAAATTAATGTTTTTCCCCGTGACATGTTGTGGATCCTTCTTTCTTGCCCTATAACAGTTGGGCTTTCTCCTGCTCTATTATGGACCCAAGGCCGACAAGGAAAAGTCATGCCAAACCTGTCGCTCGTCATCGTAATCGCGAATTAACACTTCAGCAGTACTGTAAAATGCATGAACTTTGCATTACTTGATTTGAAAGAGAACCCTTTTAAATTATTCATCCAAATATTTGTGAAATCAACAGCCTAGCTAGTTTCCTTGGAACTAAGGTAAGTTAACATTTCTGAGTATTAACATGACCTTCACAAAAAAAATGGGGTTCCTATTGATTCCAAGATATTACACTATCTTTTAGAGCTCCTCCTTCCTTAGCATAAACGCTTTTAACAGGTGATGGTCTTACAAAGCTCTTCAACTGCATCTCTCCCGATTCCAGATCCGCTTTCGCCGTCAATGTTTCATCACCTGCACTTGCTTGACCTAACGGTTTCGTTTCCTTCCTTCTTCCCCACAAAAATGAGTACAATCCAACTATTATCATAACCGTGCCTAGCACACTGAAAACATGAAACCATTGCAGTAAATGTGAGTAAGAGAATTATAGATTTTAAGCATCGCTTTGAATTTGTACCAGGAATTAAGAGAACATACATTCCGAGTCTCATCTGTTCACCGAGCAATAAAGCTTCTGATATGGCAACGAATATTAAGGACAGCGGGTTGAACATTGGGGCATAAGTAGGGCCTTGCTTAGCAATCGACCATGTAAGTAAGCAGAATGTTGCTGCAGTACTTAGTGCTCCCTGCACAACCAAAATCTTATCTATTTTAAGTATCATATATATATATATGACTAATTCTAGTACGTGGATATTACTTGCAACTTTTGTCATGTCATAACTATTTTATTTTTCTTAAATTTTGTTGTGCTCGGCTCGCGTTTTCCACCAGTCAAAGATGAGCATTAAGTTTTTAAACTTAAAAACCTGTCATTTAGATATATCAATTCAAAATCCTTAAATTCAATCTAATCTATTTGAACTAAAATTTGATTTTATTATAAAAATTTAAAGTCAATAACCCTAATTTTTTAACCCGAACTCAAAATTAATTTAAAATAAAAATATCCAAATTAAAAGTAATTTAATTAATTTTTTTCAACTAAAATTGACTTAAATAATAAACCCAATCTAAATTCACCTGACTCAGACCAATTCAATCGAAAAATAGGAAAGAGAAATGGGTTAGTAACATTACCGAGTAAACTATAGTAACTAGCTGCAAGTTCCACTCTATTCTCCAAGCAGCCTTACTCCTGTCTAAACACAGGCCTATGGCTGTTGATTGTACGGACGCCATGATGCATGTTATCAGCGTTGCCCGATATCTCGACGGAAATACTTCCAGCAACTTCACCTGTTTCAAAGTTAAAAATGAAACATATTGAAACATCCTTGAAATAAAAAAATAAAAAAAGAGAGGGAAAAATGGACATATAGTGGGATGATGACATTGTAACATTTAGTTGATACCTGCAATATGTACCAAGTAGCATAGCACACGCAACTACCAACGAGCATGAAAGTACCACGAGTCCAGTGAGGACTCGAGACTGCCATGGCAGCAGCAACAGCAGGTGAGTGGTAATGGGGATGATGATCATGCGTGAGATAGAACGCTTTTCCCTTATAAAGACTCGTTGTCAGCGCTCCTCCAACACATATAATTGCACCCACCGTCTTGATTTTGCCTGCTTTGCTGCCTAATCCCAGCTTTTCCATTCTACAAAAAAAAAAAAAAACACAATATTCCTTTATTATTAGACCCTTCCCGCCTGCAACTAGAAACCAAAATTGGATCGCTTAATGTATTACCCTAAAAAGATGGAGAAAACAAAGGTGACAATGGGAATTATGTTGAGGAAGTTGGTGGAATATGTTGCTGTTGTGTCTCGAAGACCATAATAAAACAGTCCCATCGCCATTGTTATCCTGTTCATGTGATTAATTAGAAAAATTAAATCATAATAATAATTAAGCATGGTCAATGATTCCAGTGGTAGCTGTGTGTGCTTGAAATGATACCATGGGAAGTCAAATTGGTTGTTGAATTAAGCAGAAGTTGTTTGGTTGAACTTGAATTCGTATTGATTGGTTCTAAAAAAAGTGGGGGAACATCTTTCCTATTGCTCGTATTCTTTATTGCTTTAATTCAATTCTTAAAGTACATTTATGCAAAGTTTATGTTGTATTTCATATCTTTAGCTTTCCTTTTTATCTTTCGGCAGGTGATTAAAATTCAGCTACGTGTCTGACATCAATTAAAATACCTAAAGAAATCCAATAAAAATAAAAATAAAAAACATTAAAAGAATCCAGTCAAGTGTAGAATATTTATTATGAACACATTAAATCACACTCTGACACCTCATTAAAACCTTTTAAAAGTTAAAAGAGGCAATAAATTCCATTGTCCTTTGCTTACATTATCAAAGACGTCTATATCCACAAAACAAGAGTCTTTCTTTCACTTATAATAACGTCATTTATCTGTGTGATTCAGATAAGTATTTATGTTTGTCTAAGGAAAATAAAGAAAGGAATGTCTCGTTTCTGCTTTTTTTTAAAAAGCCAGATACGAAAGTTGATGGTGATATATGAAATTATTGGTTTTTCTCGGGGGTCAAATCGGTATAGATTCTCTAATTTTTGTTTATTTAAAACTCTATAATTAATAAACAAACTTTATCATCTTAAATTACACCATCCTCAGTCTTTTGATGTTTGCTTTGTAATATTAAGTAAAATAAGAAAAGAGTTTTTATTATGTACGGAATGCTTAACAACCAAAACACAGATGGTTTACCCTGTCAAGGCATTGATGAAGAGCCATACCCATGTCGACCAAGCCATCTTCTTTGAATCAACTCTGCAACCATGGCGAAAAAACACAGACAAAAGCTACCTTAAAACAATGTGCAACCAAACAATAACAGGGAACATAAAGTAACATGTATGAAAACGAGGAAACCTTTCCAGGAAGAAAGCAAAAGGAGCGACACAGAGAGCGGCGACTAAATGTCGGTAAGCCATGAATGAAAAGATGAAGGTTCCTTGATTCAATATAACTTTAGAAAGAAGCTGTTGCCCTGTTGCAAATAGTTGTACCAACAACATGCTGGCTACCATTTGAGACCAACTCAACCATTTCTTCATTGCTCCCATGGCCGTCGGAAAAAGGGGGTGAAAGAACAGGGATCGGAAAACCGGTTGTCGGTGCCACTGGTTTTTGTTTTCTGATTCCCGATGGAAACAAACAAAAAAGAAGAGTGAACAAGAATGGGGTTTTCTAAGAGAGAAGAAATAAATGGAAAAATACAAAGGAAAAAGTGTTTTTTAACAGATGCTCCATGCCATTGGCATTGGCATATATATTGTCAGTCATTGGCATATTCATAATAGACATATTTAAGCTAAACAAGTAATTAAACTGTTTACACAGTGGATTGCCCCTTTACTTTTAATATGGATCAAAAAACCCTCGTTTGTTTTAACTATTCTGGGATATTGGACTAAGAAACTCTCTTTAATAATGGCGGATTTCTATATATAAATGATTCCTATATATGTCTACCAACATACCCTTTTACGGTGAAGCCCTGTAAGGTCCACCAAAAAGTTTATCTTGTCAGGCTATTGAATTGTAATTAATCGAATTTTGATGAGTACATATATAAATTATATATAGATGGATAATGTGGTGAAAAATGGAGTGCAAATAATGAAAGAGTGGTGACCACTGGGAAAGTTGCAAACCGAACTTTCTCGGAAAAACCAGACGGATAGGTAGATACAGCTGGTGTTGGATTGGAGCCTGTTTTCCGCAATTTCAATAGGAGATGAGACAGCAGCTGAAAAGCACTTGTGCCTTAATTTTGTTGAGTTTTTCCTGGGACATTCCCGCGTGAGTTTGGTATTACAATTTCTTACTGCAGTGATGGATCATTTATTAGTCAAGGTTGTCAACTCGATCAAATTCGCTAGTTAGATATTAAAAAATTCTAATGATTTATTTCATCGGATAAAAAGAATTGACTGAATTAGTTGAAGTAGCGACCTAACTTATAAAGAAGAATTAATTAGAGGCGTAAATAAGACACTAATGCTCACAAGCTACTCGAGTCTATATTAAAATTTTTTTTTGTTTTGATTAGTTTTTTCTCGACAAATATAATTATATCCACAAAACCGTGGCACTGTTAATCATCATGTCATAGTATGATACTAGTAATGGATTTTAAGGTAAGGGAGGTTGTACTTTGAATGAGTTTGAGTTATTTTAGATTTAAGGATTGAATTTTTCATATTAGCGTACCGTGGTTTTAAATATTTTAAGTTACTAGTTTAAATTATATCTAATTTTTGTGTATGTGGATTTGAGAGGGACAGATTTAGATGACTAGATAGAGTGGGCTAAAATTTGGATTCAGATGGATTGATTTGAAATTTCTGAATTGGGGTTATATCAACAAGTCTATGAATTGCAATTGTGGTTTAGGCTTAATAAAAAAGGCTTTAAAATGTAGTTTGGGCTTTAGAGGAAAATGGGACAAAGCTCGGTTCACCCAGTATTCACCGGAAACAGTGACTCCCAGAAAATGATTTTGATTTTCCAATTCAATTTTCAAAGGTTTTACTATGGCTTTAGAGCTTATTAATTAAAACCCTTTTGGGAATTGGTACGTCTTTCTTGATTGGGGAAAAAGAACGAATTTTGAAGAAGAAGAAAATTCATAGAAATAGAAACCAATAGATTCCCAAAAAAACGGAATAAATATCCAAAGATTGAAATGGGTAAGATTTGGAGAGTGAATTCCCTGAACAAAGCGGTGAAGACTCTTAGATATCTCCAGGAATCCTCCTTCTCAACTGCCGTTATCAGCCAGCATTCTTCTTCCACTCTGCGCCTCTTTTCTCCACCGTTCGCCACCACCGTGCGTCATCTTCGCGCTGGTCGCGACCCTGGCATCAGGTAGTTTTAAATATTTGTATAATTTGACTCTACTTTAGACCCAAAAATGATTTCAATTCTTGCTTCAACTTTTTGTTTCAATTCAATTCCTTTTTAGGTACGAGGCTGCACCTCCAGTAAATTGGGGAATCCGTATAGTACCGGAGAAGAAAGCTTACGTGATAGAAAGGTTCGGGAAATACTTAAAAACGCTGCCGTCTGGTATACATTTCCTTATCCCATTCGTGGATCGAATTGCCTACGTTCATTCCCTTAAGGAAGAGGCTATTCCTATCCCGGACCAATCCGCTATTACCAAAGACAATGTCAGCATTCTCATTGATGGCGTTCTGTATGTTAAGGTCTTTCTTCCATTCCACTCCTCTTCTTTTCCCTTTTTGCTCAATTTTTATAACCTTTCTGGTCTATAATTTTCTTTGGAACCTTTGCAGATTGTTGACCCCAAGCTTGCTTCTTATGGTGTTGAGAACCCAATTTATGCCGTCATTCAGCTTGCTCAAACAACCATGCGAAGCGAGCTTGGTAAAATAACCCTCGACAAGACCTTCGAAGAAAGAGATACTCTCAACGAAAAGATTGTGGTTCGTTTTCTTTCTTTGATTCTATCTTTTTTTTTACCATTTCTTCTTGAAATCTAGCTTATTAGAAAAATCGACCCGACATATGATGAATTGGGTTTATAATACAATTCTGGTTCTATATCAATAATTGGATAAGTAGAAAATAGGCAGAGGCTCTTTATAAATTTGACTCTTGACTTTGTGTTAACAGTTTGGGAGGAGGCATATTTGTCGAAATTGTATATTTCCACACATTTTATTCTATGGGAAGGCTAATTCATACTTTTGATGGTTCCTGTCAAATTCTTTCAAGTTGACAATTGAAGGCTAATGCATGTTATATTGATTTTCCCTCTGATGTCTACAAGATTTTCATGATTAATATCTATATGTGGCTGCCCTGATAAGTTTATGCCTGATTGGATATATTTCTTTAGGTAGTTTGCTAAATGTCTTTTCTGATGATTTTCCAGTGACAAGTGATTATGGAAGTGTGGAAACAGTTGGAATGATATCCTATTAGTCTTATACTTGTTTTGCACCATAAAAGTCTCAAATTCCCCCTCCCTTTCTCTCTTACAGAAAAGGATGATTTTTTTTAAATGAAATGACTATTGCAGGAGTCCATCAATGTGGCTGCAAGAGACTGGGGCCTTCAATGTCTCCGTTATGAGATAAGTGAGTATGGTTTAGCCAATATTTTCTTTCTGGAATTGTTTTATGTTTACAATACATCATATATATTTCTCTTCCCTATCTAACCAGGGGATATATCTCCACCTCGGGGAGTGAGGGCAGCTATGGAGATGCAAGCAGAAGCAGAGCGTAAAAGGAGAGCTCAAGTTCTTGAATCTGAAGGTAATGCAGTAATAGTTCTTTTCCTTTTTAGGGTAAGGTAGTATAGTATCTAATGGCTCTATACCATCTTCTTTTAATGGTTAATTTAGACAACATGATTTATTCATAAAAGTTAATTCTAACAGGAGAAAGACAGGCCGACATAAATATTGCTGATGGTAGGAAAAGTTCTGTGATCTTAGCATCTGAAGCAGCAAGAATGGATCAGGTTAACCGAGCACAAGGTTAGTGATCATCAACTAGTAAACAGTCATAATTTAAAAAATGGTGGGGCTTTATATGAATTGTAATTGAACTTGATGTGGGTGATTAATTTTGATTTTTTAGCATACGGATTTGTAATTGTAAAATATGGTGGGACAACACAAACTGATCAAGCAATGATTTTATTATTGTTCTTGTCTCTTTTGATTATTCTCTTCATGTCCATAAAATTTCCTTCTTTACAAACTCATTTATCAGGTGAAGCTGAAGCCATCCTTGCTAGAGCCCAAGCTACAGCCAAAGGAATTGCCTTGGTGTCGCAGTCCTTGAAGGAAAATGGGGGAGTTGAGGTGAGATTCTTCCATCATTGTCATCATGTGTGTGTAATAGGTGCTGACATTTCTATCATGAATTTCCTGTGATAGAATTGGTAAACATGTTGGGCTGACCATGATACTTGTAAATGTCAAGTAGTATATGCCCAAGAGTCAAAGAGACTTCAGTTCCTGGTTCTGCACTTGTTTAATGATTTGATGCTCATTAGTTGTCTAGATTTTGCTGATATAGGGAAGGTACTTCTGATATGCGAGTGTTATATGAATCAAGAATAAAGTGGGAACTGAAAATTAACCTCTTTTACAGGCAGCAAGTTTGAGGATTGCGGAGCAGTATGTTCAAGCATTCAGTAACATTGCCAAGGAGGTAAAAGGGAGAAATAGCATACACCTGTTGCTAGTATTAATGTTATCAATGTTTATTCATTCTATCATGCTACTGAACATGTCTTTTGTTCATTTGTTAGGGTACAACAATGTTGCTTCCTAGTTCTACAGCAAACCCTTCAAACATGATTGCCCAAGCTCTCACCATGTACAAAAGCCTGGTAAAAAATGCTTCTACAGATGGTTCTCATGCAAAAGATTCTCCTTCGGAAGAGCCTGAAGGTGAAACTCGAGACCTCCCTACATCTGTGGAAGCGAGGGACACAAGTCATGATGATCAACCGGGATTTTCACTTCAGAGCTCCAAGAAAAAAGAATAGAAACCAAATTTACCAAATTTTTATCGCTTGTATGGAGACTACTTTGATACTAGTTAAGAGGTTCTGAATATTTCAGAAGGAAAAATGTAAGGGATTTAGGGAAATTTAGAATTGATAAAAGGATGCTCATTCATCTGGCAAGACATTAGGACTGCCATGTAATACAGGCTGGTGTTATCTTTTCCAGCCTCGAGAATCAAACTAAAATGTTGAAAATAGTTCTCAAGAATCACCTGCCTTGCCCTTCTATCTGCACTTACATATAAGCATTTCATTTCATTTCATATGATTTCTTATGCTTCTGATAAGAAAGCCCCTTCTGTCTTCATTTCTTTGCACGAACTGCATTTCTTCAGAGATTCAAATGCAATAGGAAAAATAAATAAACTGGGCAAAATGTCAGGAAAATGAAAAGCCTAATGCTTGCTCACTTAAATCAATGCTTACATATATGCTTCTGTATGAATTACCACTAAAAGTTCAAATTAAAAAGAGCCCTCATTGTTCTTTGTTGAGGGTGAAAAAAAACCAAATATTCATATAAGGCCCAACAAAACAGTAAAACCCAGAACGATGAGCCAAACTATGTGCACCAAAAGCAGTGCTTGCACAGTAAGAGATCCATTTCCACCTTTGTTACCTGACTCGCAAAATCCTATCCTGGCAACTTTAGTCCCCGCGCAATAAGCATCGGCACACCCGCACCAGTACGTAACACCGTTGTCACCGCAAACAGGGTCTGCCATGAAGCAGTTAGCAGGGCAGAAATTAGGCCGAGGGGAACTGGTGCATGGATCGACCTCGGAAGGCAAACGTATGGCCGAAAATCGCTGTTGCTGTCCAAGAGTGAAGGAATAGGAGAAAGGAACGAGCAGCAGCAGCAACAACAACAGCAACGACAATGCATATTCACAAAACAACATCGCCATGTTCGATTGATTCGAATGCTCTAAAACACGAAAACGGAGAAATGGGTTGCCTGCAAACGGAATTCGTAAGAATATTAATAGGCAAAGGACCAAGCTTCTTCCCTTTTGGCAACTGAAAAAGAAAAAGGAAGCTCCCTTCGTGTTTAGTTTCTTTCCCGATTCAGACCAATACCAAAATTCTTCAACAAATCAAAGCTTAAAATCCTTGAATCGAGTTGCCTCGATAGCAAATGAATTCATTCACCTTAAATGTAATCAATGTACAAACGCCGAACAAGGGAAAACGAGTACAAGGACAAATGAAGGATTATCTTAATCTTCGTATAACAATAATGAAGATTCCGTTTCCTTTGGACAAAAAAAAAACTAAAAATACTAACACACGAGTAAAGAAGGAAGCCGTCAAAGCTGTTGAAATTTATCTTTGTTAACGCCTTAATGGCTAAGAATTACCAGTATGACGGTATCTTTAGCTTCCATAAAAGCTTGTCCTTCTGTTTCTTAGTTGTTCATTACAGTTTATTGATTTTTCATTGTGATCTATTTTTTTATAAATTCATTTCAGACATAGTAACTAACACAAGTATAAACTACCATAAAAAGTTTAAAACGATAGTATTCAGATTACCAAAATATTGGATTTTTCTTTGCCTCTAAAAATTATGGTTTTGTTAATTAATCCAGTAATCATTTATTATCTATTTCTCATCAATGGTGTTTGTAATAAACTTAGAAAATCATAATTAATTAAAATTTTGAATTTCAATTCGACCCTCTTAGTCCGAGGAATTGTGACTCTAGGTTTGTTGAAGAGTGAGATCTAAATAATTGTGAGAGGTTTCATAGATATCTTAACAATATTAAAAGATAAAATATTGTATAATAATATTTATGAGTTGAGGTTAAGTAAACTCGTAATATCATTTTACCAAAATTATAACTCATCAAAATGGTCTTAAACTCTTTTGTAAAAAACAAAATTGTCTCAAATTATAAATAAAAATATAATTTTCACTTGCCATGAATTTCAGCTTCAAAAGCCAGCTAAGGGTAAAAGCATTAAAGAAGTCGGATTGCATTTCAAAGGATGTAAATTTCATCTATTAAATAATGATGTGAAAGGTTAAATACATGTTGAAAATTATTTTAAGGGTAAATTATAAAATGGTTATCCAATTATGTCTTCCGTTCTATTTTGGTCATCCAACTCTTAATTTTTCAATTTAATCACTTAACTTTTTAAATTAAATATTTTTATCATTGATGTTGTGAATTTTTTTATTGGTTTTGTAGTAAAATTAATCCTCTATATCAGAAAAAATATATGTATTTTAATACTAACGATATCAAATTTTATAAATTTTGAAAAATTCACTAATCATATCAAATTTCATATCGTATTAAATTTTAATTAATTTTTTTCCAAAATAGACCAAAATTTCCATTTTTGGTGCATGTAGAAGGGCCATAAATTTCCGTCAATATAACAGTGACAACCAACTCCAACCAATATATACATTTCTCACCCCTCACCCTGCCGTAAAAGTCGCCGTGAAAAACTACGGTGATCAATCTATATACCAATTAACAAAAGGTGACAAATATAGATATACAGCCTACAATTGAACCTAACATTGCCATGCCAATGCCCGACAAACTCTCCTAATTATTAGTAGCCGATATACCTATTTTAACGGGTTCCCTGTATTGCTTCCATTTCTTAAACCACAACAGCGTAGTACAATCCCACCACCACCACCGCCAATCATCCCCGAAAGTTCCTTACGTTTTAATAATGGGAGGCTGCGCAAGCAAACCCAAGGAGTTCGATACCACTGCTGGTGCTCCTATGAAGCCCGAGAAATCTAAACCCGATACCGCTGCTAATGTACTTTACATCGATGCATTCATAATATACGTGTATTACACTTATTTGTTAATAATAATCTATTACATGCAGGACGATGCCAACGGAGGTGAGAAGAAGACGGAGAAAAATATTTCTGATTCGAAGGAGGGTGAATCCTCGTCTGCTGAACCGGAAAAGGATGACGGTAAATCCGGGTCGAAGAATGATGATGACGACGATGATAAGGTTAAGGCAAGTGGAGAACCGGTAAACAACGATGAAGTTGAACATGATGGTGCCTCTAGCAAGGAAGAAGCTAAAACCAATTGACGATAAAGAATGGAATAGTAGGGGCTAGAAGGTTTAATTCAACCAAATGATTACAGGTTGGGTTATATCACGTATCACCCTTAATTGGGTTGATGATGATCGGCGTTATATCTCCATTATTGTTATGTTTAATATTATGAGCTGTGGATTATATATACTATTCCTGTTTGCATGACTATGGTTTAACCTTTTTTAGAAATCCAATGGGAGAAATCATAAGATGAAGACGGTGTTTGATTTATCTGTATTTTCACCGCAGACTGGGAGTAATATGAATGGCATAAATTTTATTTATTAACTAAAATTTAATAATTTTTTATTTTTATTTTCAATCCTAAAATCAACTCAATTTCCAATTAACAGATTTATTAATACCACTTGCAAAATTTTAATTTTTTTGGTTAATGTTATAAAAACAATATATATACCTTGATTTAAAAAATCTTAAAATTATCTATAGAAACTAAAATTATATAATTAATATGAAAATTTGATTATGGTTCATAATTTTAATTCAATCATATATATTTAAAGAAATAAATGGATCAATTTAGTTTTATATTAGATAAATATTATTATTTGTGCATAATAAGTAAACATAAATTGATGATAAATCAATAATTGTGGTAATAATTTGTGGGTTTTGAATTAAATCATTAGACCAAAATTCATGTATAGTTTTAATATTTATCCCTACTTGTAATAATGTCTTTTATATAAACTACAAAATTGGCCTTTAAACTATACTATCATTCACTTAGATACATAATGTTTTCTTTGTGCCAAAATGATAATTAGAGGATCAATTTCTGTCTCACTTTACAATACTTTCAGTATTAAAAGGGTTCTTATTTTGTGAACTGTGAGCGGAGTAAAAATCTATCTTTTTCAATTATTTATTATTATTTTATTATACCTTAAAATAAATGGTATCAATTGTGGGATTTTCTTTTTACTTCACGATAATAATTCTTAAAAAACAAGTTTATATTTTAATATTAGAAAAAGATTTAAATTAATTGTGGAGAGTTGTTTAAACTTTCATCAAAGGTCATCAAAAAAGTGTCACTTTCTTCACTCAATTCGCCACGTGTCATGTATAAAAAATTGTAACCACATTATGGTCTAATAAACAGAACTGAAATTTAGATATCAAATTCGACATTTTGAAAGTAGAGGTACTATATTAGAAGAAATAATAACGTACAGGGGCCTAATCTGATATTAACCCTTATATTAACATGTTAACGGATAAAATTGAAGCGAACTTATGATTTGGTGGAGTTAGGGAGGCCGTTGAATACCAATCCCCATCCTCCCGCCATTTGTAACAGCTGATGAGCATGCCAGTGCCACTTTTTGCAGCAGTGGGCACCATTCATGGTTTCCCAATCAATGTAATCCGAAGAAGGAATGCTTATTTCAAAGTATCATCTTCGATGGACCACCATAATCTATCCAAAGTCAAATCCAATTCTCTCAGGGTTTTAGAATGGGATAAGCTTTGCCACTCCGTTGCCTCTTTTGCCCGCACATCCTTGGGTCGTCAAGCAACTAAGGTTTCCTTTCAGTTTTTTTCTTCCTTTTAGATAAGACCCACAGTTTTTTTTTTTCGGTTTTCTTTGATTGGGGTGTAACGATTGATAATTTGATAGGCCCAGCTTTTGTCTCTCGATCAAACATTCCAAGAGAGTTTGAGGCTTTTACAAGAAACCAATGCTGCGATCCTAATGCACAATCATGACTCCTTTAACTTGGACTTGACTTCCGTCGACCTTGCTCTCGTAAATATCTTCTTCTTCTTTTTCACTTTCTTCCAGCTTTTAATTTGTCGATTTATGGTTCTTCCAAGTGTTTGTGTTTTTGTCTCTGTAAAGGTTGAATCTGCTATCAAACATGCACGGAGGGGTTTACCTTTAGATGCAAACGAAGCAATGGCTCTTCTATCTCTACTGCAGTTTGTTGAAGCTTTGCAGCTTAGTTTAAAAGCTGCAATCAAGCAAGACTCTGACTGGTATAAGCAATTCATGCCTCTCAGTGAAATGGTAAATTTTGCCCTTCAAATGCTTAGCCTTTCACCCTTCTTCCAAATGCAAATGCGCATTTAGTTTTAGTTTCTTTTTCTTTTTCCAATATTAAATTTATTTTAAAATTATAAGTAAGAGCAATTTCAAACTGTTAATCAATCGAGGTTGAATATTTGGCGGAATTGCTTGCAGATTACTCAACTGGTTGTAAATAGGTCAATAATCAAGTTGATTCAGCAAGTTATAGATGAAGATGGCTCTGTTAAAGACTCTGCGGTTTGATCCTTTTGCCTCAAAATTTCATCTGTGAAATTAAGTATAGAGTTTTGTTTTTAATCATATGCCATTCATCTTATTCTGTCTTGAAATTCTTTTTTCAGAGTTCTGCCCTTAAAAAAGCTCGTGATCAAGTCCGAACACTTGAAAGAAAGGTGAAATTTCTTGGTTTTTCTTCTTAGGCTCCATGGTAAAAGAACTCAGTTGTTATCCCGTCCTTGCTTGGTTGTTCTCAATGGCCCCCTCAGAAAGAACGAAAAATTAAATAAAACTATGGTTCAAACATCTTTGTGTGAATAAGATAGAAATCTTATTAAATTCGGCTAAGCCTTAAACCTGTAACTCACACTTTTTTGCCTATGCAGTAGGCTACATGATTCCTTTTATCTTCATACATCTCAATTAAGGTCATACACTTCAAATTATATCAATTTTGGTCTAGCTCTACCTATGTTCTGTACTTCCAGCATCAAAATCACTCCTTTTCATGCTCAAGGAAAATGCTCTTATATATGCTAAATTTTTGTTTATCAGGTTAAATCTACCATTTCTGATTTACCTGTGATGTTTTCACATATTTTTCTGTTAATTATAATATCGGCTCGAGTCTTTTTTTCTTTTCCTACTTTGCATTTTAACTGTGTAGTTGCTTGTCTGTTCAGTTGCATCAATTAATGGACAAACTAATTAGGAATGAAACAAAAGAAGCTGCCCTTATGGTAAGATGCATTTTATTACCAACGTATGCTATATCAATCTTCATGGAAATAAGTCTGTTATCCTAATTACAACTGTGTTATTAATTAAGGTGGCGAGCAGTGTTGGTGGTAGATGGTGTATAAGTTCAGGGACTGATCAGCCAACAGGTTTTAAGGGTCTTCTACTGTCCAGGTGCGTAAAATTGCTGCATCAATTTATGCAATTACGTCTATGTTTGATATGAAAAGGTATAGCCCAGTTTTGTGTCTTATGTGTTAGAGCTTAGAGGTTACTGCTTAGCAGGGCCATGCCATGGTAAATTTTGTATTATTGAGGCACACAAAGACACTGGCAAACCCTATTTTGGATGAAAGGAGAATACTTTCATTAACTGTTTCAACAAGTTGGTTTGCAGTTTGTTAATCAGGGACCTTCAGCTCATTTCTAAATGATGAATCAAGTTGAAAAGCCTTATAGAAAAGATTACTTTTCCCCTTTCCCACATCCTTATTAAAATGTAAAACTTGAACCAAAGAAAATGTAGCTTAATCTTCAATATTTATGAAATAAAATTTGACTATGGTACATAGAGATTTCTTCTGCAGCGACATTGTTTGAGAAAATGCACAATTCATTTACTTTTTGAGACAAATAACTGACATCTAAGAGGACCATGGGATGAAGAGATGGGTCAATTTGTATTAATATAGCTAATTCAAAATTTAAACCTGTAGCATTTCCTGATTTTGCCAGTTTTCCTGGATCAGTGCTAAAACATTTTTGAAAGTCAGATCTTTTTGTATTGCTTTTGTGCTCATGAGCTGTTGATGGGAGCTTACCTTTTAATTCCAAGTTCTTGAAAGGATATAAATGGTTCTAGTGGTTCAGGAAGTATCATAGAGCCACTTGCAGCTGTTCCTTTGAATGATGAGTTACAGCAAGCAAGAGCATTGGTGGCAAAGGCCGAAGCTGATGTGCTTTTGATGGTGACAGAAAAGGTTGCTCACTTTAATGTCTGAAATTACTTTCTTATCCATACTGTCATTTATCTCTCTTTATGTGTTTCTGTTGCTACTATCTATGTAGATACAAATGGATCTTGATGACATTGAAAAAAGCTTGAGAACTGCAATTCAATTGGATATGGTAGGTGATTTCTTGCAACTTCTTCTTGGATTATAATTTATGTATGAAAAAGGTGAAGAGAAAATATGCTTAGAAAGGTTTAGATCTGATATTTTTTGGATCTAATAATTGATGCCTTAAAGAGCTTTAGGAATATCGTAATTGTACCAGTTTGGTTTGTGATGGGTATGTTCTCCTTTGTGCTAAAAAAAGGCTCAAAGATATGTGTGCATGCTTAATGCCAACTATGAGGAAAGACCTATTAGGTTCTCACAAAGTAGAACCTGTCATAATTCTACATCACCAATACAAGAGCTTCAAAATATTTCTCTGGACTACATTTTGTAACGTTCTTTTTCATTTTGATGAAATAATAGTTTATTTTTACTTGTTGATTATTCCATTGTCATTCTGTTTCTTTTTCTTGACATCTAGATTTATGCTCGTGCAACTTATAGTCTTTCATATGGAGGGACATACCCCAATATATTCCTGCCAGAAGACATTGATGGACCTTTAATGGCTGAACCCTACAGATCAAAGGACAAAACTTCACAGGCCTCAAATCCAAAAAAAGAATGGATTTTTTATCTGCCTAAAGCTTATCATCCTTTATTACTTCAGCAGCACAGGGAAAAGCTAAGCACAGCCCGGAAGAATGTCCGCAGTGCTGCTGCTGTAAGTAACATATTTCAAACTTTTGTTGTCCTAAACCTTTATTTGTCTGAAAACACTTTTTAGAATTGTAACTTTCATATAAGTTTATGAAAATTGAATTCTTTTGCTCTTCTTGTGTCCTCAGTGGTGTTTAGAACTGCTGTTTATCTACTATAAATTTTGCTCAAGCAACTCTCAAGATTCAAGTGGTTAACTTCATTCTAATTACTTGCAGTTATCTATTCTTCTACTCCTTACTGTCTTTTGCCTTAGGAAATCAGGAGAAGAAAAATGCAGGCAGAGAATATGGCTGTGAAAGGAGAGGCAGAAATAGATCTTTCATCCTTGCAAAAGCAGGTAACTAGTTAAATAACTTAATATTATCCATAATCTGTTAGTTTAATCAGTGGCTAAATAATATTAATATCGAATCATGTCAAGGTTCAATTTCAAAAGGACTATTCTCTTGGTTCCAGGTTAGAGCACTAGAAGAAGCTCCCCCTGTACCAGTTGATTTTTTTATTTCTCAGAAGACAAGAGTGCTGGTCATAACTGGCCCTAATACTGGTGGTAAAACTATATGCTTAAAGACAATTGGATTGGCTGCTATGATGGCAAAATCAGGTATATGTTTTTCTTTAATGAATCATTTATGCTCCTGAAAAACTGAATGGAGGCGTCAGAATTATATAATGCTCCATGGTTGTGTAGTTATTAACATATTAGCTTTCTCTCGTTCTAAGCTTTTTGCTTGCACTCCAGCTGTGTTGACTTGTATGCATGACAGAAATGCTTGTGAAACAAAAGATGAATCACAGTATTAATGTTTCAAACCATATACCAAGTTTTCCGATTTAACCGAGTTTTCTCTTAATGCTTATGGTGAATATTAATATAACTTCACTGAGCAGTAGTTTTATTTGCTTTACCTGTTATATTCTTTTGATGGTTATTTTTTGCCCTATACTGCATAACCTTATCCTAGTTTCTGTAATATTGCAGGTCTTCATGTTTTATCTTCAGAATCTGCAAAAGTTCCTTGGTTTGATTGTGTTTTTGCTGATATTGGCGATGAGCAGTCCTTGTCTCAATCATTATCTACATTCTCTGGCCACTTGAAACAAATTAGTGTAAGAATGATATACTTTCTTTAACTCTTCCTGCTTGTTTGAGATGAACCAATTTCTTGGACGGTTCAAAGTGTATGACTGGCTGCAGTGTAAATATTCAGCATTTTAGGCCAACAAACTCATCTCTTCAAATTGGTTGGACATCATTCCTAAGATTAAAAGCTTGGTGCCTTTGATTCATTCCTTATAGAGTTTGGATTTTAGTTGTCAACTATGAATTCTTTAGTTTTGGGGATTAAATACTACACATTGTGTTGCAGGAAATTCAATCACAGTCCACAAGGCGATCACTGGTGCTGCTAGATGAAGTATGTTTCAATTAAGCATCTTTGATTACTTACCTCAATTAACAGTGAGGTTGAAGGAAAGAAATATACTTCTCAGTTACAAGCAAATTTAAAACGGATTTTTCCCCATTCCATATCTACTAGGTTGGTGCAGGAACTAATCCCCTTGAAGGAGCAGCACTGGGAATGTCTCTGCTAGAATCTTTTGCTAGAAGTGGTGCATTGTTGACAATAGCTACAACGCATCATGGCGAACTTAAAACTTTGAAATATAGGTATATAGTTGCTTGCTTCAGTCTACTGACACATCTACTTTTTGAAGGAAATATAATCTGTGATCAGGTTTATGGTTTATGATTATTGTAGTTTCAACTCATTCATATAAATTATATGTTGTTATCTATCTCCTGTCTCTTTCATCTATAATAAGGATTGTGTTGCTGCACCAAATTCTTGATGTTATATTATGTTTGGCAGTAATGATGCTTTTGAAAATGCTTGCATGGAGTTCGATGAAGAGAATTTTAAGCCAACTTACAAGATTCTTTGGGGAGTACCAGGTATTCAGTTTTGAGTATGTGACAATAATCAACTACTTGATTCTTGGACTGTTTTCTGCTAGTTAACTGTGTCTTGCACCAAAGTTCTGAAGCCAAGTTTTGCAACAAAGGAACTTCTGGTTAGCATCATCGTGTTATAACGAGTGTTACCATGGCTTACTTTGGCAGTGTAACAATTTTTTAGGTCGTTCAAATGCAATCAATATAGCTGAAAGATTGGGTGTACCAAGCACTATTGTTGATAATGCTCGCGAATTATATGGTGCTGCTAGTGCAGAGATTGATGAGGTAATTGGTTAATGATGTGATATGCTTGTTATTAGTTAAGTTATGAGATTCGATAGGACCGGCTCATGGGTTAATTAACTATTATTGTGTACTTTGCTTTACAAAAGTTACTATTGTTGAGTTGCACAGTTGTATGATTACTGATTTTACAGCTACTGAAAACGACTGTTTTCAGGACTTGTATGTACCATGTAGTTGAAAATTAATACTGAACTCTCTGTTTCATCCTACTTCCTACATATTCAGTATTCCTTATAATATTTGGTTCATTTCTTATGGCAGGTAATAATGGATATGGAAACATATAAGCAAAAATTCCAAGAGCTTATCAAGGAGTCTAGGCATTATCTGACGTATGTATCTTTCTTGAAAATTTGATTACTGGATGTGAAGTAAAAAATCTTTAATGCCCATTGATTTAATTTTAAAAGGCTAGGAAGATAACTGCTCTCAATCATGCTCGTTACCTTGTTCAGCATCTTTAAAAGTTATTTCTGATCAACTAGTCTTTTATGAGTTTTCTAATGGATTTTGACATATTTATATCCTCACTGAATGAGTCTAAACTCTAACTATTCTAAAATATACAGGGCAATGATATTGGTTAAAAAGAATACTAATTTTCAAATCAATTTTATAAAGCATGCTGTTTTCCATTTCATTTTCCCTGCTAATTGCAGACATTTTAGACAAACGTAATTCCTTTTTGCCAATGTCCAATTTTATCTGGCAACTGTGTACATGGAGCTTCATTTTTTTGGCTAGTCTACAACCAGAATTTATATAAGGCTATCGTAGCATTAAGGGTGTGCTTGGTTGAGTGGAAAAAGTGGAGAGATAGAAGGAAGGAGTGGAAAAGTGGAAAGAAAATAAAATTTGAGTGTGCTTGTTAGGGGAGAAAAGTGAGAGGAACGAAAATAGGAAAGTTGATCATTTTCCATCCTAATGCATAAAAACCAGCCGTTCTAAATTGGAATGATGGGAGGAGAGAAAATGAGAGAGGTGCATGTTAGTTCAAAATTATGCATTTTCCAAATCTTTTATCTTATTCTTTCTTTTTTTTCAACTCTACCAAGCAATAGAAGGAAAGAAAATTACTTTTCCTTTCAATTTTTCCATCTTTCCTACCAAAAACAACTCTGGAAAAAAATTTTAATTCTCCATCTTTATATTTTTCTTCCTCTTCAAAGAAAATTAGAAGGATGGAAAATTTAAGGGGTAGAAAAATAGAAAGATGGAAAATATAATTTTTCTTCCCATAGGTGTGCTTTGTAGGAAAGATGGAAAAATTGAAAGAAAAAAATTTTTCTTTCCCTCTATTGCTTGGTAGAGTTGAAAAATGAAAGGAAAAAAATAAAAAATTTGAAAATTGCATAATTTTGAACTAACATGCATTTCTCTCTCATTTTCTCTCCACTTATCATTCCGTTTTGGAAAGATTGGTTTTTATGCCTTAGGATGGAAAATGATATCTCCTTTTTCTTTCCTCTAATTTTTCTTCCCTATCAAGTACACTCAAAATTATTTTCTTTCCACTTTTCCACTCCCTCCTTCCATCCCTTCACTTTTCTACCCAATCAAGCACACCCTAAGAGTTTTTATTATTTGGTGAAGGAATTTTGCCTGCACATTATTTCTAAAGCAAAGACCTTGGATGGTGGATTTTATGGAAATGATTATTTTTAGACTAATACATTATTGAAATTTGAAGGTATCAAAAATGAAAATATAATGATGCAACCACATTCCATCAGCTTTAGGCATACTAATCTCTCCAAAATTAAGAATGGTTAAACCGGCCTAACTAAATAATGCTACCTCTCGCTTTTTCTGAATTCAAGGTATTCTAAAATTCTTATTCTTAATAATTTAGTGATTCGCTTCCTTGTAAAAGGAAGCTGTGATTCAGCCCTGCATGTATTAAGCTCTCTTGTCATGTCGCCTATTACTGGTTGACTTGAGGACAAAATATTTAAGGTCCATTTGCAGTCTCCTATGTGATAGGCCAATAACCATGGAAAACTGAATTTTGGAGAGAAGTAAGAGTTTGTCAATGCAGCATTTATCCATTATGTAAAAAATGCTTTCTAATCATGTAGTGTTGATAATTACTAATTATAACTTTGCCGGTGGATGCTCCATCTAATGTCTGGCTTCTGCATGTGATTAAAGGATGTCAAGAGATCTCCATGAAAAGCTATTGGTCAGCAGAAGAAAGCTCCAGGATCTTGGCGCTCAACAAAGATATAAGAAGATGCGAGAACTGTCTGAGGCTGCTGCAGTTGCTCGATCAACCCTTCACAAAAAGGTAAGGCAGCTTCGTACATCTACAATGAAACAATCTCAACTCAGTAAAGCAAGCAAGCGTAAACTAGCAAATAATTACAAGCATGCTACGGCAGTTGAAAATGAGCTGCAGGGTACCAATATGAGTTCATCCTCCATTCAAGTTATTAAGCAACCACAATCAGGTATCATTTATAAGAAGATGAAGTTTCTTGTATAGTGTAGGAGTGGAAAACTCCTTGCGCTGGAATGTCTCTATTAAGCTTAGACCAGTGAAAAAGTCATTGAGTTTTTATAAGTAAATATTTCCTTTGGCCTTTATGATGCAGAAAAAATTACTGAGCTTCCTAAGGTTGGTGATACAGTGCATGTTTCATCCCTTGACAAGAGAGCAACAGTTTTAAAAGTTGACACATCTAAAGAAGAAATAGTTGTTCAAGCTGGTATCATGAAGCTGAAGTTAAAAGCAACTGATGTTCAGAGATGAATGATAGTATGATAATAGGTACCTAGTTTTTACTGGCGCAGTTTCATTGATTTTCTCACTTGTACATAACCTTTTCATTCATTATTCTTTATACAATACAATAGCATTGTGCTCAGAGAAAACATGATTGAAGACACCTGAATGTAAGAACATATCCTTACCAAATGTAGTCTCTTCATGTTACATGTTATTCCTAAAACAAATGCGCATCCTCCAACCATTCGACCCCCCATCATGTTTGATCTGTCCATTGTCTGCACTCAGTCTTATTGCTTACATGCTTATTTTCAAACACTCAATCATATGGTATATACTTGCTGAACATGGTGGTTGTATGAGTTGTAAGTTTCTCTTGCCTACAGGTCATTGCATGAGGAGGTTTTGCATTATATGGAACAGTTTATTCATGATCGTTCAACATACCAAAAAAAAGAACCATAGATAAATGTTTGGAAATGATGAGGAATTATGAAATTTCAAGAAAAAAAAAAAACTAATCACAAGCTTTGTCAACAACAACTATAAGCATGTCAAAGGTGGAGAATCTATACAGCATACAACATTCTTGGCAGCTCAGATCAGCAACACATATGAGAAAGGAATGTATTAGTGTAAAAATATTTCTTGAATAATCCAAATTTAGTTGCCAGTGTTTTGTTGAAAATTGTTGTTTGCATGTTGCCTATAGTTTATACTCTTCTCATTGACTAGCTACATATATTAGCAAATATAAAATGATAAAGGATTCATCTCCCTTTATTATATAAGCTATTGCAGTGCACGTGGAGAGTGGCGAATATCCCTTCAACGGAATCGAATAATATATCTGATGTGAAAGTGGGTATCTGTGACATCACCAAGTTGATGAACTCAAAATTCCAAAAAAGTACAAATGGAACTCAACTTGGTACCACAATGTCTCGTAGCTCAGTTCGTGGAGTCTTCCACTTAATCTCTTTTGTCTTTTCTGACTTTGAATTAACTACCTTAAAAAAGGATTATCATAACCCTAAACTAAAATCTGCAATACTTTCTTCTTTTAAATAAACTGCAACTTTTGGTGAACTTACACGCCATCTCCTTTTTTGGGGTAAATTTCTTAACACTAGAAACCATTGCTGACTAAGGGAAAATGAATATTTATCTAAGAAAAAGCAAGCTTTCATTTTTCATTTCCTCTTTATGGAACAATTATCCTTCATTGCATTTTCATATATGAAAAAGCTTAAAACCCTTTTCGAATTATCAAACCAGCTCCTTACAGATGATAATTAACGTAGAAACCTAAAAGAAACAGTACCCTCATTTTCCCGAGGAGTAAAAAAGGCAATTCGATTCAACTTTGATTGAACGAATTATTTAACGGGATTAGGGTCGAGTACTTGAAGCTCCTAATTCTTCATCGCCGTTGTGGCCATTGTCATCCGCCGCCCCAACCGCCCACCCGAATTTAAAAGTGATGTCAAGGAAATACAGCAAGAAAACAAGGGCAATGCAAGAAAAGAACATAGGAAGGGGTCCAAAGATCCACAAGAAGAGGGGGAAAGAGAAGTAAAAGGCACGGAGTCCTAGGGACCAAAAGTAGCTGCCTCTATTCACTGTGTTGGCTACATATTCAGCTGTGAGATGTTGGTGGCGGTGGGCCATCTTCTTCAAGGGCACGTTGATGAGGATGCTTGCATGACTGTAATACCTAATGGACTGCAAGTTGAGTAAAAAGGCCACCATGAAACAAACCAATATGGCAAAGAACTTGATCGAAAATGCAAACTCGCTTCTATCTCCGAATAAGAACCAGGACGATCTATCGCTGCTCCCACTCGTCATCAAGATGGCGATGAGGGAACTCAACATGATAGCCGTCGATGCTAATAAGGTCGACGCCATTATATTGTTTCGCAGCGACTGCACTGCCAATACTCCTTTTGACCCATCCTGCATGCGCCCCCCCAATAATTTTTTTTTTACATCAATTAGTTACCATTTCTATAGGAAGGAAATCAAGATTTAAAGAAAGAAGTAAAAGACCAACCTCCATCATAGCTTGAACCCAAAAACGGCGGTTGATGGCGTTGACGCCGATGACAGTCTTGGTGGGATGTTTTAAGATTCGATAAAGAAGCCATAGATGGTAGGTCACCATTAAAAGAATCCCCATCGGGACTAGTATCCAATCCAAATATTGTTTCTCCATATTCATTTTGGACAGAGCAGAGTTTGAAAGATGGTTTGGCTAGCGTTCTTCAAAGCCTAAAAGACGAGTGTGTATTTGTTTGAGGGGGGAAACAAAGAAATGGTGCTTGGGTTGAAGACGCTGCGTAGTTTACTTACACATAGAATGAAATGAGAGGCGTATTTAAAGAGCATTCAGGGTTCTTAATTATGTTAATTAGTTTAGACTCTATTGTTGACATCCCACCCAAATCTATTCCACTACAGCACTCCAAAACTTTATTCTTACCACTTCATGTTTCTACACTATAACATTCTCTCAACAATTATAGTTCTTCATTTTTTTTTTCAAAATTTATATTTACAATTAAACATTGTAAAGTACTAATGTACATTAAAATAATTTCTTTAAAAAAACAATTAGACTCCCATTGATTAATCCATAATAATATTTATTTTTTGCAAAAAATAACACTAATATTAATTATAACTGTAACGCGAGTTTCGAGTGTCTAACGTGGAGCGCAAAGTGGAGAGGGAAAACCGCACTTGGCCGCCTGCCAGAGTCTAAACCCTCCCCTCCCACGACCTGTTTTTTTCCAATTCAATTGAGATGCTCAACCCAAAGCAAATAAAATATCAACATTGGCTGTCGCTTTTTGACTCCGGTTCTACCAACCGGATGGTTCATTAGATTTAATTAAATTGGTTATTTAAATTTTAAAAAATAGAGAATATGATTTGAGTAGTTTAATTACTACATTCAGTCACGATTACCTTTTATTTTGGATCGCTCACCAATTAATTTTCAATCCCAACAATCTAACCATTTGACTCAATTTGATTTTGAAAATTGTGATTTTACCCTTTTCTCTTTTTATTACGGTTAAAATATATTCCATACAATTTCAATTTAAATTTTTTTTGTTTTAAGGAATTTAATTCTTCTAGATTTTGGATTTATTAATATCATTAAAATTCTTTTTGTTAAATTTAGGTTTATTGTAACACTTTTTTAATGGCTACTAATTGTGTGTTTTTTATTTTAAAATGTCATGTTAATAAATTTAATAAAATAATTTAGTTAAATATAACGGTTAGAATTAAAATTTGAAATCTAAAAAGTAAAGAAATTAAAAATAAAATAAAATAATCAAATTTCAAACATGCAAAAAGTATAGGAGCTTAGAGCATAGTAGTGTATCTAGGGGCTAGCAGAGGCTCTAGCCCCCCTAAAATGAAAAATTATCTATTTAGACTCTTTGAAGATTTTAAAATTTTAAATTAGTAAAAATAAAATTACATTTTGGACCCTCTAAAAAATAAAAATTAATTTAATTCTTTAAAAATTATAAAAATCTAGTTTCATCTCGAAATAAATTTTCTAAATCACCTCTGTAAAAGCATATTTTAACCTATGTTGATAAATCTTAAACTTTAAATATTAAAATTATATTTTTAACTCAACCAATTTATTATATTAGGTTTAATATTTGTATTCAACTTTATATATATATATAGGCATTCATTTTTATTGGTTTCATTTAAGAGAAAACCATCTAAATTTTAACAAACCAAATGCAGAAATACTGGCAGTTCTATTTATATACGTTCATAATAAAAATATTATATCAAAATAACTTTAAAATATATACTACTGCTAGCTTTGAATCAACTTTACACTAAAATAATATTATCTTAAAATTTTAATTTTTTTATAATTTGATATTCAGGTTGACGTTTCACTTATTATAAATTTAATCTAGATAAATGCTTATTAGGACAAGTATACGAATTGGGAGAAAAATTATATAAAAAATACATTTACGAAAAATTATGTAAAAATCAAACGAAATTTTAGTTGACACGGTTTAAAATCACCATATAAAGACAAAATAATTCTAAAATTATGATTTAATTGAATTGGTGTTGAGTTGATTAAAATTTTATTTAAATTTATGACGTAACAAGACACGTTAATGCAGTTATTCTGGTTTACATGAGTCCAAATTTAGAATTTCTTCTTACAATTGTGAATTAGGAGGCTAACCTTTTCAAACATCTTTACAGGTATTTCGCCTTTGACACCGACGGTCCAGCCGCCTTCTTCTATTTTATGCACCTTAAGCTTTATTATTATTATTGGGAACATCCATTGAATTTGCTTGCTTGGTAACATGTTCAAGTAAGTAACCGAGGGATGCACTGCTCCAAAATCCTTTTCTATGGAATATGATATTTATGCTGACAATAAGATATATATTACTTTTAAATTCAAATGAAAAATTAGAACCTTGTATTTAACTTTGCTAAGGAAGAATGTCTAATAACAAGATTCTTTTTTAAGGATTTATTGTTGGTAATAAAAAGATTAATTTTGAGGGGAGGAAAGAACAGTGTATTTGTGCTATTTTGTGGTGGGTTTTAGGGCAAAAGGAAACCCATGTTGAGCCCAATCACTGTAGTTAGAATAATCCACTTTTTAAGATAATTCTAATAGTCACAGTATTGTTTGGCTACTTACACCAATGTGATACCATTTTCTCACATTATTCTGAAATGAAATTGGTGGGAAAAATAAGGGCGGGCGACTTGGGTTATGTTTGGTTATTATATAAGCAATTAAGCAAGGCAATGAGGCCTTCTCATGTCATGTTGGGTAAATAAAATTCCATTTTTTTCCTTCTCATCAATTTGATGGTGAAGGTCAATATAAACAAAGTCAACCTTACATCAAGTCATTTTTATATTTTTCCTCATCTAATGTAATACTTCGGACATTTTCATTAGTGTCAAGATTTTGGAATCTAGAGAGTAATTTCAATATTATTTCTTTTTTAGGCAAATATTATAATATACTATCATTTTAACCGACAAATAAATAATTTTCATCAAATATACACATTACCTTAAGACATTCAAATAATTATTCTTTAAATTTCGCGCCATATACAAATTAATCCCAAGCTTTATGAACAACAAGTACTATAATGATATGTCATGGTAGAGAATTGATAGAATATACAACATTCTTGGAAGCTCATACATATATAGTATTCATGTTGGCTAAACTACATATATTAGATATAACATGATACAGGATTCATGTCCCTTTATTATTATATGACTTAACTTTCAGTATTGCAAAATGGGTTTAAAATTTTTAAGTATCACAGCTCTTGATAAACCCCGGAAATCTTGCAGGAAAGCAACATGTGTTGTCATAATTTTAATTTGAGAAAACAAAGCTTAACCAATTAAAATATAGCATAGTGTATCCAAGTTTGATGCAAAGATATATTAGATTCAGAAAATACCGACTAGCCCTTACAAATGCTCATAAGAGAATGGAGGTGAATAATATGTAAATGTATCTCAAAAGTGCTTTAATATTTAGCTTTTCATGAATGGACTTAATTCTTTATAGTATTAGAAAAATAAATTAGAATGGAATTCTAAAAAATGTAATTCGCGAATAATGATACACATATGTTAGGCCTTTAGCTCTAAGTACTCAATAAACAAAAGAGACAAGTAATTATATGAACCCTCTTAGAAATTTATGTGTAACCAATGTGGGATTGCCTTTCTCTTTTACATTACTAACAATTTTTAATAATATAAAGACTAAATTAATCTATTTAATAATGAATAAAATCATGTGGAAATAGATACCTATGACGTCACCAAATTCTAGAAAAGTACAAAATGAACTCAACTTGGTACCACAATGTCTCTTTTGTCTTGGAATTGACTTCCTCAAAAATGGATTAACTAAAACCTGCAATAATATATCATCCTTGGAGTTAAATAATAGTCCTCCTTTAAAATAAACAGAAACTTCGGAGTTGTAAATTATTACACGCCATGCCCTTTTTTGTAAGTTTCTTAACATTAGAAAGCATTGCTTAGTAAGGTAAAGTGAATATTTATTGAAGGAAAAGCAAGCATTCGGTTTTCAATTTAGTTTCCTCTTTACGAAACACTTCCCCTTCAACCATTTTTCCAATGTGAAAAGCCCTTAAGCCTGTAGAAACCACCTAAATTACACGCCAATATTACTTAAAAAGCAAATTCGATTCAACTTTGATTGAACCAATTAATGCCGCCACCATCGCTTATATTTGGTAATAGGAATTTGAGGGACTACGATCGAGTTGAACCACCCCTAATTCCTCGTCTTCGTTGTGGCCTTTGTCATCCACAGCCCCGATGGCCCACCCAAATTGGAAAGTAACATCGAGGAAATACAGCATGAAAACGAGGGCCGTGCAAGAAAAGAACATAGGAAGGGGTCCAAAGATCCACAAAAAGAGGGGGAAAGAGAAGTAGAAGGCACGAAGTCCTAGGGACCAAAAATAGCTGCCTCTGTTCACCGTGTTGGCTACGTATTCAAGCGTGAGATGCTGGTGTCGGTGGGACATCTTGTTGAGTGGCACGTTGATGAGGATGCTTGCATGGCTGTAATACCTGATGGACTGTAAGTTGAGCAAAAAGGCCACCAAGAAGCAAACCAATATCGAGAAAAACTTTATTGAATAAACGAGGTCGCTTTTATCTCCGAATACAAACCAGGACGATCTATCGCTGGCGCTGCTCCCGCCCGTCATCAGGATGGCGATGAGGGAACTAAGCATGATAGCCGTGGATGCTAATAAGGTCGACGCCATTATATTGTTTCGCAGCGATTGCACTGCCAATACTCCTTTTGACCCGTCCTGCATGTCCCCAACAATCAATTAGTTACCATTTCTATAGGAAGGAAATCAAGATTTAAAGAAAGAAGTAAATGACCAACCTCCATCATAGCTTGAACCCAAAAACGACGGTTGATGGCGTTGATGCCGATGACAGTCTTGGTGGGATGTTTTAAGATTCGATAGAGAAGCCATAAATGGTAGGCAACCATTAAAAGAATCCCCATCGGGACTAGTACGCAATCCAAATATTGTTTCTCCATACTCATATTGGACAGAGTACAGTTTCAAAGAAGGCGTTTGGCTGTGACAGACTGCCTCAAGCGTTCTTCAAAGCCTAAAAGACGAGTGTGTTTTTGTTTGAAGTGTGAATGGTGAGGGGAAAACAAAGAAAGAGTGCTTTTTGGTTGAGGACTGTTTGTAGTTTGCTTGAATGTATGGAAGGCAACGAACCGTATTTAACGAGTTGTCAGCGTGGTATGATTCTTATTTTACAAGTTTTTGTCATAATTAACTGAAGTTGTATTTATCAATACAGACCACTAATTAATTAATATTTACTTATTTATTAGATTTTGAAACGCGAGTTTCGATGTGGTGTGGACTAATCAATGGGGTTAATGGAAAATAAGAGTTGAGTATGAAGTGGGACTCTAACGTGGCACTCGGCCATGACTTGGTTTACTGCCTGGCTTACTGCTGTCAAATGTGAATCCCTTATTCCCCTTATCAATTATTCCCAATCCTTAATTCACTATCAGTTTCTAAAATCAAAATACCTAGTGCCACTCATGATCTCCACCAGTGACCTCCAACGTCGCTGCCCGTCTGTCTCCCACCCACCACTCCGTCTCCCGCTTCCTCAGTTTTGTGCCTATCATCGTCGCGTCGTCCCACTCCAACCCATCACCATTGCGTCGTCCGTCTTCCTGTTGCTTCCTCTGTCACCGGCGTTCACCACTATCGTGGCATTCTCTGCTCCAGCCTTCAGTCGTCATCGTCCCCCTAGTTTGCCCGGTATATATGCACCGTACTTAAAGATTCTCGTTCTTCTATCTTGACATTTTGATTTAATCTCTGTAGTTAATTTTTCACAATGCATGTTTTCCTTCCTGGTACTGCCAATTTCATTGTTGTTCTGGCTTTTTTTACTGCGTCATCAATCCAATGAGGTCTTTTGGAGGTGATGTATCACTTTTAGTTTCAGATTAAACAATGTGGTGGTTTCATTAATTGTAGTGGTGTTTTGTCCTAGTATGAATGAGTTTTCTTTTTGAACTGTTTTTCTCATCGTCTGGTAGTGTTTGGAACAGAATTTGGGCTGGGTCGCTTTGGGCCGGTCTTACCAATCGAGACTAAATTTTTTAGAGCTCGGCTTGATTCATAAATAAGTCTAATACTCCACAATTAACATTGATAATAAAATTGAGATTTTAGAGGTATTTAGGGTATTAATGGGCTTTTTTGTGATGAAAAAATTTAAGGAAAAGAAAAGAAAAATTAAGGCAGTGTTGAATCGAGTCGATTCGAATTAATCGAGTTGATAAGAATGGGTGAGCATTCGATCGAATCGAATCAAATCGAATCGAAAATTTTCGAGTTAATCGAGTTTTCGAATCTCATTTTATCATCCTAACTTTATTTGAAGTTTTCTCGAATCGAGTCGAGTGAGATGGAATTCGAATCGAATCGAATCGAATATATTTGTTCGAGTTAAATTTTAAAAAATAATTTTGGGTCCTTGTAACCATTGTCACACCCATCGTAATAAAATTTGTCCACCTTAATCAAAATTTTTATTAACTTTATCACTTCATAATTTATTTATTAATTTTTTATATATTGATTATCTTCTTTGCTTGCTTAGTTGTTTCAATTATCTTGATTCTTGTCACTATGTATTTTAGAATTAAAAATATATTAAATGTAAAAATATGATTTTTAATAAAAGTTATTTTAAAAATAAAACGTGAAATTGATACCAATATAAAATTTTAACACGAATATTTTATGGCATTATTAATAATTCAATTTTAATATAAATATTCAATATGACTAAATAATTTAATAATATAAATAATATAAAATGTGAAATTTAATTTAATTTAATAATATAAATAGTAGATATAAATAAAATTATTACTATTTATGTTTAGTGATTTTTTGGATAATTTTGATTTTTTATTTGAGAGTAAAGGGTGAGAAGTAAAAGTTTAGGGGAAAAATAAAAAGTTTTGGAGAATAAAAGTTTGAGGGAAAGTAAATAGATGGGAGATGGGATGGGAAGGGAATAAAAGTTTTAGGGGAAAAGTGGGAGGAAGTAAAAATTTTGGGGGAAAATAAAAGGTTTTGAGGGTTTTTGAGAGTAAAATTTTGAGAAAAAATAAATGGGAGAGTAAAATTTTGGTGGGAAATGGATTTTGGGTAGATTGGGGGGTTGGGAGGGGAGGGGAATAAAAGTTTTGGGGGGAAAGTGGGAAGGAGTAAAAGTTTTGAGGGAAAAGTAAAAAGGTTTGGGAGGTTGGGATAAAAATGTAAAATATTATATTTTGATATTCGAATTATTCGAATTATTCGAATTATTCGAGTTCTTCGAATTTGAAAACTCAACTCGATTCGAACTCGAAATTCGAAAAAAAAATTCGAGTTGATTCGAATAACTCGATTCGTTTAACTCGAAATTTGAATTTTTTTTTATTTTTTCGAGTCGAATCGAGTTTTGCTCACCCCTAGATAAGATATATTTTAATAATGTAACTTAACTTCAGGTTTTTAGTTTTTACAAATTGAGCAGAGTGAAATGAGATTTTGGTCGAGTCAAGTCAAATAAACTTGTTCGAGTTAACTTAAAATAATTTAAACAAGTCTTGTTGACAATATTACTAAAATTGGAGGTAGAATACAAAAATTTGAAATCATATATATTTGAAAATTTCTTTCAAAGTAAAAAAAAAACAATAGACTTTAGTATGATAAATTAATTTAGTAATTTACCTAATAAAGTCATAACACTAATAATCATATAATACTTTTTAAAGTTTAATAATCAAAATGTAGTTTTAAACGAATATAAGTGACAAATAGTTTATTAACATAACGTTAATAATCCGATCTATTTTTCTTTAAAGTCTTTTAAGGTAAGCAAAATTATTAGTGAAACAAATAGAGAAAACAAAGAAAACTAAAACCGAGGAAAATCTAAACCCAGGCTAATAAGCTTCCCCATTGTACTCGGTCCTATTATCCTCGAAAATCATTGCTAGAAGACATCAAATCGAAATGTAAGCAATCAAGTAAAAAGGACGGGGGTAAGCACGTAATAGTGCGGCTCTAGCAAGACAATTAGCGGCTTAATTTGCAGCTGGACACATCCAATAAAAGGATAAAGCTTTGGAAAGATTCTTTCAAAGCCAAACAGTCCCGAGATAATGGGCCAAACTCCGACAGCCGATTGGAATGAGAGAGCAATGCATCAATGGCCACTTTGCAATCGGACTCTACCATTACAATGTCCATAGGGAAAGCGGGCCTCACGAATGGCCATAGTTTCAGCCGAAACAGGTTAAAACACAGAACGCAGCACAATAGCGTGCCCCTTGATAAACTGACATTGGTCGCCATGAATAATAGCTGCCAAGACAATTACGTTCCAACCAGACGAGATAGCAGCGTCCACGTTACATTTAAAGCAATCAGGTGGAGGTGTCAACCAATACAGCAGACGAGTAGGATGCCCGAAAGATACACCTTGGACACGTTGGAAAACAATAATCGCCTCTCACCAATCCTGAAGGAACGTATCTACGAAAGGCACAATTTTGGCAGGTTGAGTCATCACATTCTTCCAACACAAAAGGTTCCTCTGGAACCAAAAACTCCCAAAAATAGTGAGAAAAAGTTTGCTGCGAGAGGAGTCCGGAAGATGTAGTAGGTAATACATAAAATCAATAAAGAGTTATGCATAGGAACCATGCCAAGACTGTCCCAAGCAACCGTAACAGTCGGGCATTAATGCATAATAGCATGCTCCAAACTCTCATTTCCCCTGCAACTAACACAACTAAGATCAATGACACAGACCTTCTCAAGGAAACAACTTTTGCTCGGGATAAAATGTCGCAACCCCCGCCATACAAAGGATTTAACTTTTGGTGGAAGAGCCAAGTTTCAAAGTTTCAACCAAGCACCCACAATTGCCAACGACGAAATATTAGTGCTAGTTTGAAGAGCAACTCGATAGCCAGGCTTCACATTATACCGGCCATCCTTAGAAAATTACCAAATAAGTTGATCTAGAGGGTTTGAAATCGAAAGAGGAATGCTAAGAACTTGCCTAGCATCTCGAGGCTCCAAGAGAGTAATTCAAACTCAAACCATCGATATTGAACAAAGCTTTCACCAACAAATTTTCAAAACCCGGTAAGGCCTCAAATTTAACGAAGAAAATATCATCATTAAGTAACTAAGGATCCGCAAAAACCTAAATAGAGTTCCCATCCTCTAATCACCAATGCAGCCTTTTAAAAAGCAAAAACGAAAGAAGGATTACTACCTTCCGAAGCATTGAATAAGTCCCCAACAGAATAGTATTTAGCTTTGTAAATTCTATTAGCAAGAGATTCCGGATTGGCAAAAAGACCAACATTGCTTGCCCAACATCATTAAATTACAAGAGTTGGGATTCGGAAATCCCATACGACTGTGTTTTTTAAGAACACAAAACTTGTCCTAAGAGACCCAATGAACTTGACCCCGAGCCCCACCAAAAGAAATTCGTCATTTTTTGGAATTCATCACAAGTACCTACCGAGGTCATGAAGACATTCATGCAATAAACCGATAAAGCTTGGGCAACTATTTTAATAATGATCTCTTTACCATATTTCGATAACAACTTATTCTTCGACTAAAGATCTATTTGGTAAGTCGATCTCGAATGAAAGCCAATTTCCATGCCTACACTCTCACAGAAACAAACAAAGAAACGAAATCAAAACAAGCAAGATAGCAAAGATGTACAGAGGCATACAAAACTTGCACTCTAGAGAGAAAAAGAAAAGAGCCAAGACTTTTAAACATCATTTTTAATTTCAACACTTAAATCATCGTAAAAGCATCAAATATATGTTGAAGTTAAGGGTTTTGTTGAGGAGTGTTTTTAGGCACATAAGCTTGTGCTTGGCAATTTGGCATTTTTATTCTCCTGGGGAAAAAAATATGGAATGGCGTATGAGATTTGATTGATCATATATTTAATGCAAAAGAACAAAAACATGGTTCCAATTACTTCAATTTTACAGATTTTATTTTTTTGAGAAAAGATTGAATCCATCAGTAAAAGTGGTATCACTTCTCGCAATACGTTTATAGTTGAGTTCTGCAAATTGTAGCAGGTTTTTGGTAGATTGATAGTTCCCATATTTATATTTATTTGTCTTTTTAAGTATAATTACAACTGTAAAACAGTAATTTACACATAAAATACATCATCAAAATTTTAAAAAGAAAACTAATTTATCCTCATCTTACAAAATAGTAAATATTATTTTGCGACTATTTTTATATCTCTCTATAAATCTAAAAAAAAAAACACATGCACATAGGTGAGCTGCTAAAATCTAGTGCCAAATATTATTATGAGAATATTTTTTATATATTTTATAAATTAAAATTATATATATACACATAATTGAGCTATAATCTAGTGTTAGTGGAGTGTATTAAGAGTCTTAATCAAGGCACGTATATTTGAAGTTACAATTACTTGGCTATTTCAACAATTATAATTATGATTAATAGTTATAAGCTTTGAACGGAATAATTTAAGTTACATTAACTAACTAAATATAATTCAATTAACTATTTAATCCACACATTATTTCAAGCCAAAATCTCATTAATAGTAACGTATACCCTCAATAGGAACCCTAACATTTATTTTCTACAAATAAGTTAATGATTATCTACCTTTTTTAATTATTTTTGTATAATTAAACTATTCTTTATATTGGTTTTATGTAGCTTCCTCCTCAACAAAGTGTCGTCTCTAAAATTAAAACTTGAGCTATATCCTTAAAAGTACAATATACATTATCATTACATCTAACTATTATTTTTTTTAAAATATATTTAATAAATCACATATATACAAGAAACAAAAAAAGTCTCCGTCCTCTCAAAAGTAAAATGGTCTATATTTATTTTGCACTATTCCTTCCATCTAAATTTATTGTAAAAAAAAAGTGTATGAGATCATTTTTGAAAAAACATTGTCTTGGATAATCGAAAGTAACTAGCTTTTTGCTGAAATGATTTATTTGACATCAATGTGCTTCTAGCTTGCAATTAACTGAAACTGCGAAATAGCTTAGCAAAGCAAAAGTTGGGTTTAGTATTAATAATTTATATTAACCACATATATTCGAGATAACATATAAAGGATTTATCTGGCTTGAATATTATATGATCACTCGACTTTCGCAGCAGAATAGGTTTAGTATCACAAGTAATTCATGATGAACTCCAGAAATTTAGCAGGAATTTGTTATTATTATAGTATGAGAAAGTAATGGTAGGCACACTAGAGTATATACTGGCTTACATATCGATCATGCAAGTTTGATGCCCATCTATATTAAATATTTAAATTTCAGAAAACATTTAAGAATATATATATATAAAGTAGCAGCTAGAATTTACCTCGATTTGATATCGACACCAAACAATGGTTCAACTTTAGATGTCCACATGTCTAAATGAGCATCTAGGTATTCTGACATGACATCACCAAGTTGATGAACTGAAATTCTCTAAAGGACTGCAGTCTTCCACTCCCAAGTTCTTTTTGTCTTTGCGTTTGGTTCCTTAAGAAAAATGGATTAACGTAAACCTAAACAAACATCAAAGTTGAATATAGTTTTTATATATAAAAATAGGGTTGTCCATAACTAAATACAAATCGACCAAGTTCACGCCATGCCTTTTTTAGTAGAACCAAAATATATTTTTATATTTGTTTTATAGTGAATAAAGATTCATCCTTTTAACGCGGCATGCACTTTTTTGTTAATTTCTTGACATTACAGATCATTGCTGACAAAAGGAAATTAAACACACAAAGGAAAAGCAAGGTTTCAGTTTTCATTTCCTCTTTTAAGGGACAATTCTCCTTCAATACATTTTGGTGTGTAAGAAAGACTAAAACCCTTTTCGGGATTATTTTTCCGATGATGAAAAATTCAAATTGATTCAACTTTGATTGAACGAGTTTAACGCCGGCGGGGATTAGGATCGAACTGAACCTCCTAATTCCTCGTCACCGGTATGGCCATTGTCATTGACAACCCCAACGGCCCATCCGAATTGAAAGGTAACATCCAGAAAATACAACATGAAAACAAGGGCAATGCAACAGAAGAACATAGGAAGGGGACCGAAGATCCACAAAAAGAGGGGGAAAGAGAAGTAGAAGGCACGAAGTCCTAGGGACCAAAAATAGCTGCCTCTGTTCACAGTGTTGGCTACATATTCAACCGTGAGATGGTGGTGGTGGTGGTGGTGGGACATCTTCTTCACCGGCACGTTGATGAGAATGCTTGCATGGCTGTAATACCTGATGGACTGCAAGTTAAGTAAAAAAGCCACCAAGAAGCAAACCAATATCGAGAAAAACTTGATCGAAAATGCCAGGTCGCTTTCATCTCCGAATATGAACCACGACGATCTATCGCCTTTACCGTTAGTCATCAAAACGGCGATGAGGGAACTCAACATGATAGCCGTCGATGCCAATAGAGTCGACGCCATTATGTTGTTTCTAAACGTTTGCACTGCCAAAACCCCATTTTTTGACGCTTCCTAACCAATCAAAATTATGGAACTCAGTAAATTTTTTACATCAATTAGAAACAGAAACCATTGAATAAAAGGATATATAAAAGACCAATGACCTCCATCATAGCTTGAACCCAAAAACGACGGTTGATGGCGTTGACGCCGATGACAGTCTTGGTGGGATGTTTTAAGATTCGATAGAGAAGCCATACATGATAAGCCACCATCAAAAGAATCCCCATTGGAACTAGTACCCAATCCAAATATTGTTTCTCCATAGTCATATTGGATAGAGAAGAGTGCCTTCAAGGCAAAAAAGACGAGTATTTCAGTTTGAAGAGTGAAGGGTGAGGGTGAAAACAAGGAAACAATGCTTGGGCTGATGAGGACTGTGTTCGTTTACAGTTCGCTCATACACATGGAAAGAATCAAATGAGGCGTATTTAAAGAACAGTCTCGAGCGAGTGTACCATTTTTTTATTTTACAATTTTGATCATAATTAATTATAATTATAGCATATTCATAACACCATGTCGTGGAGAAATAAATAGGGCAATGAATAATAGGATTTGGAGAATGAAAGTGGGACTCTTACGTGGACTGCACGTAAACCCCACTTGCCCACCCACCAAACCCTTCCCCTTCCATCACCTGTTTTTCTCTATTCACTTCAAACGCTAAACCCAAAGCAAAAAGATCAACCTTGGCTATTTAGCCGTGCCCTTTTGACTCAAATGGTTGCCTCTACGCGGCGGGAAATTGTTAAACAAAATTATTTTAATCTAGAAGATAAAACTCTCATTAAAAAATTAATAAATTGTCTACATTTTTTACGAATTTGAACTTTACTATTAATTTTTTAACAATGATGGAATGGTAATTCAGGTGCATTTCACATTAATATGATACCATTTTTTAGAAAATAGCATAAAGAAAATGTGAATTATTATATATTTGTCATGTTTTTAATTAGTATTCTCGTTAAAAAAATCAACAATTCAACTCTTTTTAAAAATTGATAAATAAATTTTATATTTGTTAAAATTTCAAAATAAAATTTAACTTTAAAAAAATAAAATCTAAATTAATAAAATGTTTATATTAAAAGATAAATTTATCAAAATAATCGACCCAACAAACGTATTAATTTCCTGTCAAGACGTAAACTTTTTGAAAGGACTTTGGCAGGTTCGTTTTTGCTTTTGAGAGTCAACCGAATTCTAGCACGAGGCGGTAGCTACCGCTACACTTTATTTTATGCGCGTTAAGGTTTCTTTTCCCTCTTTTCAGCACAATTTTATGTCACGCATGGTTAACATGTTGTCATTACAGCACTTACTTAATTGGCATTCGCCCATGAATCAATTTTTTAATCACTCTTGGTCGCTTCTCTACCTTTATTTTTTTTTTCAAATTTAGTAATTATTTTATTAATTTGATAATTGATATATCCACTTACAAATTAAAGTCCAGGTTCAAAAGAATTTAATTACACAAGAGTTTTAGACAATTAATTTGTAAACCGAGACACTTGGTATAGCTATTTATCAAGATCTGATAAACAACTAAAGTTATAGCACAACAAACTATAATAATAATAAGACTAAGATTTACAATTTTCTACAATTAATTACCTTTAACACCTCATACTCGATCTGCTACGGGATGCCACAACCGTTTCCAAAGCAACTACATTCAATCATACACCATACAACCATTTACACATACAATTCAATATAATGCACATTCATACTATGTTACATAATCATTTATGGATCTCATATGAGCTTATGAAAGCCCTTTTGTTAACCCGAAATCGAATTAGGACTAAATTGTAAAATTTGTAAACTTCAGGCCGACATCGTGACATCATGGCTTACACGTAGCAACATCATCAAACAGAGAGTTCACTGTCGACCTATGTCACGACGTTGGGAACTCGAAGTCACAACGTTGTCCCTATTTTGGCAAAGAGCACTTTTGTATGTTTTTGTTCTCTCTAACCAACATTTATACACTTCCATAGTATCATCCCTCAATCAATACAATATGATTCTATATTCAGTTATATCAACCAATTCACACGAGCATTTGGAACCAAGCATTTAATATAACATATAACACATAATCATCTATCAAACTCATTTAAGTCATTTAACATTCTAGCCATACCAACTATTTATTTCAAGTCGAATATATTATACCTATGCAATTTATACATCAAAAACTCATATAACCTTGGCGTGAATCAAAACAAAGCATAAGATAACTATATTTCAAACATAACGTTCAAACTTACTATTCACAAACCATGTATTAATTTATCTTGCCCAACTATTTCAATTTGCAAGCTTTAACATACAAGCACATGCAAGTTTAATATCATCATTATTAATAGCATTAAATTTGACCTAACCATGCATCAATTAGGTCATATGTTATGCTTAACATACAAGTTCAACCACAAGCACATATATCACATGAATATCAACTCAAAAATAATCATTTGCACAATAAGGTGTCCCTATATACATGCTACAATATTTGGACTCAAAATGAATATAATTCTACCGTCTTGTTAATAATGTGTGCTTCGCATTGATCCGACTCGGTTGGTTCCGCAAAGTGATGATCTACAAGTAGGGAAACAACTATAGTAAGCATACAAATGTTTAATAAGCTCGAATGAAAAATACTATGCTTACCTTGTTCGTACACAAGCATGTTAGCTACCTTAGTTTAACATAAGTTTGGCTAGGACATGGCACTTTAAAATATCAACAAAGTGAGCATATGTATCCATGATCATTAAACATTACAAGCAACTCAAAGCCTGCCAATTCATATTACTATCACATAGCTTATCCTAATACCGTATTATATCATCAATCCATAAGATTATACCAATTATACATGATTCATTTCAATGATATATCAAATTGATATATCAAATTCACTCCATCACATTTTCAAGTTTTCAATTTTAAAATAATGTTTCGTCCGATAGAACCCTAGTAAAACAGACTTGGATATACGGGTAAATTAGACCACACTAGGTTGCTCATCCGAGCTAAAACTACATTAGGTTGCTCGTCCCTGTAATCAATCATTTATATACATTTATACCCTGTAATCATTCAGATTTCCACATCTATGCCCTATAACATTACATAATAATCAATCATCACATAACAATTCCAATTCAATCCATTACTAGCCACATATGCCAAATTCACTAGTATTTCAAGTTACACTCAAACACACATATGTCAAATTAAATACAAACACTCATATCATACAAGAAACAAGATAGTAAGTTAGTAAGTTCCATATGAACTTACCTGTTCAAAATATGAAGTGAGTGAATACTTTAGGGACTAATCCGAAATTTTAGCTTTTCCTCTATTAGCTCCACTTTAATCCAAATCTTGATCTATACAATTATTTTACATAACAAATCAATACCAAGCATTTTCATACAATATCATGCATGATCCTATATAAATCAAATTTTCAACTTCTCTCCTTTTTACATTTTATTCAATTTAGTCCTTGAACTCGAGATAAGCATAACTTTTGATTCCTAGCTTTAGATTAAAATTTAATTTTATATATTCTCATTAGAGACCTTATAATTTTTATTTATAACATAATTTCATGGCATGTTTTACATTTATTCAATTTAGTCCCTAATGTAACAAAGTTAATAAACAAGCTAAAGTAACTTTACAATCTAATTCTTTTCATAATCTAAGCTTAAATTCTATCAAATTTAAGTCTAATTCATCAAGAAATCGACAATGGCAACTTCCTAAAATTTTAATAGTTTATCAAATTGGTACATGGGCTAGCTAAATCTAGCTCCCATGACCTCAAACCCATAAAAATCACATAAAAAAAGTACTTAATTTCTCACCTAATCAAGTGACCGAATGTATAAGGATTTTGAAAGCTTTCTTTGGTTTCTTCTTATGGTGGACAGTTTAAGGTAGAGAAGAAGATGACAAGACTCTCTTTCTTCCCACCAAAATTTTATATTTATAGTTAAATTAAAGTTTAAGACTTAAATTGATTATATTTACTTATCTTAACCAATCATTGTTGATACTTAATCAATATGCCACCATCATCCACTATCTTTTAATCTAAAATGCTTTATTAATCATTTTGGTCATCTGGTTAATTGATATTTAAGTCATCAAACTTTTGTTAATTAAATTTCTATAACAGTTGGATTTTATAATTTAGTTCTCGAGTCTTAATTAACTATTAATTCGACAAAATTACTCGATTAATCTTTAATACATTTTATGTGAACTCCGTAAATATTCATATTTAATATTTACAGACTCAACTTATAAAATGAAATTTCAAAATTACACTGAAAATCGAGCCGTTAGATAAACCTTATTTCATTTTCATGTTTTGCTGATTTAAGTTTCATAATACATTTTAAAGCACTGACGTCAACACTCCTAAAGCTTACATTTTCTTTGTAAGGACTTTCAATTTCCAAATGTGGTCTTTTGTATTATATCAAGTGCCTTCACGTCATCAAAAGACATTAACATAATATGATTAATTTAAAAAAACTGTAATGAAAAATAATTAATTTTTTTTTTACTACATATGTCTAAGTCCTCTTTTTATTATTCTAAACTCCCGTTTTTGGCCAAGATGACATAAAAAGCCATTCTTTTGAGTCAAAAAGTGGTACAAGTTGAAACATCATTTGAATTTGCCTGATAGGTAACTCTTTCAAATATGATTGCTAAGCAAGGAATAAACTTGATTGAGTGCTTCAAAAACTTTTTACATTTTTATTAGTTTGGTATCCATATTCGATATTTGTATTTAATACATATTTTAAGATAAAATTATGGGTTTTAAAAATATAAATATATTTTTAAAAATCAATCTAATATTTATCTTTGAGTCCACTATACATCGTAGATAATAATAATTTTTAAAAACAAAAAAATATATGTAAAAGGATTATGATATTTGGGAGTTTAACACTATTTTTATTTTTATTTTAGATATGATTAACCAACTACATGAATATAATCATATATTATATATTCTTAAAAATGAGTTTAATCCATAAATTTATACTTAGACTATTTTTTCTATCTTGGCATTTAATTTTTTTGTCACAGTATCTAAACTACTTTTTTTTCCATGTTAGACCTTCGTCAATCCAACCGTTAAATCTATTTTTAAAAAAAAGGCTTAACCTACAAATTGGCATATAAATTGGACTGATCTTTCTCTCATTTTGACACATAGATATTATTTTTATTTTGGTCAAAAGTGATACCTAAACTTAAAGGTATGCAAGAATTAATCCGGACCGGCTAAACCGATTAACCCAAATAGTTTCGGTGTTTCTGAATCGATGTTAATCAGTTTGATTTGAAATCAATTTATAAATTTAATTATTTTAATTGAGCTGGTTTGATTTCAGTTCTGGAAACTCAAAACCGGATTAACTTAATAAACCCTTACCCACAAAACTAATAACTAAACCCAATCTTAGAAATAAAACAAAACCCAACTTGTAACCCAGCACTCCAGGAGCGTGAACCCAAATAGAGAAAACAAGTAAATATAATGGTTTAGAAAACCAAAAAACTGTGATTAAATTAAAACTTAACAAAAATAATAATATTTAAAATCAAAGGAAAATTCAATGAGATGAAACTTTAGCTAAAGGTAAAACATTCGTTTGATTCATAAGTTTGATCATTGATACAAATATAATTTTAATGTGCTTTAACAAATTAGTTATAGCTGTCAATGTAGCGCCTAAAAATTAATCTCTCGTTACCTTGTTGATAACCGAGAGGTAGCTCGTTGAAATTATTCCCATTATCAATAAACAACTCTATAACTTAATGCCTAGGATTTAACTTATTGATAACATTAATGACGAAAGAGATCTAATTCAGACCAACAAACACATATTCAAATTAAACAATTACATAGCTCAAACGACGTAGATTGTATACATAGCTTATATTCACTTATGATGTTCGTTACAAGTATTAGAATTGTTAGGATTGACCCAATTAAGCAACAAGTAACAAAAAATAGCGAAATAAATTGAGAAATTAAACACACAAATTTAACATGGAAAAACCCCTCCAAAGAGGATAATAAAGTCACGGGCAAAGATAATTTTACTATAATAGCAAAAGAACGAATAGTACAAAAGATGGAGATAAAAACTAAACCCAAAAAATCCGAAAACAAAGAACCCTCAAAATGTAAACACAAAATTCTCTAAATGTGTTATGAGTTCTAATCTCTAATGGGTGTATTTTCTAATGTTGTAAAAGAGTCTATTTATTGGCTAAATTCATAGGTCAAATAATAAAACAATCTAGACTAATCAGAGTTTGATTAAAACAAAGAAACAGAGTTTAACTAAAAGATTATTTCTCAAATTTGACTGAAATAGGCGTCATACTCAACAAATCTCCACCTTGACTCATATTTCCACAACGTCATATTTGCCAAATCCCGCCACAAGTCTATCTTGAACTGTGCAGAGAATTAATTTAGTCGAATCTGTGCTTAGAAACTGGAAGACTTCTAGCCTTCGACTTGTACACTGACGAATTAAAATTAACCCCAGTCTGATTTTCACGAACACAGTGCCCTAACTTTTCAAAACTTGCATCCAAAAAAAAATCTCTCTTCAACGAAATGGTCATACATTTTTTCCTCTTATGACCAAGTTGTCTCAACTCCAAACGAGTTGGATTCGACTTTGTAACGGACGAGGGACGTCTAATTTCACCAGTCACTGTAGAACCTTCCAGGATATAAAGACTGTCGGTTCTTTTACCTTTTAACAAAACAAGAGCTCCACAAAATACTTTAATGTCATTCGACTCGATGTTGATTCTGCATCCTTTCAAGTCTAAAATACTCAATGAGATGAGATTCTTTCGTAAATCAGGTACAAACCTGACATCTGAGAGTGTCCTAATGTCTCATCGTGTATCCTAATTTTAACAGTACCAATACCAATTACCTTATTTCATGAATCGTTTTCCATGCGCACAACTCCACCTTCAACCGAACTGTATGTGGAGAACCATTCTCTATTGGGACACATGTGAAAGAACATCCCGAATCTAGGATCCACTCGGATGTGGCTTAGAGTTATCGCTCGTTAACACTAACAAGAAATCATCACCGCTAACATCGACCAAATTAGCACCAGCTACATCTTCCTCGTTACTCTCAACAACTCTTTTATTTCGCAGTTTATAACAATATGCTTTGGCGTGACTTAACTTTTTACAATAGCAACGCCTTTTGTCTCGTTTCTTTGATGCTACCAAAACGGAAGCTTGCCTATCTGCCTTACTATCCAAACCAAACTCATTGTCGAGTTTGTCTTTACTCAACAAATGACCCTTTACATCTTCGAACGAGAGTTTGTCTCTACCATAAATCAGGGTCTCCCTGAAAGACTTGTATAAATGGGGTAAAGAGAAAAATAATAGCATAGCTTGATATTCATCGTCAATATGAACCCCTACGTTCTTTAAATCATTTAAAAGAGTAATGAATTAACTGATGTGATCTCTAAGAAGTTCACCTTCATTCATGCGAAACGTAAATAGATGTTGTTTCAACACTAAACGGTTAGCTAGAGACTTAGTAGCATACAGAGTTTCTAACCTTTTCCACAAGGCGGATGAGGTCTTCTCCATTAATACCTCTACAATACTGTATTTGCGAGGCACAACTGGATTGCAGACAATGCATTTTCATCAAGCTCTTCCCATTCTGTTTGATTTAGATTCTTAGGCTTTTTCCCGGTAACAACCTTTTTCAAGCCGGTTTGAACTAAAATTTCCATCATCCGAACTTGCCACAGATTGAAATTTGTCTCACCATCGAACTTCTCAATTTCAAACCTTGTTGCTGCCATCTTTGAATGGGTTGATCTATGAAAATTAAACTAGCTTTGATACCACTTGTTGGGATTGACCCGATTAAGCAACAAGTAACAAAAAACAGCGGAATAAATTGAGAAATTGAATACACAAATTTAACGTGGAAAAACCCTTCCAAATATGATAAAAAAAACAACGGGTAAAGATAATTTTATTATAATGGCAAAAGAACGAAGAGTACAAAAGATGGAGCTAAAAACTAAACCCCAAAAACCCGCAAACAAAGAACCTTCAAAACATAAACACAAAATTCTCTAAATGTGTTATGAGTTCTAATCTCTAATGGGTGTATTTTCTAAGGTTGTAAAAGAGCCTATTTGTAGGCTAAATTCATGGGTCAAATAATAATAAAATAATCTAAACTAATCAGAGTTTGATTGAAACAAATAAACCGAGTTTAACTGAAAGATTATTTCTCAATTTTGACTAAAATAGGAGTCATACTCAACAAGAATCAATTAAACAATTACGAATTTAATAATTTAATAATTTTAATTAATAAGACAAATATTTTAAACAATTGAATACGAGCTCTATATTCAATGAACTTAAATATTTGTAATTAAATCGAAGACATGCGAATACTAAAAATAAAGAAATATGAATAACAATTAATCCCACAAACTATTTGAATCCTTTAACTAAATAAAAGTTTAGCAATCCATAGAATAAGAAAAATATAAAAATAATAAGTTTGCAATAAGACAAAATTCAATGGAAGAAAAGTTGTGTTTAACCTTCTAAAAAATCCTATTTGTAAAGTTTATTTGACCCAGAAAAGACTACAAAAGGCTTTAATCCTTGAGAAAATGACAAAAATAACTTTGAATCTAGAGTCAAAATGGCAAGAAAATCCATGGCTCACAAGCGTTAGTGCTGCGACTCAGGCTTTTGCTAGGGCTCCCGAGCTACTGCACTGGGGCTTCGCAACTTTGAGATGCAACCCACTTTTCCACCTTTTATTCTTTGTGTTTTACTTGTTTCACTTTCACTATTCATCCCATAATATAGGGTGTTATCTCATTATTGCTCATTCTTTAGGTAATATTAGATTACGGGCGTAATATTAAATTTGTGACCAATTTGTCATTTGTTTTTATTATTTTAATAAATTTAGGTTTTATTCATAAATAGAGTTTAAGAGTAATTAAAACAAAAACAAGAAATCTTAATAATGAACTAGTAGATGTCATACATTACAATTATAATAATTATATTTTATTTAGTAGTTTATTTATTAATATGTTAATTATGATTATAACCATAATTATGTATGATATTAAATCACTTTTCATTAATTATTATAATTATGATTTATAAATTTATTCCAACACAATAAATTGTAATAAAAATAATAATTGTAACCATTTGTTATAATTTTATGGAAATTGGAACTAAAAATATTAAAGGAACTAAACTTGTTTAAAAAAATAAATTCTATAATAAGGACAATTGAGTAAAATGTGCTTCTAGGTAATCTCATATTCTGTTAACCAAACACCTGAATCTTACATTCTAGCCAAATAAAACAAACAAGTTAATCTCACATTCTACTGGTAATATTATATTTCTAGAATCCTATTACAAAACGTAATCTAAGATTCGACGAACCAAATATTCCCTTAATCTTAGGCTCCATTTGTTTCAACGTAAAAGCTTTTACGAAAATTATTTTCAGCCTTTTCCGATGTTTGTTTCATGTAAAATAGGATGGTCAATGTAAAATGTTTTCAAGTCAACGTAAAATTACCCCTTTATTCCGGTAAAATGTCTTACCAAAATTTTTTTCGTAAGACATTTTCCAAACTGATAAGGCTCTGTTCACTGTAACACCCCAATATTCGACCCGAATATCGGGTCAAAGCATCAGGATGTTACATTCTCTACTACATTATTCACTTATCAAATATTTTCTTTTAAACTTTCATAACTTTTCAATTTAGTCCATTTTTGTCATAAAAGTTCAATATTCACTAATTAATCATATTAAATCAATATTCTTTCTTGTTACACTTTAATCACATAATTTATTTCAATATATTGTTTCACGTATCAAATTTCTATGTATTTTACTTTTATTATTCCATCCACATATTTTATCAAGTTTAGCAATTTAATCATTGTCATCATAAAAATTAAATATTTTTCACAAATTCACTTTTACAATACTTTATACATATTTTATCATCTCATAACGCATTCATTAAACTTTTATCATAAATTCCTTATTCACATATTAAATCGCTTCACACTTAAACTTTTGTACATTTTTCAATTTAGTCCCTATTGCCATGTAATTTATGTTTCACCATATAAGCACTTTTATCAAATAATTTATTATAATATCTTATTTCACATAACAAATTTTCATACATATCACTTCTCTTGTTTCAATTATAAATTTCACAAAATTTACAATTTAATCCTTAACATCATGAAGATTCTTTATTTACTATAATTTCACCTTAACACCACTTTGTGATCAATTCTCTACTTATCATAAATCTCAAATTTATGTTTGTTTCATTGAAAACAGTTTTTGTGAAACATTTTCAAGAAATTTGTCAAATAACAGAAAATATTTTACACAGATTCATCCAAACACCAAAAATATTAACTTTTTCGAAAAGTAAGTCATTTTCTAAAAGCTATTTTCGTGAAACAAACGGAGCCTTAAAAATTTTAACATGTTTATTGCAAAAATTAATTTTCAAAAATTAACAAACTTCTTTTCACAATTTTAGAAACATAGTTTAGAAATTTTCTTGAGAATAGAAGAGACTCATTTGCCGGATATATTTAAAAATATTAAAATGCAAGACCATAAAATTTAGGCGAGACGAGAATAATTTCTTGAAATAAAACAATATGTAAAACAGACATTTAAGTTTTCTGTATTTTGAAAATTAATCAGTAGAATCACTTATTCATGATCCTTTTAAAATTAATGAAAAAATATTTGTTTTCACTTTTCGGGATAAAATAATTAAAATCACCTCGAACACTCGTAAACGTTCATGCTTATAATATAATTTTTATAATTTGTATAAAAACAAATTGGCTTTGACTATAGTTATCGTGTAATTACTCCAATTCTTATTCTCCCCACGGCAATTCGGTGAGATTCATAATCACGATGGTTACTCAAATATATTATCATTGTATAATTACAAACAATTACGTCCAAATCCAATTATAAGATGACTTTTCAAAATATCTTATTATTATTTAAGTGCAATCGAATTGATGCTCCAATTCAACCTTATTATTATTTTGAGGCTGAAAATTTATGGTTACTTTTTTTTAACAATATTGATTTCAAATCCAGAGTCTCTTAATTTATAAATGTGGTGCAAAGGAAAGGAAGTTAAGGCCGAAAATAGTAGTTGAAATAATCCCATACATTATGCGGCATAGAGTTGATTTCATGATCCTAATGGTGGAAATAATGATTCAAATCATTGTGCATATTGAAAGTTCAATTTTATAGCATAAATTCTACCTTTAAGATAATGGTGTTAGGATGCATTCAACTTAATTCTGTATCAATGTTTTTTCCAGTACAAAATTATAATTTCTCCACTCAATTTTATATCATAAATTCCACCTTTTTAAGATAAGGAAGTTAAAGAAGGATTTTGAGGTGAATTCGGCTGTGTCTGATTAAGGCTTAATTCACAATTTGATTTTTATTTTATATATATATTTATTATATTTTTAGTACATTTTTGATAGATGTTAAAAATAATTTATAACTAATCATAAATTCCCACGTGGTGGCTTTATGTCAAAAACATATATATATATTTATTTTATAAAAAATATATATACACATTAAAATATGAAAATACAAATGAAAATATAAAAATTCATAATAATATATACAAAATCTAGAAATATATATATATATATATATATAAATTATAAAAATTATAAAATAAAATTTACAAAAACATGATAATTGAAAATAAATTAATTTAAATTAATAATACTATTACAAAAATGTAAAAAATTGTAAAATTATTTAAAAAAGTTTAAAAACACTTTTTTTATAAAATTCTAAAAAGTATTTAAATTTTTTTTTGCAATTACTTGAAATTTAAATATATTTTTTTAATTTCATATATTATATGTGATTTTTTTACATTTTTAATCGATATAACATATAATATTTTTTTAAATGACACGTGGCGTATTCTAATAGTGCCACGTGGTAGGTCAATGCGGATCAATGGTTAGTCAACGATTGGTCAATGTCAAATTTTTTATAATATTTAAAATTATAAATTTATTTTTTTAATTTTATTTTAATATTCATATTTTAAATAAATTTAATTGCTACGTGGCATTTTTTGTTAGCAAAAAACAAGTCACATGACACATTTCCATTGGCCAAAGTGGCCTAACAGATTTTGTTTAACCGTCATTACAAAATGGACCAAAAATAGAGGAAATTGATACTTTAGGTATCAAATTGAGACAAAAAAAAAGTTTAAGTACCAAAGTGGAAAAATGAGTATACTTTAGGGGCGAAGTCATGAATTAAGCCATTGGTTAATTTTAGAAAAGATAAATTTGTCATATGTTCTTGTACTCTTCAAGATTTTAGAATTTAGTCTCTATATTTTTATTTCTATGGATTTAGCCCCCTACTTTCAGCTTTTAAAATTCAGGTCAAACTGTTAACACTTTTTTTTTGTGTTAAATTCAGGTTAATTACAACTCATTTTTTAATTACATTGCTACAAAGTAGTAATTTTTATTTTAAAATGTCATACCAATAAATTTAACAAAAAATCTAATAATATTAACAGTTAAACATAAATTTAAAAATTTAAAAATAAAAATAAAATAAAATAAATAAATTCTAAATTTTGGAAAATAGATAAACTTCCAGCGTTTTCTGAACTTAGGATGGATTTAGATGGTGGTGTGTTTACCTGTGGTTAGTGTAAAAACAGTGGTGACGGTAAAATTAAATACTATAGCAATACTGTAATATAAGACTAAAGATAAACTAAACATATCACGTACCTAACCGTCCATCTAAACTCACCCTTATAGAAAAAAAATTATACAACCAGGCCTTTGTGACATTGATAAATAAAATTGAATATATAATATTTATCATCATTTTCATAAACAAATTGGTGTTCAAAGGTCAACGTAAAGAAAGTGAACGTTAGGTTAGCACTTTAACCAATGGTTTTCCTTTTTTATATTATAAAATATCTAAAAAAGGGGAAGATTCCATTAATTATCAAATCCAAGTTAAAAAGAAAAGAAAAGCAACGTCAATATTTAATTATCATAAAAGAATATGCTTTAGTTAAAGGGTTTTGTTGGTTTAATTAAAAATGTATATATATTGCACGGATATAAAACTATATTTTTGAAAGATTAATATTTTAATAATCGAGCTGTCTTATTTCATATTCTATTCATAGCTTAAATGCTAAGTATAAATATTTAAGTTCGAGTCTTATTTTTTGTAGGACTGACAAAATAATCACCAAATTAAAAAATCAATATAATTAAATGAGAGACTAGCGACCAAACACCGAACAATTATTGAAGTAGTCGAAAGATTAAATATAGATACCCAAATACGAGTCTTATTTTGCACATGGTCACTTTTTTCTCTTTTACAACTTTAAGCCATTTTACCTCCATCAAACCTAACTAAACCCATCACATGAAGATACATTGATTTAAATATCTGTACTTAAAAAATTATTTAAATAAGGAAGTTAATTACCAAATACAAAATTATTCATCCAAGTGTACCCAATCTAGTACTTTAATAATTAGATTGGATGAACATGAAATATCGAACAATTTGTTTATTCAATAATTGATTTACAAAGTCTACTTTATAAATATCTTATTTATACACAAAAGATTTTATATTATTACCCTTATAACCACATCTAAAATGTTTTATTAATTTAGGAAATAAAAGTAAATTCTGCAGATCATTGAACAGATTTAGGTGGATGGTGGGGCAAACAAAGTACTGAAGTAGCCTACCTAATCATTAACTAAACCGTTGATGCTAGTGGGAGTGGACAATGTCTCCTTTGCTTAAATTTTCTATGAAAAATGATCCCTCATTATTATAAAACTAAAGCCAATCTCTGGTTGGTGGACAGTGGAGTAGTTTAAGTTTTGGGTATAAAGACAACACCCTAAATTTTATTGAAATCAAGTATAACTAGTAAATGATCCGAGAATCTTGGAGAAACTGTTAATTTAATTTTGGTCACCCAGTTTGGTGACTGAATTCAATTTGGTACAACCCCCTCTTATTGCTGATTGATTTTGGCAACTTTTTTGAATTTGGATTTATAAAAGTACGATGAGAGGACATTATGTTATCAACTGATTTTAAAAGAAAATTGTTGATACATGAGTGTCGACGAGAGTGGAGAAAGAGGAGAAGGGGTGGTGTTGAGGAAGGTTAGTTCACTCATGCCAGGGTCGATAGCCCAATGACCTAAATGAAAATTTTCGAACAGTTCAATGACCATTTTGTAACTTATTGAAGTTGAGTGAGTAAAATACAAACTTACTAATAGTTTAGTGAACTTGGTGTGGTATCTATACTATTAATAAAACCCTTGACGGAGTTAGAGTCACGAGTCAACCGAGCACCAACTTAGTTAAGGAAATTACAAAAATGACCTATCGTAATTAAAATAAATTATATTATTTGAGGGTACTTTAGTATTTTTTATTTTAAAAAACCAATAAAGATATACATATGATGAGATTTGAATTCATGCCAATTGGATTAGCAAAGTCTCAAAATTTATACTCAAGTTATATTTTAATATTTTTTATAGATTTTAATTTTATTATGTATACTTTATTACCTCCATAAACTATATATATATTTACTTACTATTTATAAAGCCATTTCTTGAGTCGTTGTCATCCATCAATTGAGTATTAACTCGCTTAGGAAATTACTCTAGTGTCCTTTTGCATTTAAAATAAATTATATTATTTGAGGTGAACTAAAAAATGCATATGATAATATTTGAACCTATACCAATTAAATTAGCAAAATTTCAAATTTATCATTCAACTAAAATTTTATTTTGATATTTTTATACATTTTAATTTTATTATGCACATTTTTCTACATACATCAATTGTATATATCTATACAATATATAAAGTGGTTATTGAGTTGGTGTAAGTCATGGAATTACTAAAATACTCTTACTTTGAATATTATATTGTAAAAATATTTTTATCTTTTATACTTTTATATAATCTTTAAATAAAACAACTGAAAAACATTATTTGAGAATTAAACACAAGACCAACAAATTCATATAAAAAACCTTTGCCACCCTCTACTTTTATCTATTTATTTATATATGTTTAGTATGAAAATATTTTCACACGCAGGTACGATAAAATCTAGTTATAATTTACCTAAATTATATTAACCCGAAAAATAATAAAAATAAAATTTGAAAAAAGAACAAGGGAAAACTGCGAGGAAACCGGAATGAAAAGTCAATGGAGAATAAGGAACAGAAGGCGACAAAAAGTGGGACAAAGAAGCGTTAGACACGTGATAGTAGTGAAGTGAACAGTGGAAATTTAAACGGGTCTTTCTTTTGAGTCTTCTTGGTTCCCATAGAAATTTCATTTACATTTGACATGTGAATTTGTGAGGCATTTGAATTTCATGCACCCCCACCCCGACCCCCACCCACACCTATAACCTAACGTTAATAAAACACCATTTCAATTTGCTTGCGTGTTGTGTCACCAATAAAATCCTCTTTTTTAAACTTATTTTAACCAAGGGTGCGCCGCGTCAACTCAACCTCACTCTTCGCCCCTTCTTGCTGCGACCCATCTATCTTCCACTTATCCCCCCCTCCTTTTTTTGTATATATACCCCCCACCCTTCCCTTCTTTCCCCCATTTTTTTTCTTACCCTTTCTCTTTCTTTTTTAGGTTGTTGCAGCTTCTTCTTCAAGAGACAGCTCTTTTTTTTTTTTTCCTTTTCTTTTCTTGTCTTTCTGGGTTTTCGTTTTTGTTCCTTTCACTGTCCCCTCGCCAGGCGAGTTTTCTTTTTCCCCATCTCTTCTTGTTCTTTCCTGTTAAAGTTTTGTTCTTTTCAGATCTGTTTACAATTTTATTATGTATTTTCGTGTCACTGCTTTAAATCTTTGATCCTTAGCTGGGTTGGTTCGTTTTGACCAAAAAAAAAAAAAAAAGAAGAAGCCATATTAGCAGTAGGTAGTAGCTAGCAAGAGAAGAGAACCCTTAGGTGTATGAAGAATTTGACCCTATTTCTGTTGGGATCTGCAGAAGGCCGGTTGAGTTATTTACACGGTTGGGAGCTTTTGGAGGATTCTTCATCATCTTTAAGGCTTTTTGTTTTCGGTCAATGGAGGTATACGGCAAAACCATGGCTGTTGCCCCTGCAAATGTTATTTATTTGTCTACTATTCTGGGCCGTGATGGTCCTATCCCTGTTCACAAATGCGATTGGAAATGTCAAAACGAACATGTTTGTGGCAACATGTATCGCTGCAAACTAACTGGAATTACACACATCTGTGACAAGAACTGTAACCAGCGAATCTTGTATGATAACCATAGTTCCCTCTGCCGGGCGAGCGGCCAGGTCTTTCCCCTCACTCAAGCCGAGGAACAGGCGGTCAGAGGCGTCCGGAGGAAGTTTGATGCCGACAATTCCCCGTCCTCTGATAGCTGTGGTTTTAAGCGCAGACGCGATGCACAGTTCCACCCTTCTCCGTTCGAAAGATCTTTCTCTGCTGTGAGTCCGATCTACAGCCGAGTCGGAGATGGCATGGATACTAGCTAGATTAGAAATTTACGTTACGTATAATTATAGTATCCTATTATTAACCATAAAAAGACTCCTATATTTCCCTTTAAGTTTTCGATTTTCTCATGGGACAAATATGGATAATTTGACTTTGATGTTCATCGACGGTGGACCGATGGGGTTCTACCTGCCTGTAGGAAAAAAACAGAACACTTTTATTGCTTAATGCTATGTAGTTCCTCCTAGCTTCGTTGTGAAACTTAAGTTCAATTCTGTTTCTTTCTAACTCTTCTTATGTTATTAACTTTGACAGCTACAGGGTTCTTGTAGGTTCTTAAATTAGGAGTTGAAATGTTACCATGTTTTCGTTTCGTAGTTTCTGATTTATATATGTTCATTCTTCTTTATTTATTTGTGGATGTATGGTGCTTTAATTCATTGCCAGCCTTGCTCTGAATTGTATTTATAGCCTGGAACCATATCTAGTTTCATGGTTTTTTGGCATATTTTAATGTGATTCTATTTGTTGTTTTTTTGTTTGCCTAGTTGAATGCAGGTTGAAGAGGGATGTCATGTTTTCCATATATATATTCTAGTTTATTTTATCCTCTTCTTGTCCCTGTTTAATTTCCTAAAGATCCTGAAGTATATGTTGATTTTGCAGGGCTTGAAAGTGTCCAATTCAGGAAGTTTAAATATGCTTTTGCAATATTGAATGAATCTCTTCTTTTCCATTTCTAGGTTTTGTGAATTTAAATGCCTGACTTATTTTCAATCATTCTCATGCAGGTAATTTTGTCATTGCTTGCGATGGATAGCGGAACCAATGTGAAGGTGCCATCTTATGCTTGTTTCCTACTAGGGATTTCCCATAGGTTGCAAAGTGGTTCAACCATACTCGAGTAGAACATGTATCATTGCTGACTTCAGACGGCAACCAGGTAGAACTATTGCTACTGCCGTATGTAAAGATGTACTGTTTGAGCTTTGCTTGTGGAAGAACTGCTACATGCTGATGCATGTGAGTTGCCATGTTCTTGCAGCTTTGATGGGGTGAAGAAACCAATGGGGAACATCCTTCTGTCTGGCTGGTTGCAGAAATGAGTTAATGATGTCGACTTTCTCAACGGTAATAGACATTTATGAACTGAAAATGGAGTTAATAGGCAAGTTGGTTGATCCTCCTACTGTTTAATTGCTTGATCAAGTAGCTTGCTGTCATCTCTATCCTTAGAAAATAGTAACATACTGTCTGAATTGTACTGAATCAGCTGCCCAAAACCATGAAGAACTGAGATGGCCAGTTATGGACCTGTGAGAATCAGATACTGCTTACCAAAAGGCTTATTTGTCTGGCTAACAATTATGGGGAGTTCAGTTTAGCCGGTGAAGTGGATCTTGTTTAGCTGAATTGAAACATTCATGTTCTGGTCCCACAATGGTGTCTGTTCCATTGTTTGCTCATACATGTTGATCATTGCCAACAAGTTCTTGTCTTGGCTTAATGACAAAATTGCAATTCTGGTTCAGGTTTGAGTCTCATTTGCGGGTTCTTGTTTAGGTTAATTTTGATCATAGACTGGAAATCTGTTGGTTATGTTTTTTGTAATGTTTGATTTATTTTTATTATTAAAAATATTGATTATCATTTAAAGTTAAGCTGGGGATATTTGTATTTTTGGCCCTTTGCTAAAGAAGCAAAATTATGCTATTCACTTTGTGTAACTGATTTCACATATTTTGTGGAAAGTGCTAATCGTGTATGCTAAATAGGGACTCGTTCGGAATTAAACGTCAACATTTTACTTCTATTTTTATCAAAAAATAAAAGAAAATTACCTCCCAAAAGTAAATAGGTGTAAGTTTTTGTTGTGTTATTAAATCAAAAGAGAGATTTATACTAGGACTGGTACCATTCAACGCCGCCCTCCCATTCTGCATCGCCGGCTAATGTTCTTTGGCCAATCGTATCCGTTACCTCGGGTTTTTTAGCCATCGATATAGGTTTCTCCATCCACAATCGACTAGTTTATAATTTATGCTCTTTTCCCCTTTTGTGGCTTCGTTTCTCAGCATCGTCTCCGATCTTGAAAGGCTCAGGTAGACTTGCCTCACCTTCCCCTTCCCCTTCGCCTCCTTCAGCTCTACCCTTGTATCAACTCTTTCTTCGGTTGCTGACTTCAATAGTTAGATTGCTAGCATCCCTCTCGACTAAACAAGTTTTTACAGTTCAGATCTCTATGGCAAGAGATTTCAAACAATGAGGATGGGTTTACGGCGACCAACTGTTTGGTTTTTGAGCATCTCCCACCGTCCTTGGAGATACATCTTTGATGTTGGTCATCGGCCATTTTCTAACATGTTATGACAATCCCCTCGAAATAATAAAATTTGTCAATGGGTTGGGGTATGATCTGGCATCACAATTGCTACTTGTAGCTCTTTTGAGTTCTTTGATACGTATTTTTAATTGGGGATCAGTGTATCTGTTGTTTTGGGTCAAAAGGTTTTTTCACTACCAAGATGACAAGAATTTGCATAAAAACTCACCGTATAAATGAAGAGTGTGGTGATGATCACTACGGTCTCTCCACATTCCCGTTCTACTAATATGGGAAGCTTGATTCGAATAATAGGAGCTCGTTTCTGTTTCATAGAGCAATAGATTTTAGTTTTAAGAAGCAGATCTTCTATTACTTTTCCCATTCCGTGTAGCCGAGCATGTAACTTTTTTTGGGCCTATGTTTGTATGGGATATTAATCATGGTTTACTGTAATACCTTCTTTATGAAAAAAGAAACTAGGGCTGGCATCAGGCAAAAAATATTAAATGGGCTGAAAGAGGTGTGGGCCAAATTCCCATTCAAGAATTAAACCTAATCCAAAAGAAAATTGAATTACCAGATTGAGCTTTGTCGATAAAAGATTCTTCACTCGATTTCAATTTTTTAGATAAAAATACGGATTGATTCGGGTGGAAAAATATTAGGGTCGACCCAGTCCGTGCCAAAATCTGATATATCTATATCCATTTCCAGCGGCAGCACACCCAGCATTCAAGCATCTCTTAAGCCTCCCTCTCCTATCCTTTGAGCATAAGAAAATTATACACAAAAATGGAGCGAGGAAAAGAGCAGGGAATGGTGGTGATGCCTCAGCAAAACCCTTTGGAACAGTTGCAAGCTAAGTTCAAGGAAGTGGAGACCAGTTTCAGAGGATGGCTAGCCAAGCAGTCCTTGCCCGTCGAGGCGGCTGTTGTAACCACCACCAGCGCTGCTCAGGGTGCTGCTATCGGTGCTTTCATGGGTACCCTCACCAACGATGTCTCCTCCTCTCTTCCAACTCCCCCTCAGGCTTCCCTCGATCCTCAAGCCATGGCTTCTCTCAAGCAAGCCCAGGTCTTGTCCCCCTTTTTTTTACTTGCTTTCGTTCTCATCTACCACCTCTCGATATTTGTAGAGAGCTGTAATCCTCCTTTTTTTTTCCATTGCGTTGACTGCAATTGCTGGTTTTAGTTAGAATTTACAACTGGTGAAGGGTTTTTGAAACAGTATCGAATCATTCATTGGTAAATGGAATTTATTGATGTATGGTAGGTGTTTTACTTTATTACAGGCTCTATCAGGAGGCCCCCTGATACAAGCTCGGAATTTTGCTGTGATGACGGGTGTGAATGCAGGCATATCTTGTGTTATGAAAAGATTGAGAGGAAAGGAGGATGTCCAATCTAGGTGAACCTTTTTATCTCCGTTGATCTCCTTATGTTGTTTTATAGCTAGAGGAGATTGCTAGTAGTCATAGCTCTCAATAAACCCATAAAAGATACCAATTGATAATTGCTATAAGGGACTTGTTTTAATTGGTAACAGTTGAAAGGGTGATTAACTCATTATATCTCATGTTGAGTAGCAAAACAGAGAACAATTTTTGCTTATTTCCCCGTCATTTTTGAAGCTTGGAGCTACTTTTACATCCTGCTCTCAAGGGGGCAATCTATTTTCTGTACCTCCACTGAGCCTGTCGTAAATTAGAATTGCTATATTATATGTGGAGAACATTGTATGGATAATTCAAGCTTGTTTCTGACTAAGGAATTCTAGACTTCATTATTTATCTTTTTTGTATTAGTTGACCTTTATACTTTAGGTTTGCACTATTGTTTAAGATAAATACTGTATGTTGCAGCATGGTGGCGGCTTTCGGCTCTGGGGCAATGTTTTCTTTAGTGAGTGGTATGGGTGGCCCAAATCAGATTGCAAATGCAGCTACATCTGGTCTTTTTTTCGCCCTTGTTCAAGGTGGCCTTTTCCAGGTGATATATTATCTCATTAACCTCTCCAAAGTCACTGTTCTATATAATATCTGGTTATTGACTGGTTCGGTAGCTATATGTACATGATGCAACTAGCGTAACTGCAAATGGTGTGCTAAAGTTTTAGAATCAATTCCACGAGTTTCTCGATTGAATTTCCCCTTCCAACAGTTGAATATTCTGAATGCATAAAATATTGCTCTACTGGCCTGTAGTTTCATATCTGACAACCCTTATTTTGTGATTACAGCTAGGTCAAAAGTTTTCTCAACCACCTGCCGAGGATATATACTATTCCAGAACAAGATCCATGTTAAGTAGTCTTGGCTTGCAGAACTACGAGAAAAACTTCAAGAAAGGCTTGTTAACGGACAACACATTGCCTTTGCTCACTGATAGGCAAGCAATTTGATTTTATCTTCAATTCAACTTCCAAACTAATAGTTTACGAACTGTTTAGTTATAATCTGATGACCTTTAAATCGAAACGATGTGTTTCAGTGCTCTTAGAGATGTGAAAATACCACCCGGACCCAGGCTCCTTATTCTCGATCATATTCAGAGGTTTGATTCAATCTTCCATATAGGATAATCATACATTGCCAGTTTCTACCATCTCACCTTCTGGTTTAATATTTGTCTTTAGGGACCCAGAATTGAAAGAGAAGCAAGGGCGACGCCGGTGAGCTTCTACTATCAAGCTGTTTCTCCATTAAGGGGCATTTTCCTATCCATCTGAAACTAAAGAACAGGAGCCAGCTTGTATCATTTCCATTGGAAATGAATTTCTTTTCTTTATTTCATGCTGTCATTAGGATCCAATTTGGATAAACATGGTTGTTTAGGATTCTTTAAACAAGTTTTCCTTCTAGCTTTAATTTGTTAAGTAGTTTCAGTTGGTGTTATACTAAATATCTTTATAAAAATCCCATATGCATGAGGTTAAGGCATGAGTGCAGTTATTTTGGTATTTTTGCCTGTGCTTTTGTAGCCAAAGCATTAAAGATTACCAGCCAATGTGTTCTTTTGGTAGCATCTAAATGCAGATTGATAGCTGTAGACTGCTATATCGGGAAATTGGATATAGGCGGCCTTTTGAGATTAAAAACGACACGGTGGGGATGAGGTTAATTACTAGTAGTGAGAGTGGGCAGCGAGTTGAGTTCAAAATTAGGCGATGTTGTTTTTTTAAATTTTGTTTATTGGTCTGATTTCATTATTTATTTAATATTAAAAAAGTTAAAAAAGAAGATTTATATATTTTTAGAACTCTGTTTAAGTTGATATCTATACTAATTATAACTTTCAATCACCAAATATTGTTTTTAAATAAAATAATTGTACTTTGATGATACTTTTCTAAAAAATTTATAATGTTAAGATCAATTAAAAAAATTATACTTATTTACGTAATTAATATAAAAGAGAAAATTATCGGATCAACCAAAAGAAACAAAACCTTGTCGTTTGGTCCACGTCTGAATTCCATTCATTATCAATCATTTTCATAAAATTTTATACGCTATAATGAATAATGCTACAAAAAATTTAAAATTTAAACTTAAAGAACAACTTTTTATTACCACATATATATAATATTTTTACCACAGATCTGTTTTATCTTTTTATTTTTCATTCTCAGTCAAATCATATTCTAAAGTCTAATAATCCTTTAATTAATTATTTGCGTTGTACGCCATTGTTGATGTTTATGATTTTCACGTCTCTTTTAGCTTTGACTGCATATCTCACGACACCCAGTTTTTGGCCCATAGTCAATCATCTTCCCCACTCTTCTCCTGTCAAAGTAAGTTGATCTATTTTCTTATACTACTTATCTCCTTTTTCTTTGATTTTTTTTTTGTTAACTTTTGCCTTTTGTCCGATTGTCCAGCTCCTATTACAGATCTGCAGGTAAGGTTTTTTTTTTTTTTTTTTTGAATTCTTGAATCCTTAGATTTACCGCCTGATTAAATTATTTAGTAACGGATATTATATGAATGTTTTTTTTATCATCAGTAATAGGTAATGATCAGTGAAATCGTTGGTGGGTTAGATTTGAGAGGGAGATTCCTTTCTCCAATTCCATTGTTGTTGATTAATTATAGCCATTTTCGTTATACATCCCAATAATTGTCTGTTTGTTTTGGGGATGGACTGATTGCTTGCCATGGAAATGGATCGAGAATCGGGGAAATTGGAGCAAATTGTTTCCCAATTTCGTTCCAAGATCTTGCACGTTATTTTGGACTCTAGGGTCCCTTCTCTTCACCACCACCACCACCAGCAACAGCAAGAATCGCTTTCTCATTCTCGGGTGAGAAAGACTGACAAATGGTTCAATTTAGTATTAGGAGACCGTCCCCCAGCTCTGGAGAATCTCAATTTCTCCCTTAGGAATCTCTTTGATCCTATGGTAATAGACATAATATTGGTTCACCGTGGTTCTTGTTCCTCATCGGTGGACAATCTTTATAGTCCTTCAGCTCCAGCTGCGGGACCTGCTGATGAGACTGTTATCGAAAGATGGGTTGTTCAATATGATTGCCCACGGTTTATTGCTACTCCAAGCGGTGCTGATGCTTCTGTTTCTTATAAGAAGATTTACAAGAAGTCAATCATACTTTTGAGATCACTTTACACACAAATGAGGCTTCTCCCTGCATACAGAATCTTTAAGCAGCTAAGTTCGTTGAGCCAAACATATAATTTCGATCTTGTTTACAAGGTTTCATCATTTAGTCATCCCTTCTCTCGGGAAGAGGAGAGTGGAATGAAAGAATATATTTTTGCACCTGTTGAGGCTCTTTCAGGTTGCCTTTCTGTGTCGGTGACCTACCGTGCAACTCTATCTGATTTCAACCTTGAGCCTTTGGTATCTTTGCCACCGAAAATTATAACAGACTATGTTGGCAGCCCTACGACGGACCCTATGAGATCCTTTCCTTCATCAGATAAGGGTGCTCATGCTACATCCTTTCCTTTAAGAGGAGCACGACCTCCATCTTCGTCTCCATTTCAACGTCCGCACAGCTGGTCTAGTGGTTTTCACAGAGGATTCCCTTCTACAAAAACTCAATCTCTTGCAGGATCTCCACCTGTTTATCGTACATCTCCCAAGCCGTATGATATTGCATCTCCACCTACTGATTTATATGGTAATAGAATTCAAAATCAAAGAGTGTCAACTCTACAACAGGTTACTGCTTATGATGAATATAAGTCATCACCCCCGTTCTCACCATCTGCTTCTCCATCAACTCCATCATACTTATCTGGTACTAATCCTTTGCTTACTCGTCATTGTTCTGAGACGGCTCCAGTAACCATTCCACTTCCACTAACTGGCAGAAGTACTAGATATCTTTCTCCTAACTCTTCTGATCCAAGTAGGCATTCCCTTCCACCTTTGTCTCCTAGAAGCTCAAAGCACGATGCCTCATCTCAGGAATCTCCTTCTGGGATTCGGTCATACAGGAAAATAGAAGCTCTAAGGGCAGGAGAGTCTCCTTCTGGCTTATCGAATAATTATTCTGCACAGAAGGTAGTCTTAAATTTCTGTTCCTTTAAAAGTTCTGCGCTCCAACAAAACCTTGTATCTTTATTTATATGCCAGCTGATGAGGCCAATACTCATCTGTTTCACAGGTGGTTAGAGATAGTAAAGATGACTCGGGTCGATTCTCTGCATTGTTGTCTTCTAGTGGATCACCTCGTATTGGATTCTCTAGAAGCTCTAGTAGATTATCTTTCCAGGATGACATGGATGATTGTGAATTCTCTTGCCCTTTTGATGTTGATGATGTCGATGTATCTGATTCATCCAGGTACATACCTTATTCCTTTTTTCAGTCTCTCTGCCTGTACTGCTTTCCTTAAAGAAATATCTAGAATTGGTTCTGATGTCTGTTATTTTTTCATTGAACTAGTGCTTATTTTTGAATCGCTTCTCTTGTGTGGCAAGACCTTGCATGATATGAAAGACTGGACCTGAACTGATATCTTAATGCTGCATTCATCTACTATGTCTAATTCTGCCTCAAGTCTGTCTTACATAGAGTACATCTCGGTTTTGTTAGTTACTTGTCATGGAGGCAACTACTAGTTAAAAGTTTTAGATGCTTATGTTGAGCCATTTGATACCCTTGTTCCTAAGCTGAGAATATTATATTGATAAAGATAAAGGTTTAATTTCTAAAGTATGGCCCTGCTTAAAACAAGAAGGAAACTGAAAGTGTAGAATTAGGTTAAGGTTCAGAAGCTGTGAGCCTGATTAATATATTAATTTGGCTTATAGGCCATTTTTGTCATTAGAAGGAAGAATCCTTGGAGAGCAATGAAAATGAGAAAAATGTTTTTTGGATTCTCACACGAACTTACCCTTTTACGGATTTAAATCAATTCATTATGGGACTTGCAATTTGTGTTTATCTTTGCATTCTTTTCATGCTTGCAATGTGTGTTTACAGTCAAAACACAGAGGGGAAAAAGGCTTCAGAATTCACTGCACAGTCAAATCTGGTTGGTAAAAAATCACAAGATGCTGCTGTTGGCATTCTTGTTCACATGCTTAGAACAGCACCGCCTCTCCGACAAGACTCGAGTTGCTATTCGACACATTCATTAAGGACTGAATATGAGGGAGGTGTCAGTATCGCTTCTGGATTTTTTATGCCGCGTAAAACGGCAGATGCGCTCGAAGAGCTCAACAGCTACAGAGAAATGAAGGATCTACTACTATCGAAGAGTGGAACTCGGGTTGTTCGGAAAGAGGAAATGAAGTAGCTCTGGGTTGAAGATGATCATATGACTGTCAACTGTTGTTAAATACAGCAGCAGCTAATGCATTTTAGCTTTAAAATAGAACACATTTAAAAAAAAGAAAAGAAAGGATTAACAGTTTATGTACATATTTATATTAGTTACTAAGATTGAATCAGTCACTAAAATTTGCTAATGCAAAGAAAATATCTCACATGTAGATACTGCTTGTATGTTTTTGGGAGTTCCCTTGTGAAATCAATTCAATATAAAAAATGTACCTGGGCTAACCAAAATTCAATTTACGATAACTATTTCATTCATAGCTATTCAATGTTACAGTTTTCTTTTCATTACTCAAAGAAAATTATACAGTAGTCGCTTAAATGGCACTTGTTGTAGTCTAGAAGGATGTAGATTTTAAGTGAATAAATTAGATTAGTGTTGGGAATTAAGAGTTAAAATTGGAATTTAAAAAGAAATATTGGGAGTAAATTAAAATTTTCAATAAGCAAAAAGAAATTTTGAAATTGCAAATTCGTATGTAATATTTTGAAGTGAATCGAGGCAATAAACTAGACAAGGTATTAGAGTTAAAAGGGTAAATTAGAATTCTTAAAAATAAATTTTGATTTACGAGAGAATAAAAAAATAAAAGATAGGAAATTATATAACACTATTAAAATTATTAAAATAAACTTTTATTACGAATACATGATAATTTAATTTATTTGAAAAGTTGTATCATAGTCAACTATGTTCAAGATTACTAAACCATTAGTAATTTATATGTTGATCATTCAACTTCAAAAAGTTATAAAAAGGTTATTGAATTATTCGAAAATTTTCATTCAAGTTATTAGGCTGTTATAACCACTGTTATGTAGCCTTCACAAATTTGTCAACCAAAATCCAAACAATTTTCTTCGTCGATATCTGACACTAACCATCAGATTGACTTGACTCCGAGATATGTTCTACTCGTCGATGAGTATTAACTGATCCACCATAACAATCGCCTAATCGTTGTTGGAGCTCGCTAACCGGACTTAAGAAAAAAATTTTAATAACTTAGTGACCTAAACAAAAACTTTCAAAGAGTTTAATGACTTGAATTAAAAACTTTCAAATAATTCAACAGCTATTTTATAACTTTTTAAAATTAAATAACTAAAACATAAACTTATTAATAATATAATCAACTTACCGAAATGATTATAAATAAGGGTGTCAGCAGATGAGTTAAAAATAATTTAAAATAGATTGGCGTGCAAATAAAATGTTGCAAGAATCATGATGATGAAATGTGTTACAAATATTTCATTTTCATCATCACGGTTGCCTTCCTATTCTCAACAATCTCTTTTATATAAAAGCCATCACATCTTATGGTGATTCTGAAAATGATTGACCAATTTTTTAACATCAACACAACGTGGATATAAATATTTAGTTAAATTTTATTATTAGGTACAAGCTTTTATAATTTGTATTCTAATTCAATTAAGTTTAATTTATAATATTTAAATTGGTTTAATCAAATTTTGCAATTAGTTTTGTGTAATGTTATTCTAGAATTTTTTCTATCAAAATAAATAAAAATAGTTAAATTTTTCTAAAATAAAACAACCCACAAGATGGTTTGAGTTTCCCCCAAACCAATTTCATCGTTTCTCAATAAATTCACCGATCTCAAAAGAATTTTTGTAGGAGACAAAAAATTGTAACAGGTGTCAGAAATTCATATAAGAAAATATGTTTGGGGTAGTCCTTACTTTTTTTTAAATTTAAAATTTAATCCAAATTCTTTAAATAAAGCTATTTTTTATTATTTTTTATATTCTAAATAAAATATAAAAATTATAATTTTTTAAAAATAAATAAATTCATACTTTTTAAAATTAAAAACTATTAAAAAATAAAAACTCTTTAAAATTTTAAAAATGAAAATGATTTTAAAATATAAAAAATCTAAAATTCAATGTATTTTAAACTGGACCAAACCGATCAACTGGACGGAGAATCGAATCGGTGAGAGGTAAAAAATCAGCTGACCTGCAAGCCGGTATGGATTGATTGAATCGAGCTAAAACAAAAATAATTTTAAAATATAAATGTGTTACTATACCAATTAGAAAAAAAAATTTCGTTATCAAATTAACAGAAAATGACCAAAATAAGAATGAATTCAAGCGTTAGTGTCCAAGTTAAAAATTTTTAAAGTTTGGTGACCCGCAAACAGGAACGCACCTAATGACTATAACTCCAAGATCAATCAAACTAGGATCTTTTCCTACCGCTTGGATTCACAAAATTTTCTATGATGATATTCGAAATTCTGATACTCATTATAGAGAGATTTAGAAATTCATTTGCCAATTTAACAAGGTCATTCCATTTGAAGTATGGCCTCTTACAGATGTCACTGCTCCATGGGATACTTGGTCAGTTCAGCATAAACCTTATCATGAAGAAATTCTAAAGGCCATTCAAGAATATTATGAGAGTATTCCAGATCCAATGGAATGGTCACAAGACTATCCTTGGTACTGCAGCCAAATCAATCTTGACAGGATAAGGATTCAAGATTCTCAGTCACAATATGAAGATAAGGATGAAGATTTTAATCCAGATGCATACCATGATGCTCTCCAGCTAGAAATTTATCAAAAAAGAAGGAAAAGCAGGATCGTATCATTGATCTTAACCTCACATCAGATGAGTCCACCGACTATGATTAAAGGAGGAATCTTACTGTTTGTTTTCAATAAAGATGTCCTGTACTATTCTTTTGATGTAAAATATTTGTACTATAGGTTTGTTTGTGTGTAAGCCTCTTCATCTATATAAGAAGAAGCTATCTCCTATTGTAAGATAGATCGGAAAAATTCAAAAAAAAAATAGTGTGTTTGCTATCTAAGGCTTTCTAAATTCTCCTACTTTCTCTCTGAATTTCCTTCTAAGATAAGTTCAAATTATGAGTTACCAATGAGTTTTAATAGAGTATGCTCTGTGCTTGCCATACATATGGATCCTGCACATCAGAAATATTAAACTCTAACCAAAGATGTTAATGCTGTTGAAGATTTAGGAAATTTTTTGGATTAAGGCTTTGTAGCTGAAAGGTAGTGTCTATTTTAATATTAAATATTGTAAAAAAAGTCAAAAGTGTCTAATTTTATTATTGTTTTATTGTTCAATTAATTATATTTGATTGTTGATTTTTATGCAGATAACATATATATATTTATTTAATTACTTAATTGCTACCATATGACTTTTTTTCATATTTATAAATATTTCTCCATATTATTTTATCATCACATTTAGCTCTGGTTGATTTACTTCCTAGGTAGGCTCCTATATATATCAACATGTATCCTATCTTAAGATTAACACATGTTTTCTAAGTCTAAATTCACTTGTATGATAATGCAAACTCACCATGTGTGAACTCATATTGACGAACTATTTAATCCATCATTATAGGAGCAAAGGAGATCAAGTCAATCCCAGTTGGATAATCGAGTAGCAGGTTGATAATGGCAAACACCATAACAAGTATAAACATAAAATGTTGATGTTAATTTATACCATTACTTTTTTTATTAAATAAATATGTTACAAGTTAATTACACACTTAGGTTAGTTTAATTTTGTATTTATAATTTCGTCCTTTGCAAGTTGTATAAATTTATCTTTTAGCCCTTAATATTTTAATTTTGATTCAATAATGTTTACTATAAAAAAATCTGTAAAAGAAATTGTAATTGACGTTAATCAATGTTTGAAATACTAAGGTAGGAATATTACCTCTTTAAAGATTTCCATATATTTATAGTGATTAAAGGGATGTTTTTGAATAAATAATTTAAAGAATGTCTCTAAATAATATAAGTATATATAATGGTGAGTTTATTATATGGACATAACTACTAATAATTAGCTAGGACAATTATGTTTTTTTAGAAAAAGAAAACTATGTTATAAATACAATTTTATTTTATTTAATATTATTGAAATATTTAACACAAAATTTATGGTAAAAGCTAATTTTGTGTCATTTATTCCGCAATTCATATTGTAAAATACATTTCTAAATTGTTTATAAACATTTTCTTTAAATTTATTTATTGCTTAATATTTAATATAACTTTTGTATTGCATCTTTCTTTGTACATATATATTTAAAATTTTTATGTATTTAATTATATTGTAAGTAATTATCAAAAACAAAAATAATATCGTAATTTTATTTCAATCTTCTCATGACGTATGCTTTCTTTTTTTTTGTGAAAATATAAATAAATAATTACATCAAAATACTATGAAAAACGAAATCAATTTACTAAATCAAACTTTTAAAGCTATGAGCTCCTCGAGAGCTTCGTTGAAAACCTGAACACTTCCCCTACAAAAGCAATGCCAACACCCGACTTAACCGCTCCATCGATATTCAAGTGATACCAAGTACCTGTATAGGAATGGCCTGAATCGGTTACATGCTGTCCAGATGGGTTTTTCATATAAGCCAAAGCATATTATTTCGCCCAACTAATAGAGACTTTTACAATCTCACGAAAATTCCAAATTATTTATTTTTCTAGATGCGCCAAGTAATCAACCCAAATAAACAAAGATTAACTAATCCCTACAGTAAGGAGAGGAGAGGGAATGCTCACAATTCTTAAGATTCTATGTGTCCTCTGCTGTAACCATTTCATTAAGCCGACAATCTGATATAATATTTCCATGATAAGGTATTTATTTAAACAAATACCTTAAGTGTGGAATCCAAGAATCCTTCCAACACCAAATAGAGCGACCATCTCCTACAGACCCATTAAGTTTTCACAAAGTAGAGGCCATACATTAGAAAGGACTCTCCAAATTAACTTAAATATAATATACCATAACATACAATCACCACTACAATATGGATTACAATTGATCCGTGTATCGCACGAGAATGCACAAAAGTTAAAGTTTTCAGAGTTTATCATACTAAAATATTTTTTTCCTCTTATTTTGCTTTGAAAGAGTTTTCGAAAATATATGGTTTCAAATTTATATGCTCTAACTCATTCAATTTAATTCAACTCGAATTTCATTTTACTCGACTTGATTTGAAAAAATTTCAAATCAAGTCAGGATGATAAAATGAGACTCGTCGACTTGGTTAACTTAAAATTTTTTTACTCGATTCGATCGAACACTCACCCAAATAGAGAGTATTTAAATTTTTTTTTGGTTATTAACAAATATGTAACTAATAAAAGGTAACTACTGTTTTTTTTTTAAGTTAACTTATTTTCAATAAAGACAAATAATTTATTTATTTTAAACAAAATATTGTTTTCTATTTACAAGTAAAAAATCTGGCTTCTCAGTTCTCACCCACATAAACGAATGGAAATCTAGTTATATATAATAATCTTAAAAGTACATTATTGATATAATAATTAAAAAATAAAACATTCCTGGTCAAAAGACACTACCATGTGAACAAGGCAACAATTAATCACCTCACAATTACTACGAATTAATTTTTCAAAATTGGGAATTTCATTTTGTATTTATATTTTCAGAAATTTAATTTCTTTAATTTAAAATTTTTAAAATTTAGATTAATTAAATATCTTTTCTAATTAGATGGTTATTAAGTGAGTAATTTCTTTTAAAATATTATAACAATAAATTTAACAAAAACAATTAAAAGGGATAATAATTACACTTGAATTTTGGAATTTGAAAGGTATAAAAATAGGTACCAAATTCTTAATTTTTGAAACGTACCTAGAATTTATTAGCAGGAAAATCATAATGAAGGCAGAGACAGAAGAAAATGGTGGATTGAAAGGCTGGCAATATCCAGTGAGATGGGACCCTACTAGATAGGGTTTTCAATAATCCAACGGCTCATAATTTAGGATCTAGATCAAGTTCATTATGAAATAAAAAAGTAGGTGAGTGTGGCTTTTGCAAAAATGGCTGCCATCTTATGTCACGGTTATAAATATAAGCAAATAAATAAATAAGACACGCGATCCAGGTGGGTGAAAGACCAGTTAAGTACCCCCCCCCCCAACCGTAGACTTTTCTTAAAGTCATCTTCCAATAGCCTCAATCTAGCTTACCCCACTTTAATTAATTTCTTTAATATAATGTATTAGGATTAACTGTTTTTCTTTGGCTATATAAGTCGTAGAGATAAGTATTTTGTTTTTCACAAGTACCAACTGAGGAAATTACTAGGTGAGGTGAATACTGTGTGTGAGTTGTGGTGGGCTGTACCATTGATCACTTGGAAGTGAAAACATGGACATGGTGGTGGAACCACAACAGCAACTTGACACAGAGTTAGTCAATAAGAGTTCGTGGCTAAACCAAGAGGATGAAGAAGAAGAAGAGGTGGGTGTGAACCTGTTAACAAGGCACTCTAGCTCAAGCCATCCACCGCTCAATGGAGTCGGAGCTGGGGATGAGTTTGAGCCTGAGCCTGAGCCTGTCCCTGTCTCCGCCCCTACCAGTGGAACCACAAGTGAAAGCTCTGACCAAGAGGAGGAAGACAAAGGCGGTGTTCGAAATGAAGAGATGCGTGGTGAGAAGGGAGATGGAAACAGCATTTACTATGACAAAATTGAAGGTACCCCATTTTCCTCATAACCATTCTCTGTGACCATGAATATTTGTTGGTCTCATATACATAATCATTCTCATGCTTATTCCAACATTGGGTTCATCTCTTCTCCTTCCCCTGTTTAATTTTTAAGTTCTTCAATTGTTGTCATCCTTTTTGTTCGTTGATTGTTGTATGCCCACAATTAATAAAGGTTACCTTGCCATTTTACTAGCAACCTGTTGTTCACTGGTCAAGTTGGTTTTGGTTTCTTTTGCCTCCTCCTACACGTCACTAATACTGACGCTCAACCTTCACATTTATTCACCATTCACGGTTAAATTTTCATTTTCAATTTATCACTTCATTTCCCAGAGGAAGTAAAGGAACTAGTTCTCAGTATCATTGGAAATTTGCATAAAGGTCATTGAAAGGTAGTTAATTGTTATAAGTCTTTGATTGGTGATTGAAGAGCTTCACTATAACATATTGCTACCATTTCTCTTTGTTTCTTCTAGACTCTGATGATAAAAACAAAAGAACTTACCTTTTACTAGCCATCTTATTCTCTTTGAGTTCACTTCAATTGGATTTTTTCTCTTTTTGTATTTATCTTATTCCGCCACTTGTTTCACCATCGTTATCCTCTCTTATATCTGTTATTAGTGAGAATGCAATTGGTTTTCATTGTTTGTGGCTGAAGGAACATGGAAATGTCGCCATTGCAATTGGACCCATCAAAATGGAAGTCCTTCTATAGTTGATATCGAGAGTCATGAGGGGTACTTCCACAAGGCAATGAATACAAAAACGTTAAACCAGTGGGGACCCTGTTTTAGTTTAGAAACTAAAGGTCAGTAGACTGTAGATGCCAAGATTAATGCAGGGATTGTGACTGGTAGCTGCTGGTCAAGATTCCATAGACTGAACTGAACCTCGTCAATTGGGTTATTGTAGTGATTTGTGGTTAGATATTTTCTTTCATTATAGCTTAAAACTGGACCAGTTGCTTTAATTTTCCTGATGTTGGGTATCTCTTGTTAGATAATATTCCCGGATTAAGTTTATCCGACAACAAATGTCGAGCTTCAGTTTATAATGTTGTGCTGATTCTGTGTGTTCTGCTGTGTATGAGTTTTTTGTTTTTGTCATTGCTGGCTGGTAAATTCCTTTGCACTTTTGTTGTGTGTAGATATATTTACATACTTCACTTTGCATCTATAAAATGTGACTTTTGGTGCACATTCTAATAGTCCAATTATCAGTTGCAAGTTTAGAAATTTAACTAGATCATGGCTTATTATCTGGACATTTTTGTTCAAACTGAATTGTTTCTTTATATAGAAGGTGCTTGACTGGAGTTGCATAACAAAGTGTTCATCTGCTTTCATGTTTGCAGGCGCTGAATCCATCAATGAAACTTATGAAATGCAATCTGAAATTACAAAAACCTTGACCATGGAAGTCAGTCATCAAACGGTGAGAAATGTAGAGGATCAGAAAGGCTTTGGTTTGAGCCCTGCCCCGGTTGAACATTTACATGAAGAAGCAAATGGAAGCTTCAAGCATTTTGAAAAAGAGGCCAAAGTAGATGCCAATGTTGACTTAAATGGAGAAATCAGAGAGGATTTGTACTGTCCAAATGGAAGTTTCAAGAACATTGAGGAAGAGACCAAAGATGCTAACATTGACTTAATCGGAGAAATCGAAGAGGATTTGATGGACTTAGATGTTGAAGGGGTTTTAGAGAAACAAAATACACATGATTTGTACTGTCCAAAATGCAATTCTTGTATTACAAAAAGGGTGATCCTTGTTAGAAGAAAACCTAAAGTTTCAATACGCCACAAACCAAAGCGTGGCAAAAAGCCGGATCTGATTCCTACTTCTGCAGGTTTTATTGTCAGTGGTGACACGCCTGAAATACATTCAGATCCTAGTCCAGCAGCAGCACCTGACGAGCAAGATGCCAGTAGAGAACAAGAACAAGAAGCATTCAGCTGCTTATCATGCTTCAGCCTTTTCATTCCTATAGGTATTACATTACTTATGTCACATAATCATCTAAGTATCTTACTGATCATTAGAGTAGAAACAACCAACGAAGGTGTAGATGCATTCAATGGTAACCTCACATGTGTGCAATTTCTATTTTCACGCATGCTTGTATGTTACTTGTTAGTTCCTTGGTATGAGTTTCGAATCAAATAAATTTAACTTTTTAACTTGACAAATTTTAGATCATTACCATGTAGGGTGTTTTATGTGCATGAAACCTAATTCCATTCTTTAAATCTTGAAGGAAATGGTTGTTTCAAGATCTTTCAGTTCTTCAGAGGGGGGAGACAGACTGAACACACCCAAAGTCCACAAGAGATAAGGCAGAGGGAACACTCAGAAAGTACCGAAGGAACCAACCTGAGTGAAAACAATCTAAGTCCACAAGGAACAAACCTGAGTGAGAACACACCAAGTCCTTCAGAGATTAACTCGGAGGGAAAAACACAAAGTCCTCTAGAGATAAGCCCAGAGGGGAAAACACAAAGTCCTCAAGGTATTAGCCAGAACGAGTACCCAGAAACTCCTCAACTGATAAGCGGCAATGATGACACACAAAGTCCTCAGAAGAGAAGCCATGATGCAAACATGAGTAGTCCTCAATGTATAAACAATAATGAAGATGCACAAAAACCTCAAGATATAATCTGGAATGGAGGTACACAAAGTCCTCAAAAGAAAAACCGCGATGCAAACATGAGTAGTCCTCAACATATAAATCCTAATGAAGATGCACAGAAAGCTCGAGATATAAACCGGAATGAAGATACACAGAGTCCTCAAAAGATAAGCCGCAATGAAAATGCACAGAATCCACAAGATGTAAACCAGAATGACAGCAAGCAAAGACCTCAAAAGATACCTACAGAGAAAACAAATTGGATTTTATCGATTTTTGGATATTATAAGAGCAAAGGAGGTATGGTTAACTTTACAATCATTAAAAGATGAAAATCTGTTATGTCTATTTGCTATTGCTGTCTTTGTATGTTTATTGTTTACCTCTTTCTCTTTGCTTGGAGTTCATAGTTACTTTCAAGGTTTTAGATTGCCTTGGAACGGTTTAGATGAAAGCCTTGACCATCTTGGCTATCACCATCTTATCATTCTTACTAAGAGTGGTCTATTTGTGCTTGATATGGAATATTAGAATATCCACCTGTTCAAGCTGGTCATGCTGTATCAGTGCAAAGTGCTGCAGTGCCAACCCCATCAGTTATCAACGGTGAACATATAGATGCGACAGCTATAAAACTCAAAGAACCTGGAATAAGTGACATATTTTCTTCGACAGACAGCTCTCTACTTGGCAAGCTGAAAGGTGAATCTACTGTGCAGAAGCCAGATGCTGACTTGTTTCAGAGAAATATTGGTATGTGCATGTTTGGGTGTATTTTACTGCTAAACCATCCTTTTCACATTTGATTTTAACTCCTTAAATTGTTTCTTTTAAACTGGAAAAGGATTGATTTCTCACTTGTATCGACTCATATACTTGATTGTCGTGGTGCAATGTATTGCATGTTAGATTCGCTGAAGTTTCTAATTTTCTGCATCTTCTGCCATTGCAATATGAAGCAGGTGAGAATGACATAAAGGATATTGAAACTGGGTTACTCGAGCCATTATTACATCCCAGTGTGGAAGTGCCACCTTCGTCTCAAACAATAACAGAAACTGAATATAGAGGTACTGATGCTGGTGAAGTTCGTGAATGGGAAATTCTGAAAAGTATCGTCTATGGTGGATTAATTGAATCAATCACAAGTTTAGGGGTTGTGTCTTCTGCAGCCGGTGCTGGTGCCGGTACATGTAAGTTTTCTCTCTTTTTCCCCTCTCCAGATTATATCAAATAGTTCGAGTAGATGCATGTTTTGTCATATTCTCTCATCCCTTATCATCACATATATATATAATGTAGAATATTTCCTTGCATGGAACATACTAGACCCAGTTTTTGCTTTGATATTGCAGTGAATGTTTTGGCTTTGGGAGTGGCAAATCTGATTGGAGGACTTATCGTCATTTGTCATAATGTGAGTATTTTTTCCCTTATGAATAACATTCCTTGTTTACAATGATGCTTGATAAAAGTTGTCTATTAATATGTACATTGTAATCTGTAATAAATGCCTTTTAATTAATATATTGTTCTGCAAATCTCCTTTCACTTATAACTTTACAGCTTAGGGAACTGAAAAATGACCAACCTCGAGCTTCTGATGTTGAGGAAGATCGGTACCAAGTGCTGTTAGGACGGAGACAGAATTTCAAACTGCATGCATTTGTAGCTATTTTATCATTCCTCATATTTGGCTTGGTTCCTCCTGTCGTCTATGGCTTCTCGTTTCGCAATAGCGATGATAAAGACTTCAAGCTAGCAGCAATGGCCGGTGCTTCTCTAATATGCATCATTTTGCTTGCACTAGGGAAAGGTCATGTTAGAAAACCAAACCGAGCTTATTTCCGAACTGTATTTTATTACGTCAGCCTTGGGATAACGGCGTCTGGCATCTCATACGTAGTTGGTCAACTGTTGAAAAAACTCGCCGAGCAGCTCGGTTTGTTTGACTCGAGTTCAACTGTCAGCATGCCGTTTTTGGAGACGATACCAATGGAGATGGGAAGGGCATCCTATTGAAAGTTATGGGATTGGATTCCGAAGGAATTTTGAAGAGAATGATGGCATGAGAGCATCAATTCTCAGTGAGTCACATAGCATGTTTTTAGCTTTTTTCTTTTTTGTTGGTACATTTTATATTCTCTTCAGCGACTTGCATTTTTAGCTTTGTGGCGACGAACAAACTTATTGAAGAAATAAGTAAAATTTCCCGAAAGTTCTTCACGCCATTTTTTGCACTCTATTTTTTTTGGTAACATGGCTTATATTATTCGTTAATAAATTATAATAAATACTTATTTTTCTTTTAATTTGCTATTAGGTCCTTTTAAATTTGGGTACAATAGACTGATATAATAACTCTTAAATTTTAAAATACATTTTCATTTCTTTTTTAACAGTTAATGTTTTTACACGGCATCACGCATTTCACTTTCAGTGATTTATAATATAAGTTTTTCTTATATTTCTAATAAAGTTATATATTAGAAAAATTTATTGACATACATATTGTTGTCGAGGGAGTGAGTTCGAATGCGTTGAAATGTATTTTACTTCTATTAATATACTGAAGAGTAGTAATTTTAGATATTTTATAAAAAAATAGATATGAAATTATTAAAAATTTTATTTGATTAAAATCGATCAAATCTTTTCCTTATCTTCGGATAAATAGGCACGCATTCCCGTAAGGATTAAGGACCGTAACGTCCCAATCTCTGTACAGCCAAACACTAAAAAATTAAATGTTTAATATATAATCTGGTATTTGAGTTTTTGACATTTTTTTTAATATGGTACATATAATTTTTTAATCAATGTGGTACTTATATTTGACAAAAGTTACACGTATTGATACTTGGAGATAATGATGTTAATTTTTAATATTTAATTAGGGTTTTAGAGTTGATTTGATAAAATTTACAATTAACTTTCATTAAATCAACTTTAAAATTTGAATTGAATCACATCCATTAGACCGCATTTGACAAATTAAATACAAATTTAAATAAATTCATAATTGACATTAAATTTATTCTATTATCAAAATCATGATAATTTCAAATTTAATAATATTAGCAAATAATTTTATCAAATTAACTTTAAAACTTGATTAAACAATTTAAAAAGTTAACACTGTTATCTTTGAGTATCAAAATATGTAATTTTATCAAGTATAAGTACCAGGCCAAAAATAACACAAGTATTATGTTAGAAAAAAGTGTTAAGCTCGAGTACCAAATCATATATTAAGCTAAAATGATATCATTTATACCAATAAATTAAATAATAATTTTAAAAATTAAATAAATAAGATACATGATAAATTTGTTTCAATTTTGCTTATGGAAATAAAAATTTTCACTACTAATATATTAAATAAAAGCGTTTACAACCATATAATTAGATAATATGGCAAATGTTTCTCCTACTTTAACCAATGGTCGAGAGTCCTTCCTCGTTTTGAGCATAAAGTAACTTTAAAACTCATTTTCTATAAAATGTAGAAAATAATAAGTACATAAGTGTTACTTATCATTTACTATTAGAATTTTGATTTAGATTTAGATTACGATGAAATATTTAAAATTAAAAATAAAATGTAAAACATTTTTAAAATTTAAAATATACATTTATCAATAATATAATTATATTTAGTAATTAAATTTAAATAATATATTAAATAATTTTAATTTTCAATATTTAATTTTTCAATTTATCACATAACTTAATTAAATTCGATAATTTTAAACAAAATTTAACACTTAGAATTATACCAAATGGATTTCAAATTTAGTAGGGATTGAACAAAAATAAAAAATTTAGAAAAATAAAAAAAATAGTTTCCAGTTGCAGTAAAATTAGTGATATGAAAATTTGAACCATCTTACATTTACTACAATAAAATAGTTTTTTGGTCTAATTTAGGGGCACACATTCCAGACCAGGACAGGCCCTAATTATCCTTTTTACCTACGCAAATTTACTTACAATAAAAAAAGACCAAAGTATAAACAATTTTCACTTTGAACCCAATCGACAACTATGTTTGTCACCATCAATTAGTTTTTATGGCGGCAATCTTTGGCCGGCGACAAGAGTAAGTCAATGGAACCCATTTTCTCCTTCATTATTTGCATGATTTGCGAAGCTGATGGCCTAACAGTCGGCGACTGGTGAAGGCAAAGTCCAGCAATTGAAACCATAGCCTTAGCTTCATCCAAGTCAAATTCTGCACCCAAACGTGGATCCACCAGCTCCGCCACGTCCACCGCCGTCCCAACTTCACTAATGGCTTTTAAATTGGGCGCCATTATCGACGTCAATAATTGTCCCCTTTCGGGACAAAAAGCTTCCATCCCAGTAACAAGCTCTAAAATAATAACACCCAAGCTGTAAACGTCGTTCTTTTTGGAAGCCAACCCGGTTCTCAAGTAATGAGGGTCGGTATAACCCGGTGACCCTATCATCACTTGCTTCGTCGTCCTGGAACACGACGGTGGCATCACCGTCGACGAAAAACCCATCTTCGCCGAACCGAAATCACAGAGCTTACAATTAAAACGCTCGTCCAACAAGATGTTTGAAGCTTTAATATCGCCGTGAATGATTTGGAGGGTACATTTTTCGTGTAAATATTCGATTGCTTGAGCGAGTTGATAAGCTATGGCCGTGCGGGTCTTCCATGGAAGTACTTCGTTATTCCTTTCGTGTAACTTTTCTTGTAAGTTTCCATTAGGAATGTACTCAAACACCATGGCCCCTTCTTCTGAAAAAATATTAAAAAGTTTTCAATTAATCCAAAAAAAAAAAAAGAGACTTGTCCTCTTATCTTTTTGAAGAGTAAAGCAAAAGACTCACGCAACGCACCTAGATCATTGCAGTAACCAAGAAGTTTAACGATGTTGTCGTGTCGGAGCCGGAGCAAAATATCCAGTTCTTGTTTAAACACTTGGTTAAGTCGATCACCGCCGATGTGGACTTTAACTGCACCTTGTCTTGAATTACCAGACAAGTTAGCCAGGTAGACATTGCTAAACCCTCCTTGACCAATCACAAGTGAGAAATCTTCAGTAACATTCTTAATCTCATCCCAACTGAATTTCCTAACAAACCCTTCACCGCCGCCGCCGCCGCCGACCGAATCTTTTCCCTTGCTTTCGGTTTCTTCAGGTTGAGCGGCTGATGTGGGTTTACTTCGTCGGAGTTTCCTGAGTTTAAGGAATCTGAACAAGAACCCCATGGCAAACAACAAGGCTAGAACCAAGACAAGAGAAACGGTGATGAGGATGTCGATTTGAGGGTGAGAGTGGGGTTGGGTTGTTTTAAAAGAGGGTGTGGGTGGGTCAGTGCCGGAAGTGTGGGGAAGAGTGGAAGCGACGCAGAAAGTGAGTGGAGAAGATGAAAGGAACAATGGTAGTAATAAGAAAATGGATGGGAAGAGACAAGAACGGTAGTACCAGCAGACAAAATTTGGAACACATAAAATCCATGTCCTTATAACCTTAGATTTGTCAGTAGTCAAAGATGTAGCCATGGAGACGTGCACAATCCGACAAAGCTCGATCTAATATTCCGATCTAGGACGAGGGAAAGAGAAGAGAAAGAAACAAAGGATGAAACCCAGAGAGAGGTTCTTCTTTTTCTGCCTAATAAACCATTTGAGTTTGACCGACCGCCTATAAACATATTTTTTTAATTAAAAAAACACAATTTTTTTCCAATATTTTTAAAGATTGAGAATTCCTTTTTCTTTCATTGGTTTAATTTATAATTTCAAAAAGTTAATCTTTTATTTAAACATTTAAATTAAAGTGTTGATTTTGCTAATTTATCGTTTCTTGACATACAATTTAATAATAGCATTTAAAGTTTTTATAGTATTCTTATTATTACTCATAACCCTAAACTATTAAATAGGAAGACGATTTATGTTGAATTTTTTTTATGAGCACAACAACACTATCAACTCAGATTAAGGTAATTAGATTAAATTTTCAAGTATTTATAATTTTTAATTTCTTTTTTACATTATTAATTAAATAATTAAGAAGAAAATGGCATACCAATCAAAGTAGTCAGGATTGCATCGATAGGTATACCGTCTTCTCTACTAAAATTGGTACGTATCGATATCGGTCTATTTTGGTGTACCATTTTAGACTTATCGATATTTTTAAAAAATATTTAATATATTCAAATAAATTAGATTAAATAATTTTAAATATAAAATATTAATTTATTATATAAAATACTCATCAATAAATTTCACAAATAAAATTTCATCATTTAATAAATCTAAAATAAATAAAGAAAAAAACAACCCACACATTAAATAACAAAATTATACACAACATTATTTAAAAAACCTACGATAAAATCACCTCATACTAAATATATAAAATGAAAACTTAATAAAAAGATAAACACAGAGTTATGTTCGAAAGTTTTAGAATTTTTCTTTCTTGAGTTTATTTGTTTTAAATTTTTTTACTAAGTAATTTTCGTTAACCTTAGTTAAAATTAAAGTTTAATATTTAAATTTTAAATTTGTTTAATAAAAAGGCTTTAAAGTTGGTAAGAAATATTTTTTTAGTATTATTTATGCATTAGTCGGTGTGAAATGTTTTAGTCAGCGTTAACTATAGGAATTAAAATTTAAATCGGTGTAAGAAAAAATTTTAGTTATTCTAATTTATTATTCAAACAGCGTCTACCAAGAAATGCAACCAAAACCAATGTACAACCTACTACATTAAGACCAAGGGCTAAAGATGATTCCCGCGTTGCCGCGGATTAAGAATTAAAACGTTAACAAACCAAAATATTCAATCCATTAAAGCAAGATTTATCAAAATATAATTAATTTCTTTTTAAATTAAATGAAAGGATAATTAAATATAGAATAAAAAGAATCTTATATGTTTGTCTAACGGTTAAAGTGTCTATCGTGTTAAGTATAATTTAAATTCAAATCGTACCAATCGTGTTGCTGTATAATTTATAAAAAGAACCTTGTTAAAATGAAATTCAAATAATCATTTAATCTATTAATTCACGTAAAATTAACATTAAATCTTTTATTTTAATTAATTGAAAATGGAAACCAACCCCTCTACTCCGTGTATTGTTGTAATCCTCAATCAGAACAAAACGTGTTCGATTAATAAAATTTTGTACACCTAACCAAAAAAAATCAAATCAAAGCTTGCTTAGGAAAACAACTTTTGAAGGGTTTGTGTTAGACACTATAACTCATTTTTCATGTGTGTATGTATGTGTGTCTATGTTTTTTCTTTTTTCTTTTTCATTTAATTGGTATTTTAAACTCAAACTTGTTGAAAAAAATTAACTATAAATGTTGTTCATGCTTGGTTATTGTGTCGTATGATATAAAATAATAGAATCAATGTTAAATCAGTTGTTACGAAAATTAATTTAATCAAAGATTTCACATAAGTGTCCTTATCAATCTAACAACCCAAGCCTTTATTTATTTTTTAAATAATATCATAGTGTACGCATTATTTATGATGTCAATGGTCGCACGGGGGAATTGGTCATATTGTTTTCCCTCAATCATTTGGTTGTTGTCTTTTATAATGAAAACGCAATTAGAAGTCACTATTTTCCCAGCAGCCGTCCATAAGAGCTAATTCCAATAAATGTCCTTTATTTATGATTCCCATTCTAAATTCATCCTTAATTTTCAAAACATTTTAATTACATGTATAAGCTATGACCATTTAGGTCCAGAATCTCTCTTTTTGCTTTGTTTTTAGTAGTTTTAAAAGTTTTTTTTAATTATTTCATTTTAAATTATGTGCATAAGATTTGATGTGTTGTTTAATTGTTAAATTGAAGATTTTAATGATGGAAGGACTTAATTCATGTAACCTTAATAATTTTAAGATGTAATTAAAATGTTTTTGAAGTTCGGGGGTAAATTTAAAATAAAGGTTGTAGTTTGAGAATGCTAAATGCAATTAACAACTTCTTCTTTTTTTTGGACAAATCACCACTTTAAAAATTCTTATAATTATTAAACATATTAGGTACCAGCAAGTGTTGGGTGTAATGGTAAGATACATTGCACTCTCAATGAGAAAATACAATTTCAAACTTTAGAGACAACATTACTAAAAATAACAACCTCGAACATAAACAATAAAAAATATTTTTAAGAAAAACATACTAATAAAAATAAGTATTAATCGTTGCAAGATTCAAATATGGTATAAAGCTCATAATAAAAATGACATTTATTTTGAAAATAAAAAGAGAGCATAAAATAAAATAATGGATAATTTAATAACAAAAATTTCGTCAATCAATGATTACCATGTTCAATTTATTCCATAACAATATCATATAATTTTATTAAAAGTAATTGGTTGGATAAAAAGAAGGATAAACTATAAAAATAGTCACTTTTGTTTGTTTTATATTATATTTTAGTTGTTTACGTTTTAGTCACTTACGTTATTGTTTTGTTACTAAATAGTCACTCTACCATTAAACTCCCTAACGTAGTCCTACGTGGCAGTCTAAATGGATTTTAAATACCAACTTGGATGTCCAGTTTCTGGGATGAAAATAGGTTTTTAATTTGGACTGCTACGTAGGACATCCAAGTTAACATTTAAAACCCATTTGAACTGTCACATAGAACCGTTATTAGGGAGGTAACGAAGCTTAACAGTAGATTGACCACTTCATAACAAAACGATAACATAAATGACTAAAACGTAACATTTCAAACATAAGTAAATAAAATATAATTTGAGGCAAATAAAAGTGACTATTTTATAATTTACCTTAAAGAGAAACATATGATAGAAACCTAATAAAATGGTTGAAATATTTCAAAAAAGCAATAACATGGTTGAAAAAGTTACTCTCTATCTCAATTCTCAAGCATTTATTTTCTCCCTTTTAAATTAAAGAAAATTATTCCTTCCTGTTTAAATTTAAAAAAATGTAATAAGCCTTTTTTTTTTCTTTAAAAAAGAAGCAAAAAGATAAAAGCTCTCTATTAAAATAATATTATCACAAATAAAGTTAAACCTTGAATTGTTCAAATTAAAATATCGCTTATGTATTTTGATGGTGACCTAATACCATACACTTCCGAAAGGCGCAATACGGCAACGTTTACGTTTACCAACCAAATCCCTACGAAGAGATAGCTGTTTGGCTTCCCACTATCCTATAAGACCACCAACAGACAATAAATAAGGCAGGGCGCAAGGGACCCTTTTCTTTATAATTCCCCCATTTACTTGAAAATGTTCAATGTACGTAATTAATAATAATTAATTTAGAAATTATCCCCAAATCCATGGGATAGCTCCATTTAGAAATAAAAGACGTCGATGGGATTTTGCTAATATAACGAAAGGTCGAGGTTCTACGAATTTAGATACCTCGATTAAAATCGTAACACCCATAAATATTATATCTAAATTATCTCATATTATTTTAAATTTAAGATTGATCATGTCACCATCATTCCCGGTGTTCATCTTTATTGCTTAAGTTTTGTTGTTGTTTTCCTTTTAATTGTGGATAATTAAGCATATGAATATGAGCACTTAGTTTCTCCATGATGTTCTGCTAATCATTGTCTTTTAAATGTTCCATTGTGGATTTAGGTGGTTAAGTGTTTTCTTAAACAGTATGATATTGCTATTATCATTTTGCATTAATCCAGTGATGCGCATCACTCTAATTGGACTACGATATTGTTCCATTATTTCATTTTATTATTTGTGTTTTTACGCAATTAAAGTTTATCATATCAAAAGTGTATCTTAACCCTCTACTATAAAAAGAAAATTAGTCCTTACATGTTAATTTTAACTTTATTGTTAATGAAGTGACATGACTTAACCGTAACTAACTCGATAGTAAATTAATGATTAAAATCAATTAAAAAGCTAAGCAACAGTTTTGATTCAAAATATTCTGTTTTCGATTCAAATTTTTATACATAATTGTTTGTACTTTGGCAATCATTTGTTAAACCATGTTATATAATTAATGGTAAAATTAACGTGCAATGAATAAAATATCGTTATTTCAAACGTAGAAGGACTAGAATGAATTTTATAATATTATATAAGTACTTGTATTAAACTTTAATCATTCTTATGTTGTTTTAACTTGCAATTATCTAGGTAATTCAAAATTTAATTAGAATTATTTTTATTGAAATATATAAAGTTAAAGGTGTCGGCCCATTAAAATATTAGGTCGTTTGATCCTGATGACAAGCGTTTAAGCTTAGATTTTCTTCTTTGGGTCTCGGCCCATTAATATTAGGCTATGGTTTACCATATAGATCGTGTATAATCGAGATCATCTAGCAAGAAATTTAACATTCAGTCCAACAACTTCTTATTTAGTAATAAGAGTAAAATATAAAATTCTGGGTTGAAACAAAAAAAGAAAACCAACATTTAGATTTGTGCAAAAAAAGAAGAAGATAGAAGTAATGACTTGGAGAAAAAAATTGTCATTCAACTTGTTAAATTATTTTATAAAAGTAACCCATTTGAAACCGCATTCCATTCTCAAATTAATTGGATTTGTAAAATTTAAAATATACCAATCGAATACTAATTTAATTGATATGGTTGCTATTACAGTATCAATTCTCTCTGTAACAATCACATGTTATAATAGCATTTCGTTATAACACTTAAGTTTCTAGAAAAACCAGTTTTTTATGTTTTATTTTAACATCCATAATTATGAAGTGTGTTCTTTATTAAATTGGTTTTCTATAACAACATATGCTCTAAAATTTTAAGTAAAATTATAGTTATTATTTATTAAATAAAAATTATCTTAATTAAAATATTATTTCAATAAAATGGTTAAATTTCATGTGAAGAAATATATTAATCATATTTCATTAATTGAAAACAATCTACAATCAGTGAAATTAAAGATATCAATTCAAGAAACTATTAAGTTCTCTAATTAAATATTTTACCATGAATTTGGAAACTTATAAATTAATTACTTGACTTTACTAATTCACTATAAATTAATTAATTTAATTTGATAACTCATATTCATTAATTAAACTTATTAGATTTATGAACTTTATAATTAATCACGTGAAAGAACGTAAAATAAAATATGCATAAAAGCAATAATACATGCGCATGATATGCATCTTTGAATTTTGTTGATTTGATTCTTACTTCTTCTTTTTAACATAATTCTTACATTCTTTATTTGATGAAGATTCACGAAATGAATTCTATAATAAACTGACTACGATTATCTTTTTATTATGCCATTATATGTGTATAACAACTACATTTTTTATAATAGGTAAAATCTGAACAAATAAATGAAACTGTTAGAGAAAATTTTTTTTGAAGGACAAGGATTGAAATCTGCTTTAATGAACGATAAAAGATTGGATTAATGAAATAAAAACAAACTCATTATTACTTGTTTTTTAATAAATTATTTTTCAAATCTAATTAAGTTTTATAAGAGAGACAAGTAACATTTTAGGATAGGGCTGGCAGACTTGCGGGCCTTGTCATAAAAGATGATGGGCTTTGGAACCATGCATATATATTAGGGCTTTGGGCGACACAATCCCTAGCACGTGACTCTACCGAGAAAAGGAGTAAAAGGCCACGGGGAGCAGCACTGACCACTGACTCAGCCTCATGCTTCAGTAAGTTTATCTTTTCTATTTTTTTTGTTTGGGTAAATTCCAGTTCCAGTCATTTAATTATGTGAAGGTTATGAAATAATCCCCAAAATTTTCTTTGTTAATTCGAAGTAGTTTTTGTGACACAAGCTGTGTGTTTGGAAGGAGTGCTTAAGGGAGTGAACACCTTGTTCAAGTGCTGCGATAAATAGAAATAAAATAAGAACACAAACGGAGCCTAGTTCAATGAGATATAATCTATCTTGAACACTTACGACAAGTCCTGAATTTATCACCCGTGGCAATTTCTTCACTTTTGCACTTTTAAGATGGATACTTTCACCACTAAATTTACCCCATGAACTTGACAAGTAAAATTACAACACAAAATGTTTTACCATCAAAATGCAGTCATAAAATGAAGTTCATCACAAAAACAATTAATGCTCTATATACATTTTCAAAACATTATCTATTGATTATATAGAATATTTCAAGACTTGCTAACATAAGAGGATTTATCACAATACCTATAAAGCAATAATAAAAAAAGATCTATCACAGCCCGTATAAAATAACAATAAGATAACATCTATCACAATCAATATTAAACAACAATAAAATAAGTTGAATATAATAAAATAATAATAAACAAGCTAAATATGGATTCTTGGCAGCTAAGAATGTAACGTTTCAATTCAATCCAATATCCACAATTCAAGAGATTAGATAAGGGTGATATATTTTTTTTCTGATCGGGCCCAAAATGGACTTTAGCTCAATAGGAAATATATTTTTTTTCTCAGCAAATATACAAAATTTGATTTAAAAAGACATATATCTCGATTTTATTTGATTCCAAACAATTTGATTTAATTACTCATTATTTAGAGATATTTTCAAATCGAATCAAATCAATTTGAATAAAATAAAATCATATTGTTTGGAATCAAATAAAATCAAGATATATGTCTTTTTAAATCAAATTTTGTATATTTGCTGAGAAAAAAAAAATATTTCCTATTGAGCTAAAGTCCATTTTGGGCCTGATCAGAAAAAAATATATCTCGTCCTAGTTATACATCCAAGTTAGTATTTAAAATCCATTTGGATTGCCACGTAAAATTGTCGTTAGGGAGGTAACAGAGCTTAACGGTAGAGTGACCACTTTGTAACAAAACGATAATGGAAATGACTAAAGCGTAGCATTTCAAACATAAATGACTAAGATATAATCTGAGGCAAACAAAAGTGACTATTTTTATAGTTTACCCATATTTTTTTATATAATTCACGCATTTTATTTCTATAAAAATCAGAGTCAAATCATGGGAAAATTTACATGTGAGCATAAAATTAACAGCGGAATTTGCATTCCGTAAGGAAATATTTCATTTTCATGGGGAAAAAAAGAAGAGCAAATTGCAAAATTTTCCGATCAAAGCATGCAAAATGCATATAAATATATTGAAGGGATTTCTAGTACTGTATTGCTCTAAATGCTCGACTTTAGTATGGATTATTTTATTAATAAAATGGAATTTACGAATATTAAAAAATCTATGGGATAATGATAAAATTTATCCTTGTACTTTAATAAATCTTTCAATGTGGCACCTCTATTTCTAAAATGTTCGATCTTGAATTCCGTCTATTAAACTAGTACCTCACTCTAACGGTGCTAAAATCTTATTTCATTTGGCATGCGATACTAGGTCAAGTATTAAGCCTCTTCTTTGCATGACATGTGAGATTTTATTAGGTCCACTCAAGTGATTTAATCGTTACCTGGTTGTCAGATCCAACAATCCAATCGTCGTTTGGCTAAGAAATCTTTACATACACATGTTAAGACTTTGGGGGTGATAGAAAGCATTATAAGAAGTATGTTGAATGATTGAAAGAGGAGGCAAGCTAGTAACCTAACAACCTAGCTTTCAAGAAACGAAATTGTAAAGAGACAATAAAGATAGTTGAATGGTAGAAGAGAAAAGATGTATGATAATAACAAGGTTGAATCGTAGAAGAAGAAGAAAAAATGGAAGAAAATGAGAAGCAAGGAATCTCTAATGGAACTACTGATTGGTAAGAGCAGTTTCTTTGTTATTTTCATCTATAAATGCACCAAATAGACAAGGTTTAAGAATAAGCTCAAATAATAATATCAGAAAGACATCCTTTCTTTCATTATTTCTTCAAAAATTCATTATCATGGATGAATTCTCACATGAGGACACTTTATCTATAAATATCCCCTCTTTCGTCATAAGAGACAATACCTTTTTTTTATGCCAAAAACACTGCTCAACTGTCTCAAATAAGTCTGACTTTCTGCATTATCACTTCTCTTCGCCATGTGATCTGTTGTTCTCTCATTCTTTGCCTCAATAGTAACAAATTTAAAACCATTGCTTTACTAGGATTAAATTAATGAAAAAGAACTAAAAATACTCTTGAATAACAAAATAAGGAAACCCATATGTTAATTTCCTACCTAAAGAAAGACAGGCCTAAAAAAAAAACAGTACCTTTGAAGGTCCTTACATGCTTAGCTAAAAATATGGTTAAATGGTTCAAACATAAAATATAATGATAATACCATAAATGGACCATTTCGAAACATTAACAAGTTCTTAAGAGATTTTTCTCGAAATCAAAGCAAGTAGCGAGAAGTAGAGGAAAGGGGAGAGACGTTGCGGGGAACAATGACGGGAGAGCAAAATTGATAAGAAAAGGAATGATTTTGTTTTTAATTTTTATATTTTTCTTTTTCAAAAAAATGATAAATATATGTAAGGTATAAATGCTGAGTGTTGTTTTTTATAATTAAAATTGGATCGATATAATATGTAAATATTAATAGTTAAATTTACTATTATATTAATTAAAAGCAAGTCATGTTTCAAAATATGGATTGAGTTATAAAATAGATAAAATTGAGAAGATGAACAAACATTTCATAATTATATAATTTAAAAAATATTAATAATTGAGGGACTATTTATGTAATTTGTTTTTCGATAAATTAGGCCATTAGATACTTAGTAATTTACACTTTAGTCACTTAATTTAAAAAAATTACAAAATGATTCTTGAACTATTAAGATTTTTATTTAAGTATGAGGATTGTTATGTTTTTCTTTTTAAAGTTTGATTGGTAAGTTTCAAGTAACGATTTGATGATTAGTACGATAGAACAATACCCACTAACAAATAGATAAATATACCTTAGGTTAAAGTCAATATGACGATCGACATTGAAAACGGGATAAGGAAAAAGTCTTTCAGAGTTTGGTTAATAGATTTGTGACGTTTAAGATTGTTTCATAAAAAAAAAAAACTAAACCGTAAAAATGGAGTGAAGTAGAGCTTCCAATGGTGCCAACAATGCAAACAGAGAAAACCATATGATAATAATTTTAACAATTTAATAATTTAAATAGAAACTTTCAAATAATTTAATAATATTTCATATCTTTTTAAAATTAACCAAAATGTAAATTTATAGTAACGTTAGATGTAATTTATTATTTATTATTGAAAAAATCTTTGATAACAAGTAGGATTTAGATGATGACAAATATATTATAAAAAAAATTAAAACACATTATAATTTTTTAACTCTTTTCTCGTGTTAGTACCAAATATATATATATATTTTTTCTATTATAAATCTTAAAGAAAAGTTTAAGAAAAAAAGCTTGTCACAACAACCGAGACCAAACTAGGGTATTGGGGGATATATTGTAGACGCGTGTCTTGGCTGCGGTCAGGGGTGGGGCCCATTTCTCGCAGTTATCCCGTTGAAAAATTCGAATTTGCATGGGTGGGAACTGTTTTTCCCAACTAAGAATTCCGGAAAGAAACCAAGTCCCTCGATATGCTTTGCTAAAGACAAAATGAATCACACAAATTTCTTGTTTACCATTGTACAAGAATTGGTTCTTTGGTAATTACAAATATTTTTATACATAAAAGAGCCAGCTACACCCAGATAAGATCGAGGAAAATAAGCTTGGATTCCAAGAAGAATATTTGGAAAATGATTTCCTATTCCTAAAGAACAACAATGGACAGCCAAACCAACAGAGTGTAAAGCTAAGCAAAGAAGCTTTAACTTCCAGTATAAATTAAAGCTTACAAATACGCAACGGCTCTTTCCTAACTATTTTTTGTTCGACGGTCCATTTCCCTTTGTGCGTTTTTGTTTTTGTTTTTGTTTTCGTTTCAGATTTTCAAATTAGCGTAGAACGGACTCTAATAATTATTTTCAAAAAAAAAAGAGAGAGTAAAGTGCGGAGGAGAGAGAAGAAAACCCTTAATTGGGGATTTGGATTTACCTTTTAGATTCAAGTTCAATTACGCCCCCTTTCAACTGGTCTGCGGCATCTTTTACCAAATCTTAAACCCTTTCAAGTACGTAACACTATTGCTTTCCCGCTGCCGTTTTACTCTTTTTTGGTCTTGCCGTTTTGGATTAGGCGGTGGCGGAAATGAGCGTTGAAGGTGAGGCAACTCAACTTCGCGATGCTGCCTTGCCATAATAATATCTCAGTAACCAATGAACGATCTACACGTCTCCCTCGAAGTCGATGTCGTCGTTGGCGTCAGAGCCGTGCCGGTATTGCCTTCGTTGCGGTTGCCGCGTTGCTTATCTCTACTGTCGCTTGGCTTTCTCTTGTTTTCTCCGGCACTACCACTCATCGGTGGCGTCGTTTGAAGTACTGGGAAGGGAGTCCACATTCCCTTTCAGGTTCCATACCCTGGTCTTCTTTTCCTGATCGGTTACCGATTCCTCCTCTTCCTCCTTGGTTTGATTCGTCGCAAGACACTCCTCGTAACCGCAGTCTCTCTGAGCGTGGAAACGGAAAACGAGAGATTTCGTTAAACGACATCGTATTCGGTATAGCGGGATCCTCGCATCTATGGAAGCGACGGAGAGAGATAGTTCGGCTTTGGTGGCGACCTTTGGAAATGCGAGGTCACATTTGGTTAGAAGAGCAGGTCCCTACAGAAGAAGCCGACGATTCGCTTCCTCCGGTCATGGTTTCTGAGGACATCTCGCGTTTCCGTTATACTAACCCGACGGGCCACCCCTCCGGTCTCCGAATCTCCCGCATTTTAACGGAATCCTTCCGCCTCGGTCTGCCCAATGTCCGGTGGTTTGTTTTGGGAGATGACGACACGGTTTTCAATGTAGACAATTTGGTGGCAGTCTTGAACAAATATGATCATTCGGAGATGATGTACATTGGATCGCCCTCGGAAAGTCACTCCGCTAACGCGTACTTCAGTCACTCCATGGCGTTTGGCGGCGGTGGCATTGCCATCAGTTATCCTCTCGCGGAGGCGCTCTCTAATTTCCACGACGAATGCATTGAGAGGTATCCGAAGCTTTATGGAAGCGATGATCGTCTACACGCCTGCATTACTGAACTCGGTGTTCCTTTAACTAGAGAACATGGTTTTCACCAGGTAATCGGAGGATAAATTTTTAGAAATTCTCCTAATTGATCTACTTAAATATGATAGACTAATTGCTTTACTTGTTTTGATAGTGGGATATTAGAGGAAATGCGCATGGTCTTTTATCTTCTCATCCAATTGCACCATTCATTTCAATTCACCATGTGGAATATGTGGATCCATTTTATCCTGGATTAAGTTCGTTGGACAGTTTAAAGCTTTTTACGAAAGCTATGAAAACTGAACCCAGGAGCTTTCTACAACGATCAATCTGTTACGATCGTGAAAGGCATCTCACCTTTTCGGTTTCTCTTGGTTATGTTGTTCAAGTGTTCCCAAATATCGTGTTACCTCGTGAGCTAGAACGTTCAGAGCATACCTATGTTGCCTGGAATAAATTAGGACATCCCCAAGAATTTGATCACGACACTAGGAAGTCGTACAAATCTGTTTGCAAAAAGCCAGTTCTGTTTTTTCTCAAAGATGTAATGAAAGATGGTAATGCTACATTGGGTTCGTATTCCCGGGCCAAAGCCAAAGATGATCTGAAAAGGAAGGTTTTCTGCTTTCCGCATCCGCCTCCATTGCAGTATGTGCAGAACATCCAGGTTTTAGGGTATCCTCTTGGAAAGAATTGGCATCAGGTGTGCTATATTCTCATACATGTTTTCTAAGTTTTCCCCCCTTTAGGTAGCCTTTTCGGTTTCATGATGCTTTGTATGTACTCTGGCAGGTGCCGCGTCGGTTATGTTGCAAGGTAAACAATACTGGTGATGAAGCCTTTCAGTTGACGGTTGGGCAGTGTGAAAAGGGAGCACTCAGTTCTTTTACTGATTCTCTGTGAATGATTGAGTTATGCTGTTGATTATGTATATTCAGGCTTCAAGATGGGACCTCAAGCTATCTTGTGCATTATGCCTTTTAGCTGCATTGAAGTTTTGGGCTGTGCCTTGAGATCAACATTTGGCTTTTTTCTTATTTCTTACCTCCTATATCAACTATTGGAGTGGTTTGTTGTACACACTACACAGTTGATAGAGTTGAAGATTTAGGTTGCAACTTCAACTCAGTCATTCAATTCTTGCCTTCATTTTTGTTCAGAAGGTAATTCATCCTATACTGATAGCTAACATTGTGAGCTTGTTGATGTAGTGAAACTGGTAGTTATTTGTGGATAACAAAGATTAAAGTAGTTAATTTTATTTCCAGTGTGCCTCAAGATCCTCGGTGTTGTGTACAACTTCATTAATTTTTATTGTTTTTGGTTGAACTTGCATGAATTGAAAAGAGTTGTTAGTCTGGAATAAACCTAATCGCCCCATCTAGGTGATTGGTCTTGTAAACTAATTATGATGGCAGAATGACTAGCTCTGAAAGTGAGGAATATTCCATTCAAAATGATCAATCTTATACCAAAACAGAATGAACAAAATTTATCAGTAAAATAGTTTTGATTTCCTTGTCTATTTTAAATTGTACGCTTATGGATCTCGAGCTCGACTTTGCTAAGAGCATTCTCTGTTTGTGGTTAGCTGCACATCTCTGTTAAGTTACTCCTAGTTTACCATTTAAGGCAATTGTATTGAACTAATACTTAGGTATATCCTATGAGCTTTTTGTCTCTCCACCAAGCAATTCCTTTCCTTTCTCTATTTCCATTGTTTATTGTTTTACCATGACCAGATATTTCCATTTTATTTTATATCGCTGTTGCAGTGCTTTTTCAAATATGAATTCTGCATTGCTAGTATTTGGACTGTGAAATCCTAGATTCTGTTAATTTCTTCGTTATCGTATTACGAAGTTGCATGTTGAGAGGAGGTTAAGAAAGGTACAAAAAAGTGTTTTTAAATTAAAATTGGAAATATGTAGCAACTAGGATCAGGGCATTCTATATACTCGTCATTTATCAAGGTGAGCCTTTTAGTTGATCATGATTGATTCTATGTGACTGAACTAATGCTTCGTTTACTTGAATTACATATCATATCCATAGTTGCATAATCCCTAGCCCTGTGGTTGCATATTGAGAGGAGGTTAAGAAAGGTAGAAAAATATGATTCGTGAACCATCTTAACTTTTTAAGCTGCGCATGTATGATTTCTGTGGATCTATTTGTTTGCCTTTTCTTCTAGTGATGTCAAGTTCTCTTTTAAAGACATTCCACTTGATCTACTATTTTCTTCTAGTGCTGTGTGATTTTCAAAACTGTAAGAAACATTTTTCCATTTCACTTTTCTATTTTCTCAATCAACGGTTGTTATAAATAGTTGAAATGAGGACCATGGGTGGAAATGAAACTGCAATGTCTATCACTAATATTATGCCATGAAATGTACACCAACGGACAATCAGTTTCTCTGTGCTGAGATCATCTTGCTTGGTACAACGCATTCCTTTTTCACTATTTTCTTCTAGTGCTGTGTGATTTTCAAAACTGTAAGAAACATTTTTCCATTTCACTTTTCTATTTTCACTGCAGTTCTATACTTTCCTGTGGTCTGTGATATGCATGATCTGGCATTCTAATGAAAGAAACCTTTTGAAAATGTGGCATTAGTCAAAATATTCTCCTTTTTCCTGTATCTTTTTTTCTTTGTATTATATATCTCGTTGATACACTGTTTGGTTGAAAAACAAGATTAGCATATACAATATATGAAGGTAATAGAACAAGTATAGCATATTATCGACCTTACTGCATCAACCCCTCTAAACAGTAGGAGTTTATCCTTCTCAGATTAGTAACTCTATCAAAGTTAACTGATGGTGACGACTTGTGTGTGTGAAGATGGGTGAAACTAGGATTTAAGAAGTCAAGCTATCTAATCATTGCACTCGATCGCACATTTGTGAAACTATAGGTGTGTAACTTGGTCACTAGCTAGAAACACTAACAACTGCATATTAGATGCACCCTGTTATGTTTGTCTCTTGGATCATAGTTCCTTATGCTTTTGTTATGAACATTTTAGGACATGCTGAGAATTTTGATTGCATCAAAATAGGATTTTTTTATTTTATTTCCTTGTTAGAAAGAAATATGCCTGTTTTTGATCTTATGGTGACTAAAAGGAGCGAGTCTTTGATAGCTAGGATTGCATTTCTCACCTTTATTTTAAGGAAAAGATTGAGTTTGACTCACTGTATCTGCTACTTCTCTTTGTCAATGCATATAGAAGGCAGAAAATTTTGGAAAAAGATAGAAGTATAGAAATATTAGTTATTGTAAGGAAAGCTCTGATATCCTATGTTGCTTCGACTCTTTTTTTTTTTTTTTAAATACATTTTTGCACTCATTCCCAACACATGCAGACACATAGGTACAGGAATTTAAACTTGTATGTAAAACATACTTGCATCCGATATTCACACCCGTACTTGACATCTGAAATTTTCTGATCTTAACCAACCCTTGAAAACATTCTTTCAATGACCCCCCCCCCGGAAAGAATTGTACCCTCCATTTTACAGAAGTCACAGGGAAGCAGCCATTATAAAGGTGTACTTTTAGCTGATATCATTTCCTTTAAACACTTGTTAGATCCTCTGGAGGAAGTGTTCCAATATTCCTTCCTCTCCACATTCCACCAAGGTATCAAATTTTCTTTGAAACATAACTTGGTTTGACATATGGTCCTACTACTCTGCCTGTAAATGTTGACTTCAAAAGTTGTTGCTTAACGTTGAGGCAATTATTTAAAATTTGGGATTTTTGACCAAAGGAACCGCCCATCTCATTTCTTTCCCGGTTGCCAAATATTACTATGATTGATTTAAATTTCAAGTGTTTTTTCTTCCTTTTGCTTATTATTACTATCACGCGGTTATCTATTGGCCAACCATGTGATTATCATGGAATGAAAATAACCCCCCCCCTTGCCCCCCTTTTTTTGAAAAATATGAAAAATAAGATAAATATATATATTTATAGTTGGTACTTGGTATATACACTGACAAGTCAAATATTATTTTTATTGTATAGCATAAATATATAAAAAAATATTTGGTACATTATCTCGTAAAATCAAAATTCAACAAAATTAATGTTTACTGTTTAAAAATATTATTTATTATTTAATATACTTTTTAGAAAGCATTTTATGATTTTATAAATAAAATATTTTATTCGGAGTTGAAATATAATTATAAATTTTAAAAATAATAAATGTTAACTCTATTATAATTTAATTTTATTTGAGTTTTAATAATTAATGATTAAATTGATTTTTTTAATAATAGAAGATTTAATTTACTGCGGTGCATATAATTTATTCAAAATTTCATAATTAAGTAATTATTTTATTCAAATAAATAATATGTGACTAATAATAATAGATGTAATTTTAAAAGTGAAATTCATAAATATGTTACTGATTTTTTTCCGTTGTGTGGTTTATAATTGCGTTTGAGACGTTGAAAGCACTCACACTGTTTACAGTTCACGCCACCTTTTGATGTTTAAAGTATTAGTGACATGCACCTTGGTTTTTATGATATTTATTTTTTTGCCATACCATTTTTTTTTAAACTGTTGCTTTCTTTAAACTTGTTTCAATACCTTACAAAATTCCCACTAATGGTTTTATCTTTCTCTTTCAACAAAAAAGAAAAATAAAAAAAAGAGGAGGAAATTTTAGTGCAATTATTCTAAATTCCCAACTGACTATTTCAACCCTACCTTGTATCAGAGAGCCAATGGCTAGGGAAAATACCTGTTTTCAAGTGGCGGGCCAAAGTCAAAAGTTTTTTTCAACATTAAGTTATATATTTTTAAGAGAGTTAAAATATAATACTTTTTTAATGGATTGATATATGTATTTATAGTTTTAAAAATATGAGATCAAAATTTTATCATTTTAGAGAGGTCAAATTATTATTTTATTATTTATTTACTTAAAATTTTATAAATCTTGTAAAATACAATTTTTATTTTAAGGAGGTAAAGGACATATAAGTCAGACGAGGCAACATAACGATTTAATTAAAAAAGTTTAGATTTAAATTTAGTAAGATATGAATGGGATAAACTTATTTATCAGTTTATATATTAACAAAATATTAGAAACATATTTGATATTAATGATTATATGTTTTTATGATTAAATTTAAATTTAAATTGAGATATTTCTAATTATTTAAATCAAATTCGAGCAACACCTAACTGTTTGAGATGAAATTTTTTTCACCTGAACTTATCTGAATGGAATTGAAACTCCAATCCATGAATAAATCTAGGGTGTATTTGGAAAATCACCAATTAACTCGATTTGAGTGTAATTACTTGTAATTATATGTTCGTGGTATATTCTTTGGCAACCATTGTAATTAGTTGAAAAACTTCAATTACGCTTTCCAATTAATAGCGGTTAGAGTAAGAATTGAAGTAATTATGCAAATAATTACAAATAATAATACTTAAATCCAATTGCCCTATATTTTTTCAAACATGACGTACATGATTTAAGGGTCTGTTTGATTGAAGGAATTGATTTTCCGGAAAATCATTTCCAACTTTTCCAGCGTTTGATTGGCAGAAAACATTTTCCATTTGGAAAATGAACTCCAAAACAAGGGAAAATGAGTTACATTTAGGAAAATGTCTTACCCTTTCAATTTCAGTAAGACATTTTGGTGCTCTCCTCTCTATCGCCTCCTTCATTCCTTCCTTCATTTCCGTAGAAAATTGCTTCATTTATCGATTTTCCAAGAACTTGTTTTTTAATTATTCAATACTTGTTTTTTAACACAATTACAAACAATTTATTTGATATTAGTTTTTTCAATTTATAACGATTAATATTGTAGCTTAATAATTGAGTATTATTATAAATAAATCATTGCAATACATGTAAAAATAATTTAAAATATAAAATTTATTAATATATATCAATATATGTAAAAACAATTTTTCGGAAAATATTTCAGAAATCTTCCAAACAATGAAAATATTTTACAGATTCAATCAAACACCGTAAAATATTTTCCAAGAAATCATTTTACGAGAAAAGTAAAACATTTTCCGAAATCATTTTACGGAAAATATTTTCTGGCAATCAAACAGACCCTAAATAAAACTTATTTTTATACAATAATAGTATTTTAATTTTAAGACATGTTTTTATTTTCAGAATATAATTATTAGTTATTTTACTGATATTATTTAAATAATCTAAAAATTTTAATGACGACAAATAATTTACTATACATTTTAACTAAATCAAATAATATTTATGATTAAATGATACATATAGTTTTTAACCCGAAAAATATGAAATGCTCGAATAACTAAATTATATAGAATATTTATTTTTGTTGCTAGTTTATTATAATTGAATGCTTTCTTCTACTAATGTATTATGTACGATGATTTAACCGATTTAATTCAATTGTAGAAAAAAATAAAAAATTATATTTTCATTGTTGAAGCACATTAGTAGTTTTATAATTGTATTTAGTGTGGGTTTGGATGGGCGATTGGGTGCGGTGCGGTGTGTTTAGCTTACTTTTTGTCTCACGCTACAGTATCGCTACAGTATCTAGTCTCACCGCCACCGCTGTTTTTACACTAACCACAAGTAAACGCACCGCCCATCAAAACTCACCCTTAATTTCTTCAGTGGCTGGCAAGAAGTTACTAGAAGAAATCAACAGTCTACATTTGGAACACATTTGATTTCACATTGCTTTCAGGCTATCCCTAATTTAAACAATAAAAATAATAATTAAAAAAAGAAAAGAAAAGGGAGACACCATCTGATTCAGATGTACTGGCATCAATAAAACTTTAAATAAAGTCTAAAAAACTCACCACTTCCCACTTGGAATCTATGATATAATAAACCCCTTGAATAAATTACTTCTATACATGTACATATACATTATTTGCAAACTACGGCTACCATTTTAATTAATTTTTTAAGAAAAAAAGTGGACATATACCATTACCAACAAGCAAAGAATAATTATTGTTATTATCATAAATCAGAAACCCAAAGTGTGTACTTTCTTCATCACCTGTCTTTTCTTTGTTTCAGTGTGAGTGGAAATTGAGCTGCAATTTAACTAATGACAAAGAAAGATCAAATTTCAGGGTTTAAATCCCAAATTTTTTTTAAAAAAAATTTAAAATTTTAGTATCTATAATTATTATTTCAATTTATGATTTTTTTTCATAAGAATTTTATATATATGAAATGATTGGGTTAGTGTGAGACGCAAGTAACTACATGTGAAAGTGAAGAATGTGTGAAGGGATGAAAATGAAAAAAAGAAAAAGAAAGAGAGGCGAGGGGCATGTGCGACTGTTTGGGCATAATATAACGGGGGTGGATCAAAGGATTAATTGCAGCCGACTTTCCTCCTAATTTTTTATTTGGTTTTTAAATTTTGAAATATTTTAATTCAATTTCTAAAATTATCGTTTTTTCATTCTCTTAATTCAGTCTTCATCTTTAACCTTAATTATATAATTATTGGTTTGTATAATAATAATTCGTATAATTTTTTTTATAAAAAAAAACTAACATTAAATCTAGAAGTGCACAATGGGTAAAATGGGATAATTTTATGCTTACCCGACTTTGATCCGTACTCCGAACTTTATATACTATTTTCATCTCTGACTAAGAAATGATTTACCCAAACTCATCCTGAAATTCTAAATATTATTTTGTGATATACTAATCTTTAAAACTTTAAATCAAATATATATTATAAAAGTAGACAATATAACAAAATATATAAATATTTTTATAAAATTAAAATATATATATATATATATATAGATTATAGATTATTATAAAATAAAAGAACTAATTTAAATGTATAAAAATAGTTATGAAATTATTATAAGAGTATTTTTGTAAATATATCAGGTAGGTGGGTTAATATCACCTAAATTCGACCTCAAAAATCTTAATAGAAAAACCACATTGCATTATTTCAGAACTCGATTTCTAGAAGAAAAAAAAAAGCTGCCTCTAACAAGTTGGGGTAGATTAGAATTCATTGGGTTCGGTCTTTCTTTTACCATCCCTAAGTCAGAGGCTGGGTCATACATGGTATCAGTACCATATATAGTTGCCCAAGCACTCAACCCAACTTGAAATATGGATTTTAAATTTTACCTTAACTTGACAATATATTTTAAATGACTAACTTAAGCTTATTTTGGTTTGCCCATACTATAATTTTTATTTAATATTTTTAATTATATATTTTACTATCATTATATATGTTTTTATTAAATTTCTAAACATGAACATCTTAACCTACTTTTAATATTTACATTATAATGTAACATAATTAATTTTCATATAAAATTAAAAACGAGTTGGGCTGGATTGTGCTTGGGTTTGAATTTTACTTACTACTCAAGTTTGCCCATACAATGAAAAAATATTTTTTTGCCCGAACCCCTCTTTCGAGTCTAATATTATTCTCCAAACCTTCCCATATTTCTATAATCCTTGAATCAGTCTAATCATATCCAAGCTAGCATTTAACGATAAACCCGATTAGACTGATAGCTTAGCTTAAGGATTTAATTGGACCGTTTTGAAATTTAAGGATGAATTAAAAATCAAAGTCATTGTTTGGGGAGGTATAGTGGAGTTAAGCCGAAAAACGAAAGATGGATGGGTGGTGGGCTAATGGGATTGGCTGGCAGATGGGGGAAAAACGCCACGCACGTTCTTACCTTAGCACCTCATATGTATTGGGGCCTTTGACAGCTGTGTCAATGTGATCCTGTCCTGTACCTTATTATCCTCACTTGTAACTTCATATCAATATATTCAAATTATTACATTATACTCTTCGCTTACTATTTTTATGTAATAAAAAATCTAATTAATTAATTTAAAGAAAAGATAGGTAGCTTAAAGATGGAGATTAGTATCTTACCAGCAAATATTACACAGATATTTGAGGTTCATGTACTTAAAAAAATAAAATGAAACAGAGTGGGAGGCGATCCTTCAGGGTGATTCTTAATATTTTAATTAATAATAAAACCAATGGCCCCAATCACATGCAACTTACTAACACCGGACCCACGCCTTTGTTTAACTAAAGTAAATATTGTCTTTTTATTACCATTTGCCCACAAGGTAGATCTATTGCTTTCCTTCCATTTTTCTTTTTAATTAATTAATTTTTTTAATCAAAATTAAAGTAGCAATTAACCCAAATTTAAAAGCGCAGCACTAACAGAAGCCAAATGAACGTAGAAAGCATGCAGACTCTGCTTTAACAACTTCAAAAACCTAATTTTTCTGTTTTCTTTTTAAAAAAATATTAATTATAAATTCAAAGAAGGGATACTTCGGAGTGTATTATTATTTTAAAATAATACATGAATTAATGAAAAAAAACCTAGAGTAATAATTTTTTTAATTTAATAAAAGACATATTGGGGAGGGCGGGGGGGCAAAAAGTGGTTTTTAACAATTATTAGCTGTTACTCAAAAAAAAAAAAAAAACAATTATTAGCTGCAAAGTGAAAGCGGCTGACAACACAGCTCTCGCCTTTGTTTTATCATTTCATATTTTTTCATCTCACCATCTTTCTTTTCTTTCTTCTTCTTCTTCTTCTTCTTCTTCTTCTTCATATCTTATTCTCCCTCTCTCTTAATCATCATCATCATCATCATCATAATCCTCAAATCTCCATCCATTTTTTTATCTATAATTCTCTCTCTCTCTCCTTCAATCCCCTTTGCTTTATTCTGTGTAAAATTTATGCAGAGGGGTACTGCAGCTGTTTTTGTTGATAATGATTATGCCCTTCTGTTATTTGTTTAATTTTCTCAGAGGAAAAAAAAAAGCTTTTACTTTATAAAGAAATGGAGAAAACAATAAAAATCTAAGCACTAACTCGTAGGAATTCTCTTTCTGGCTTTCAGTCTTTCCAGTTGTCCTTCTCTTTCTCCCTCTCTCTCTTTCAGTTCCTTCTTTCTTTTTCTTTTGATTTATTTTTCAAAAGAACAAAGAATTCTTCAATCGTATTTAACATCAACCCATATTTCACCAAACTTTCTCGAACTTACTGTTTTTGTTTAATTTCTCAATTATTAGTCTCCATTTTCTTTGTTTTTTTTTTCAACATACCCATCACCCCCAAAAAGAACACCACCGATCCCTCCCTCTCGGTGTGCGGGAAGGACGAAATACAATTCAGCTGAATTGTGTACTAACCATTGATGAGGAGGAGGAGAAGAAGATCTTGATACACCATTGATCAAAGAAAATTAAATCGAAAGATCATTGTTCTTCAGCTTTATCGACATCACAATTAAATTATTGAAGGGGAGATGCAGCAGGAAGGTGGTGGTGGTGGTGGTGGAGGAGGAGGAGGAGGGCAGCAATCTCAATACGGTGAGATGACGACTGGTCCTCCAACGACTGGTGCAGTAAGCGAGGCGTCGGAGCAGTTAGTGGAAGCGGCGTCGCCTATAAGCAGTAGACCACCAGCTGGGAATTTAGATGAGTTCATGAGGTTAGCAAGTGTTGGCGGTGGAGACGAATTAGGATTAGGGGACCGACATGGTAGTGGCGGCGGCGGAGGAGCCGGTGTAGCAAGTGGCAATCGGTGGCCACGTCAAGAGACTCTTGCTCTCCTCAAGATTAGATCAGATATGGATGCTACTTTCCGTGATGCCACCGTCAAGGGCCCCCTTTGGGAAGATGTTTCCAGGTAAATTGAATTAACTAAAACCCATAGATCATTTCTTCTTCTTCTTCTCCAATTCAACAACAAATAAAAATCATATAATCATTATCACAGATTCATAACAAGCATTGCTTGCTGCTCCCACTGAAATATTAATGGGAATAGTTATTTTTTTCTCTCTCAATCTGAAATCTGAACTCCAAACAAACAAACGCACGCACGCCCATGGTTTCTATCTGTTTCCATCACGAATCACGAGTTGGGGGCATCTTCTTTCTTACAATTAAGAAATGGCCCAGATCCACTGCAACTACTCTCTAGCCAATCCTATCTTTTCATTTTTCCCCCTTTTTTTAGACATCTTATTCTCCTTTATTTATTATTTACTACTACTGTACCCATCTAAGTGATTTAAATGCCTATCTTATTTTATCACTTTGAAAATCCCGAGAGGAATTCTTTTTTTTCCCCTCTACTTATTAAACTTATCAGTCGCCATGGAAGAAAGGGCCTCCCACACTCTCCCGTTTCACCCCATCAACCATTTTTAATTTTATTCCTTCTTTTCTTTTTTGGGTTTTTTTTTTCAATCAATAATAAAGGTTACCATTGATTATTACTATGGAAAGTATAGATGAGGTCAGTTGGTAACTGTGTGAGAGCATTTTCATATTATATATATAACTTGTTCCATTGAGAGTAGATGAATTATATGAAAAAATAAATAACGACGGGCCTGGTTTTGCAGGAAGCTGGCGGAGCTGGGTTACAAAAGGAGTGCTAAAAAGTGTAGGGAAAAATTCGAGAACGTCCACAAATACTACAAGCGAACGAAAGAAACTCGTGCTGGGCGTCAAGATGGTAAGAGTTATAAGTTTTTCAGCCAGCTAGAGGCGCTTCAAACAACTTCCGGTGCCGCTCCTGCCAACGTGTCAATACCGGTGATTCCTGCTACTGTCGCCGTTACCGCCACCAGCTTGGACGTGGCTCCTGTTTCGGTTGGGATCCCAATGCCTATTTCTTCTGCTGCCAGAATTGTTCCACCTACAACAGCTGTACCAATGTCTTCTTCCTCTTTCTTAGCCATGCCTGGATCTGCTCTTGCTCCAGTACCTGTAGCAGTGCCAGAGCCAGCGACGGCCCCAGCGCCAGCGCCTCCTGCTGCCACCACGGCGGCTCCATTTGGAATTAGCTTCTCTTCTAATAGCTCTACCTTCTCTCAAGGCTTTGACGATGATGAGGAGGACGAAGATGAAGTTGGAGTTGGAGGAGAACCGTCAAGCATGGCTGGCACTAGCCGTAAACGTAAAAGGTCGTCGTCAAGAGGAGGGGGTGGTAGTTCGACGAGGAGGATGATGGAGTTCTTTGAGGGTTTAATGAAACAAGTCATGCAGAAACAAGAAGCCATGCAACAAAGGTTTTTAGAAGCCATGGAGAAGAGGGAGCAAGATAGGACGATAAGAGAAGAAGCTTGGAAAAGACAAGAGATGGCAAGGTTAACTCGTGAACATGAACTCATGGCTCAAGAACGAGCCATTGCTGCTTCAAGGGATGCTGCTATTGTTTCCTTTTTGCAAAAGATTACTGGCCAGACCATACAATTACCCACCACCGCAACTGTTATTGTACCCGCAGCACCACCACCACCTCCACCGACACAACCGACCGTCTCCGTTGTTCCACCAGAGGTCCCTATTGCTCCACCATCGCATCAAACACCGACATTACCACAACAAAAGCAACAAGAACAACAACAGACGCATATATCTCACCATCAACCACCACCACCACAACAGCAGCCACAGGTTGTTCAACAGCAGCAGCAGCTTCAACATATGGAACTTGTGAGGCATCAACAACAGCCCATTACTACAGAAATAGTAATGGCAATCCCGGAACAACAGGTCCCACCACAAGAGATTGGTGGGAGTGGGAGCTTGGCGGAGCCAGCCTCGTCTAGATGGCCTAAAACTGAAGTTCTTGCACTTATAAACCTGAGGAGTGGGCTTGAATCCAGGTACCAAGAAGCTGGGCCTAAAGGTCCTCTTTGGGAAGAAATCTCTGCTGGTATGTCCAGGTTGGGTTACAAGCGAAGCGCCAAACGATGTAAGGAAAAGTGGGAGAACATCAACAAGTACTTCAAAAAGGTCAAAGAAAGCAACAAAAAACGTCCCGAAGATGCCAAAACTTGTCCCTATTTTCACCAGCTCGATGCCCTTTACCGTAAGAAAATACTTGGTGGTGGGACTAGCAGTGGCAGCTTTAGTGACCATAATAGACCCGATGAAGAAACGTCACGGCAGCATCATGACCCCACACTAAGCACGGCAGCACCGCAACCATCCCAAAACGAAAGCGGAGCTACTGCTGATGTGGTGACAAGCAAAGAAGGCTTACCTAGTCATCCCTTTGGAGAAGGATACGGTGGAGCTGCAAAGAAGGTAAATTCATCTTCACATTGTTCATTAATTAATAATTATCATTGCATTTTGATTAGCAATCATTGTATGATGCGTATTGATTAATTGTTGGGTTGGTATTGAAGCCAGGAAGTACCGTGAGGGAGCTGATGGAGGAGCAGAGGGAAGGGTTACACCACCAACAACATCACCATCGAGGACAATCCTTGTTGGTAGATGGGTATGGTAGGATCGATGAACCTGATAGCGATATTATGGATCAGGAGGTTGATGAAGATGACGATGAGGAAGACAACGATGACGATGATGATGAAGAATTGGAAGAAGAACGAAAGATGGGTTATAAGATAGAATTCCAGAGACAGAATTCAAACACTCCCAATGGGGGAGGGAATGGGGCACCCTCCTTTTTCACCATGGTTCAATAACAATGGCAAGCAGTGATCAGTGTTCACCCCATCACAACAAAAAAAAAAAATGTACCATATGTACCCCCGCGAATGCAGAAGCTCAACCAAAATACCCTAACAAATGTGTCCTTTTTCCCCATTTCTCAGTCCTTTACCTCGTATACCCTTTCTTTTCAAACCATTTCATTTCAATAATTCAGTATCACCTTCTTCGTGAATCTCCTCATTGTTTTCAAATTAGCTCCAGTCCCATTAGCTGACATTGGCAGAGACGCAGTTCCGCTTTTGCATTTATTGATTTGTTGGTGAATAAGGAAAATCCCGTTTTCAAAGGAAAAAAAGGGGATCAGAGATTGAATTGAGCAGCGAGAACAAAAACAAAATAAGCTTGGGTAAATTACCAGCAACACCACCAAAAAGAAAAAGGCACAAACAAAGCATAGAGAGAAAGAAAAGATATTAAAAAAAAAAGAAGAAGATATTTTTATACATTTCTCTCTTACTTTGTTTAGTTCAATTTAAGAGTTTCATGTAAGAATATGAGTTTGTTTCCTTCAAAAGTTTCCTAGAAAATTCTTTCTTTTTCCATCAACTCTGTACTGACTTGTTTCTCCTTTGTTATCAAATTCTTGATTTATAATTTTATATCCAGGTGGTAAGGTTTTAGCAGTTTCAGATTTTCTTTTTCTTTTTTGGTTTCTCAAAAGAGAATCTCACAGAACAAGTACCGATGGAATCAGTTAAATAGTTACTACTTATAGGAGAAAGGGTTGTAGTTTTCATCCATCGTCATCAATCCCTTTTTTTCTCCCACTTTTTTCTTCCATAATTTATACATAAAAGTCTTTGCTGTGTCAAGGTATTAAGTGTTCGTCTTCGTGACCATGGAATTCAGTGACTGGTCGCCCCTCGCCACCTTGTCATTTCGCTACTGTGACTGTCAACTAATATTATGCTCGCGTTTTATTAATTTTTTTTATTTTTTAATCGAAAAATCCCTAAATCAAATCCGATATTAATGTTATAGTAACAACTTTAAAATTTATGGTAAATATTTATTTTCTTAATAAACTTATAAAATACGAAAAATTAATTATGGTACTCGAAATGATAAACTCTTCCAGAAATAAAAAAAATTTAAAAAGACAAACGTAACAAACTGAAAGAAACATGACTAACTGTATTGGTATTTGGTAATCATAAATAATTCTTTCCAAAAGAAAATCATAAATTATTTGGGAAATGGGACCACTCGCCGCTGCTCTGTGCTCACCACTCACCAGTCGTTTGAAGAGAAATTACAAATAATAACAGAAAAAGATGTCATTTATAGCCGTTAGATATACATTTCAATCGTATCTATAATATTTGATTGTCAATGAATAATATCATTAAATTAACATAATTAAACATTAAATATATCTATTATAAATAAGTATTAATAAATTTCATATTCAATATCTTGAATAAGGGTTTAGGGTCTAGAGCCTTAACATTTTTATAATTAATTACTATTTAATTATGTTCAAATAAAGTTATTAGTATTTATTTATAAATTCTCTATTATTTTTTATTTTATTTAATGATGATGTGTGATGTCATTATTCATCGATAGTGTATGGAACTTCGATCGACAACGCATCAAATATTCTCGCATATATTAAATTCATTGTTGAATTATTGTTACAAGCTAATCTAATACCAACTTGATTAAATAAATTTATTTTTATATATTTATATTTATATAAAATAATAAAAAATATGGAATTTGAACATAAAATATTATATTTTTCAAGTTTTTAACTTTGCCATTTTAAACTGAATTCTATTTTGTTTCTATGTAATTTCTTTTTTCAACCATAAGTCGATGTCACGCTCTAAGCTTTGGGAATGTTATTTTGTAATTAAAATATGTAATATATTTTAAGAATATTATAGTATTTTCATTTTAAAAAATTAATAAAATATTCATAAGGTACAATTTAAACCCACGCCAATTACATTATAATAAAACCTTAAATTTACCATTTAAGTAAAGCTATTTTTATATGTTTTTATACATTTTAATTTTATTATCCACACTTTATTACCTACATAAGTTGTATATATATTATATTAATAATGTATCTGATTGAGTTGGCGTCACAAGTTAACTTGGCACCGCCTCAAGATTGATGACAATACCATAATAAACAATTTAATATAATATTTTTTTATTTTAATAGTGTACATATTCCAGATGTTATTACTAAATAGTTTCAAACCATACGTTTTATTATTTATTATATATAATTTTTAAATAAAATATATTTATATCCAATTTGTAATTTTCACACTCATATATATATACATATATTAATACGATGTCTAGTATTGTACTGTACATCTCAAAAGGAAAAGGAAATTTCTTTATTATTGGTATTAGTTGCCATTTATTTTATTCTATTTTTGTATTTAGATTTTTCGTCTAATAAAAACAAGTTTCATTATAATTTAAAAAAACTTAGGGTAAATTAACAATATTATTTAATTTGTATCAAACTCAATAAATTAAAGTTTTAAATAATTTAAAAAATTCTAATTTTTTAAGTTTAGATCAACTAGCACTTACCAAAATTAAATTTAAACCTAATTCCTTTTCCAACTAAAACCCCATTTGAAACCCTAATCTACCCCCAAAAACCTCAACATATGCCCCCCCTAACCATGTGCATGTAATTTTACTACCACCACGAACTCCCCCCTCCCACTTGTTTTCATTTTTTTATTTGCTTTTTTTTTTTTTAATTTCCATCTTTATTTATCAACTTACTAGTAATCCTATCATGTGCCTCTGTTTCTATAAAGGAAAGTATTATTATATATAAATAATATTAACATGCAAGTATATGTATGTGTATAGTATTAATGGAAATGCGTGGCCCAGCAGTGCTAAGTGAGTGACCAATAAGAATACGTATATCATGAATTAATAATAATAATCATATGATTATTGATAGAAGCTACAGCGTAACAGTAGTTCCATGTGGGTGTGGGTGCCTTTTTGGTTGGTGATGGTAAAAAGAGAAGGGGAATACACATTGGGCTGACGCCAATGCCAGCAAATATACTCTTTACTCCAACCCGAATTATATAATGAATACGAATAAAAATCGAGAAAATTGGACATAAATATTTATATGGAAAATTTTTTCCGGAAAAGATAAAAAATCACGGGTAAGGATAACTTCATTAAACCGGCAAAAATCGAAAATGGGAGTACAAGTTGGAGAAACAAATAAACCCTAAACTCCGAAATATAAAATTTTCTCGAGATTCTCACAAACCCTCCTAATTCTGTTGTTATTATTCTAAACTATCTAGGGTTGCTAAGAGCCCTATTTATAGGTTGAATTTCTTGTACAAATATGACTAAAACATCCCTCGAATCATTATAGTTAGACTAGGAAAAGGTAACAGAGTTTAACTAGGAGAAGAAACCCGGTTGAGTAAGGAACAAGTCGCCACGCCGCTATCGACTCATTAGGACATTGTGGTCGCATCATCGGAATAACGACTCTTCCTCGGTATGACATCAACTCTGTTTCGACCAAAATGTGAGACACACTCCATATATATTGCAATTTACGCTCTTAAATTCATATTTTACAGTTATATATCGAGAATTTACATGTATAAATATCCAAACGATGCACAAAAAGACAAATAAAAAAGTGGACAATTTTTTTTTTCACGATAATTATGTATAATCAGACTAAAATTATACATACGTCGATTTTATATGGTATTACTCAAATTTAAATACTTACAAAATTTAAGATTTCAACCATTATAGAATGTGGTTAGGAGGGGACATAAATTGATGCAGCCATCAAATCTCCCACTAAATAATTATATCTTATTCTCTTTTTATTTTATCCTTCTTTCACTTAGCTTTTGAATTTGGGATTGGGAAATGAGAATCAAAAGCAAATATAACACTGAGCACATGGGGAGCGGACAATGGGAGGACATGACGCATGTGCAATGCGCTACTGCCCTTATAATGCGATTGTGAATGAATGAAAGACACACACCCTTCAATTATACCTATCCATCCTTCTTCCTTTTTCTTTTTTTTTCCTATAATTAATATTATAAGTAAAACCTCTATTTTACATTCTAACTCGCTAAAATTTAATTCACTCAAGTCTAAAATAATATAATCTTAAAACAAATCGAAATAATCCAATTTCAAAATAACAATTGAAATTAGTCTAAATATTACTCTACCGACTTGATTCAAATTAACTTAAACCTTAAACTGATTCGATCTTTGTCACGAGTTAATTAAAACAAATATAACTCTATAAGTCTACACAATAATATTTAATCTTTCAATTGAGTTGATGTTATGGGTTAATTAAAATTAATTTAATTAGAAAATATAAAAGATCTATTTTTAGATAAAATAATAAATATTTTTTTTGGATTTTTATAGTTTATATATTTTAAAAAATCAATTTATAATTAATTTAGAAATATAAGTACATATGTGAATATGAAAACCATAAATTTTAAAGTTCAATTGTAACTATATTTAAATTTTATATAATTAATTAATATAAACTAATCAAACCAAAGTGGAAAATCTTAATCTCAATTAACCCAATCAAAAAAAAAAAACATTCACAGATTTTATTCCTCTATAATAATTTTCACCCACCACCACTTCCCTGTCGATTTTAATACCAGTTTTATATCGATGTTTATGATCTCCACTCATGTATTTTCTTTTATCTCCTCTAAACATTATGTTTCATAATGTCTAATTATTTAAATGATTTTCTCTTATCTTATACATTATAAAAGCTGCATTTGCATACCAACTAAAACCCAGCTCTACAATAATATTGATTTAACCTCCAACAAACAAAAACCTTCAAATTTCTAAACTTATTCTTTAATTTAATCAACCAATAAAGACAATCTCAAAAATAACTTACATCAAGGTAATTTGATCTTAAATATCATATACAATAAAAGAAAAAGTAGACCTAAAATTTAAATGCACCTAATTATAATCGAAAACACGTCTGTCAATTCATCACATTCATAACAACTATGGACCAAAAAAATATATAGAAAAGAAAACAGTAGAGAAGTACTGGCAAAAAGAAAAATGTAGAAGACAACTCAAAAGGGGTTGATTAAGTTGCCCCACCTCTAAACAGTTGTGTATTAATTAATGTATGATGTCCATATACTATTGTAATAATAATAATTCATCTCCATATGATGAATCTGGGGATCCAACATTTAATAATGGAACAGTGACGTGTGAGTTAATGATTAACACCACCCTTTTAAGGTACCCAGTAATTGCTACAGTTACCCAATTTTACAGATCGGATTAAATTAAACTTCACGCTTCTCTCTTTCGAGTAATTATACTTATTTCCAATTAATTTAACACGATTTAAATTATGCATTAATATATATATATATTTAATCCACTTTTTTTTTACTCCAAACATGTGAATAACAATTAGAATTGTTGAAAATCAGGCCGATCGCGAAATTGTTGAAAATCTGTGAGTCATCTCTGTTCATTCCATAGAATAGGATTGTTTAGTTAAAATTTATTAAATATATTATTTTGATAATTAGATAGAGTACTTAGTTAATAAAAAGTATGGATTTGACTTAATGGTATTATTTTTAGCATATAGATAATTAAGGATAAAATATTAAAATTTCAAATTTCATCATTAACTTTTAATAATAATAAAAAACAATACAAAGCAATGTTTTTGTTTCATGGTTTGATAAATTGTAATAACGATATGACATTATTTTATACATTGGACACATTTTTTTATCTATCTTTTTATTGATTGGACAACTTTTCAACCAATTTTATGTATGCATTAGCCTAAACTCTGAACCAGTCCTAACACATAATCAATGTTTTATTTTATGCCCTTAAAATCCTCATTAACAAAACTCATGAAAATTAGTTGCATTACAAGCCAATTATTTGTGCCCAAAACAGAAGCCAATCCTTGGACTTGGCAATATCTTATAGAGTTACAAAATGGTGAAGAACTTCAAGCCCAATAAGGGAAAAAAAAAAAAAGAGGAAATGCCAACAAATATGGACTGACCTTCATCATTTTTGGGTCCAGGAAGCTCCCAGATTTGAGATTCCCTTCCTGCCTTTTCGCAAATTTAAGTGAGAGTTCTAGGCATTGCCCGTTTCCATTTACAAAGGTGAACTGGCCATTGCCTCATTTAAACAAACATGTTCAAGACACCGTAAAACATTAGAAACAAAATGAGATCATAAACGCTATGTTAGGATTGAGCTAACAATTACAAACACCCCCTCTACAACTCTTGCTTGCCCTTTGTTTTTTCCATCTTTGCCTTAAACCTTGACTTGGCAATGAGTGTCTGTACCGTGTTTATAAAGTTCCCAACAGCTATAACAACCAAAAGTACGCCACAAAAAATTATCTACCGAAACCCACAGTTTTCTACCACTGATTACATTATTTTCTAGCATATATACAGCAGTACTACTTGTTTTCTGATTTTGATATGTGTTTTTTAACAGCATAAATGAATGAAGAGAGAAGCTTTGAGAAGTGAACCTACCTGCCATTCAGGAACAACCCAAAAAAATGCTGTCTTGAGCAATAGTACTCCAACATATGCCTCGAAACCCTAAAATTATGTTCACAAGCACACAAGAAAATGATAAGGTTTGATTGATCCAAAACTGATCAATTTATGAAATGCATAGAAGGCAAGAACGTACTCCACCTCAAAGTTGTATGGCCACTTCAAATAAGTTATACAGATTACTTATTAGTCAAAATACCGACTTATTTGTTGACTTGAACCATATTAATTTATGGAAATCATAAGGACAGTTTCTGAAGGTTTTAGACCCTTTTAGTAGAACTACATAAAATGGAAAATTTCCCATCTAGACATTCTTACCAATTAGTCAAAAGTTTGCTCATATTACCTGCATAAGGAAAAGTACTGGACATAAAACCCACAATTGACCATCTACACCAGCCGTTTCTCCCCAGACAACATCCATTCTCTTAGCCTGAAATCAACAATGTTAAAGATTAGAACCCAGAATCGGCTCTCCATATTGCAAGGATCTGACGGAGGGATAATAGCTACTACTCATGGCCAAGATTTTGTAACATGTAAAAACAAAAGAGGATTCAGACCAAGGTTATAACTAGTATGCAAAAACAATTAATGTTGATGAAGGGGAAAAAGATGTTCTTGATGCAGAAAGAGCAATAGCACCTTTCCTAGGGCAATACGAGTATAAAGTCTTTGGCGCTGATATCTATTTTGAAGAAGCATGGCAACCCCTTGCATCATAGCCCATTGAAGGAAAAGTTCTACACCCCTCTGCACAGGATTGAACAGTTCGTTAATCGATGACACAAAATATAATTACTGAAAAATAGTACAAGAAGGACCTGCTTCTGAGTACAATTAGGCTGTCCTTTAACCTCCCAAGCGATACTAACTACGGCCATAGCAATGGCACAATAGTGATGGTATATCTACCTGGGAACGTGTCACAGTCAACAATTCAATTGCAAGACTAACCAGGAAAATATGATTCACAAACACAAATTACAGATAATAATCGAAAATGAACTTTAGACGTTCTAGAATTGATAACTAACACATGGGAACTTCATAATGTAGGTAATAAATTTAACTGCAAGCTGTCATAAGCCACAATCCAAGAAACACGTATCCGCACAAAACTGAGAACATATTAAATCTAGACTAGATAAGTAATTTCCAAAAAATCATAAAATCATACTGATAGAGAAGATTCCACAAGGTACTGGAGGCTTCATGGCTAGACCCAGTTACTGAGTGGATTCAAACAACTTCAAATAACCCAGATAAAACCATCATGGACAAAACCTCTTTCCCACTGATTTTGACATGTTGAAGTTGTAATTAATGCAATTCAGCCCAATCTAGAAGGGTTTATATAGCCAAGCAAAATGCACGCACACAATCACAAGCAAGTCTACACACTCTCACAGACAGATCATGCAATGTAACCAAGACAATAAATCAAGAGGTTTACAGGAAGAGCAATAAGAGACTGTTCCAAGCACTAACAGCAATCGATCTAAAACCAATTACCTACTTGAAGGTCTAAATATTTGATTCCAACCAGGCAAGGAGTAAGATATAGATAAACCATCTACAGCACAAGAAATGGTTACAAGTTACAGCCAGTACATAGCATCAGTTCTGATGAAGTAAACAAAGGAGAAATTTAACATTGAAATAGGCACCATCCATCTATGTCCTAACACAAACAAATAAGAAAATCCCACCCCATACTGGTGACCTCTCACCATCAAACTCTCCTGTGACGATCTTAGGACATCTTATTCTCCCTGATGCATTTTACTCACTAATTTCTACTTCTCCATTCACCCAGGTACTCACACACAAGCAGGAACTCTGTAGAAAGCAAATATCTCATCCAAGTGGTCCTATACAATAGCACAAGTTCACCAACCTAAGCATGGGAGAGAATTACAACATGAATTTGATTACTCCAGAATGAAAATGTGATACGGCAGGACGATTGGTGTTAGTGCATAAACATGAACCAGAACAATGACACCAATTGCTTAAATCTTTCAAGCATCGTACCTTAGATAGCATTACATCAAAACTACTAAGATTTACTTAAAAGCTTGTTAGTCACCCTTAAATGGGAAACAGGAAAAAGAGAACCATCTGATAGCTAGGAAATGAGCTTATCTTCAAATATAATCTTGGCCACAAGTCGCCATTTGCCTGAACTTAAACTCACCTCCCAGGTTATTTTAATCTCAAAAGTACTGCATATCACAATCACATTTTTCATGACAAAGTCCCATTTTGACAAACAAAATAAACACTAGAGAGCAAACAAGCTTTGCTTTGAGGAAACTCTAGAAAGAAGATGACATGCAATTACCATGGACGAATATCACTTCCATTTGACCGCAATATGTTCTCTCGTAAAGCCAAACCAGTGTAAAGGAACAACTACCATGCCTGACAAAGCCTACACTTGGCATTAAATCACAGAAAATAAAAAGGAACTTGGATTAGAAGCAAGAAATGAACAAAATCCCTGAGAACAAATCAACAACCTAAGGAAAAACATGTATAATACCCGGTACAGCTGAACTGGAAATGCAGGCAAGCATCATTCCCAGATCCAAGATCTTGAAATAAGCAAAATTAATGGGAAGAGAAGAAACAGAAAGGCAGTCCTATCCTGTTGAAGGAAATAGTACTTGGTAAGTAGAAATACTTAAATTTCAAATATTCCCAAGTTTTTTCCCTTCAAAAAGCAATAAAGAAACCATGAATCCAGGAAATGCTACTACTAAATTTTGAAGTGTAAATATAAAGTGGTAGGCGGTGACTGAAATGTAAAATCCGCATGCATGTGCATATCGGGGTAATGACATGCGATTGTGAAATTGAAGAACATATCGAATGCCAAGCAAAACACAATCAAATAAAAGAACTTCTTTAAAAAAGAAAAAGAAAAAAAAGAGTTCAAGAGCAGGATGCTTACTCTGTAGCTGTTATATTCCTCTTTAACTTTCAACTGGACGTCTTTGCGAGATGCACGCACATTTATTGGTCCCAGAAACGTCTTCAAAAATTCTCCTGTCATCCCCAACTACAAATTCATAACATCAGGAACTTCAAATTACTTCATTCAAAGTACAAAAAAAGAAAAAGAAATTACAATACCCTGATATTTGGCAGGTAGAAAAGCAGCGGCGTCTCCATCGGTTACAAAGCATCTGGCTCTCTCTAAATCCTCTTCGAGCTGTTTCAAATCCAAAATTTAATTAATTTTATTAAAAGATGAAACAATAAAAAGGAAGGTGCAAGCAATGTAGGGAGTTTCTTTTAACCTTGTCGGCGAGCTTGAGATCCAAAAGCTTTTGAGAGAGTAGGGAAGTGATCAAGGAACGGAGGCGGCGAATAGAGGATTCGAGTGAATTAGCTCTTTGACGAAGGGATTGCTCCTCATTGGATAGCCTCCATAAAAGCGAAGCGCCTGATTCTTGCAACTCCCTCGCTTGCTCCAGCACTTGCCCTACTTCTTCTTCCACGTTACTCGCCGATTCCTCCACCTTCTCCATTTTTTAAAAACTTATTTTCTTCTCAGATTTTCAATGTAAAAGAACAAACACATATATATATACACACACACACGAATAAATAGTTGGATGCTTTACTCACTACTGTACTATGATATCACTCCCCACTTCTCTGTTTTTTTTTCCTTTAAGCTTTTATTGAGGAGAACGAAAGAAAAGAAGAAGATACACTATGATAGGTAATAAATCTCTTAATCTAATATTGTTAGAATATGCTATATTAACTCCCTCAACTCTTTAAATATTTGGAATTCGTCTTTATATTTTTATTTTTAAAATTTTATCTTTCTATTTTTTAATTTCAAAAAGAAAAAATCTAATCTACCAATTACACTGAATTAATAAGTATTCTTACACCAAATTATTCAACTAAATAAATAAATAATAATTTTGAAACTGAAAATACATGTTTAAAAAATTTAAATTATTAATTTATAATAAAATTCAAATTTTATAATAATTTTTATTGAGTTAAACCATTATTTAGGGTCTCAACTTAACTATTCTTACATTAGAGTTTAATTTTTTTAAGTTAGACCTTGATTTTAGTAATTGTTCTCATATTGGGACCTATACTAGACAACTATTTACACGTAGGGTGAGCAAATTTTGATTTGAATCGAAAAGCTCAATAAAAAAATTTAAATTTTAAATTAAATAGTTCAATTATTCAGATCAACTCAAATAAAAATTAATTTTTTATTTAACTCGAACATGAATTACAAAATTGAGTTATCGAAAACTGAATAAGAAAAGGTAAAACTACATCGTTTTGATAAATGATTATCTTTTCTAAGGTTAAAAGTCAAAGCAATTAAGTTAAAAGGGAAAACTACGTCGTTTTCATAAATGTTTACCCATATTGTTTATGTAGTTAAATAATATTGTACTTTATCTACTAGTTAAGTAATCGGTTTATGTAAGCGCAATAATGAGTATAAATAATAGGATTAATTAACTCGACTCGATTCGAAAAAATTCAAATTGAACTCAATTGTCAAAATAGGATTCGTCAACTCGACTAACTCAAAATTTTTTAACTCAATTTGGCTCGATCGAATATTCGCCCCCAGTTTTCACATTAGGGCTTGAATACTTTTTTGTCTAAGTTAATCCCTAAACTTGGTAATTGTTCTTATATTGGGGCTTGAACTTGACAATTGTTCCCACATTAGGGTCTATACCATGCAACAAATCTCACAACAGGGCTTGAACTTTTTTGGGGTTCAAATTAATCCCTGAACTTGGTATTTTTTTTTCCATATTGGGGCATGAACTTAACAATTATTCTCACATTGGGGCATGAGCTTAAACAAAAGAAATTTAAACCCCAATATGAGAACAACTGTCAAATTCAAAGCCTAATTTGGACAAAATAAAATTCAAATCCCATAAATAAATTCATGATTTAACTTTAAAAAAAAAGTTTAGACGCAAAAAATAATTTAACCCTTTCTATATAGTTGAATCATTGTTCACTATAGTGGCGTCCTGTGCTTTCGTTGTCTTTTCGAAAACATATTCTTTTGAGAGTGGGGGCCTTTTTTCTATTAACGGTATTGTTATACGGATCACATAAATGCAATATGAAACATCATACGAGAAAATGATGAAAGTATACAGAATTATAGAATATTTTTCTAATTTATCAAAATTTATATATGATCTTATAAATATAATGTAAATACATAATATTTTAATGTTCAACATCGCACAGATCATTTTTTTTTTGTATTTATTAATTTATAGATGATAATAACAAATATTTTGTATTGTTTTTGTTGACATGAGTTTAAATTTGGACCATCTCTTTAGTTATTATTGGTAAAAGTATGATTGAGAGAGGGGCAAGGACCACCTAAACTTTCCCAGGTTTTCCAATTGCCAATTCACATTTATATAAACAAACAAATGCTTTACTGGGTGTAGATTTTACGTATTTTCAATTTTGTTACTATTATTAGTTTTTGGGTTGGGGGCAAATGCAATAAATGGAAGGTAGAAACTAGTCGAACTTGATTATCATGTATTCACAACGGAATAAGATAAAGTCGAGTGAATCAGAATCAATTGAGGTATTGATTTGATAAAAGATCAATTGAATCGGATTAAAGCATTGATTACATTGATTGAATTAAAAAAAACGATAATTTAATATGGTGTGATTTCAAAAATATTGCAGACAGTAACCTTATATCCTCACCCAATGCCAACAACCTGCATAAAGTGAGTTTCGTTGAGGGATAAAATTGATTTCGATGAGATTAATGACGATAGAATATATATTTAAAACATTGCTGGTCTCTAATAACCCACAAGTGTGTAGAAATTTTCAAGTTGATAAAGCCCATTTAAATTAACACCCAAAGGCCCACTAGTTCCACGTAACAACACTGCCGTCTTCTCTCTGGGTTTCCTAAAACCCTTAAAATCAAATTGGGGAAGGACAGAGAAAAGAAGACTTTGGGGAAGAAAGTTAAGCTTTGAATACCCAGAAACAGAGTGGAGAATATGTGGTTAGCGGGGTTGGTGAAGAACAGCGTAAAGGGAGGGAATGGCGGCGTTGGGAGTCTACTGGTTCGATACATGTCGAGAACTAGGGCAGTAAATGTGAGAAAGATCAATCCAAAAGTACCCATTCCGGAAGCTAAATCCATCGCCAGTTCCCTTTATGACCTCATCAAGCAACGTGGTCCTCTCACCGTTCCCAACACTTGGACTCTCGCCCAGGTCTTCTTATTCTTGATTGTAATTTTTTTTTTTTGTGATTATCATTTTTTAAAAATGCCGATCGCCTTCACTAATTTGTATTATTTCTCCTTTATTCTCATTTGTTTCTGAATACATAAGTAAAGGTCTTAGCTTTTCCTTCAATTTCATCTTGCATTTGTTGCCTTGTTCTTACAGTATTGTCTTGTAGGTTTAGTTTATGAACTTAAAATCTGTTTTTAAATTATCATTTCATTTATTGATATGTCAAAGATTTATAGAATTATGTGTACAATTCCATAGGGTTTTGAATTAAAGAGGAAAAAAAACCACTTTAATTTGTTAAAATGGATTATCAAAGCTAGATTAGATCACTGCATTCATTTTCTCAATATCTCTTTGCCATTTAGTTGCATTTTGTTTCCGATGAATCTAAATGAATTGCCATAGTATTTTTTACACCTATTACTAATAAAGATGTAATTTTCCTTTTTTTTTTAGCTCTAATTTGCATTCTGTTCTATCGATCAAATGGGTTATGTCTCTGAACATTTTAGCATGAATATACTGGTAAAAACAGTGAGAGCTCTTTAGATAGTCAATATCCTTTAATGCCTTCTACATGCTGAAAAGGCTTACTATATGTGCTCCACAATGCCAAGCAACACGCACCAACTCGACAATTAGACATGTATCATGATGCAGTACTACGCATACTATAAGTAGTTGTCTTCATTTGGATGTCATGCTATAGTTGATGGTTTCTACTTAGGCGTTCTTTGTGCTGGTTTACTCAGATTCTGCATTGCATGGCATTTTTTTTTGTCAACTTCAATCTTGGTGTATTTATACTACATTCTTGTTTCTAACTTTGGTGCTTTTCATTCAAATGAAAGGAAGCTGGAATTGGTGGATTAAACAGCAGAACACACATGAAGATAATGCTCAAATGGATGAGGGGAAGAAAATTGTTAAAGTTGTTCTGCAACCACGTTGGGTCCAACAAGAAATTTTTGCACTGTACGCTTCCAGAAGAACCTCAAACTGAACAATTAGAAAGCCTTCCAGAGCCTGTACTGCAAACAAAGAAGAAGCCTTCTGCTAAGAGAAAGAAGAAAACTAAAAAATGATTTATAATGGTTCTTTTGCATGCAATCAAATTTGCTGCTATACAAAGATCCTGTGGGAATTCGAGTCTTACGTTTTGGCTGAATGCCTCTATCGTATTTTATCTGCTCCTTTACCTTACTTAGGCATTTATTTTGCAGGTTCCTTCTTCCTTTTTCTCATTAGAATCATCTGAAAACAACCATGATGAGTTTAATCGGATCTGATGGACTGAAAGATGTTAAAGCATGTTTGCCTGGTTAATAATGTTTATGTGCCTGCTGACTGTTATTTGATATTGGGTTGCCTATGTTGTCTTTAAACATTAACTGTATTTTATGACAGGTTTGTAGCTGGAGGTTTTAGACAACAATTTGATCAGACAACATGCTGAAAATTGTGTTGTGTTGTTAAGAAGGATACTAAGAATCTCAACTAGGAATTTGTTATCAACTTTGGTTGATTTGTGAAGATATTTGTATTCCAACACTTGATGATGCTTAATTAGAGTGCAAGAAACGATGCCAAAGTTAGTACATAATTATATTAACCTTAATTCCCACGGTTGTCTGCGTTTAGTTCAATGGTCTAAAGGGCAATTTATTTTTATTTTTAGGGGGCGGGGTGTTGAAGAGAACTGGTTAGTTGAATCAGGAACCGATATTCCGAAATAATTAGAATTGTTTCGAGCTAGTAAGAAATCAAAATTAAGAACTGGGAAATTTTGTTTAAAAAAAGTGATTGTTTAATTTTTAATATTTTATTTGTGAATATTTCATTGGATTGAAGTGAAAGCTGGAAGTTAGAATTGATTTGATTTTCATTGCAATTCCTAAAAAGGGTCAATGTATTTGCAACAACTCCAAAGCAGTAAAACATGATTTTCCATCTCTGAATCGAGCTCTTTGGCTAGCTTTATTTATTTATCATTATATCTTTAAACTATTTTCTCATACATATTTTTCACGATAATTTGTTTTTTGGATTCGATTACTTTTCAATGACTTGCGTCATAAATATACTGTATATAATGTGCATACAGATCTTAATATGCTACAAAGATCACTCAAATGTGCATCAAGTTCTTTTAGAAGGGGAAGGATTCTGCAGCAACTGGTGCTAGAGTTTGTTGGCAATTGATCTGTTCACCAAAGGCAAAAGGAGGCTTGGGATTGAGAAATCTGGTTGACTGGGATAAGACTTGTATATTACATAAAATCAGAGCCATTCTTGTTGGAGAAGGCTCCCTTTGAATTTCATCACTCAGAGTATATGTTTTGAAGGGAAGGAGCCACTGAGATGCTACTTGTCATTCCATAAGCAATTGGAATTGGAGGAGATTTCTTAAGCTAAAGGAAATTGTTGCTAGGTCGTCAGTTGGTAATATCATCACTTCAAAGATTTTAGAGGACATTGGAGTCAAGAATAGCAAAATTTCTTGGCACAAACTGGTTTGCTTCACCTTACATATCCTAAACACTACATCATTGCTTGGTTGGTTGTGTTAAATCGGCTTCCAACTAAAGATAGACTTATTTCTCAGGGGCTCAACGATGATGCAACATGTTTGTTTTGCGACAAGGATGATGAAACGAAGGATCATATCTTTTTTGAATGCAGCTATTCTAAAAAGATCTTAGAGATGGTTTTACAACTTTGCAACATTGGTAAAGTTGTTGGATCTTGGAGTCCAGAACTGGCGTGGGCATTTTTACAGTTGAATGATAAGTCTCTTATGGTTGCTATACCCAATCTTGTTTGGAATGCTTATATCTACACTTTATGGAGAGAGCTAGGGGGAATAGAGTTGTTAATGAAGTAAAAGATTTAGGCCCACGGTAACAACCCCATACCCGGTCCAACTATATGGATCCAGTATATGACTATTACATTTGGTGCCAAAGCGATTTTGGCTAGATACTTTATAATTCAATCATTCATACATTGTGTTTTAACTTATTTAACTAAAAAAATTTTATTAATATAAATATCCAAGGTTATTAATGAATTTGTTTGCGTTTGGAAATTATTTAAAATTTTGTTTTTCCTCAAAACAGGGGCAAAATATCTGTACCTCTAAACAAAAACGATACCAAAACTACTCTCTATTTCTCAAAAAAAAAAAATTTAGATCAATGTATCGATACCTTTTTCCTCAAGTATCAATAACTTGGGTTATGATGACACAAAAACAGTTTAGAAAAATTGCTAAAAAGCCCCTTGCACCAATTCAAAGCATTCAAACACTTCCAAACCAATTCAATTACCCTCAAACTCATTAAAATTCCTCACAAAATCTATATAATAACATCATATATGCGTGCATATGTTAAGCTATTATAAATTACTTTCAAACGCTAACAAAATATACCATTAGATCACCAAAATAAAAAGGTTTCCAAAATTTGCATTTTAGTCCATCTAACATTCACCTATACCAAAAACCTATGTACATGCTATACTAACCCCAAAATTCATACATACAATCTTGCATCTTGGAATGGTGATGAGATGAGATTCACACGACCTCAATATTAGCCGAAACGGATCTACCTCACCTACGCGTTAGAGAATTAACGCGGTAAGTCTGTGAAGACTTAGTAAGTACTTCAAGATTTTTAAAATCTACTGTTATTAATAATATAAAATAAATTTTTTTCCATTTTATATACATATAATTCTCATCAAATTAGTCCCTAAAGTTTAATATATTTTTCTTAAAAATCACACTTAGCATTACTTACAGTAACCCATTAATTGATAATAGCAGAAGTACGACACTGTAGCCCAATGTAGACTAGCTAAACACTTAGGATATCCGGAAATAAATCGATAATGCATTATTAATGCATGTCACATATTACTAAGTACGAAGTGCAAATAACGATAAGCACCAAAGTGCATATTTTACAACAATAAGCACTGAAGTGCGAAATAATATGATAAACGCGCTATTTTTCCTTAATGACATGCCATCAATATCCCAATAGTTCGGGACTCGTCTATATGAGCTTTTCTTATTATTAAATCTTTTTATTCATTCACTTGACAGAAAATAATATAACTTTGTATTTTTTACAATTTAGTCCTTATCATTATAATAACACTAAAACTTGTAAATTCTCTTCATTTTTACCACATACAATACTATAATATTTTACATCACTTCATTTAAACTCACTATCTATATATTCATAATATCATAACATATTTTAATTTCTTTCAATTTAGTCCTTTTCATTACCACCACAATACATCATATAATGGTACACTAAAATCAAAATTGTAACATTTACATTACTTACCCTACTAAATACTTATTATGATATCATTAATTTAATAATTAAACTACTTAATTAACATAATTATTTAATTAACATAACTTAAACAAAATTACTACTTGAAGTACTTACAACCAATATTTAGATGATGAGTTTTCTTCTCTTCTACTCATTGGCCACTTCTTTTCCTTTCCCTTCACTTTTGTCCTCAAACTTTTCTCTTTTCTTCAATTTCATAACAACATATAACATTTATAAGTTAAAATTAAAAATCAAATAACTTTTCTATGCTAGATTATGATAATAAACATGTATCTTATGAGAATTTCCATCATCCTTACTTTGACTTTTTGAAAACCCAAAACCCTAACTCATGTATTTATCTCTTTTAACCCATCTATGTAAGTTCCCTCATGGAATAAAGTTGCTCACTAGTCTTCTTTTTAGCTTTACTAAAGAAATTTCAAAGAAAATAAAAGTTTGGAGCTTGGATGGTTTAACAATGGAGGAAGGACATAGAAGGAAATAAAAGAAAAGTTGGATGGATTTGGGGGGAAAGTGAATGACGGTTGGTGTGTTGGGAAAATATGATATCTTTCGATCTTTTCTCCACTTTTCTACACATTTCCATTAAAAATATCTCACTTTTTTTATTAAATGGTCAATTTGCTAATAAGTCATCAAGCCATCCATCTTTACACTTTTACCCATCATCATTACACCTTAAAATATCTACTTGACTATTTATCATTTTATCCCAACTCATCTTTTATAATTCCTAGGATGACTCACATTTCACTTTGGTTAAATTTCTTTTTAATCCTTCATTCCTTTTTACTACCACTATGTATCTCCTAACTTTCTAAATTCCTACTTCCACCACAACAATTCTTATACCATTTCAATTTAGTCTAAGCTTCTATTTAAATCTTTTCTATTTCAGAAATATTTTCTAATCTCCTATCGGGTCTAAATACTTCCTAATTTAATACTAAAATCTCTATTTAGTAAATTTCAAAATTTATCTACTATTTCCTGACCCTGTCCATCACTATACCTAACTCCAAGCCAAAATGTGGTCGTTACACCGGTTTTCTCGACCTGAACCTGAAAAATGAGCCTAGAATTTTACCCAAATTTAGTCGAGATAAAAAATAAAACCCGAGCCCGACCCAACCTATCTGTATTAAATTTTTTTATATTATTATTTTATATAAAATTAAAATTAAAAAATATAATACATTAAACAAATTAAAATAAATATTTTCAACAAACAAAAAAATTTGCTGGTGTCATTTTTTATCTTTAATTTTCGATGCAAGATAATTGAGTTTTCTAAGAAAATAATAAGAACACGATGAAAGATAGCAAAAGGAAATAGAATATAATTCAATCATCGATAAAAAAAAGTAAATCGCGTTTTTTTATTTATTTAATGTATTCATTTCATATGAGTTTAGTATTACGATTTCTAATTTTTTTATACAATGTTTAAAATTATCCATAGCTCTTCCCTAATCATTAAATAAAATGATAATACGCTTCAGCGCACTCGAATACAGGTCTTCTTGTATTGAAATATTAAAAAGGTATAACTTTTTCCAAGTCCCTCTGTTTAAATAGTTGATTTTTTTTCGATTATGACATGTGGTAATTCATGATCGAGTCACGGGACAAATAAGGCCAAAATTTAACACCATTAGTCAAAAGCATCATATTGATAAAATTTACACTTATCCCTACAGATATTTTGACTGTTCTCCGAAGATTTGATAATTTGATGACAGTGACGATGATAGATAAGAGCACCTTAGCAAATATCTGCATGAGTCATGCTTACGAGAGTATAGTTTTGGTTTAATGGAATTAAGGATAGAAAGAGTCAACATACATTAGATTACAATATACTTATTTATATATATTTATGAAAATTTTATGTAAAAATAATGAGGTTGAGTTTAAATATATATGTATATCTATATATTATTATTGTGTTTATAACTTAAATATATATGATATTATTTAAATTATTGGTTAAGTTAATTTTACGAGTCATTTGATTAGAAAAATAATAAAATATTTTTTGCAATTAAATTAATATATATTATTCAAGAAAACTGTAATCTTTTTATTAGGGTGTATACGTTATTATTAATTAATTAATTTCAAATCATATTTATTATTATTTATTATTTTTAAAGACATATGTATATTTTAAACACTTAATTTTGATAAAATAAAATTTTAGTTGTTAAAATAAAATTTTTAAACACGGAAAGGTTATTTATAAAAGGTTATTATCACTGCGATTTTGGTGGAGAAGAAACAAACGGGTTACAGATTTAAAAAGAAACCAGTGGAGGAGATTTTCTCCTTGGTCTTTGCTCTTTGGACTTTCTACACTCAGATTTATTCTTGGAAATAAAAGGGTAAGCTGCTTCTTCTTTGTTCTTTTCCTTAAACAATCCATTCATAGTTCATATGTCTGTACGCTGAATCCCCACACGAATTATCCATTGTTTCACTTTGTAACCCAAAACCATAAACTTCATGTTCTCCACCCATCATCATTCCTTTTTCTGAATGTCAAAATGGAAACTAAATTAATTCATCCATCCATGGATGCGCCCACCTGGAATCTGGGTTTTGGATTCTGATCGAGCACCATCTAACACAAGATTTGTTCCCTTTTTTGTTTCTTTTGTCATTTCATTGGGGAATAGAATACTGAGTTTGTATTTGTTCTATGATGGATTAGTTAGACCAATGGATTCCCAGACCAAAACAGAGAATTGCCTTGGATGGGCTGCTACAGATCCAACTGGTGTTCTATCACCATACAAATTCAGTCGCAGGTGCGTTTGGATTCTTTTTTTTTTCTTTTACCCATTCCACCGCACCATTCATTCATTGGACTATCTTCAATATCATCTTTTTCTTGTTGCTGGTAAACTGTATTCAGGCCTCTAGGAAGTGATGATGTTTCCATAAAAATTACTCATTGTGGAGTTTGTTATGCTGATGTTATTTGGTCGAGGAATATGTTTGGAGATTCAATATATCCTTTGGTGCCTGGGTATGATTTTTCTTTCATTGTGAATTTATGAATGCTTTCTTAAACTTGATCTTATACTGATTTGGTTATTATAATTTCCTTCTGTATCAGTCATGAGATTGCTGGTATTGTGAAGGAGGTCGGTTCCAATGTTCAACGCATCAACGTCGGCGATCCTGTCGGAGTGGGAACTTATGTCAACTCATGTAGAAATTGTGAGTATTGCAACGATGGCGTTGAAGTTCAATGTGTAAAAGGGCCGGTTCTCACCTTTAATCATATTGATATCGATGGAACAGTCACAAAAGGCGGATATTCTAGCCATATTGTTGTCCACGAAAGGTAAGCATTTCTTGATGCATAAACCATATGGCCTCTAAACCCTTGTAAAACCCTTGTGTGATAGCTTTTAAGGATAGTACTTGCAATGTATACCCTTGTAATTTGGAGGCTTTTGCACCTTTACATGATAGTGAAGTTGAAACTTAAATGTAATCATCTTATAATTGCTAAGTAAAAGATGCTATAAAACCAATGCTGGATTTGATGGTGTATGATAGTTTGGTTTCTTCTTTTTTTTTTCCTGCAATTTTGATGTTTCAACAGATACTGCTTCAAAATACCAGACAACTATCCATTGGCTTCAGCAGCACCTCTGCTTTGTGCTGGGATCACTGTTTATACACCAATGATGCGCTATAACATGAACCAACCTGGCAAATCTTTAGGGGTAATTGGGCTCGGCGGTCTTGGTCACATGGCAGTGAAGTTTGGGAAGGCTTTCGGGTTGTCAGTAACAGTTCTTAGCACGAGCATCTCTAAGAAAGAGGAAGCTCTGAGTCTGCTCGGTGCAGACAATTTTGTTGTCACATCTGACCAAGAGCAGATGAAGGTATAGACCTTAAGGAATCTCAGCATCTTAGAAGCTAATATTTATAATAATTCTGATCATTGACCTTGTTCTGGGGCTGATGTTTTCGGTGCAGGGCCTATCAAAATCATTGGACTTTATAATCGACACTGCATCTGGTGATCATCCATTTGATCCCTACTTGTCTCTCCTCAAGTCTTCTGGTGTTTATGCCCTCGTTGGGTTCCCGAGTGAAATCAAATTTAGCCCTGCAAGCCTTAATCCGGGTACGTAACAGTATTCAAACCTGTCAAAGCGTAAACTAAGTTGCTTGAAAATGACCATTTGGCTTGGCAGGTATGAAAACATTCGCAGGAAGTGTAACAGGGGGAACAAAAATGATTCAAGAAATGATAGGTTTTTGTGCTGCTCGTAAAATATACCCACAGATTGAGGTAATCCCTATCCAATACGCCAATGAAGCTTTGGAAAGGCTGGTAAAGAAAGATGTTAAGTACCGATTTGTGATCGACATCGAGAACACCCTGAAATGAGATCATGCCAAGAGAAAATGAATTTGTTTTCTACGATACATAGCTTTTAGTTCCGCCTATTGAAGAACATACCATGACTAGCATAGATCTTGGATGGTGGGCAATGCACTTATTATACAAATATTAAGGCATATTTGTTGAAATTTTAGACCTTTTCCTTTACGTTCTTTGTTGCTCTTTGTACTAGTCTTTCTGGTGGTAATAATTAGTAAAATAAGTTGAAATTTTAGACCTTTTCCTTTACGTTCTTTGTAGTAGTCTTTTTGGTGGTAATAATTAGTAAAATAAGTTGATTTACTTTCTCAATGTATCGTCTTTCTTGTTACAGTTTGTTTAACCACTCTTAATTATTTAAATTTTTCTGTTTTGATTACTGACTATTAAATTACCAAGGAAAAGATAATTTGACAGATTTTAAAGTTTGCATAATAATTTTAGTTCTTACCCTTTATACATGGGTTATAATTTAATTATTTCTCTTTATAGATTATTTATATATCAATTTTAAAAGAATAATAAATTATAAAAAATATTATTTTAGATTTTTGGGAGTTCATTTTTGGCTTTTTTTATATTTGGTTGGAAGGATAGATATATAATGTTGAAGCTTAGTTTTTCTAAAATCAAGATTAAATTGATACAATATATATAGATGTTGAGGGCTAAAGTGACTATTATACCAATTTTAAAAGCAAACATATTTGATAAAAAAAATTAAATAGTTGGGTGACTACAAATGTAATTTACCTACCAAGCTAGACAAAATTTTCCAACACAACAAATAAAGATAAACATCCTTCTACTCAGCAGCTGTAATCCAAATAAAGAGGTAAAACAACAAAAAACCATGGTACCAAAGAAATTACCATGACAGAAAAATAACATGGCACCCATAACTATGACTTGAGATAACAATCATTCCTCTTCGGCGATCCTGCCCTTTTCGCTAACATAGATACCGTCGAGAAACTTTCTAATATCCTTGTTCTTCACATGACATTTCTGTTCAATAATGAAAGGTCAGACAGTCAGGTCATAAAACATACACATTGGTTAAATGTTAGCATAAGGTGGGCAAGAAGAATGTTTAAACACACCTGGTTTATCAAAGCTGCTGAACGAGACACGAGTTCAATATCATTACCATCCAAAACGATCTCATCCTTGACCTTCTCGGATCGAGTAATGGCAACCCCTTCCAACATATCCACCTTACGCACCTGATGTTTGTCAACAAGAGAATGGAGCAACATAAATATAATGTTAAAGAAATATCAGAAACATCTTGACCTTCTTAAATAACAACAGGCATACAAATCAAGAGTGAACATGGTTCCTTTTAACCCCTAAACAAGAACAATTTGGTTGAAAACACAATACCTGACAATTTCTATACATCACTAAATCAAAATCGTGAAGAATTTCGAGTTTTCTTAGCAAGTTCTATACTAAAATTAAAGCAAACTTGAACGAAAAAGATACTACCTTCTTAGTTCATTTGTTTGAGCATAAGAATGTTCTATATAAGTTACATTAGGCATCCAAAATGATAAGTTTCTAGTGGAATTCATTGGAATTTGTCATTTTTCAACAATTTTCTAAACTATTATACAACGTCATACACAAGCAGAAGAAACTTTAAACCCTAATACCGAAGCATCATCCAACAATCATTTAACAAATGGAGATCAGATGTTCATACCGTAACAAAAAAAAGTACATTCCTTAAATCAAATGGAAAAAAAAGATGAAACGAGTCGGTAACAATCAGAGTTAGATTCACTAAAAATATGCAGCAAAATATATTAAACAAAGCAAGGAACGAGATAAAGATGGGGGACCTTCTTCTCGCCAAGGAAGTTACGGATCTCGATGGACTTGTTGCCGCTAGTGATAGAGGCGTTGATCGGAAAGTGAGCGTAGACGAACCTCATCTTGTACCGGTAACCTTTGGTGACACCGGTGATGAGATTCTCGATGTGGCTGAGGGCGGTACGGATGGCAGCACTGGTCTTCCTGGTACCGAACCAGGCCTCGATCCTGAGCTTACCCTTGCCGGTCTCCTCGTCCTTGGTGAGGTGGAAATCGAGGTTGAGGTGCTTGAAGTTACGAGTGAGCTTACCCCTGGGACCTTCAACCTCGATCATTTTAGCCTTCACTTTGATATTGACCCCATCGGGGATATCCATGGTCTCTGATGAGAGTATGGTCTTCATTTTCTCTTGCTCTCTGTTTCCCTTTCTCGACTCTCTCTTCGGCGGCTTCGAGGGGAGGAAGAATCGAATGCTCTGTAACCCTTACTTAACCTAAATGCCTCCCTATAGATACGCACGTGTAGTTGGAGTCCTGAATCTAGGGTTTTGGTTGGGCTTCTCCTTGGGCTTAAAAATAAAAAGAAAATGGACCTCAAGATATAGTGAAATGTTAATTAATAATTAATATTACTTTTTTAGGCTATCAATATATATTTCATGTATATAAATAGGGTTAATTTAATCAAACGAATTATGATTTATACTTTAAATTCGTGTGTAAATTTTATAATATTGTAATTGATTTTGTAAAATACCAATATTATTATTATATCAATTAGGTCATTTTATCAACTTAACACCGTTTGGACATTAAATGCTTACTCGAACATGATATACAATATATTTAAAATACGTGATTAAAATTTAAACAAATTTATATTTACTCAAACAATTTAAATCTAACATGTTAAAAAATATGATTTTATTAAAGTTTAAAAGGGTTCTTTCTTCTAGATTTTAACAAGTAAAATTGTACATACGATAAATACAAATGTGTTTAAAACTTCAGCAATATGATTTATGCTCAGTCCAATTCTAGCTAAAATCTGATACTTGAACCGATAGCTTAGCTAATAAATTTTTTATTGATATGATACTAATACTTTAAGGATTCAATTAAAATTTCAAAGTATTATAACCGATTTGAATATCAATATGAGTTAACCTCTATAACTATTTATTAATTTTAAAAATCCAATTTTGAATAAAAATGACTGGTAATAAATATATACAAATGCAGCATTTAAACTTTTCTCTCCCAATATCAAGTGTATTGCAATTTTTTTAATTAAAACTCTCAACTATTTATTTTCCCTAAAAAAATCCATATAAAAACTTAATGAATTTTAAAACCTAAATTTTTATTGGATCCTTGAATATAAGTTTATGGATGATAATAAGTCGATGGAAGACGAGAATTTTGTACTGTCAATGGGAAATATCATGCATAATGCAGTATTAAATTATGAACAATGTAAAAAGACAATAACATCCGATCTCCCCACCGGCAGGGACTTTCCCATTACAAAATGATATATATGCCAATTCAGAAGTTACATGTCCAAGGAGTAAAAGAGAATACTGATATTCAGCAAGAGAGAAAAATAAGTAAAACCACGAGGCATTAAACAGAATGATGATCATCATGAACTCCTTAGCTTTTTGGTGACCTCTGACTGGATGAATTCGTTCTATCGTATCACCATTTTCAGCTGGATTTTCCGCAACGGCCATATCGATAAAAAGAAATTAAACAGTGGAAGAGATGCTGCCCACAAGCCGATTTAAAATGATCCTAAGTTGAGCTGGTAGTTGTAACCAGATTTTATCTTCTATAAAAATCACAAAAGAAAAGGAACAGATAACAGGCTACCATGTTTCTGTTTCTGATTGCCTAGCAGAGAGTTATAGAAAAAATTAAACTTCACAAGCTATAAATAGTTCCTAAATGGCTAAGACAAGAAATAACTCTTATTTAACTGATTCAATTTTCACTAAGCAATACTGGTGATATAAATTAATTGAATGCCAAGACGAGAAACTTCAGGTAATGATAAGTTCTTGTAAAAGATGGTAGTTTCTATCTTTATCCTTGGCGTTGGAACCATCACCTGAAGTTTTGCCTAAATGAAAAGGTTGTTCCAAAGAGTCAGCTACGAGCAATCAAAAAACAAATGCAATCAGACCATTCAAAAAACTAAATAAGTACAGAACTCATATATTTGAAAATAAAAATCATCACAGCATTTTCCCAATGCAATATTACAATTGCACCAGAAAAGTGACTTCCCATGAGATGGCAATAATAATCACAGCATTTCCTTGCAGGCAATCTGATCCACCTTTGGGAAAGGTATTGAGAAGTCAATAAGGGTGACATTCTAACAAGAGGAGGTTTGTCAACGACCTGATATATTTATTACCAGTCACCCAATTAAAACTATTATGTCTTAAATTACAACAAATCATTGAAGATACTAGCATGAAGAGAGAGATCTAAGTAAAAAACAGCTAATCAAACTCGAAACAAGGTAAGATAGTTACAGGTATGCTAGAAATCCCATAATGAAGTGATGGTGCAGTCCCAGCTCAACCAATCGACATTTGAGGCATTGCAGGGAGTTTTCCATAAGGGTTTGTAATAGATGGGTTGTACTACAGCAGCACTCTGTATAGCAGACCTGTCAAACACATTTTTCATAAAGCAATGCATTTTTTTTTCATTAAATATCTGAAACACATTTCAATCAACTAGTTTCCAACCTTGACATTTGAATATGCAAAAAGCTATCCTCGTAGAAATATCAATTATGATTGGCATCTAAATCCAAGAATAGAAAAAAAAAACTCTTATCCGGATTTTAATAATCAAATGATAGAGTCTACTTCTCAATCAATCATGGGCTCAGAAGTGAACAATTAGCTTGAATTCTCGATTTAATAAAAGAAAGAAAAAAAATGCAATTCAGCATCCCTGCAGCAGCATATGATGAAAATGTACAGAAATAGCGATCAAAGTTGAAGGCTAAAGAAACAAACATAATATCCATCATTCTATAAACAAATTACATGAACAAATGGTCATAAGTATGATAAAAAGGAAGAATGATAGTAAAGATTTCCAGAGCGACTTGCAGTTGCCGGGCCAAAGGCAGCTGGGTTGTTAGCTGGAGCCAACAGTAGAGGGCTAGAAAACATATTCCCACAAAACCTAGTTGAAGATGTGTTTAAAATGCTTGTTTGGTCAAAGCTACCAGTATTCTGTCCAAATGTAGAGGTCACCTGCCCAATTGCAGGGGTAGAATTGAACAAAGGGGATGCTTGGCTGCTGCTAAAATTTAAACCGGTAGCAAATGCTGGAGTTGTTGCAGGAACTGCAGCAGTACCAAAAATGGATGGTGAAGATGGAAATGGAGGAGTGACAGATGAACTAAAAAGAGATGAACCAGTTCCAAATGTAGGAGTCAAAGATGAAATAGATATTAAAGTTGTTGAGGAAATTGGGTCAAAAAGGCTTGATGATGTTGATTGGGAAGAGTTTGAGGTAGTAGTCGAGGTTGCAAAGCCTACACTGCTGAAGGATGGAGATTTTAGACTAAATGGATTGGTACTTGTGATGGAATGAGGATTTACAGATGTTTGGCCAAATGTTGGAGAAGAACCACAAGGACTTGTAGGTGCAGTTGACACACCAGAGCAAATCTCTCCAGAAGGCTGAGAGGTTGGCTGCAGTCCAACTGACAGTCAAATTATTACAGCAAGTTAGTCGATAATGAACATGGGAAAGAATAATGAATAACTTCCAGGTTTTCTTAATATTTTACAAAGGTACCTTTATCTCCTAATTGATAATCCTCCCATCTCAGCTCCTCATGACTTTTATCTTTGTAAACAGGCATAGCTGAAATTGACTCGAACATCTGTGTACCAATGCTACTATCAGCGTCAATTGTAGGCATGTAAGAAGCAACTCTTCTTCCCCCACGTTGAGCCCCAAAAGTTGACTGTCCAAATGCTGGTGCAGAAGATCGGGGTCCTACATGAGAACTCAAAGAATTTTAAATAATATATATATGTATACGTATACGAACTCCCTTGACCTTAAATCATGTAAGGCCCATGAAAATATATATTTCTGCCTAACTGTACAGGTAGTTTCGAAGTCTATGATCAAGTAGGCTTGGTTACTCACCAAAAGAACTCTGTGCTCCAATTGTAGTTGTTCCAAAAGGACTACTGGCAAATGCTGGTGTTGATTGGCCAAAAGCAGCGCTAGACCCAGAGCTGAATGAAGGAGTAGAAGATGATCCAAAAGTAGGAGTGTCGGAAACGCCAAAAGCAGAATTTGACACTCCAAAAGCAGGAGTCTTGGAAGTGCCAAAAGCAGAATTTGATGCTCCAAAAGCATGAGTGAGAGAAGTGCCAAAAGCTGGTGCGCTTGATGCTCCAAATGTGCCTACTGTTCCAAATACCGGGGAATTAGACACACCAAATGGATTGGTACTTGTGATGGAATGAGGATTTACAGATGTTTGGCCAAATGTTGGAGAAGAACCACAAGGACTTGTAGGTGCAGTTGACACACCAGAGCAAATCTCTCCAGAAGGCTGAGCGGTTGGCTGCAGTCCAACTGACAGTCAAATTATTACAGCAAGTTAGTAGATAATGAACATGGGAAAGAATAATGAATAACTTCCAGGTTTTCTTAATATTTTACAAAGGTACCTTTATCTCCTAATTGATAATCCTCCCATCTCAGCTCCTCATGACTTTTATCTTTGTAAACAGGCATAGCTGAAATTGACTCGAACATCTGTGTACCAATGCTACTATCAGCGTCAATTGTAGGCGTGTAAGAAGCAACTCTTCTTCCCCCACGTTGAGCCCCAAAAGTTGACTGTCCAAATGCTGGTGCAGAAGATCAGGGTCCTACATGAGAACTCAAAGAATTTTAAATAATATATATACGTATATATGAACTCCCTTGACCTTAAATCATGTAAGGCCCATGAAAATATATATTTCTGCCTAACTGTACAAGTAGTTTCGAAGTCTATGATCAAGTAGGCTTGGTTACTCACCAAAAGAACTCTGTGCTCCAATTGTAGTTGTTCCAAAAGGACTACTGGCAAATGCTGGTGTTGATTGGTCAAAAGCAGGGCTAGACCCAGAGCTGAATGAAGGATTAGACTAAATGGATTGGTACTTGTGATGGAATGAGGATTTACAGATGTTTGGCCAAATGTTGGAGAAGAACCACAAGGACTTGTAGGTGCAGTTGACACACCAGAGCAAATCTCTCCAGAAGGCTGAGAGGTTGGCTGCAGTCCAACTGACAGTCAAATTATTACAGCAAGTTAGTCGATAATGAACATGGGAAAGAATAATGAATAACTTCCAGGTTTTCTTAATATTTTACAAAGGTACCTTTATCTCCTAATTGATAATCCTCCCATCTCAGCTCCTCATGACTTTTATCTTTGTAAACAGGCATAGCTGAAATTGACTCAACATCTGTGTACCAATGCTACTATCAGCGTCAATTGTAGGCATGTAAGAAGCAACTCTTCTTCCCCACGTTGAGCCCCAAAAGTTGACTGTCCAAATGCTGGTGCAGAAGATTGGGGTCCTACATGAGAACTCAAAGAATTTTAAATAATATATATATGTATACGATACGAACTCCCTTGACCTTAAATCATGTAAGGCCCATGAAAATATATATTTCTGCCTAACTGTACAGGTAGTTTCAAGTCTATGATCAAGTAGGCTTGGTTACTCACCAAAAGAACTCTGTGCTCCAATTGTAGTTGTTCCAAAAGGACTACTGGCAAATGCTGGTGTTGATTGGCCAAAAGCAGGGCTAGACCCAGAGCTGAATGAAGGAGTAGAAGATGATCCAAAAGTAGGAGTGTCGGAACGCCAAAGCAGAATTTGACACTCCAAAAGCAGGAGTCTTGGAAGTGCCAAAAGCAGAATTTGATGCTCCAAAAGCATGAGTGAGAGAAGTGCCAAAAGCTGGTGCGCTTGATGCTCCAAATGTGCCTACTGTTCCAAATACCGGGGAATTAGACACACCAAATGGATTGGTACTTGTGATGGAATGAGGATTTACAGATGTTTGGCCAAATGTTGGAGAAGAACCACAAGGACTTGTAGGTGCAGTTGACACACCAGAGCAAATCTCTCCAGAAGGCTGAGCGGTTGGCTGCAGTCCAACTGACAGTCAAATTATTACAGCAAGTTAGTAGATAATGAACATGGGAAAGAATAATGAATAACTTCCAGGTTTTCTTAATATTTTACAAAGGTACCTTTATCTCCTAATTGATAATCCTCCCATCTCAGCTCCTCATGACTTTTATCTTTGTAAACAGGCATAGCTGAAATTGACTCAACATCTGTGTACCAATGCTACTATCAGCGCCAATTGTAGGCGTAAGAAGCAACTCTTCTTCCCCACGTTGAGCCCCAAAAGTTGACTGTCCAAATGCTGGTGCAGAAGATCAGGGTCCTACATGAGAACTCAAAGAATTTTAAATAATATATATACGTATATATGAACTCCCTTGACCTTAAATCATGTAAGGCCCATGAAAATATATATTTCTGCCTAACTGTACAAGTAGTTTCGAAGTCTATGATCAAGTAGGCTTGGTTACTCACCAAAAGAACTCTGTGCTCCAATTGTAGTTGTTCCAAAAGGACTACTGGCAAATGCTGGTGTTGATTGGTCAAAAGCAGGGCTAGACCCAGAGCTGAATGAAGGAGTAGAAGATGATCCAAAAGTAGGAGTGTCGGAAACGCCAAAACCAGAATTTGACACTCCAAAAACAGGAGTCTTGGAAGTGCCAAAAGCAGAATTCGATGCTCCAACAGCATGAGTGAGAGAAGTGCCAAAAGCTGGTGCGCTTGATGCTCCAAATGTGCCTACTGTTCCAAATACCGGGGAATTAGATACACCAAATGGATTGGTACTTGTGATGGAATGAGGATTTACAGATGTTTGGCCAAATGTTGGAGAAGAGCCACAAGGACTTGTAGGTGCAGTTGACACACCAGAGCAAATCTCTCCAGAAGGCTGAGCGGTTGGCTGCAGTCCAACTGACAGTCAAATTATTACAGCAAGTTAGTCGATAATGAATGGGAAAGAATAATGAATAACTTCCAGGTTTTCTTAATATTTTACAAAGGTACCTTTGTCTCCTAATTGATAATCCTCCCATCTCAGCTCCTCATGACTTTTATCTTTGTAAACAGGCATAGCTGAAATTGACTCGAACATCTGTGTACCAATGCTACTATCAGCGTCAATTGTAGGCGTGTAAGAAGCAACTCTTCTTCCCCCACGTTGAGCCCCAAAAGTTGACTGTCCAAATGCTGGTGCAGAAGATTGGGGTCCTACATGAGAACTCAAAGAATTTTAAATAATATATATATGTATACGTATACGAACTCCCTTGACCTTAAATCATGTAAGGCCCATGAAAATATATATTTCTGCCTAACTGTACAAGTAGTTTCAAAGTCTATGATCAAGTAGGCTTGGTTACTCACCAAAAGAACTCTGTGCTCCAATTGTAGTTGTTCCAAAAGGACTACTGGAAAATGCTGGTGTTGATTGGCCAAAAGCAGGGCTAGACCCAGAGCTGAATAAAGGAGTAGAAGATGATCCAAAAGTAGGAGTGTCGGAAACGCCAAAAGCAGAATTTGACACTCCAAAAACAGGAGTCTTGGAAGTGCCAAAAGCAGAATTTGATGCTCCAAATGCATGAGTGAGAGAAGTGCCAAAAGCTGGTGCGCTTGATGCTCCAAATGTGCCTACTGTTCCAAATACCGGAGAATTAGACACACCAAATGCAGTTCCAGTGCTCCCAAATGCTGAACTTCCAGTTGAACCGAAGGCAGGAGTGCTTGTGACACCGAAAGCAGGAGTGCTTGCAGCACCGAAGGCAGAAGTACTGGAACCGAATGCAGACTGGGAAATGGTATCGGGGAACCAAATGCAGGCTGTGATTCCAAAAGGACTTGATTGAGTGGGGGTAGACCCAAAGCCAAATGCCGGCTTCTGACCAAAAACAGAAGATCCTATCCAAAAAAAATAAAAAGGAGTCATCGATTTAAAACCAAGGAAAAGACACCAAGTTGCCCAAGAATAAATGGATAGAAAGTCAAGACAAGCATACAATTAAAAAAAGAGAAGGCTACCAAAACCTAGCAACTTCAACAAGAGTAGAAGTAGAAGAAGAACAATTACCACCAAAAGATGCTGATGAACTGCCAAAAGCAGGAGAAGAAGAAGATCCAAAAGCAGGCACAGAACTTCCAAAAGCCGGAGATGAAGAGGCACCGAAGGCTGTGGTTGACAAAAAGGGAGAAGAAGACTGGGCTGCACCAAACGCTTCAGTAGAAGAACCCCCAAATATTGAACTCCCTGTTTGGGAAGCAAAAGAGGGTTGGACTACCAAAGGAAGGTTTAGGTGCAAACTGATTGCTACTTGCATTGTTGGTCTCCCCAAAAACAGACTGGGATGCAAATGGGCTGTTTGATGATTGCCCACAAGTTGTTTTAAGAGTTTCCAATAGTTAATTTAATTTTCCAAAAAATTCAGCAATGACAAAAAATTTATTCTCAAGAAAGGACAACATGCAATATGTATGTTAAAGATAACAAAAATCTGAAACACGAATGAAAAGATTTCAAGCATATATATCAGAAAAAAAAAGGAAGAAAAAAAAACACCAATCTTTGACCAGTAACAAGCACAGCTAATTAAAACTATTGTAACTAATAGCATATCAAGAAGGTAAACTATTATAACTAATAACAATTACCACAGAACAAAGCATTATCAGGATGCACTTTTTCTGCGACCAAATACAAGGCAAGCAAAAAAGTAAAAAAAAAAAAATTTTATTAACTTTAGAAGGATACTGCCATACTGGTAAAAACTCAAAAAAGAAGAAGAAGAAGATAGCAATAATTCATTGGTATCAAGGCATGCAAATTATGAAACCTTTTTGAAAACTGAAGTCATTCTTCGATATAAAATACCAACCAGAAACTCGGAATTTCACAATGCCTATATACAAGTAATAGCACCAACCGCAAGCTTCCAGTTTCAGACAGGACTGGAAGCAATTATGCATTCATGGAACCGAATCAAAATATGATTTCCAGTAAAGTGTAAGAAAAAGACTTACGGCTAGTTGCACCAAACATCTTCGTTTAAGTAGTTGTTCTAGCACCACAACTCTTTGATCTCAAACTGAGGCGGAAAACAAAAATGAACCGAAAGTAAATTAAACAAACGAGGAAACTAAAAAGAAAGTAACAATGCAAAATAAAATAAAACAACGTAAACATGATGCCATGGACCAAACTTAGTGTCCATTTTATGATTTATTTGCGCACCAAACAAGCAATTACTCAGTAGCGATCAAAGCCTTTTTCCTTCCGATGCATTTACTTAAAAACTTAAAAAAAAAGTTACGCAAAGAGAAAAAAAAAACATCGAATATTTCAACCTAGATATTACATGTACTTGAAATTTTGATGCCTAAAAAAGAAGAAAGCACTAGCAAGTGCTATAGAGCAGCGAAGCAGTGGGAGTGCCAGAGAAAAGTTAAATAAAGAGATGAGAGTTCGAACCTTTTCGGACCGATCTGAATCGGGAGGGGGAGAAATAATGGAAGCTTACTGGTTCGGAAAAATTCAAATTCGTAAAAGGGGAAAGAGAGAAAGACCTCCTGCTGGAGAAAAAAGAGTCCCAAACAGTAACGGTAGCGCAAAATGGAGCGAACGGACGGCTTTGTAGGGTCGGGTGAGATCCGCGTAGCGTTGTTTTAACTTTACGGGCTAGTAGTGTTTGATGGGTGACTTCGAAAAGTTTGGTTTAAAATTTGTCTGTTTAATATTATTATTTTTGAGAAATAAAATATTTATTTTAAATATATTATTATTAAGTAATAAATATGTATTTAAATAATATTTAAATTAGTTAATATTATTATATTTTAGTAAGAATATAAAAATTATTACTTGTTTTTAATATTTTAATATATAAAATATAAATTTTAAATATTTTTAAGCAATAAATATTAATTATTTATAAATTTTAATTAAAATATATAAACTATATTTTAAATATTTAAATATAACCATTAAATATTTTTAATTAGTATTTTAAAAATAATTTTTTATTTTTAATTAATGATTTTAATATATTTGTAATTAAGCATGTCGAAACTATTTTTTTTATAAAAGGGGTTGACTTTTACTTTGAAAACGAAAATGAAAATAGAAGTCGCCTCTAATCTTTTTTTTTATGAGGTGTGATCGGATCACCTCGTAATATGATCATTTTAATAAGAGTTTTAATTTACTAAAAAAATGATTTTTGGTCTACGAAATTCGAGAAAAACGGGTTCGGGAGTCGATTACGTGTGAGGAATGATTAGCACTCTCGTCACGCCCAAAATTGGTACCTAATTGATTAATTAATGTCTTAAAGTTGAATGTCGAAAATTCGAAAATATTAAAAGTGATTTCCCCATTTTATTAATGTCATATTTTAAAATAATGTTTGGATAGATTTGAACGAATATAAAAGGGTTTCTCATCCCGAGGCAACAAAATGTCGTATCCCGTAAGTTAGGATGCAACGTTTGAATTCCCGAGCATAAGCTAACCTTTAAAAATTTTTATTGTGTATTCAAACTAAATGTTTGGCCGTTTTAGTTTGACGAGAAAATAGAAACCCCGTAAGTTAGGGCACGATTTCTTGAAGTTCCAAAGACGACATACAACTTGCTTTTAATCTTATTAAAAGGAACCATATGTTTTGAAAATTAAAAAACTGGTCATTTTGGATTAACGAGAAAATCGAAACCCCGTAAGTTAGGGTATGATTTCTCGAAGCTTCGAAACGTGAAATATGACTTTATTTTAAGAAGATTTCAAATAAGAGTGATTATAAAACTGCCTTAAAATACATTTATTTGGTTTGTTTGAAGAAAAAAGAAGCAACAACTAATATCGATTATCTACATTGGAATTTGATTCACGATACGATAACAAGAAACAAGAATATATTTGCAAGCATGACACAATAATACATGGAAATAAAATTATATAGATGAATGACAATAATGTGAAAACACAAAGAACAAATTAAAATACACATAATAGCAATAGTTTCATATCATATATTATGCAAATACTAAAATTAATATTCAAGGCTAATGAATTAAAAGCCAATTTTGAAAGAAATACGAAGCAAATTAACACAAATAAAATGTAACAAGTTTTAAAATAACCAAAAAAACATGGAAAAGAAGAAATTTGGAATTACCAATGTACCAAAAATAAATTATATGTATAAACATTTTAGAAAGAAGTAATTAATATGAAACTTGGAATAGTTTAAAAAGTAGAATTAAAAATAAATACTATATGAAGTAGTATAAATGAATTTTAAAGCAAATATTGAATAAGAAGAAGATCCAAATAAGTAGTATACAAGATAATATATATATATTAATCTAAATAAATAATACATGAAAACTTAATATAAATAATAATGTATGCATATAATAACATATATAAAAAGTTGAGATAAACAAAGTATATAATAAAATAGGGTTTAAAAGAAATAAATTATATATATAAATAGATTTAAAAGAAGATATATAAACATATTTAAAAGAGAATTTAAACGTAATAACTAGAATAATATGAAATCAATAGTATAGAATAAAAATAATTTAGTATAAATTATGTATGTATATATAAAATAATAAAGTCTAAGGGTATTATCCTATAAATCTTTAAAACATAGAAATATATAAAAGTAAATTTTAAAAATATATTATAAAATAAAACCATAAAATGTGTATAAATTATATTGAATTTACATAGGAAATATATAAAATAAATACACAATAAATCTAAATAATCATAGACGATAAATTTTAAAATAATAATACATGATGAATTTAAATAAAAAATAAATGATAAATTTAAAATAATAATATATTATAAATTAAAATAATATCGATGATAAGTTTAAAAATATATTAAGCTGAAACATAAAATAATGTTAGATGTAAAATTAAATATATTTAAAACAGAATAATGAAATAAATTTAAAAAAAGAAATAAATAAAAAAACCAAGCATATTAAATAGGCAAGCATTAAATTAAATTAACAACAAAATTAAAGGAAAAAATGAAAATAAAATAAAGCAAAGAGGCCAAAAAACCAAGCATATTAAATAGGTAAGGATTAAATTAAACTAACAACAAAATTAAAGGAAAAAATGAAAATAAAATAAAGCAAAGAGGCCAAATGTAATACGTGAATAACTTGGGGGACCAAGTGAGAAATAATCCCCGTCCCTCCAAAACGCAACGTTTCAACCTGGGCCGAAATGAAACACAAACAAAATGCAGAGCGAAATTTAAAAAAAAAAGAAAAAAACTGATTTGAACATGCCACAAAAGAAGGAGGACCAAATGCGAAATTGACCCTTGAGACAAAATAGGCGGATCCTTCTCTCGGGTCGGGACACCTCGCAGATCAGTGCCAAAACGGCGCCGTTTTGAGGCCACTGAAACAGACCCCAAACGACGTCGTTTAGAGGACATATAAAAGAGAAATAAAATTTAAACCTTCATTTTTACTGTTTTGTTTTAAAAAAAACAGAAAAGAGAGGGCTCTTTTCTCTGCTAGGCTTCCTTCTCTGGCCACAGATCCACTCATCGGACTGCAGTCGTCTGCCGCCAACGACCGCTGTGCGTGGCGATCGAACCTTTCCTAGATTAGTTTTTTTTTCTTTTTACTCTATTTTAATACATATATTAAAAATAAAACAAATATCTTTATATATATATATATATATATAAGCAATTTCGAAGAGGAAAACAGAAAGAAAAATAAGAAAATGAAAGAAACCTTTGTTGATTTTCTCTCTGATTTTTTTGTATTCCTTTGAATTTTTTCATCCCCCTCATTTAGAATACAAAAATAGAGTTTTTATAGCCCCAAAAATCATATTTTACAAACTATTTTTCCTTCTATTTTTTTGCTTTTAGATTCTTCTAGGATATTTTGCAAGTATAGACGTGACGTACGGAGCGGCGTGCACGGGGGAGGCGGCCGCAATTAGGGCGGCGCGGCGCGCTAGGGAGATTGGAGGCAGCGGCTGAAGCTTCTAGGGTTTCTGTTTGCTGTTTTTTCTTTTGTTTTGGGCTTGTTTGGGTTATTGGGTATTTGGTTTAGTTGGGTTTGGGCTGATTTGAGTTTTATGTTTAGGCCTGCTATTTTATTGGGTTTGTAATTGGACTTTTAAAATTTGATTTTAATTGAATTTGGGTTTTTTAGCTTTGGTGTTTATTGATTTAATTGGGCCCAGGCAAATTGGGCCAATTACAAAGCAAAAAGAAAAAAAAGGAAAATACTATGTTATTAGATGGGTGAAAAAGTAATTAAGCACCAAAAGTGCTTTTGGGAGAGGGAAAAGCTAAAATTTTTAACTTCTCCTTTTCAGAAGTGCTGTTGAAACACTCCTGAAAAGCTAAAAATTTCAGCCAAAAGCAGCTTGTTCTGCACAACTTTTCTTCTAAAAGTGTTTTTGGAGTCAGAAGTGCTTTTTTTAAGCAATGAAGAATAAGTAGTGTTTTCCTTCTGGTCGTTATAGCGTAGCTTTATTTTGCAGGCTTAACAATAGTAATTGCAAGACTTAAATTTTAAGGGTAAATTACACCTTTAGTCACTGAACTATGAGTAATTTTTTATTTTGATCACATAACTAAAAAAGGTTACAATTTAGTCACTAATGTTTTCGAAATTATTTTTTGGTCACCCGACTGTTAAGTGACACATTTTTAGTTGGTATAATAATTTTAGATATCAATTTTTATACTTTTATGTTATATTGACCTTGATTATATATAAAATGATAAAATTTTAAAATTCTTTTTTTTAATTTAGAAATAAAATAGATAAAGTGAGAAAAAGAGGAAATTTATTTTAAACCTTTCAAGTTTCTCTATAATATTTGTATAGAAATATCCAATACCCATTCTTTAAAAACATAAAAAATAAAAACATTAAACAAAATTCTTGGTTTTCGCTTTTTTTTCTTTTTATGTTTCTTGATATAGCTTTTTCGTTGTAAGAAAAGAAAAAAAATCATATATAATTTACTTTTACAATTTGGGTTTTGGAAAATAATTTAAATGAATTAAAATTTTGAATTGAGTATGGAAAAGAAATTTTGGTGGTATATTTTTCTATATTTTTTGTTAGAAAATGCACCGAGTCTATTTCACAAGTATCTGTAATATCAATTATGGATGTTCTTCAATGGCATGAAACTCGACTAAAAAATATTGCAATTTTGGGTTTTTCAAATTTTATATTTTAAGTAATTTTGATTTTTAAAATAATTTTTATATAGAATCGGGTCAAATTGACAAAAAATGTAAAATTTGAAGACTAAAATTATTAACATACCAACTAAAAAGTGTCACTTAACAATTGGGTGACAAAAAATAAAAATATTAGTGACTAAATTGTAACTTTTTAATTAAGTGACCAAAACGAAAATTTACCCATAATTGAGTGAGTAATAGTGTGTCGTTTACCCTTATTTTAATTAAATATACAATGCATCCAATTTTTCTTCAATAAAATTAGACACTAAACTATGGTAAGTTTTCTTTTTGGTTACTTAACTAAAAAAATTACAATTTGGTCACTGAACTATTCAAAAAAATTCATTTAAGTCATTGAGTTGTAAAATCGATGCTTTATAGCTTTCTCCATTTGCACTCTTTGCACCAATCAAAAGGTCTTTTTCCTCTTCACTTCTATAGTTCAATTTTTTTATGAAACAATTTTAGACATCACGAATTTAAATAATCTTTTTTTCTCATCTCCGACATTGACTATCAGATCGACTTGGATTTGAGATGTGTTTTTCTACTCATCAATGTGTATTGATCCAACGTATTGATTAATCGTTGATTGAGAATCATTGGTAGAACTTTTTAAAAAAAGAAAAAGGAAAAACTTAACAACTCAGTGACTTAAATAAAAATTTTTTGAATAGTTCAATGCCTTAAATAAAAACTTCGAATAATTTAGTGATAAAATTGTAACTTTTTTAGTTAAGTGACCAAAGCTTACCCATAATCACTAAACTAATTGTGTTATTTAACCATATATTTTATATGTGTGTCAAACAGTATTTTAACGGCCAGACAAGCAATTGGTTAGGAAGTTAATAATCCAGTGACTAAAAGATAATTTTAGAATAGTTTAGTAATATTTTATAAATTTTAAAGTTAAATGACTAAAATGAAATTTTCTTAATAAATTAATGAATAGTTCACCCAAGTACTTAACATAAAAAAGGTAGAATAATCGGCATATCCTACAGAATGTCTATTTATGGTTTTTTTCAACTGGATGCATACAGCAAATAAAACCAAAAAAAAAAAAAGAAAAGAGAAAGAAGAAGAAGAAGAAAGAATGGGTTTTGTGCGATTGTGTGTGTTGTCTGTTTGATTTCTTAATTTCTCAGAAGGCAATTTATGAAAAGCGGGACTTGCTTAAATGTAGCTTTCGGGCTTATATTTCAACCTTTAGTGAACTATTTATATATTTGTAAAATGCAATTGAAGATAATCTCTGATTAGTTGATATTTTGTTTTAGTAATTGCGTCGATATAAACAACTGGCCTGCAATTTTAAGACCAGGTTTTGCAGTTTTTTTTGTTGTCGACTAGTGGTATATCAAATGTACCCGTGGCCGTGCCTTTATAAGCAACCTGAATCTCTGCTACTCAAAGATACGATAAAGAGGAAGATATTAACTATGGCATCAGGAGCTTCCACCGGTGCTGATAAATTGGGCGGTAGAATGAAGCCGTCGTCTAGAGGACACCATAGATTCGTGGGAGTTAGGCAAAGACCATCAGGGAGGTGGGTGGCTGAGATCAAAGACTCTTCGCAAAAAGTCAGGCTTTGGCTTGGAACTTATGATACCGCCGAGGAAGCATCTCGAGCTTACGACTGTGCTGCTCGGGCGTTGCGTGGGGCTAATGCCCGTACCAACTTCGAACTACCTGGTCCTCAGTTGGCTTCTAGCTCGTCTACCAACCGTTTAATCTTTGATAATCTGCAGCCTTTCTCATCTGAGAAAACCTGTGGGAGTGATGCTGGTGGGCTTCTTGTTGGTGCACTTCCCAAGTTGCTTGATGCTGGTAAAGGGAATGGAGTCCTTTCAACTGCTAATTCTGCTGGTTTGCAACTTAGCGTTGCTTCTGACCCTCCTCTCAGCAACAAGAACTTATGCCTAGAATCAGGAAACATGAACCTTGTTCAGGGTTTTAGCAAGCCTGAGCTTGCCATAAATCATGATCAAGCATGTGATGGTCAATCGGCAGTTGGTCAAATAGAGGTTCAATGGCATCAACTCCAAAGTCAACCGACATCTATGGCAAGCTCTAAGTGGTCCAATGAACCGTCATTTGAGGCATTATGGGATTCACAGATGACCCTTTCCCCTCTGAATGGCTTGTTTAATATCTCAACTTCGATCACTGCTACATCAACATCAAGAGGACACCAAAGATGGGTGGCTGAGATTGATGACTCTTTGCAAAAAGTTGGGCTCTGGCTTGGAACTTTTAATACTGCTGAGGAGGCAGCTCGAGCATACGATGAGACTGCTCGGATATTGCATGGAGCTAATGCCGACACCAACTTCGAGCTGCCTCAGTCAGCTTCAAATTCGTCTGTGAATCGTGTCTCGTTTGATAACATTCAAGTTAAAATTTATTTTATGCAAATATTAATTAAATTACATTTTAGAATTTTAAAATTTTTTTTAATATAATTTTGAAATTTTATTTTTTATATAGTCACGAGACTTGCACCCTGAATCGACAATCGCGAAACTTTCCAATAAACGTGTTAGGGGTTCTGGTGATTACATGAACAAGAAAAAGCTTAAAGCTATCAAAGTAAGTCTTTAATTTTATCATTATTTTATGTTTTCTGATCTTTTAACTATATCAATAATTGTTTATCTTCGTGTCCTCTAACTATATATATTATCGGAAAATTATTTTCTTCTTTTTTGCAGAAAACTTGTAGGGACAATGCGTACAAGTTTTGGCATATTGACGCTGGGTTTTGGTCTCAAGCTATTGGGTGTGGTGCAAGACCAAGACCACGTGTTTCACCTTCGACCAGCAATTCACACTGCCATTCAGATGCAGCGAGCTGCACTCCTTATGTTCCTAGTACTGTTTCCCAACAGGGGTCGTCGACGACACAACAATTTCCTGAAGAAGTGCAAACATTGAAGTCTAATGTTTCCAACATCATGACGCAGATGGCGCAAATGAATCAGACACTGTGTAACATTCAGCGGATGTTGGAACCCATGATGCAGTTACAACAGCGGTCCCAACGGCAGTTCCAATTTGTTGGTGGCGGAGGCAGTCATGTAGGAGCCGGTGGTGGCAAAGAGAATAGCCCTCCTCAGTGATGCACTTATGATCCATCCCATTTCCTATTATAATATGAATGTTTGAATATTTTATTTTAAAATGCTATTTTTTGTAATTTAAATGCTTTGTTATATTGTGTAATTAAAATGTTTTGTTTTTTAATATTAATTAATTTCTTTTGGTTTGATTATTTCATTTTTGAGATTTGCTTGTTTGATCTTTTCTCTCTAGAATTTTATCTTAAAGATTTTAGGCCTTGGTTCAATAACTATGAAGCAAGAATATACTTTTGTGGTTGTGAAGACACAAATTAAGTAGATTTTTGTTATAAGAAATTATTGTTGTTTGATAGTTTGTAGAATCCATACTATTGTATGTACTTTGCATGCCTTTGTCCATTCAATAAGATTGAAATGAATGAAATATTCACCATTAACATTTTAAATGACCATTTTATAAAAATAGTTAAATTATTTTTTATGAAAATACTGATAACATTAAAGTTTTAAATATGACAATTTTATACGATAATTCAGTAAATTCATACTTTATTTCTTTTAAAATTTTAATAACTTTTCTTATATTTTTATTCAAACACGTGGGCTATCACGCATGTTGCGTCTTATTTAAATGGGATAAATATCAAATTTATACATGAGCTTTCATTTAATGTGTAATTTTGATAAATAAACTTTAAACTGGTACAATTATAACTTGAATTGCGATTTATATGTATACATGAAATTGTGATTTTGATTCAATTATGCACATTTAAAGAAATGAATACATACATTATTTTCATATTGGATTAATATTTTATTTGTGTATGCAATATATCAACGTAAAATGGTGTTAATTTAATAATATTGTTAGTGATTTGTGAAAATTGAATCAAATTAAAATTTTACGTATAAAATCATACAAAATCAAAGTTCATATATGATATTGCACATTAAATAAAAGTTCATGTTAAGTTTTGATATTTTTCCCTTTTTAAATTGAATTAAAATATTACCTTAACTTAATTCGAGGTGTAGCAAACTCTAATGATTGAGTTGGTATCACCCTCAACCGGGTCACCAACTCATTAGAAAGTTCAGAGAGTGTCCTTTCATAATTAAAATAAATAATATTATTCGAGAGTATTTTAATCTTTTCACTTTATAAAAAAAACTAATAAAAATATGCATAGCGTGAAATTTGAACCCACACCAATTATATTAGTAAAATCTTTAATTTACCACTCAGTTAAAGTTTTACTTTAATATTTTGTATATATTTTAATTTTATTATGCACACTTTAATAGCTCTATCAGTTGTATATCTATACCGTTGATTGGGTTGTTGTCACCTTCAACCAGTTCACCAACTCGTTAGAAAGTTACGAGAATGTCCTTTCGTAATTAAAATAAGTAATATTTTAGTCTTTTCACTTTATAAAAAACCAATAAAATTATGATTAATTAGTTTCAATCCATACATTTCATTAGTTATTTTTTATCATATCTGATCTTTTGACACAATATCTAGAGTTAGGTATAACCCCTCCTAAACTCATAAATAGGAGGATAATGCGTTTTAACGCACTTGAAACCATATTCTCCTGCATTATTGGCAACAATATCCATACCAATCGAGTTAAGACCCAATCGACTATTATATGTCATTTTTAAACACACATACATCTTTTAAATCTACAAGATTTTTAGTTTGAAAAAAATGAGGTGAAACGTTAAATGGTAATTAAAAATGGTAAAATAATTGGAAAGAATATAGATCGCGTAGCTAACCCGTTAATCTTATCTAATGTTCTGTCGTCTACAAGTATATAGCAAATAAAATTATAATATACAAACTAAAAACAAATCACAAAAACAAATAAATCATTAAAAGGAAATCATAGTCACTTCCTATGGTGGTTAACACCTAAAAGATAAAGTGATTTAAGAAAAATAGGTTTCATCATCCTTTCATTTTTCATGTCTCTAAAAGCTATATAACAATGGAGTGTCTACGTGGATATATCCTTTTTCTTATTGAAATCTGCTCAATACATCATTTTAAATTTACTGATATTTAAAAAATATTTAACATATATAAATATTTACAAAAACAGGATCAATGAAATTAAATAAATTTAAAACATAAAATATTATCAATTAATTTCAAAATGAAAATAAATGATTCAATAAATTTACCAAAAAAAGTTGCCCCATAAATTTTTTTAATATATATTAGCCTCAAATTTAATATATATAATTACTTTAAAATTGTATATTCAAGCTTGGTATTAATTTCGACAACACCTACTTCTAACCCTTATAAAAAAATAATCCCAATTTTTACTGCTCTATTTTAAAATTGGAGTTGCTAACTTGATTCTACTTGTAACAAGAATAAAATACAACAAATTCATGTTTTAATTACTGGCTACTGTATTTTTAGTAATTGCCTCGATATAAACTAGGCCTGCCGCAATTGACATCCCAATATTTTAAGCCTCGGGTTTTGCCATTTTCTTTGTTGTCGGCTGATGGCATACCAAAGATTCCCGTTCGAAACCCGCCGTTATAAGAAATCTAAACCTCGGCTACTCAGAGGTTCGATAAAAGGAAGAAATTAACTATGTCAGTTCCTATCCGTGCTGATGTAGTGGGTGGTAAAAAGAAGTCATCGTCTAGAGGACACCATAGATTCGTGGGAGTTAGGCAAAGACCATCAGGGAGGTGGGTGGCTGAGATCAAAGACTCTTTGCAAAAAGTCAGGCTTTGGCTGGGAACTTTTGATACCGCCGAGGAAGCAGCTCGAGCTTACGACGATGCTGCTCGGGCGTTGCGTGGGGCTAATGCCCGTACCAACTTCGAACTACCTGGTCCTCAGTTGGCTTCTAGCTCGTCTACCAACCGCTTTTCATTTGATAAACTTCAGCCTTTCTCGTTTGAAGAAGCCTGTGGGAAGGGGGGAAGTGATGATGGTGATGGGTTTATTGGTGCACTCAAGGCCAAGTTGCTTGATGGTAAAGGGCTTAAAGTCCTTTCACTTGCTAATCCTGCTGTGGTTCCTCCTCCTCAAAGAATTGGAAACATGAACCTCGTTCAGGGTCCTACCAGCAAGCCTGACCGTGAGCGTGATGGTGAAGTTGCAGTAGGTCATATTGAGGCACAATGGCATCAACCTGTTCAAAGCCAAACACCATCTATGACAAGCATGATTTGGTCCAATGAACCTTCATTTGAAGCTGCAACATGGGGTGCACAGATGAACCAAGTCCCTCCCAATGGCTTGTTCGATATCTCTACTTTGACTGCTGCTACATCAACATGGCCACTACCAGGGACAGCTGTATCGACGATGGACTTGTCGTTTCCAAACCGGTGCCAAATAGAGTTTCCGGTGAACATGCCGATCTCCCAAATCGATGGAACAACGACGGAAGGTGTTTGGTCATCGGAACAGCAGTTTCTTCAATGTGACAATAACACTTTGAGTGGTCCTATTGGCTCTTGGGGGGATCCCTACTTGTATGTTTCGTCTGTGCTTGATTGATGTCAATCCAGTCACAGATTCATCATGCATGATTAATACAATTCTTTCATTCTCTATTTCTTTATAAATTGTTGTACAACAACATTCACCAACTAATCATTCTTTGCTTTGTGCTAATTGAATCTCAATTAAGCTGCAATTTGAATGCTTCTTTTCATGGAAAAAACACAGAATATGAAAAATCAAATACTAATAAGACATCTTTCATTTCAGAAAAAACCCTCCTCTAATTTACATGCAATTATTGAAAAAATACATGTGCAGAATTACATGACTCTACTAAACTTGTTGATATCTATCGGGTGAACTAAAAGGTGCCAAAACTTATACTTCGAGACACTTTCCTTAATAATGAAAGGTATGGATGAAACTATCAAAAGGGTCACTAACAGTCATCAAATTCTTTCTTAAACGTGGCTGAGGGAACTAATGCTAGATTTAGAGGCATAACCAGAGGGAAAAAGAAACAGAATATTGAAATACTTTTGCCAATATTTTAGGAACAAATATAGTCAAAATCTTCCTTTAGATTTCTAAGTTGCTTGAGAATGTGTAAGGGTACTGAATGAGTGGACCAAGGAGTTTTTGCTATTTCCTTAAACATTTTATATTTTTTCATGTTATTCCATGGCATAAAAAGGTCAAAAAGAGAGATAGGTGGGTCCAATTTAGCTGCCATTCTAAGATAGGCAGTACGGTGTGGTGAGTCACAAAAGTTGACAAACGAATGGTCGTGGTCACAGCAAAGTTGTTTTCTTGGCATCTAGAATCATAATCTCTTTCTCAATGCCTGCATAATTTAAGGAAAGTAGGAAGGGTGGAGAAATTCAGTAGAAAATGTTATCCGAGTTTTTCATTTTTTTTTTAAAATACTCGTGTTAGACATGTACCTAAATCCAGGTAATATCGGTTAAAAGCCGAAACCCGAAAGCATCCCTTGCATGATCTTTTACATGTAAACCACCAAATCTGCAGAATAACACCAGTTTTCTAACATGAAGGCTTGATGGCTACTTTAATTTTTTGATTCTGGGATAACTTTAACCCAATTAACTTATGATCCATGTGGAATATGTGCAGAATGATTAAATACTAAATGCAGGGATGAATTCTTTTTTTTAGAGCATTTTACCTGGAATAAATGCCAACTATCCAAAATATACAAAGATGGAAAATTAGTTAAAGACTCGGTGGGAACAATTTGTTGAGATTGGACTATAAAAGTTAAAGATGTTTAGCCTTTATTGGATAAAAGAACATTTAAAAGTAAACGTGTAAAAGTTGAAAAAACACTCAGCACTTGGATTGAAATTGAAGAAAGGTTCAAAGAGCAAATAGTTAGATTTATTTCACTTCAATAAAAAATCAAAGATGAGGGGAGGGGGGGTGCATCCAGTTCTTGGATATCACCATCTCTTCCAACTATCAGTGGGTACAAAAGATTTGACACATTGTTCTTGCGTCCCACGTTGTAGGGTCTCTTCTCCTGTTTCAAAGATCAAGTATTTGATGCCATGCATGAGAGTATAAATTTTTTTCTCCTACACCCCTAATCAGAATTTCAGAATATGCCCCCCTATATGATGAAATATGATGAAATATTATCGTAAAAACTTGACTAGTATGAAGATCAGGAAGAGCTAGTCGACATGCATCGATGCTTTTTTTTCGATATATCTCGCCAGGGGCCTGGCAAAGGAGGATTCCAAACTAATCTCCATTAGGATCATTCAAACAAAAGTGATAAAAAAGAAAGAAAGATGAGAATAATTTTATTAAACTATTGCTAAAGTTGGTTGCTTAAAGCATTGATGTGATTTGAAGAATTTTAATCTTGCTTTCTTCCCACTTATTCCAGACTCCGTCTATTTAGAGCTCTATAGATTTTCTATTTGTCTCTCAGTTCATACACAAAAACAGTCAAAGAGAGAGGTAGCACCTGTTGCTCTTAGCTTTAGTTCTCTTGATCGCTGGTGTTGTTTGATTCAATGGCTGAATTGAAAAGCTGTAATGAATGGAACCCTTTTTTCCTAATGATAGCAATAGATTTTTCTTTTGCTGTGGTGAATATTCTTCTTAAGAAAGTCCTTGATGATGGGATGAACCATTTGGTTCTCATAACATTCCGGTTGTCAATCTCTACAATTTTCTTGGCCCCCATTGGTTACTTTTGGGAAAGGTATATGAAGCTCTCTCACTCTCCATTATTCCCTTTACCTTTCCGTTTCATAAATTTTCACAAAATTTTTCCAACTTTTTTTCATTAATTTCAGCAGCTGATTAAGCACTGAGATTGCTTGCAGGAACACCAGGCCAAAGCTCACACCGCGCATTTTATGTTACCTCTTTTGCAGTGCAATCGTCGGGTTAGTTTATATTTCATTATTCAACTATAGATTCATGGATATCATAACAGGAAAATCTAACTTAGTAATTTCCTTGTAGGGCCTCACTAACGCAGTACTTCTTTCTCCTTGGAATTCAATACACATCCGCTACATTCGCATGCGCTTTCGTCAACATGGTACCGGTTGTCACGTTTATAATGGCATTACCATTCCGGTATCGATGCGAATTTATCCCTTGTTTTAAACCGGTACTATGTTCTTCTGCAAAACTTGGCTACCAATCCTCTCTTGTACTGCAGGATCGAAACTGTGAACCTCAAAAGCAACAGTGGGAGAGCCAAAATACTCGGTTCGGTGATTTGTGTCGGAGGAGGCTTGCTACTAACACTTTATAAAGGAAGGCCTTTGTTCAAACACCAACACTCACACGCTGTGGCTCAAACTGTGGCGAATGTCGTCAAGCTGAGCCCTTCTAGAAGGGCACAGAGGTGGACTATTGGTTGCTTAGCGCTGGTAGTGGGAACCCTGTTGTGGTCTTCTTGGTTTATCATTCAATCATTTGTTGGAAGAAGATACCCTTGCCAATTCTCCAGCACTGCAATCATGTCTTTCTTTGGTGCCATTCAATCGGCTGCCTTAAGCTTGTTTACAAGCAGGGACCTTTCCATGTGGGTACTGAAGGGAAAAGTGGAAATCATAACTGTCCTCTATGCAGTAAGTTTTAACCTATGCTATCCAAACTCAGTAAGTTTTAACCACATACTCGTGTTTGAATATATGCCGAACATGAGTACTTTTGGTAAAATAAAGAGTCCGAGAAACAGAGGTTTTAACCCAACCACGGGTTTTGGGTCGAGGAGTAGACGAAAGGCTGGCCTAGGTATATGCTGTCTTGTAGGTTAGGCTAGCTTTCTTCACCACATCTTTTTCCATGTTACCATTCAACCAAAAGTATAAAAAAGAGAGGCATAGATTCCAACTTCAATTCTACGTATCCAAGCTTCAATTCTACGCATCTTTTTTTTTTTTTTGTAATTTTGTATTTCCTGGTTGCAGTACAGATAACATTAGTGTCTCTCCAGTCCCTGAATAAACTATCCAAATAGATTCCATTGACCAAAAATGGAGAACATTACAAACAAAATCAGTACTTTCCATTCCCCGATTTTCATGCTATTGTTTTGTTTTTGCAGGGAATGATCGGGTCTGGCTTGTCGTACGTCGGAATGGCATGGTGTGTCAAGAAGAGGGGTCCGGTCTTCACAGCAGCCTTTAGTCCACTTGTCCAGATAATGGCAGCCATGTTTGACATCCCCTTACTCCATGAGCAACTAAATCTTGGGAGGTAATTAACTATCTCATGTCCCAATTAATCAGTATATTTGCTTATGTACTTGCAAGCTGATGAATGCTCGACTGCTAATTTTCTTCCCTGCTACACTCCAATGAACAGTTTGTTGGGTTCGATCATTGTCATTCTCGGATTGTATATTCTTCTTTGGGGCAAGAACAGAGAGATGCAGAACTGTGCTTTGAAAATTGCACAAGAAGCCAAAGAGATTAGGGAACAAGAGGTTCAACTACCGGTCATCACAGTTGCTTGCGATTCAAGTTATCCCGAGACCAAGTAGCATTTTGCTGCCTCCTGTTCAAGTTCATTTCTTTGTGGTATTCAAATAACCCTCTTAATTAATACCACCAAATATGTTTTCAACTTCCCTTGTTCAATTGTTCCACAACAAGGAAATCAACATCAAAAAAAGTTTTACTTTTTTTAACAAGTTTGTGATGGATGATAAAGTTTATCAAGGAAATTTAAAAAAGACAATTCAAACATAACCCTGACCCTATGACTAACTTAATTTGATCCTCCAAGTTACATAGTGCTGTTTCACATGGAAAAACCATGCTTGAGCGATAAACCTTGTTATCAAATACAGTATCTCTGGCACTCGAGTAATATGCTTATCCATCGGTTTATGACTGCTACATATGTTGCATTAAGGTATATATGGTGGTAGCTTTTCCTTCAGAGCCTACACATTGTTATAATAAATTAACTGATATTGAAATGCACCATCTAGACTTGTTCATTCCTCAGTTCAACTGAATCCCGATTGCATACCGGGGGTTCATAGACTTTGCGGTCTCTGATATCTTTGTGCCGGAAATGTCAGTTTAGAAGGGCGATAAGAAACAAGTGATAGACCATTTTATTCATCACAACAGGCCTTCTTATTGCAATTAAAGACACAAGAGGACAAGTATGAACTTGAAAGTTCAAACACTCTATCATTATTTGGCTAACAATAATGCAGAAAACAGCCAAAATGGTATATAATCAAAGACATAATACGAGAAGAAGCATAGTAAAACAATACAAAGATTTATAGTATGCAAAGTATATTGGGACAAGACCATGTTAATCGGAATCGGTAAGTTCAGCTTTGGCGGAATCGTTTTCTATTTTCTTTCCCCTCCTATGCTTATCTGTTGACTTCTTGCCTTCACGTTCAGGAACATCCGAGACGTCCAAATGAACGCCGGGATCGTTGGCGTTATAGCTGCTCTCGAACATGATCGAATTGTTAACAGCTTGGAAATTGCTGTTAACATAGGTACTCCATTCATCAGGCTCCCCCCCAAGTGAAATCCCATGAGGACTGCTGGATTTCTCATCCACCTCGCTTCGCATTGTTGCCCCGGCATTGCTTCCTGCAAGCGTGATGATTCCAACACCATGCAGATCGTCATCACCATCATCTCCGACGTGGCTCGATCCCGGTTTATGAATACCGGCAACACGGCGAGTAATGGCGGAGACCATGTCTTTGACTTCTTTATCAAGTAATCTAGTATGCTTATCTCCTTCACCAGAGGAATGGTCAGGCTTGCATGTTTCCAGAGGCATTATTTAGCAAAACAAAGAAAAAAACAAAGCAGGGCAAATTATGATTTGGAGTTTGGAGCTGAAACTGAAATAAACATTTAAATATAAGAATAGGTGTAGGAACAAAAGGTCTGTTTGATAGGGAATAAAGAAGTGCCTTCCATGGCAATTCAAGGATATTTTTTTTTCAATTTATTCTCAGATTAAAGCAGAGAGATTTCTTGAGTATTGGTTAAACTGATACAGATTATATATACTTTTGTCACTCTTACGCTCTTCTGATATGATTTTATTTTTCATTGAAGAGATTTGAAGGGAAAGAATCGTAGTGGTAGAGGCACTTGTCAAAGCGTGCCATTCCATCCTAGTATTCATAATAACTCTAATGCCATGAACATGACACCGTTCTCTGCATTGAAGTTGTCTCTTTGAGCTTTGATTTTTCATTTTTTATATATATAAAAAATAAAAGATCGGCTTCGGGTAGGGCAGAGCTGTTTCCAATTAAATTTTTTGAATTTGGATCAGATAAAAGCATTAATTTGGTATTGGATATTTGGGTGGGTTATCGGTCATTGAACAATCCACACGGCTGCATCAAAAGCTTGTATTGATTCTTACGTCTCACCAGGACCTCAAAGAACTCCTTGGGCCTGCATTGGGCCCTTATGAATATATAATTATTTAAAATAAAAAAAATAGGTGGTTTTTCTAACTTGCTTGTAGAGTTTTTTTTTTAAGGTGCGAATAATGTAAGACAGTACAATTACAAGCACAGCAACAGTATAAAGTATAGCGAATGAAGAATAAAAAATAACTCACACATGGTACAAGCATAGACTTAATCATGAGTCGGGTCGGGTCAATGCAGAATTTTAGGTTCGAGTTTAACTCAAAAAATGGTTTAAAATTTTACTCCAAGTTCAGCCCAGGTTAAAAATGTTAAACCAGAGCTCGACCCATCCCACTCATTAATTTTTTTTAAGATTATTCTTTTATATGAAAACAAAATTAAAAACAAAAAATACACTAAAAATAATAAAATAAATGTTTTTCAATAAATTGAAAAGACATTACAAAAATACTTTATACTTAAGCAATAAGATAGTTGTAATTTAACCATCAAATCTCTCTAAAATAGTAGCAAAATTAACTGTAAAACAAAAGTTATACCATATTCAAACAATTACAAAATATTAACAATATAGTAGCGAAATAATAGCAAAAACAAATAGGAAGTTTATGTTGATTCGAGCTGAATCCGAGCCAAAAAAATTCTACTCGAGGCCCGGCCCATTTAAAAAATAAATCTTATTTTTTAGTCCAAGTCCATTTTCAGGATATAATTTTGTCCAAATCCTTCCACTTTTCAAGTAGGCCTTCAAGCCTGAACAAGTGACCCGACTTATGATCAGGTCTACACACTCACAAAATGAGATAAGACTCAAATATCACAAATGTGTATAATAAAACATGAATATGAGTTTACTAGAGACTCAAGAGTCAAGACCTTTGCTTTAACCAACAAGTTAAGGCCTCATTTATCTTTATTTATGCTAGTCCATAAAATAATAATGGTATCAATAATGTAACTATATATTAAATAAGTGTTTACATTATTAATTTTAGAATAATTATATGGTATGTTATATAATTTTAATTTTTTAAAAATATCATGTGTTTTAATTAACAATTAAAAATTTTAAAATAAAATAAAATAAGACTGTTTTTTATCAATAAAATTATGAAACGAATAATACATCTCACGTTAACAAGGACCGACATGATACCTATTAACTTAATGTTAGTATTGAACATCTACTTCTTTAATAAGGTGAGCAGTCATCCAAGAATACAGATAATTATTGGCTGTCCCAAATGCTAATTATGGATGATTAAAAAAGAGATGGAATACCACACAAATATCTTGCCTGTCTTAATGCCTTGACATGCCAAACATGCAATCTACATTTAATACTATATAATAAGCCAGATGAGATGGGGTTGATAGCTACCCTTCATTCCCCTTGTGTACCAAATTTGATTGCCCTTAACAATAAGTTAGAGTAACACCATTTTCACCGTCATTTTCGGGGTTTTTTTTTCCTTCTAAAAAAAGCCAGCTTTCCGCAAAATTTTTTAGCCACTGATATAAGTTAGCAAACAAACGTGGAAAGCTAAGTCAGTGATCTAAAATTAAAATCTCTTATATAAAAAAATTATTTATTAATCTTTTAAATTTCGGATTTAAATTTTAAAAATGTATCAAAATTTAATATGATTTATCAAAATCTCTAATTCGAGGTTGAATAGATTTTTAGAAGAGAAAAAAAAGAAAAAAAAAGGCTAAAATTTGCTTTTAGTCCATGTACTTGTATATAATTTGATATTTGATCCTTAGATCTTATTGCTTCAATTTAAAAATCTTTTTGCTAATCATATGCTTCCTCATATGAGAAGTGAAAACAAAGTAATTATAATTTTAAATTGATAAATTTTGATAGAAAATATTTACTATTTTAATGATTAGACTGAAATTTTCAAAAAACAAAAAAAGGATGAACTTAATTTTTTAACTTTTTAAGTATAGGGATTAAATATTTAATTTTTTCAAAGTTTAGAACAACACGAAAGGGAGGGAGTCGGTCCGGTCCACCTTACCCCGTGGCGTTGCGTTATTAAAAACGAAAGATTCTTCGTCTGTTGGTTAACCCAATTTGTAGTTATTAATTCGTAAATTTCTTAAAAAAAGAAGAAAAAAAACCGTCATCTCTATTTAATCAGTAACTTATAGTTTCTCTCTCCACTTTCTTCTATGGTTTCTTGTTCCTATTGTTGCTGTTGTTTGTTCAACTCTCGACTGTCAGCAAACTCATCAGTGATTCAAAGGAAACAAGCATTCTTTAGGTGCAGTCTCCTCACTTTTCTGTATAGAAATTTAAATGACACTTTTACTCCTTTTGTTTATGTTTTGTTTTTAATATTGAAATTTCAGTTTTTCTGAGCTAATTTTAAGGCTGAAATTTTAAGTAGTGCATCTTGTTATTGGGTTATCAATGATGGGTTGCTTTTGGTTTCATGGTATTTTATTTGAATTTTTTCTAGTTTAGAATCAAAGTAATGAAACTATGGAACTATCTGTTGCATTCTGTTTGAAGGGTTTAAGCCTGGTCTTTTGCAGTTTTTCTTGTTAAAACTGAGTTACCTCTAGGGTTTTGAATTGACTGGCAGTTTTGATGGGGTTTTATTTTTTGAAATTAACAGTGAGGGTGTTGTGGAAATTCACGACAATTGAATCTTTTAGAACCAAAAGGAGATAAGTGTATACTCTGTAAATTATAATCAGATGCTGAATGAAGGGTCAAATGAGACTAGCACCAGAGCTAGTTACCACTCCAGTAATTTACCTGAACCTGACCTTGAGAAGCAGGGAAACAACCAGGTGTTGCCTCAGGATGGAGGACTACCAGGCTCAGTTAGGGGTTCAGCCTGTGAGTCCAGTCCCACATTGTTAACCATCGTGGTAACAAAGGGTGAGTCTCATGTAACTCAGCAGCCGATAGCTCAATTAAAAGATACGGAATGCGTTTTGGAGGAATTGCCTCATGTGGCTCCTCAAAAGGGCTATTTTTTGAGGAACAGTAGTTCTGATGAGGAATGCAGGTATATCATTATTTTTTCATCTTCCACCAGTCTTACTTCATACATCCTGTATTCTCATTTATTATGCGCCTTTTGAAATTTTTTGTTTCCAATATTTGATTATTGTTGAATAGGATGGACTCCTCGTACGAGTGTAGATTGTCACATGGTCTTGAGTATCTGTTAGCTATGTTCACTGAAGCCTCATAGATTAAAATCTTTATATGTTCAGGTTAATCACTTAATTGCCCTAAGCATTTCACTTAGTCTGGTGGGAAGTCTTAATTCTCCTGTTTATACTTTCTTATCATGTTATGTGCTAATGGGTGTTTATTTATTGTACTGTTTTGTTATAATTTGCCAAAAGAATGAGCTGCATAAAGGTTTTGGTGAGGTTAGATCCCTAGGAATAGGAATAAAGATTAGGCTTGAGAAAAATAAAATGCTTCATTCCAGATCATCTTAATATATTGTGGTCAGTCAACAATCTTTTTCTTTGTTGAGTTTCCTAATTTACCCCTAACTCCACTAGAGGAGGACCTTACGTGCCTAAGCACTCTCCAATGCTCAATGCTCATCCTCCAAGTCTTTCAGTAGCAATATATATGCATGCCTGCCAACTGAGCTAGTACTCAATTGGCCGGTCTGTTAGCAATCTTAAATCTACCATCCCTTTCCTGGCCATCGACTTGTTTTTCTGAGATTAATCTTGAAAGCAATCTGTAGTATTGAATACTCTTTACTCATTATTATCTGTATTATCCTTCAGAGTTTGTCAACAGGAGAAGGAAGAAGGTCTTATAGATCTTGGGTGCCAATGTAAAGGTGGTCTTGCAAAAGCTCATCGATCTTGCATTGACACTTGGTTTCGTACAAAAGGATCCAACAAATGCGAAATATGCCAGTAAATTATTCAAAATATGATTTCATGTATTAAAATTAGCTTATTTGTAACCGATACATGATTCAGTTCACTGTTGTTGTGCAGAGCAGTAGCTGTAAATGTGTCAGCTCCAGAGTCCCAGCCCAGTGTAGGTATTCTGTGCTTAAGTGAAAGGGCTAGCAATAAAAACCTTAGGACAAGTTTGCTTGTTTTATTCAGTTATAGCCTACAAGGTGCTAGAAATTCAATATTATCATTTTTTTGAGTGGTGGCACTGGTGGTTTACTTCGCCAAAAAGAGAGGTTTCGTTGCCCAAATCAAATCTAAAGCTGGAAAATAAAACAAAGTCGAGGATAGAATGTGGTAGAGTTTGAGTATTATTTTGTTCCTTCGGCTACTATTATGCATGCCATGTGCAATTGTAGGCACAGAGAGAGATAAAAGAGCCATTATGGTCTCTGTGATTATGGGTTCTAGTATTTAAAAAGCATAAGTAATGTTATTGAGTTATAGTCCACAGCAGACATAGAAAACTATGTTTTTCGGTTTACTTGTAGCATCTCATAGTCATACCTATATTGATCCTAAAACACGTTTCATGGTGCAGACAAATTACTGGGTTTGGAGAGCTGATCCAAGCTTTACACCACATGAACTTCAACGGGTAAGTGGATAACTGCGCCTGTCTACTGGGATCTTACTTATTCTTGAAAAATTCTTCCTGGTTTTTTTTTTTTAAACTTCGCATCAAATCATTCTTTATGACAGGGTTGTTTTAGTCCTCTGTGGGTGGCATTTTCAATCCTTATTGGTGGTTTATTGTTGGATGTGTTAATATCCGTTACTCTTGGTGTCTCGGCACTACCTGTTAACATCATAATTGGTACGTACACCTCACTCATATTCTTCCCATACCTGTTTATAAAAAAAAATAACGTTCTTAGCAAATAGCTTTTATTCTTCATGATGTTGTAACTTGAAGAGACATTGTACAGGTGTTATTGTTGTCCTAGGACTTGGAACAGCCCTTCGACTTGCCCTCGAATTCTGCCATGAGTGGAGTATTAGGAGAGCCATGCAAAGGGTAGAAGTAAATGCGACTCTCCAGTATCATCCTGCTTTGTAGGTAAATCTGTATATAGTAAAATTCAAGCGTTATTTGTGTATATGACATTCAGCATGCTATTCAGGAGGGAACCCATTGTTTGTTACTGCTTACATCTGTACACCATGATAGAGTTTGTAACATTCCCCTTGAATAGTTTGAGAACTCTATATATTTCCTGTATTGCTCATCTTCAAATGTTGATAATTTGTATTGGAATGGGAAGCTAGAAAGTATGAAAATTCCATTTCCACTGCTTTTGATGGAGGCTGCATTCTTTTGACTTAGGTGGAGTGGAGCCTGATTATGTTGAACAAGGTTAGGTTGCTGCTATGAGGTAAGAATTGGCAGATTTAATAGTTTGTTTGGGTTCACTTCTTTATTCAATGAAGAAAATGGTTATTAGTAAATATTGTTGTGATTTTGGTGAATGGAATGGAGACATGCGGGGTTGCGAATAAAGGTTGTGTGGGTTTCCAAGGCTGATGGAATCTTTTTCGAGCATCGAAGTTATATTAATCATTGTCAACTTCAACCTACTATTATATAATATCCTGCATGGTTGAAATTATAATGGGAATAAATAAAATTATTAAATTATTATAAAATCAAGAGAATTTAATCAGTACTTAAACTATGATTTTTTTCAAGTTGGTAACTTTTTTTTTTATTTTCACAAGCTTGCAGTTAAATCTTTTTCACAAATGGTATTTCGTTGCTCAAAGTGATATTTAAATTTTTTTTCAAGTTTATATTTAAAGAATATTTTATTACCTTATCTAGAGTGATACTTAAACTAATTTTGTTACTCAAATTAACTCAATTGTTAAAAAAACATCTTTTAGCTAATCATATTATGATATAAAAAAATTTAACTAAAAACTTTAAAAAAGTAAATATTATATCCTTTAAACTTTTTTAAAAATTATGAACATATTCATATTTTTTTCTTTATTCAAGAATTTTTGGTGATGGAAAATTGAAGAAATCATTAAAATTCATCTAAAATTTATTTTAGAACACAAAAGCCAGATTTTGGTGACATTATTTTTAAAATCTTGATTTTGATTCTTTTTCACCTAATTCAAAACCTATGCATTACTTTTTTGAAAAATAATTTCATTCTTTTCTTTTCATATACTTGGCATCAAATAATTAATGTTGAGTGAACTTTTATAACAAAAACTTAAATAAAATATGAAATCTATTATGAATTTTTATTAAGTGGATGTCTATCATGATCAATATAAAGTTTTGATGTGCTTTAAATTCTAATAGTTATTAGAATTAGATATCTACTTCTTTTATATTCTCTATTGCTTTCATATTTTCTTTGTTTTTATTCTCCCCATCTCTCTTTATTTTGTAACATGTTATCGGCATGATCTTGCTCAAAGTGATAGTTTCTTTTATCGACGATCAAATTTATCCTCCGTGATTTTTAATATTTTTGACGGTAAAATGTAAAGTTTTTACAGGAAGTTTCTTTTATTTAATGTTTCATATTTGATTATTATTTTTCATTCTTCTTTCATTATATGTTATCATTATTTTGATTAACTTAGTTTACTTTTTGTTCTTAAGGATGGTGAAATATTTGATACCGTTATTTATATGAAATCAAGAATATTTTTGAACGATCTCATACCTTCTAGTGATGACGATGATGTTAAAAATCTTCAAATTTTGATTTGAAATCTCACGCATGTTTGCGATGGCGATTATGAAATAAAGAATCTATTGGGATGTTTATAAGTCCGTCCTATTAAATTTGTTGTATTCTCCGAAGTGAATGTAAACATAAAGAAAGTAAAAGATATTATCATAGACCACTAAAACTAGGAATATAGTAATAAATAAGAGCACAATGAAAGTTCTCAAGATAACTCTTCAAATGGTAAAGATAACTTATTTTATCAATGTGATATGAAATATTATTGGGTACATATGTGGCATATGGCCAAATATTTTATTTTGTTAATATTCTTTGAGGAAGAATATGAAAATGTAGTAATAAATTTTATCATTACGAGATAGAAAATATTTATCTTATGTAGTCTTGAAACAAACAAATATTTTAATATTTAATAGTACAAAATTAGTCGAAAGCTCTAGAAGAGCTAATATATTAATATTTTGTGATGGTTAATCCATTGGTTTTAAAATATATTTATAATGGATATTATATTAAGATTGTGAATAAGAAAAATATTATATTTCATATGAATCACTATTGTTATAAATATGTATTTTGAAAGGATGAAAAAATATGATTGGATTATTAATTTATATTTATTTTATAATCTTTGTGATATTCTTTTATCATCATCTCCATTAAGGGGTTGGAAGTAAAATATTTGACTGTGAAAGATTTACTTATGAATAATAGAATATGATAATTCTATCTAAAACTTATTATAGTTGGATGCACTTAAAGTTGCAAGTAGTTTTTTAAACTGTGAGTATAACTTACGGTATTCAAACTAAATTCTCAATTAAAATTACATGGTAAAATATTACCGATAAGAACTTACAAGAGAGAAAAATTATGTATGAAAAGTCATTGGTTATATACCTGTTGTACACTGAAAAATAAGATCCACTCTCAAAGTTTGCTATTAATAGATTTTTGGGCATTTGAATAATTTGGCATATTGCTTTATGCGAATACTACAATATAATTATTTAGAAATTATATTTATTGACTTAGTGGCATTATAGACTTCACATTGATTTAGACATTTCCAGTAGTAAATGTCACAATAGTACTTGTATGTGGATACAAATTAAAAGAATAATAATAAAATTATCAATTTGTTACAATTTAGTACAATTGAAACATATGTTAAAGTAAATCAAGTTTACTAATACAAATGCATGTATTACTTGACATGACTAGTTAGACCATTCGGATCATATATGATACGAAAATTTAATTAAGAATTCATATGAACATTTATTAAAGAATCGAAGATTCTTAAATTTAAAAGAATTCTCATATGTTGCTTATTCTCAATGAAAAATTGATTATTAGAAACTCACTAGTTAAAGTTGAGATTTAATGTCTTACATTTTTTAAATGAATATGGGCCTATTCATCCACCATGTGGATGGTTTTGATACTATATGATTTTGGTAGATGCATCTATAAAATAATCACATGCGTTATCAACTCGCAACTTGTCGTTTGAAAGATTGCTTATTTAAATGATTAATTTTAAATTATGCAATTAAAACAATTCATCTTGCTAATGTTGGTGAGTTTACATCCCAAGTTTTCAATGATTATTGCATGTCAATAGGGATAAAAGTTGAACATCTTGTAGCTCATGTTCACACAGAAAATGATTTAGCTGAATTGTTTATCAAATGCCGCTAACTAATAGTTAAATTATTACTTATGAAAACAAAACTTCCTATTTCAACATGAGATTGTATTGATTTACATATTGTTCACATCAAGCCATTAAATTACAAATACTCTCCATTACAGTTGATTTTTGGTCATAAGCTAAATATTTCCCATCTTACAATTTTTGGATATGCGGTATATGTTCCAACTGCTTCACCACAACACACAAAGATAGGTCATAATAAAATATTGGGAATGTATATTTATATGAGTCTCCTCATAATATTTGAGCTATTAATTCGAGATTTAATTATAACATGAGTTGTCAGTTTTCCCAACATTAGAGGGAGAGGTAAAAAGCTGGATTAATAAAGTACTTAAAATGAATTATCAATGTCTAAGATCCTTGTGCAAAGCAATGTGAACTAGAAGTTCAACAGATGATTTATTTTATAAATCAACTGTCAGATTCATTAAATTTCACATACCAATTGAAAATGCTCCAATACGAATTGATGTCCTAATAGGGCAAATTGTTAATGTAAAAAAAAGTAATTCATGCATGAAGCATGGAAAATCGGTTGGTTTCAAAGATAAAAATCCTTGTAAAAAAAAGGGGGAACAAACATTCAAGATGGTCATATAGTGGAGGTGGGAGTTCTTAAAGAGACTCGTGACATAACTAATTATAAAACGCAAGAAGAGATTCAGGTACCTAAAAGTGAAAATGGAAATGATGAAAATAAAGAGATCTTAATAAGTTATGTCAATACGAGAAAAAGATGGAACAAAAACAAAATGTAGTTGTCGAAAACAATTTTGCTTATAATGTCGCTATTGAAATAACAAAATAAAATGAGGATCATGAGCCTAAAACTACTAAGGAATGTAAAAAATAGAAAAGATTGGTCAAAATGGAAAAATGCAATTCAAGCATAATTAAATTCACTTTCTAAATATGAAGTTTTTGGACCATTAGTCCAAACACCTTTAGGTGTAAAGCCAGTAGGATATAAATGGGTATTTGTGTGAAAACAAAATGAAATTGATGAAGTCGTAAGATATAAAGCTCGCCTTGTAGCACAAGGATTTTCGCAAAGGTCCAGTATTGATTATGAGGAGACATTCTCTTGTGGTGGATGCAATCATGTTTAGATATCTTATTAGCTTGACAATACGTGAAAAACTTGACATGCATCTAATGGATGTTGTTACATCCTATTTATATGGTACACTTGATAGTGAAATTTATATGAAAATTCTTAAATGATTTAAAATTCCGAAAAGATATAAAGTTTTTTTGAGAAAATTGCTCGATCAGATTTAAAAAAAGTTTATATGGATTAAAACAATCTGGACATATGTGGTACAATTGTCTTACTGAATACTCGTTAAAAAAAAGTTACAAAAACTATCCAATTTGGCTATGTGTCTTTATAAAAAGGTTTGGATCAGATTTTGTGATAATTGCCGTTTATGTTGATGATCATAATATTATTGGAACTCCTGAAGAGGTTCAAAATACAGTAAATTATTTAAAGAAAGAATTTAAGATGAAAGATCTTGGAAAAATAAAGTTTTATCTTGGCTTACAAATCAAGCATTTAAAAGATGAAATTCATGTTCATTAATCAACTTATATGAAAAAGATATTAAAGAAATTTTACATGGATAAAACACACCCATTAAGTACTTCAATGGTTGTACGATTATTAGATGTGAATAAAGATCAATTTCGTCCTTACGAGGATGGTGAAGAGTTTTTTGGTCCTGAAGTTCCATATTTAAGTGCCATAGGGGGAGTGATGTATCTTGCAAACAACACAAGACTTGATATAACTTTCGCTGTAAATTTGTTAGTAAGATTTAGTTCTTCTCCAATATGTAGACATTGGAATGGAATTAAACATGTATTTAAATATCTTAGAAGGACTATTGATATGGGGTTATATTATTCAAATGATTCAAAATCCCTATTAGTTGGTAATGCTGATGCTGGATACTTATTAGATCCACATAAAAGTCGATCTCAAACAGTATATTTATTTATATGTGGGGATACTGCCATATCATGGCGTTCAACAAAGCAAACATTATTTGCTGCTTCTTCAATCATGCAAAAATAATTACAATGCATGAGGCAAGTCGAGAGTATGTTTGGCTAAGGTTGTTGACCCAATATATCCAGAAGATATGTAATTTGGCTTTACAATAAAAGATGTCAACTATCTTATATAAAGATAATGCAACATGTATAGCTTAATTGAAGGGTAGTTACATCAAATGTGATAGAACGAAACATATTTCATTAAAATTATTATTCACCCATGATCTTGAGAAAATAGGTGGTATAAATGTTCAACAAATTCATTATAGTGATAATTTAGCAGACATTTTACTAAGGCATTGTCAACTTCAACATTTGAAAGACTACTACACAAGATTGGAATGCGTCCACTCAAAGATGTAATGTAATGTTGCCATCAGGAGAAGTATAAAAACAAGTTGTACTATTTTCCTTTAACAAATGTTTTATCCCATTAGATTTTCCTAGTAAATGTTTTTAATGAGTCAGCTTGTAATAGAAATTTTGTACTATTTTTCTTTCATTAGTTTTTTTATTCCACAGGGTTTTTCCTAATAAGGTTTCAACGAGGCATATTATCTACCAATGGACATCCAATGGAGAGTGTTATGAATATCTTATTAAGTAAATACCCATTATGATCAAGATAAAATTTTGATGTACTTTAAATTCTAATAGTTACTAGAATTAGATACCTACTTCTTTTATACTTATAGTTTTTATTCTCCCCATCTCTCTTTATTTTATAACAAAATCTAAATATTAGGAAAAAATTAGTAAAAAATGGTAAAGAATTATAAATAAAATTATCTAACAGTTAAAATAGTGCATTAAAAAAAGAAAAATCATTGAGACAGAGAAAGTGTAAAATTTTGAAAAGTTATATTTTAGTTCAATTAGATTTTTTATAATTTGATTTCATTATATTTTTAATTTAAATTTAATTTTAAAATTACTACGTATCACAAAATGAACTAATTTTTTTAACATGATTAACTAATTTCTCTTTTAACAGTTGAAGTAACTTAGACAACAGAGTTAGTTTAAGTATTATTTATAACCAAAAATAGATCCAGGCACACCACTTTGAATAACAAAGTATAAATTAAATACCAATTAGCTAGAAAAATATATAATTTAACTATCATTTTATGATTTAAGCTTTTACCATTCAACAAAACCTCAAATATTATTTATATCAACTTCTCAAACTATTTTTTATTCATAAAGTAGGTATGCATTAATTTAATATATAAAATTATATTCAATTTAACATTTTATTAATGTGAAAATGTATGTTAATATAACGTAACTCATTTGATAGGCAAGCTCACACAAATTTGTATGCGCCTTGAAATTTTCTTTTTAGAAAATGAATTTCATTAATCAAAAGCGATTATTTATGATCTAACACAACAACAACAAAAAAAAAAAAAAATTGAACAAAAGGATTTGAAGCAAATATTAAAAAATAATAAGAAATACTAAAAATTCATAAACAGAGAGCAGTGGCGCTGGCGCACGAGTAAAGTGCTCTTTCAAAACCCAGAAAAAGAAAACAAAGGTAAAAAGCAAAAAGCGTAGCACTACTGAGATTACCTTTTTGACGGTTAGAAGAAGAGTCTTGTGGGAGAAGCTAAGTTCAGTGTTCTATTATTACAACCCCCACTAACTATTATCTCTCCTTTTGTCCATTAATTAAGGGCATTTCAGTAATTATACTATCTGGTACCACATTTTTACGCGGTGAACCAAAAGGGGAAACTCGCTGTCCACATTTGGTTATTATACTATACGCCGCAGCTCTTTCCCTTATTATATACGGGCGCTTAAATGATTAATCAATCCCACGAATGATAAAGCGACACCGAAGCTCCCAATATCACGTGAGAGTCACGTGATGTGCTTGGATTGGATCACCCCCGTAGTCCATTTGTACAAAAAGAACACAGTAAAATAAACAAAATTTAGCTGAGCAAGAAATATCAGTAGACGAATAGCCAATCAAAATAACGACAACAACAACAAAAAAGAACCCCACAAAAACAAATTAGCCTTCGTTAAGTAATCGAAGAAGACGACGAAGATAGACGATTGTACTTACAGTGGAAAAGGATTCGACGTTCTTTTTATGTTTTCTGGAATTATTTAAAGAAAAAGGTGTAGTTGTAAAAGAGTTTTCGAGGTTAGGGTTTCTCGGAAGGGAGTTATGGAAGTGTTGACGATGGGAACTTTACCTTTAGGATTTAGATTCAGGCCGACTGATGAAGAGCTTATCAATCACTACCTTAGGTTGAAGATCAACGGTCGTCATTCCGAAGTCGAGGTCATTCCTGAAATTGATGTCTGCAAATGGGAGCCCTGGGATTTGCCTGGTATTTTTTTTCTCTCTTTTTATTTTAGTTCTTGTTAGACAAAAAAGAAAAAACAAAGAAATTATTCGGTGCAGAATTTTTTTGAATCTTTGATACCGTGCGTCACCTTAAATTCCTTTATTCCCCTACACTTGAAAGACATATATAGTTCATAAATTTTATTCCTGTTTTCTATAACCGGAAATTTCTGGTAAACTTACTTATTTTCCTTTTTGAAATTCCTCTCACTATGCTGAAAATACTTTATATTGCGAAATTAGCCATTTTTAAATTAAAAAATTGGGATTTTTGAATTAAATTCAGGATTATCGGTAATAAAATCGGACGATCTGGAGTGGTTCTTTTTCTGCCCTCGTGATAGGAAGTACCCCAATGGCCACCGTTCCAACAGAGCAACGGATAAAGGTTATTGGAAAGCCACGGGGAAGGATCGAACCATCAAGTCCAAAAAGTCACTTATCGGCATGAAGAAGACCCTGGTATTCTACAAGGGCCGGGCTCCCAAGGGTGAGCGTACTAACTGGATCATGCACGAATACCGCCCCACTACCAAGGAACTTGATGGCACTGCTCCTGGCCAGGTTTTCTTTTTAGATTTTTACTTCTTTTTTTAGTTTAAGTTGCTGCAATTATTATCATGGTGTTAAAGTTTTGCCATTGTTAGCTTTATTTGTTTGATTGAAAAGCCAAGAAGAAAGAGAAGTTAAAAGGAAAGTAGGAATGGTTATATGACTTGGACCCTTTTTTGTGTGTGGTGCAGAGTGCTTTTGTTTTGTGTCGATTGTTTCATAAAGTAGAAGGGAGGAATGATATTGTGAAATATGATGAAGTGGAACAAACAGGATATTCCCCTGCCATGATAAAATCATCTCCCGATGATACTTCATCAGATCTTCTCCAAGATACTGTTTCATCCGATACGCAAGCTCAAAAGCCTGATAACTTAATGCAAAATGATCAAATAACAGGTGATACCAGCAGCTGCAATAGTCATATGACATCTAATGCTGATTATCATGCAACAGAAGAAACTATGATGGAGGTGTGAAGTGGATAATTTATCTATGATTTGGGATTTGTTGCATTAATTGTTATTTTATCTTGACTATATTGTGATTCTTGGCGAATGACTTATCTTGCTTTTTAATACAGAAATATCCGCTCCCGGGAAGCAATTCAAATTTGTATGAGCCCAATTATGGTGAAATTGACTCCAAAGTCTTTTCACCACTAATGAACTCGCAACTTTTTGAAGATCTGCCCTTCTTCGTGGATTCTCCTTATGCAAATGATTTTGGTCATGATCAAAATGGATTTCATTTCCAGGATGGGACTAGTGAACAAGATGTATCATTTGCTTTCTTGGATGACATCTTGAGTAACCATTATGACTCTTGTGAAGAGTCAAACACCCAAAAGAACTTGGTTGATGGAACAGAGATGCCCTTGTTTGGTGATTCATTCATCTCAAAGACACCACCACCAGAAATCTCATATCTCAAAGAAAATGGCAGACCTGCTGACACGGACACTGAAATGCCACAATTACAGGTAAAAAAATAACTTTCTACTAGCTTTTATGTTCCTATACATGTAGCCTATAGCCTTTTTTTCACTTTAGATTTCTGAGCTTTACTTTGGTTTGAGCCCTTTTTCTTTTGTATTAAATTTTCACTTGCAAGGCACTTAGATTTGGGTTTTAACTTCTTTTTATATTTTCAACTTCTTAACAGTTTGGTACTGAGGTTGGAGCTCGTAGGTGGCTTGGTGGGCCTATTGATAACAATCAATCACTGCAAATGCAAACTTCTTTCCAACCTACCCATACTCAACCAGCACTTTATAACCAAGAGTACAGAACCAGGAATATTGGTGGTCTTGGAAATTATTCTGTTGGCCAAGTAACTTTTACTGATTCTGCAATGGGTAATATCAATAATTTGCAACAGTTAACCAGTCTGAAAAATTATGTGAATAGTGGTGGTGATCTTGGTGGTGGTATTGGAATGAAGACTGGAACATGCCAGCCACTAAAACAGTCAAATTCAGAAAATTTTGGAACTCTTGGAACTGGAATCAAGATTAGGACCCGTGGATCTCAGCAACAACCGAATTCAGACATTGTAAATCAAGGCACTGCTCCCAGAAGAATACGCTTGATGAAACTTTCTAGTGGGCCAATGAAAGGTTCTGTAGGCTGTGTCGATGATGAAAAAATGATGAGCACTTGCCTTGTTGAAGAAGAAGAAGTTCAGTCTGCTCTAACTGAGGTAGAGTTACCAGTAAAAGTTAATTTTGAGCGCCGTTGATATACTGTTTATCTTACTTATCTTTTTCGTTTGCAGGTCACAGAAGCTGAAGCTGCAGAACAGACTTCTAGCTCTGATGAGTCAGAGAAGAATATTGTAAATCAAGGCACTGCACCAAGAAGAATACGCTTGCAAACGAAACTTTCTACTGGGGCAATGAAAGGTTCTGCAGGCTGTGACAATGGTGGGAACATGACTAGTCCTGGCCTCGTTGAAGAAGAAGTTCAATCTGCTCTTACTGAGGTAGAGTTACCAGGAAAAGCTAATTTTGAGCACTGTTGATATACTGTTTTTACTGCTAAAGGCCAAATTATAATATTAGTACACTGAAATACATTTCTGAAAGTGAACAATATCTTCCAATACTTTGAATGCAGGTCACAGAAGCTGAAGCTGCTGGACTGACTTCTAGCTCAGATGAGTTAGAGAAGAATATTGTAAATCAAGGCACTGCTCCAAGAAGAATACGCTTGCAAACTAATCTTTCTACTGGACCAATGAAAGGTTCTGCAGGCTGCGTCGATGGTGGGAGCATGACAAGTCCTGGTCTCGTTGAAGAAGAAGTTCAATCTGCTCTTACTGAGGTAGAGTTACCAGGAAAAGCTAATTTTGAGCACTGTTGATATACTGTTTTTACTGCCAAAGGCCAAATTATAATATTAGTACACTGACATACATTTCTCAAAGTGAACAATATCTTCCAATACTTTAAATGCAGGTCACAGAAGCTGAAGCTGCAGGACAGACTTCTAGCTCTGATGAGTCAGAGAAGAATATTGTAAACCAAGCCATTGCTCCAAGAAGAATACGTTTGCAACTTTCTACTGGGCCAATGAATGGTTCCGCAGGCTGTGTCGATGGTGGGAACATGACAAGTCCTGGCCTCGGTAAAGAAGAAGTTCAATCTGCTCTAACTGAGGTAGAGGAACTAGGAAAAGTTAATTTTAGCACTATTCGTATACTCTTCATCATACCTTCCATTTTGTTTTAGCAAAAGTCTAAAAGTATAATTTTAATATACTGAGGTACCAGGCCTTTCAAAATGTGAACAATATCTTTCAATGCTTTGAATGTAGGCCACAGAAGATGAAGCTACAGGACAGATTTCTAGCTCTTGCGAGACTTCTAGCTCTGATGAGTCAGAAGTAGAGAACCGGTTCCTCAAATTTGAAGGCAGCAGGGATGCTGATGAATCTTATTCAAAACCAAGGCTGCGGGTAAAACAGGTAGATGAGCAACATAGCTGCAGCCAAAAGGGTCCATCATTGCACTTAAAGGCAGCTCCTGCACTTCATCGCCCAAACTCCCTATTAGTTCCTGGTATCGCCATTTTCACTATTACTCTCTTGTTCGCTCTCTTCATGGGGATATGGTTATGACTTGGATTTTGACTTCTTGATGATGTTCAAACAGGCCATATGTAGGTAGGTAGACTGTTGCCCCCTTTTTTGTATCTTGTAGGAAATATGATCAAGTTATGTACATTGTGCCCCATGTGTATGCACATGCTTTGAAGAATACGTGAGAATACTTTGTATAATATGTTGCACAATGGCCTTTGGTTTTACTGCTGGCCTAGAGAGTTGTCTTAATGTGTAATATGTAGGGAAAAGAGTGTTCTTTTTTACCATCAATCTTCACCACAACAATGTCAAAACCTTATTGTAGATGAATTGGCTGGTAACATAACTGCTGGTAACATTAGCTGAAATCCGGATAAGCTGTACGGTTGAGTAATGAAGTTTCTAATCTCAAAAGAAAATGTTGGCAATTTTTTGTATTTTTTTTATCCATTCATGTATTTAATTGCGTTATAGTCATTTAAGATATATTTTTTATTTACATAAATACTCAACCCTCAACTGTTTCCCATCAAATGGCTTAATGGCCTGACCCCCACACCAATTGGCAAAGTAGGGCATACCCCACTGACGTAACGTGCTCGTTATGGATTCTGTTTGGATGCCTTTGAAACCAGAAACATTGGGAATGAAATTCTTCAAAATGCTCCGTGTTTCCCAATCACAAGCATGTGTGACATGGACCCTCAGCGTAAGAACCTCCATGTATATGCTTTGATGGTCCCTATATATATATATGCAAAACGTGTATGCTTTGATGGTATAAGTTCAAATTCTCCAACCAAGCAAATAGCTATCAAGATTTCAGCTGAAGTCCTCTGCAACCAGTAAGTAGCAGCGTTCCAGAAGGACCATCAAGTGATGCGGCATCTTCCAGAGTAATCGGAGCAAGGAGCACATGGGAGGCCATAGGCAAACTGAGAAGGAAAAAAATGTTTGCATAAAAGGTACCAGGGTTCATATCATGTCGTTCTAAATGTTGATATAATTGAATGTATTGGTACAAAACTACTAGCAATGTTGCTTCAGAACGTATCTTGGAAATCAAAGCAGCTGTGTCATCTTTTTTTTTTTCCAGATTTTTTAGAATTCTAATGAGATCACAGGCCTTTCTTCTTTGATAAAATGCCTGATCTTGTTAATGGGATCCTAAGTAGCAGATAGATGGTATCTAAATATGAGGTATGAGCAAATTATTAATTACAGAAAGATGAAAATTATGGTTCTAAAAGTACAATAGGTGCTATATTATAAATGCTAAATTAGTTATGGCCAATGGAACCTCTAAACATGCAGAATCAAAATGCAGAAAGCTAGCTCTTGATTCCAATTATAAATTCAAGGGACATTCTTCATGTTATACTGTTGTCTTTTTGCATCTCTAGAATTGTGAGTTAATGGCAGGAAAGAAAGTTGTTCTTTTTTTCTTTAAACAAATTATGCTTCCAATGATAATCACTGAATTGTCACTAACTTACAGAAATATAAAAAGAAAACATCGAATCCTGTGAGCAAATAAATTAGTAACCAAAAGTTGCTCAAGATAAACTACATTGGCACATAAATCTAAATGGATAACATTATTTTGTGTTAATAATACAAAATATATTACAAGTAGCCAGTAGGGTATGAGTAGCACAAACCCATAAAATTAAAACTATAGATATGATTACATCTAAGGTAGCCCTTCTTTTATCATATAATTAGGTATTTGTCCCCTTAGAAACCATAGTTAAGATCTTAATGGAAGCAATTTACCTTTCTTAAAAAACTCAGAGTTTAGTTCAGTTTATTCATATTTTCAAATTTTAAAAAATGATATCTAATAGATTCGGGATTCAAATTCCAGTAAACCCTTTTCTTATTTTCTTTAGGATTCCATGAAAACATACATAACTTGTAAGGTTTAACCAAAAAATAAAACCAATGTGTGGGGAATAAAACTCTGGTAACCTTTCTATATGGATCATTGTTGCAAGTATGTTGTATTGGGATTTTCGAAAAGATGGTGGAGGATCACTTTGCATCAAAACCTGGCTTTCCCTACTAATTAAACCCATCCTATTATCTCAAAGTCAGCCGACATTCTCTTCTGAGTGTATCACCAATAATCATGTTTAGCTTGACCCACATTTCAAGCATTAACATATGTTTTTTTCGATACCTTTCTCTCCCAAAAGGGTTTTATTTTATAAATTTCCATACCTATGTGTAAGCTCCAATGTGTTTATATGTATATTAAACATCTATAAGAAATGGTTTGTCACAACTCTGGGTTTATATGCAATAGAGGAATATCTTCTGGGGCTGGGAAGGGTTATTGGATTTGTCGTCTTTGATAAGTTTCGTCTTGTCTTTATAAACGGGAGCTGACTTGTCTCTAATGGCTACCTTAATAGCAAGAGCATTTTGTTCCATTAAATCAGCCATCGCTTACTGTTTCTTTGGTGATCGACAGAAAAGAAAAAGCATAATCACCAACATCAATTACTACAGCATGCCTAAGGCTCGACCACTTTCCTTGCAGGTTTCCCTTCATCCCCCCATAGTATATTTTGTTCTTCTTTTTTGAATCCATCTAGGTATCTTAATTGTTTGCCTTCGCCGACTTGTCATGACAATGAATGGAAAAAACAAATGGGTCTTATGAATGTATACATGACGGCTATTTATCTCTTGCATCTGATGCATATTTAGATATGATAACGAGAATATATTTTTGAATATACAACCTACATGCTTTTCTTCTTCAAAGAAAAAAGGGTTATATTGCTTGTTCAACATACTATGTTTGTTCCTTTGTTGTTTGGTTAAATTTTAAACGTCCAAATGAGGTTTTTCTATCACCAAAGTTCTTATATTTGAAAATAGATTGCATTTTATTTTATTTATTCAAAAATAAATAAATTGGTCTTTATACATTAGATCAAAGAGTAAATTTGTTATTCTACTAAAATTCCATTCATTTTACCATTAAAATTTGTCTTAGTACCTCAACATGAGGTAAGCATCTCACGCCAAGTGTAATTGTCTAATTATTTCATCAACTAAGCTAGTTTTTAACAGTAAAAATATTTTTAACAGAAAGGATCAAATTACTTTTTGATTTAAGTATAAAATTAATTTACCTATTTTTAAGTAAAGAGAGTAAAATATAATTTAACTCTTAATTTTTACCCATTTTTAATACATTTCAAGAAAATATTGTAAAAATTCCAATCTTAAACCCTGTTCATTCTATGTTTGGAAGTTATTAACTCTATAAAATCATGTGCTAAAATCTTTTTTTTTTTCTCTCTCTCAAAATTTACAAAAATAAAGCCTTAAACTTCAGTGAAATGTGCACTAAACTTTTAGTATATAGTTCTTGAACCAGCTTTAGGAATTTGTTTCCTGGCCTGATTGGGTTCAAGAACCTCCAAAAACCAATTAAGTTTAAACATGGTGAAGGGGTTTCTTAATCCCTCAAGTTTCCTATAACTACATAAAAGAACAAAGCATAAAGGGCCTTTTTGAACAAGGAAACCCAGAATAATCTATTCACTGTTAAAACTTATAAATCTTTGCTTTATTAGACGGTGGACCTCAAAGTCAGGATGTGCTGCACTGGTTGCGAAAGAGTAATCAAAAACGCCATTTACAAGCTTAGAGGTATATTTCATAACAGGTTCTCCTTTTCTTTAAGGGAATGATTCCTTTTCATAGGATCATTATTAATGATGTTAGGGATCGATTCGGTGGAAGTCGACATAGAGATGGAGAAGGTGACGGTGATCGGATACGTTGATCGGAACAAGGTTCTGAAACGAGTGAGGAGGGCAGGGAAAAGGGCTGAATTCTGGCCTTACCCTGATCCTCCTTTGTACTTCACCACAACCGCTGAATATTATAAAGACACGACCAATGAGTACAGAGAGAGTTATAATTATTACAGGCATGGGTACAACTTAGGACACAGGCATGGTAACATACCTGTAACGATTCGTGGAGACGACAAAGTCAGTAACTTGTTCAACGATGACAATGTGAATGCTTGCTCTCTCATGTAGCAAAAAGTGCAGATGTAAATTGAATTTGTGACATAAATTCACCATGATGGATCATGTAATATCATTTGAGAAAATAACTGAGTGTGAAAAGAATTTCATCATTGTGGATTTAATCATTAATATATGTAGCTTTTATTAAAAGTAATATATATATATATATATATATATATATTTCATCTTTTGGGGATTGTAAAGAGTGAATGTACTCGATTGGAATCTGCTCCCTTGCTTGCTGCGTTACTGTTTTCTTGGTCATGAAGGTATATTATCGTGTATGTGATAATTTGTGAATTTTTTTCCATTTTCAGACGTGTTATGGATAAATTTTGAATCAATCCATTTTAAATGAATTTTAGCAATTTTGATATTTATTTGTTTGCACGTTTTGTCCTGATAATTTGAAATTACTATATTACCTTTATGTGTTAAATTTTAAAAAGATATAAAAGTAAATTTCTTTTGTTAAAATCAAAGTGTGCTCTATTCCTAAGAACGTGGATCAAACCCTTAGCCTTAAAGGAAAAAGTGAATAACCACCACATTTAGTGGCGGAGTCAAGAAGGCAGGGGCCCCGACCCCTTAAAATAATTTTTTTTTATTTAGGCCCTTTATAATTTATAAAACTTTAAATTAGTAATGGTAAAATTACACTTTAGCCTCCTAAAAATAATAAAAAATTAATTTAATCTTTTAAAAATTATAAAGATATAATAAATTAAAATGATAAATTTATATTTTTACTATTGTAAAAATATACAATTTAATTCCGACCCCAAAAATTTTTTTCGACTCCACCACTGACCACAGCACACCTCATAACTTGATACAATTATAAGTATACATTATACTATAGGTCAAATGTACTTTTCTTTTTGTTTGATACAAATGGACCAACACTGAAACTTATAAACAAAGTAATCTTGGTGAATACAATTACTAGAGAATTTTTTTGTCTGGATAAATATGTATTTTTAATATAAATAATGCTTTTTACTAAAAAAATTGACAAATCTTATGCCAGCGTCAAATATTGACAAATAAAAGATGTAACTAAAGTTACAAAAAAAGGGCATTTACTAAAGTCTTTTCTACAAATGTCAAAATACCAATGATGTCACTTTGGATAATTTAAAATTTTACTTAGCTCCATTTTCCCTGAAATTAATCGAAGTTTCTTTTTGGTTCCTAGAAAGAATAAATTAATAAAATTGAACGATTTCTTTTTGTAAAAAAAAAGTGCCCTTTCTTCATCGAAAAGGTAGGAAACTCATTGAAATTGTTCTGGACCGTTTGATTGGTTTGGAATTTCCCAAAAAGAAAGATCCAACGGTTGAAGTTCTTACCAAGTTGCCAATGTCAAAAGCCGTGTTCCACGTGGCATTAGAAAATTATTAATTTCTTGGTATATTTATATTTTTAAAAATATTGTTAATACATAATAAAAGAAGAGACACAATAAATTAATTAACTTAATTTCAATTGATAAATTGGTAATTTCATTTTTCTCTTCGTGGTTGTTGGGTTCTTACTTCTTGCCAGTTTCCAAGAAACCCATCTATTTAATCCATTACCTAATAGGATATGCAACGTCACTCATTTTGTGTTAATTACAAATGAATCCCTCATCTCTTCATAATTTACAATTTTGACAGATTAATTAAATGCCAATTTGTTTTTGTCATGTTATATATTTATATTTTAGTTCTGAAAGCAAGCCTCATGTAATCAGAGGGGGCGGTGCCCCTAATTCATTTATTATCCTATTCATATAGCTTTGATCCTTTAACAAATTTTACTTACTAAATTTTGTAATTTGGAGTGATAAATTTAGCATTACTTTTAATTTAAACTTCTTTCGTATTGTTGGTTTAAATTTACATTAATTATTTATAAAAAATAAATTTAATTCGAACAAAGAGAACATGGTTTTAGCACGGTTACTATTAGAGTAATCGAGTTGCTATATGCGTAATTTAGTAATTGTATAAGAAAAAAGAAAATAAATGGAAAAGTTAAAGGGTTAAATCATAAATAGGAAAAAGAGCGAGGGGCGATCCTACGTGTTAGTGTAATATTGGTCAATGACTTATTAAGGAAGCTGTCATTAAGAAAAAAAAGTCCATGTTCAAATAAAAATCAAATAGAAGAGGAAGAGCTTCTCCGTGTTCTTCTTCCTACAGTATAAAACCAAACAAATTAAAATAAAAAGTTCAAACTCCCCCTCAAAAAAAAAAAAAAAAACAGCTTCAATAATTTCTTTTTCAGGTAAGAAATATGAAATAATTCATCCATTCATGTTATATTCAATATGCATTCTTCAATTATTCTTTTACCACTTCAATATCAAAACTGTTTCCTTTTTTCATCTACCACTGGAAAAAAAATCATGTTAAGAATAACAGCATGATGATCATGTCCACTTATCATTAGTTCTTGATTTTCTGTTCTGTTTTGTTTGTGTATATGAAATGTTGAAAATTTAACAGGTTTTTGTGTGTGTGTTTTTTTAAGTGGGTGTGGTTTGGTGTGGAGAACGATGAGTGAAAGAAGTAAAGCGGCCATGAATGTCTTTTCAATCCCTACACCCTCGTCTCGTTTGTCTCCTTTGGCTCGTCCGTTCACCATCACCAGCCCTTTCAATCGCCATGAATCTTTTGACCCTTTGCTTGACTCTACTTCCGGTCTTGATCAACCCTTTCCTTACCTGAATTTGGGTGGTCAACGTCAACAAGGCTACTGTGCTTACCACTCTGACTCTACTGCAATTACTGCTACCCCTTTTGTCAATGACCTTGACTTCGAGCCTAATTCTTGTTTTATAAACAACCCTTTCGTGGATCCTCTAGTTCAAACCAGTTTCACTCCTAGTTCTTCAAGCTTTAGCAATGTGGACCCAGAGAGTGGAGTGCTGGGAACTGCTACAAATCATCACGGGTTACAAGGGAACCTGCTTCAGCAAGGTACTTTCAGTTTCTTACAGGGTTTTTCATGGTCGTAGGGAACTAACTAGTTTGCTATAATTGATTCATTGGTGCTGATTTTGTTCTTACATTCTTGTATTCTGTCAATAGAAATAAACTACGACAATCTCATTACTGTCATTAGGTATTAGCAATTGTGAGTTTGTGACTTTCTAGTACTTGAAATTTAGTAGCTTCAAAGGATAAGTAGTTATATAAGTTTTGAATCTTAGGGTTTTATTCATCTTGGATTGACCGGAGATTAATTGTAGATGCAAAGATGAATAAATAGGAAACATATTTCAATCACTTTTTTCTTTTTCTAGTGTCCATGCAATAAGGGCTGAAACTGTTAATGATTTTGTTTAGGTACTACTATTGAAGTATCAAAACTTGTTAGTGAAACATCTTCTGTTTTGCATGAAAGAGATGATAGAATTAGACCAGAATACAAGGATAAAACACTTACAGAAAGCAGTGTTTTTCGAATGGCTAATTCCAAAGTAAATTTGTCGAATATATGTTTGACGAAGTCGTGTTCAATAGCATCAGGTTTGATCTCTTCTTCAAGACCTCAACATACTCAGAGTCAACTGTCGTACTCAGTGCCATTGCTGAGTACGAGTCATTGTGATTCAACTATTATTAACAATGAGAGATGCTTTCCCAATCTTGCCTCTTGTGCAGCTGAAACTCTGGTTTCATGTGCACCAAAGCATTTTGCTTATTCAGCTCAAACTTTCAAACCATCAAGTGCTAGTTACAATCCACCAATTGTTAATCCTGTTCCGTTAGAGAATGTGGCTTATGGTGGCATTGATGCACTCAGCAAAACGGATTCATATTTTGGCTATGTCGTGCCTGGCATGATTGGTAGTGATATGGTGCAGAGTCCCCTAGACAAGGTTGCTTGCCAAGACCTTTTATTGAGAACTATTGTTGAACCTGCCTGCAATGAGACTAAAAGCCCTTCTATTATGGCAAAATCCAAGCTTCAAATTGCTTGTCCCAATGTTCATGAAGACTTGGCTTTAGAACAACATGGTGCTAAAGCAGGTATAGCTGATGATAAATGTTCCAGCAACAGTGATGATTCGGATGTAGATTCACCTTGCTGGCCAGGAACACAGGCATATAAGTCTCTGTTTAGCTGTTCAGTGCCTGTGAATTCAGAAGATTCTAAGGGTCAATCTCCTTTCAGAGTTTCAGTGTCTCCGAAATTAGAACATTCTAAGAATGAAAAAGTGGCACGTAATAGTTTAAATCCTCTGGCACCTGTGTTTATTCCTGCAAATTCTAAACAAAAAGCTGATTATCATCAGAAGGATTGTCATGGAGATAATTCTCTCGCTTCTCAGAATATTGGAGCTTTAGCTGCTATTTCTTCAAGAGAAAATGAATTATTGGGTTCTGCTAGAGCAGGCACATGTCCTTCAGAAAGGATCGATGATATAGGATTCCATTTTTCTTTTGATGCCTATGACTCAAGACTCGAGTATGGCAGTCCTTGCTGTTTTCAACCTCCTGGGAAAGAGAGTGTTATCTCTGAAAGTCAGCTTGAAAATGTTACTGGCTGCATGGAGGGTATTGCTAATGCAACATATAATGCGTTAGACAGTGTTGCGGACATGGCACAGGCTGGGCAAAGTTCTAGCATCTCATTCCCTACAACAGAAATTTCCCTGACTTCACATTCAATTGGAGATGGTGTTTTTTCTGATTTAACTCAAAGATTTCAAGAGCCGCCCAAGTCTACACCTCCCAAACTTGATGTTAATTTAATGATTAATACAATCCAATTTTTGTCGGAGTTGCTTCTACAGAATTATTCATTTGCTTTAGGTTCAATGAGTGAGCATGAACATGATAAGATCCTTAATATAATTAATAACCTTTATGGTGTTATCAGACATTGGGCTGGTGAAAGAGGTGTAAGGCCCGAATCAAGTCACTTGAGCACTTTATATGGTAAGAGACAAGCAGCTGATCACCGTGAGGTACGGTACTTTTATATCTTTTTTCGCATTCTTGGTCTTATATGCGTCATTTTGCTTAATGTTTTAAAGATAACTGTTATTATGTTCCTATGATAATAATTGCAACCTTATTGCATCTGTTTGTTCGATTTACATTTCACCGGCCATGCCTAGATCAGAGTATAAACTATTATTCTCTTATATGCTGAGACTAAAAGCATTATACCTGAGATAGAATGATCTTAGACCCCCTTTCTGCCTCTGTATGAATAGTTGTTTTCTATTACAAGACATGTAAACAATCTCATACTAGGAGCTTTACCAGGATCTGAAAACCTTAAATAATGCATTGTCAGTGGATAATACAAATTTTCAAGTGTCAAAGGTGAGGGATAAAGCTGTTTTACATTATCAGAAAATACATGAAATATCTGTTCTTATGTTAAGTAGTAGGGCGCTATGACATGGGTTCAAACCCTGTTATCCCCCTTTCCCCTCCCCCAATATTGCAATGATTAAAAAAAAAAGTAGGTTGCTATGCTCTTTTTATCAAAGTAATGATGCTGAAGGTTGCAAGCAGGTCAATGAGCTGATAATTTGTTACTGAATTTGATGCTCTAATTAATTGGCAAGGTGCTCTTAACTTTTCTATTCTCGATACAAGATCCAGGTTATTAAGGAGCATGAAATTCCACCAGAAGCCTTATTTTATAGGAAACTGTGGCTTGAGGCTAAAGAAGCTTCTAACTTAATGAAGTATCGAGCGCATGGCTCGCACACGAAACCAGAGCTAGAGAAATGCTGATCAAAATAAAGGTATATTTCCTTTACCATTCTACACTGTTGTATTCTAGACTCTATATTGATGGTAGGAAGCTTTGGCTAGTAGGCATGTATTTGTAGGACTGTTTACATAACCAATTTTCACTATATTGGCAGCTGAATAGAGGGTTATTTAGTGCTTGAGCCCGAATATAAAATGTGGGGTTGCTGAATCAACGTGCTGTTGGAAGCGTTGTATATTGTGCATGGGTGTTAAAATATAGAAAGTGAATACATTTCAGAATGTGGTGAAGCCTTCGGATGGAAGCTCCTGTCCTGGACTTGCAAGATTCAAGACCTGCAAGCTACCTGACCAGGTTGAATGATGGTTTTAAAGTCATTTATACACCAAATCTCTGAGCTCCTGGGATCAATATGGGGCAGAAAAGTTGGTTAACAGAGCATAACGAAAGAACCCCCAAGGTTCACCATTCTAGAGGATATACACTTTTCAGCTTGTAGCTAAATCCCGGCAGAATTGTAACATACTTCAGTTCATGGTTGGTGTACTAATATTAAACTGGCTGTATCCTCGACTAGGCCCATTTTATCCGAGTAAGCGTCTTGGGCTGCTTACCTGATGGGTTTTATACCATCAAATGCGTTGTTGTACTGTCTATGCCTTGGTTTTGTTATTTTCGTAACTGTCCACGGATGTAAAAATTTAAGGATTGAGCTAAATTCCTAGTTTTGCCCACAAATACTTTACAATTGAAATTATAAAGTAGGACAAGAGATGTAAACACAATGATGAAATCAGGAATTATGTGATGGGGGCTTGAGGTAAAATTAAAAAACTTTAGGGCAGTCAAAGCTGCATATTTTGTATTAAAATGGCTTTGAGTGAAATTTGAACTTTTGATAGGGTCAAAATTACAATTTTTCCATTAAAAGGTTGAAAGGGATTAAATTGACTAATTCACACTTGAAGAGGTACCATTCAGCCAAGAGGGCCCTTGGTTACGCATTGCTCGACAATTAGGCATGGTAGGACCTAAATTTAGATTATCAAGGACCCAGAACTAAAACAAATAAGGCGCCATTGACTCTAGTTAGAAAAATGGGCTAATATTATTACTAGTCAAAATTGTGTACATTATAACCATTTTCTCTATTGGTCAGGACCAGAATCTCAGCAGATTCAGTTAATAATCTGAACAGAAGTTCAAGGCTTTTGAAATAAATCCATCATTACAACTAATCATTTCAACAACTGACTAAATTCATCAACAGTTTTTATCAAAATCCGTCATTACAACTAATCATTTCACCAACTGACTAAATTGAAACTAAATAACTATAATTAAAATGAATTTGGAAAATAACATATTTACAAGACTCGAATTTGAGATTCAAAATTTATTAAAATCTAAATCTTATCATTCTTTTTTTGTTGTAATCAGGGTGTTCATCGTTGATAACAATAATTCATTTTTACTACGGATACTCTTTAAAAAAATAAACGGTTAGTCATAAAATGGGATCAAACCTCGACCATATAATTAAAGTATGAGTGAGCACCACAAAATATCTCATGATTTCAATCGTACGATTTAGATGTACCATAGTGAAGGAAGTTAGGAGTGATTATATCTGGCAGGACAGAGGTGAAACATAAGCAACCTTTATAATCTATTGTTGTCAGCTTTTATTTCCACAACCGTACTTAAGATGTTCTACAATTTGATTGATCAGTGTAAGGCTTGAATGAGAGAAAAATGAACAACTGAAGCTGCAGCAAATTCATTGTTTCTTTTTCTTCTTCTTTTGTTCCCATTGTAAGCGTGAGTGGGTAAATCTTAATTAGCATCCCCCCATGGCATTTATCTCACGGTAGGGTTTACGGTGTACTAGTGATATTGGTTCAATTGAATGATTTGTTTTTTTTAAAAATTAAATACAATGATCATCATTATTCATTAAACATGTAATAATAATGGAAAGAAAATAGGAAGCAAAAACTTAGATACTATAATCTATTCCGTGTATCCCAGCCATAAGGCAATATATACATACAAATGAATAGTTGAAAACAAAGTAAATGGTTATTTGATTGCCTTGTAGTTTGGTTGGAGAAGGAGGAAAAAAGGGGTCATTAAATTCTCATTTACTGCGTCGACAGTGGGTTACCACGAAAGGCTTAGGTTTTTGGAATACCCATCAGAGACAGCCCACGTAACACCCATCATCTCAGCAAGCCTAAACTGACCACTCATCCAGGTTGGGGACCCCTACCTATTTCCCAACCTATTTTATGCCAATGGTATTTGTAAAAATATAAATAAAATCAAACGAAAATTCCATGCTCACCTTCCTCTCCCACAAAAATCATCCCATCCCATCTTGCATGAAAATCAGAATAATGGTGTCTTTTTTCTCATTACAAAAAAAAAGGTAAAAACCCTAACAGCAGAAGATATCAAGATATAGAATAAGAGAAGGGAGACCATAACATAAACCTTAGCAACAATCTGGGGACCCTTTGATTAAATTGAGGGAGAAAAGAAAATCAGGCATCACAGGTGGGTCAGAAAATTCCGCAGTCAGCTCAGCCCCAGCTTCCCCTTCGTAAACTATTTACAAGCATAAAAGTTTTAGATTATATATTCATAAAAACATTTAGTATATAACATTGGAGTCTCTGATGTTCTTAGCCTTTACGGCTGTTATGGAAGTTGTATGTGTGCAGCAGCAGCCTGCGCCTCCCCCATTGAGTTGTTACTGTCTGTCAGTCACCTTCCTCTCTATAATTGCGGTTGTTTTATGGGATCGGCTGCCAGTTTGCTGCCACCCTCACCCTCCTTTTTCATTGTCATTGTTAATGCTTTGTCATGGATAAAGAGAATGCTTTATTATTAGTATTATGAAATGTAAGCAGTAGTAGTTGTGTTGTTATTATAATTTAGGCCCCCACACCCCCCATCCCTCCCTCTTTTTGTTATTGCAGGCTTTCTACTTCTTTTTCGGCCTCTTTTGCACTTTATTCTTTATATATATATATATATATATATTTCACTTGCTTTCTGCATGATAATAGCGTCATTCCATCATGTAATAAATTACTACATAATAAAACCAAGAAAAAGCTTGAACTTGTGCTTTAATTTTTGTTGGTTTATGAAGTAACATTGAATGAGTTTGTGATTCTATGTTTGTAACATGCATATATATATTCCTTTTATTCTCATACTACGATCTCGAGAGAGTTAATCAGAGCCGTCCATGGTTTGACATTTTCGATGACAAAAACATTGAGAAATGAGAAGAGGATGATACAAATCCATTGTCCACATCCACTTTTTTTTTTTAGAGACAAAGGAATGTTGAGTGATAGAATTGGGGCAAAAGAAGGGAAGGGAAACGTGCTGGTGCTGCTTCTCTTTCTTTTTTTTTTCTTTTTAACTTTTAGTATTTACATATCACCCATCAAAGGAGACTTGAAACCTAATGTTTACGAGAGTGTTAATGAGTGAAACAACGAATTCATTAGTTTTCACCGTTGAAAAAAATCGTCCAAAATAGAGCACATGCCAAGCCAAAGCAAAGACGAAAGGGTTATAGTGAAAGGGCATCACGGGAACGAGGTACATTAAACCTAAAGGAAATATCAATATAAAAAAAATAAAAATTACAAAACGTGGTCCATGCATGCAGTCTAGGGAGTGGGAGTAGTTTGCACGCTGTCCTCATGTGTTTGGCAAAGTTTTTGGGATTCATTTACATCAAATCAAAGCCAAAACATGAAAATAATAAGAACTAGTTTTATTATATTTTTCTTCTTTCTGTATATATATTTCATTCTCTATTGTCGTCATTGATTACGCCTATTATCTTTTTAACCCTATAATCCTATTCACCAACACTATCTTTCAGTAGGGTCGGAACTTGGTTTTGTCCCTGATCCGTCAGGTTCGCTCCTAAGTATCTGGTTATAAGGTGGTATTTGAATGGTGGAACCCTCTTCTGACTGGCTGCCTGTAAGGAAGGAAAAGAGAGTAAAAAATCCCTGAAACCCAGAAGGGTATAGAGTATAGAAAAGGGTTAAAACTTAGAAGGGGTCATGAGGTCATTTCAAGCAAAAGTTATACGTATGGGGGAGGACATAAAATAATGGTAAAAATAGGGTGAAAAGACTAGATTCTACGTTACTTTGAAAAAAAAGAGGGGGGGCGGATAAATTGGCATTTACACGAGATATCGTTACGGGTGTCTGTTCTGTGTTTGCTGTATCAGCAGCATCCAAAAACAGCCGCAGCAGCCCTACAAATAAACGCCATTCATTGAAGGGTCTCTCTCTTTACTGCTATACTGTGCCTGTCTGTTTGGATTGCCACTTGCAAGCTATACCACCAGCCTATCACCATAGATTCTAGATGCTATTTCTTTTTCTTCTTTTTTCTATGGTTGTTTTTTCCTTTCACATACTTATGAAAGGGGCCCAATCTAACATATACACGTAAACATGTGAATAGTAGTGAAGAGAGTGTCTGTCTTGTCCTAAATATAATCCATAATTCATGTACATAGCTTATATATATATATGAAAAAGAAAAGAAGATGAGTGAGGTCGATTGGCACTGGGAACATGGCAGTGGCTTGTCATTGTAAAAGCTTGACTGCCGAACCACAATCATGCTTTCTATGGTTAAACGACACCCTAACCCCATAATCTCTGCTCCTTTTACACAATCGAATTGGGATTTTGGGTTCACTTTTTCCCATAGCTTCTGCACTAAAACGGCAAATACTAGCCTTTCTCTACTCAGACCATCCAACTTTTCATGACAATATTGAAATTTAATATATTAATTCAAATTATAATATAAAAAAATGCGCAATTCCCAAATTCATATTTTACCCACTTCCTAATTTCCCACCTTTTTCTTTCCGTGGATGGTAACTTCGCCCAATATCAAATAAGTTCGTTTTTGTTATATTTTTTAGATTTAATCTTTATATTTTAATTTGATCAATTTTAGTCCGACTAAATTGGTAACAGATTAGATTCATTTGATTAAATTTAATTGTTAGTCATGTACTACGCATACAATTATAAATTTAGTTTATATTCTCTAATTGAAAGCATTCGAAATTTCTATACTTTTTGAATATTAAAATTTCTGTTTTAATGAATTGATAGTTTTAATCCATTAATTTGATTTTTAATGAGTCATATATGAAAATAATGAGCTAGCATTATATTATACGTATGATAATTTGTTTGTTCCATCATATTTTAAAAATAGCGAACTTAAAATGAATTTAACAGTTATTGTTTGAGGAAAACTGAAATTTTATAATTGAAAAATAAAAAATAAAAACAATCAAATTAAGTACAAGAATTAAATCCACAACTTTCATAAACTAATAACAAAAATTAAGATCTCTCCCGGATGAAATGATAATATAGTATCATTGCACTACTTGTAAATCAGCACATTTCACGATAAGACTATTTTTCGAGATACGGTGTAATTTTTACACATATTTCAATATACCTATGTATTTTGTTTTCAGATATAAGGATTAATTGAATAAAAACTGTTAAAATATTAATAGTTCATAGCTAAATAGGATTCTAATTAATTAAAGTGTAACAAAAATTGAGATCAATTCTTTATTTTACCTAGGTATAAAATATATAATATAGTGTATACCTATTGCGTACGAATATTAACCTTTATTTTTATTAACCTATACACCAATTAAACATTATGGATACTAAATTAATTAACTTCATAATATATATTCAGGTTAAATAAAAATCAACTTTATTAATAAAAAAGACATTCAATTTCATATCCCCAACAGTAGAATCTATCTGCTTTATATAAGATTAATTTAAGTGTCTAATATATTGAATTTGAAAATACTTCGTCCTAGGTTGAATCTACGTTATATAAATAACTTGATTTCATCAATAAATTAAGCCTTGGCTCAATTCACATCGTTTGTTGTTGCATATATATGTAAATTCACATTAAATTTTAACGATATAAGAATTCAAATCTCATCATAATAGATTAGCAACGAAACAAACTAATTTAATTACATATTTTTATTTTTATTTATTGAATCTTAGCTCGATTGGTATGGGCATTGTTGTCAATGCAAAACGAGGGTTCAAGTGTGTTGAAGCACATTATCCTCCTATTTATGGGTTGAGGAGGGACTTTGGACAGTTCTAAGCATTGTGTTAAAAAAATAAATATGATCAGAAGAATCAATCCATTATAAAAAAGTAAGAAAAATTCCCTCCTGATTAATCTATGAGCAATCTACCTTCAAAAATATAATATACATATATATATATATTCATAGATGATGAACTGGAGACAATTAAATATGGGCATTTCATTTCAATTACAGTTGATTTTACTGCTGTACATTTACTATTTCAAATAAATTTCCTTTGCAGTTGAAGACTATGATTTCCCTAGAAAAATTGTATGAAATAGTCATATCAACATATATCATTTTCATTCAAATCAAACTATATAATTAAATATAATTAAATTATGAAAAATATTTCAACAATGTAAAAAAATTTGGTTAATTTTTATATAATTTTAATTATATGATATGACTTGAGTAAAAATAATATATATTGATATGATATCACCATTTCCTACAAATTTTTTAGGACAGAATCATTTCTCTTCTCTTATTACTCTTCTACATTTCTTTCCATTTTTCATTTGAGAGATAATGGAAAAACCATGCATTATCAAGGATTGGGTTGTCAAAATATTATTGTTCCTCAAACCAATATGATTACGGTACCATGAAATAAGCTTCTATACTTAAATTCGAAGTGAATTCAGATAAGTTTTTTTTTTAAAAAATTAGATAGACAGAAGACTTTAATTACATTGCTTGAATGCTCATACCCATGGAAAAGTGTTGTGAAAAGGAAAATGTAATATATAACAAGATAATTAAACATCCAACATGTATATAAGTATGCATGCAAGCAACCATGCGTATGAACAGTGGTTAAAATTTTTTTTTTGAACACTCGAGATAATTAAACATCAACAGTATGACCTTCATCTTCAACTTCCAATATTATGTATAAAAGAAAACAATGACGCATATAAATCCAACTCTTATTAACATAACCACCTGTACAAGTATTCTGATCTATTCGTCGTTTAACCAAAAGTAAATATCAAGTAAAGCTTTCATCTAGGGCAAGTCCAAGCAAAAGTTTTCTACTCAGCTTCATACGAGGGAAAAAAAAAAAAGAAGCAAATGAAATTTGATGAAAGAGACAAAGTTGCAGCCAATTAGATGACGAATGAACAAAAAAATGTGATGTTTAAGTACATAAACATGAATTGCTAACTTATTCATCTACATTTTTTTGGTGAGTCCACATGAACGGAGTAATATAGTTCCAAGTTTCATCTAGGGTTTTGGTGTTGAGAGAAAAAAGATGAAAAGAGCATATGTGATGAACTTTAAAAGCCATTGAAGGATAATCTAATTAACTTTTTCAGTCTCCTAAAAGAATAGACCAAGTTTTAAAGAAAATGTAGATTTTGCTCTTTAGCTACTGTACCTGCACGGGATTTAATTCACAGATACTGTATTTTGGTCCTTTTAGGTCTAAGATTTCAAGCTATATATAGAAAATAAAGTAGGAAAACTGTTGGTGTTTGTCACTTAACAGTTTCAACTTCCCATCAATTATTACTGCCAACATGCATAGTTTTGTTCAATTAAAATTTCTAAATAAGACCAACACAACACCTTTTTACAATCTTAAAATGAAATTGTTAGCTAAGCAAAGAGATATGTACATATATGTAAAGAAATGGAAAGCATGCAGTAGTAGAGGCTAACCAGGGTAACTAGTACAAAAAGAATAAAATAAATTTGATATTTATGATGCCATCTGCATTCTCTAAGAGAGTTAGTAGTATATGCCTATGTGGGTGAAGTGAATTTGTGAAGGGAAATGGAACAAAGTTAATGCGTAAGGAGAGGGGTTAAACAGGTGAGAAAAGAATTTATGGGAACAGATAAAGGAAGAAAAGGGGGTCCAAGAAACTTGAGGTAAATTCTTATATACCTTTTAAAGGTCCCTGCAAAAAAATTTCTCTGCACAACCTGCGGGCGTGTCCAACGAAGCAGTGACAACAACAACAAACCTACCAAATTAAAAAACAAAAGAGAGCAAAAAAGACTTCGGGTTACATTACATCAGATGGCTAAGCTAACACTCTGCTGCTCAGTTACTGGGATGTAGTAAAGGAAGGTTGTTTATTAACGAAAGAGATGCAGTTGAGAGCCAAAGGGAATAAAAGATACTACTACTTGGGATCTAATTCAATGACAAACAATGGGATGGGTGGTACATTCAGTCGACACCAGGCCCTACAATATGGCATATTATCTATGTGTATTATGCTTTTATATATATTTTATACATAAGGGCAAAAAGACTCTTTGGGTTATGGTTGTTATGAATCCCCTTCTGTATTAAATTAAGCTGTAAACATTGAGATCTGACTATTTTGTTTTTCCCACTCAATATCCCTTTTTATTCAGTATTGATTATAAGGATACGATGATAAAGCAGCATTGTATGTTTGAGCAGCTGGGTGGGTTTTCTCCCTCATATAAGAATCAAGAAAGTGGTAAATTTAACAAAGAAAAGAAAAAAAAGCCTATTAGCAGCTAGCTAGCATTGCAATTCAGCCATTTTGTTGGTGGTGGTGTTGATTGTGGCAAAATGTAATTGAAAGTGGAATCGATTTGTTATGTGTCAGATATCCAAATCCAAGGACATGGAAGCCTTCCCTTTGTTGGGGTTAAGGAAGTCAGTAGGGGGAAGTGGGGTTCCATTGTAGAGCCTTAATTGAAGAGGATGCTGAGACGATGTTGAAGAAGGCCGTGTCTGCGATGCTGCCATTGTGGCGTTTGCTATGGTGGTTGTAGATATCACGTCGTACTCATCGGATTCCGATATGGGGCAATCCATGTTCACCCCAAAAAGCCTTAACCTCTTGGCTGCTGCCTGGCCTTGGACCACAGGTACTGAATCGAACGCAACTGGTTTTACAACTCCACCGTGCTGTTGCCACTCCATCATTCCCATTCCCATTTGTGGAGCTGTCGAAACCACTGCTGATCTCAAATAAAACACCGACCCCATCGTACCACCAGGATTCACCAAATTGCTTCCACCTCCGTAGTATGTATTTCGGCTAAGAGGGTTTATCTGCGACAAGTGCAAGTGATCCCTTCCTGTTGGTGGCGGTCGCATTAGCAATGGATTCCATGGGATCGAGCGGTGCAAAGGGAAATGGTGATGTAGAAAAGAAACCTGCGGGTCTGGTGCATCAGGCCTCCGCCTCCAATCAATAAAAAGACGATCTTTCCCCAACTCACCGACTCCTCTCTGAAAAGAAACTATATCCCCAGCATCGAGTTTCTTATCCTTAACAAAACGGCTCCACCCTTTGGTCATAACATAGCTTTGGCTACTATTCCAATAAGAGTACCTGAATCTCCAGGGCTTTCCATTTCTATCCTCGAAATTCAGCAGAAGACCTTTGTCGCTCGTGGAAGAATCCAATGGGAAATACTTCTCAGCGTGTTGTTTTGGGATAACAAGCCGGTTGAGTTTCCCCACGTCGCTTGGGGTGACCACTTTGTCGAACATGTGTTCTTTCTCGATGTTCCCACTTGCACTACTCCTAAGCTCAAGCGTTGAATCTGAGTCTACGCGTGTAGAGTTACCTTCACTTGCTGTTGCTACTGCCGGGACGGTAGTGGTGGTGGTTGTTGCTTCTTTATCTTCTTCGGGTTCGTACCTGTTGCCTAACCAGTTGGGACTCATTTGCTGGTGATGAGGCTCCCATCGGGTGTTGTTGATACCGAAAGGACCCAACTGGGTTTTATACTGTGAAGAAGATGAATTAGAAGAAGAGGAAGAGTGCGAAAAAGGAAGCTTACCTTTACTACCCATCTGTTCTTCTTTGGACTCAAAATCCATGACCAATTCTAACCTTTTATGGAGGGATCTAGACAATGAAGGTGAGGCAAAGAAAAATCAAACCCAAAGAAACCTAACAAAAAAGGAAGGAAGAAAATCAAACAAACCGACAAACAAAGAACACCATAAACTGTGTCATGCTTTTACTACTATTTTTCTCGGACTTGCTAGGGTTGAAACACTGTTCGAAAGGAGAGGGGAAGAACGAAGGGTTGTCTCTCTCACTTGCCGTGTGTGTTTTGTGATTTGGCTTTAGCTGAAGAAGCTAATAATATCTCTCACCTTTCTATCAAGTACAGTGAGAAAAAAAGGTCGGTGCTTTGTTCATGGAGGAACGAGAGACCCCAACACGAAAACTAGAGTTGAGCAACAAATGAAACCCCTCCTAGACGTTTTCAACACAGAGATATTGCAACTTCAGCATCTTGTTGACCTTGAAAGAAGAGAGTGAAAGAGAAATAAAAGAATAAGTTAAATTACCAATTTCATCCCTCTATTCTAATTTTTTTAAAAATATAAATTTAATTCTTCTATTTCATCTGTCATACTTTATGAAAAATGTAAAATTACTCCGTTTGTCAACAGGTTAGCAATTTAAGGACAAGGCATACAATGTTATCCAATTGGATAATTTTAAATTTTCATAAAGTATTAAGACTGAACTTTAATAAATTAAAATAGAGAGTCTAATTTCAGAATTTTCATAAAATGAAAGGATGAGATTAATGGTTAGATAAAAAGAAAGGTGTTAATATATTTCCAAAGGTTGCACCTCCTCGAACCTTCACCGGTTAGGCAAGTGTAGTATATTTCCTTCTTTTTAATTTTCTTTTCTCTTTTTTTTCTTAATATATTCTCACTTTATAGTGTCTCATATGAATATTTTTAGATCAGGATTTAACATTTACTTGACTTGAAATATTATTTTAATTATTAATTAAAAACCTTTTAAATCTTTTTCAAAATAATAAATATTTCAAGTTATGTCTTATGATTTTTAATTTACATAATTTTAGACAAATATTTTTTAATTAGTATATTATATTATTTTCAATAAACAATGAAAAATTATAATCAATATTAGTATAATATTTTCTTATTAAATATTTAAAATTCTGTGCCAAAATAGTTACAATAGTTTGGTAATAAACAAAATAAATCTTATTTATTGAAAATAAAATAAAATGGTTTTATTTAGTCACTTAAATATAAAAAAGAAAAATCATTTTTAAGAAAACAAAATATGGAGCCTAAAAAAAAGCATAAGGCACAAATCCAGTCAAACTCAACTTACCAGATCTTGGCAAGCAGCTCTATCTGGCCTTTAACAACTTCTTTTTATATTTATTCTTTTTCTTTTTCCTTTTTTTAATGTGAAGATGGTTTTTAAAAAATATATATATACCTTATTATTTTTATTGATCAGTCATGTTAGCCAAATTAATTTTTATAAAACAAACATAAATACATAAAAATATTATTTTTTATTAAAAAAAAGTCATTTTCTTAAACAAAATGAAACCTTAATTTCTCTCCATATCATTATTATATTATTTGTTTAGAAATGAGGGACCCATGTCTTATCTGGTTGGTTTCATGTGAGCTTGTCACTGTCATAATCCTGGGTGGTATGCATATTAATTTATATATATATATATATTGTAAGATATATTACTCTATAAAGCCAGCTGTTTTTGAGAGCACGAGCTTCATATATATTTAGTTCAATTCTATCTTTTAATTTTTTTAATTTTTTTTTAAAAAAAGAACCAATATTTATATTAATGTTGGTCCATTTCTTTCTTAGTTGTTGTGATTTTGTAGTTGATAATGTTTGTCTCTTTCTTGATTCCTTTTGCTCCAAAAATCTTAAGATTATTTGCATTAACTGTTTAATGCTAGTAGGGGTAGTAATAACTTTGTTTTCTCATTAATTTACTCCAACAATATAACTTACTTCTGTGGGCACCTACGTGCTAACTAGCACCCTCTCTCTTCATAGGATTCGAAGAAGGGAATAAGCAATTTTGGCAATTTTAATATATCTGTTACTCACTAAATAAATTATATCATTACTGATTAATCTGTTATGCACTCAGAGTATATAATTCTATTCTATTCTATCCTTTATTTTTTAAATAAATATGTTAATGTGGACAACACATCAAATTATTAATCTAAAAATATTTTTTTAATTACCAATGACATCTTAATTTGATGATAAGATTGAAGGTTTAAGGATTTTAAATTTTCAAGTTGGATTCTATGTATGAATTGTTGGTAAATTGTCCAACTAGAACCGGGACTAGGGTTTTGACTTGAAAAAGTCATTCAATTTGATCCACAGGGGTGTGGTGGCCAACCAGAAGAAGAAGGAAAAAAGGATATTTATAGACTTTTCTCTTCAATCTCCGGTCTCTGAAAATCAAGTATAAATAAATAAAATGCAAAAAAAAAAAAAGAAAAGGAAAAAAAGAGAGAGACATATATATATTTTTATAAATTAAATATATGCTTTTTTTCCCCAGAGAATGCAGCACCTGCGGTCCTCAAGGGACCCATCTATTCGCCACGCTTTTTATTTTTTGTTTTGTCAATCCTGTTTAAGATTTAAAGTTTTTAAAAAAATTAATATTCCATTTAAAAAAAAATCAACTTTATCCTTCATTAATAGAGGGACTATGTTAAATACGGTCTAAATTTAAAATCAACATGTGATAAAAGAAAAAAATTCAAGTAACAATAACTTAAATTATATATCTTCACATCTAACACTTGTGTCATTATGTGTGGGTTTTAATTTAGAAGGTCTGGAGTGAGAAGTCGACCGATCTGGTCCAGGGGGTGCACACTGCACAGGCAAAGGCCATAACTGGTCCAGCCACCCACACTTTCCTGCCGCTTCTTTGCTTCCTCAACACATAAAACAAAGGCCACCATACCATGCATTGGGAAATTATGATGTGAATGAATTAAATGTACATCGATTAAAGCTGGTGGATGGTTTACATTGATGTACACATATTGGTACCACTTCCATTTTAGTGCAACATCTTTATCATTCCTAAATTGTTAGACATTAAGTAATCCCCCCCCCCGCCCCTTTATTACACCCAATATATATATCGTTGATATATGATGAAACTCAATTTCGTATTGGATCTTTTTGTGTGTGAGAGAGATTTAACTTTATCGAATCAAAATTACCTATTTGATTCAACTATATCAAGAGGCACGGGCAATGGAACAGTGTCGGTGTTTGTATTAAAACTGTAATAACTCAAACATTTGAGGAATGTTTTCCGTGGGTGATTATGTTAGAAAAAATTAGGTTGGTGAATTGATGCTTTTAAAAAAATAGAATAATTTAAATTCTTATTAACTTTGAAAATAAACAAAAAAGGACAATTAATCACGACATTAACATTTTCAATCAATTAAATATAATTTTGATTGGTATGATAACAATTAATTTAGCCATTTATGTTTATGTATTCCGTGTAAATGTTGAAATAATATGTAAATTTGGGAGCTAAATTTGTCAAATCAAAACCAAATTGAATGTATAAAATTTGAGGACTAAAATTATTATTTATACTATTATTTAAGTTCCAAACTGAATCGGTGTCACCCTCAATTAGGTCACTAACTCGGTTAGGAAGTTATGAGAATGCCCTTCCGTAATTAAAATAAATAATATTATTCAATGGTATTTTAGTCTTTTTACTTGAACCCACACCGATTACATCCATAAAACTTTTAATTCACCGTCCAACTAAAGCTTTTCTTTTATATATTTTAATTTTATTATACACATTTTATTACCTTTATTAATAATATATTTGATTGAGTCACCTACTCAAATTTGATAACAACACCATAATAAATAATTTAATCTAATTATTATTAATTAATTTAAAAAGATACGTTTTATTATTTATTATATATAATTTTTAAACAAAAAATTATATTTTAAATTTGGGTTTCCAGATGCACACATAAAGAATCTCTAACACCAATAAAAAGTATATACGAGGAAATACATTAACGTTTTCATCATATACTGAACTTTTTAATTTCAAAAGCTAATGATTGCTTGTGAAACAAATAGATATAATCACAGGTAACAAAACTTGATAAAATTATGTACCAACATCACATCAACGGCATAATTTGTTCAGAAAATAAAAGTTAAAGCGAGGGCTGCTGCACTGATAAATTGTAAGCAACGACAAAAAAGATATTTACAAAAACGAATTATTTTTTAACTGAACACATGGAACATGGTACATATATTTGTTATTTTGTTTTAGCCAACATGAGCTCATTACCTTAATTTATTATTCGTTTAAATTAAAGATAAAATATATTAAATTTTGTGATACACAAATACCCAATAATACATGGATCTGTCGGTCTTGTTATTGGATAGAGGTAATAAGACCCAATTTCGAAACTTTGGGAGAATGCCGTATTTATAAATTATTAACACACGACATTGTTGTTTTCTCTTAAAACAAATAAATCTATATATTAATGCTTCATTGGTTTCAAGAGGATGGTTTCGTCACCTCACCTGATTAGGGTGACGTTGGAGATATTTAAATAATTTTATTGAAAATTGAACGAATCAAAATGCTGGGAATTGTTGACTTACAACAACAATAAAATAAAAAATAAATAAATAAAAACAATGGGCCAAATGAGCTCCCTTGCCCTAATTTCCACCACCCACTTGTGTGTATGTTTTGGAGCCACCCAGCCTTGTAAATACTAATATATATATATTTAGTAGTAGCATATTTTATGTATTACCTCTAAACAAAGCTCTCCAATCATGCTGAAATCAACTTATGATTAATAATACAACACAACTAATAAGGCTTTTCGGGTTGGAGGATATCAAATTGATATTGATAAACTCATTTTGGCATTATCTTTTTATAACCACTTTCACTATCTATGTTAATGAAAAAATCAATTAGAGTCGAAGTGAAAAATTGAGTAAATATTAGAGGTTAAATTTGTCAAATATATGCAAATACTATATAGGGATAAATATCAAAGTCGATATGAACTTTAATTTTATGAAATTATAAGCATTAAACTTTGATATTGGTTTAAATATCTACATAAAACTTTAATTTTAATTCAATTGTACACATTTAAATAAATGAATACATTTATTTATTTTTATATTGGATAAGTATAATTATTCGTGTTGTAATATATCAACATAAAACAGTGTTGTATTGATAATGATGTTAGTTGTTTATGAAAATTAAATCAAATAAATTTAAAATATCATGTATAAATTTGCTCAAAATCAAAATTCATGTGTTATTTTGAGATGTATCCCTACTATATATTTTATACAAGTACGTTTAATCTTACATATATTTGAAAATACTATTTCAAACTTTTATTCTCCAATACATGTCAAATATAAATATATTTTAAAATAACCTAAATAAAATAATTTTTTTATACGATTAATGTATCATTCATATTTATTTTACGGTTCACGAAAATTAATTTTTTCAAATTTTATGATTATATCTCCTTCATGATATCATTTCTAGTACTCAAACCCGAGCGAAATAAAACAGTTGGAAGGCATATTATAAGCAGCAACTTCCTAGAAAATAATTAAGCCAAATGTTTCGGCCAACTTGCTATACATGTTTAGACCATTATTTTAAGCTCAAGTTCAAGTAATTTGCTACTCTTGTGTTATTACATTGACCAAAATTTGTTCTTATCTGTTCTAATTAATTACAACATTAGGAAAGAAGATAGTGTAATAAGAGGGAGGGGGGAGGAACCAACAAGAAATCCCCAAAATTTAGGTCCACTTGATGTCGAAATCTCTCAAATTTAGACCTAATTAATGCTCAACCTTTTGCTCTCTTCACAGCAAGCAATGACATATTTTTATCAACTAGACTAGATATATTAATGGACATGGAGAGAAGACATTTTATGATTATTATTAGCTACATATATTTGAAAAAGAAAAAAAGAGAGAGTTAATTATGTTAATAGGCTTTTTCTATGCAGTAAGGAAATATAAAGTAAGATTAATAATAATATTGTAGATAGATCTTATAACTGTGGGCTGTGACACGTTTTTTTGGGTGATTTAATTAATGTGGAGGTCAAATAATTGAGTTAAATTATAGTTTTAATCACATCACAAATTTTTTTCCTAATTCTGTTCACACCGCGCCATATATATCCCAGTTAAAGATAGGAGGAACTTTCCATCTACATCCAGTCCACAACTTTTAAACAAATTATTAGGTATTATATTATTACACGACTTCAATTTCAATCTACCAAATATAAAGCGTCCCCAAAGAGTACAATATTGTCATCTACAGTCAAAACGAATAATCAGTAAAGCAATAAAAGATTTGTGTTGAAATATTCAGTTGGGTTGGATGCTCTTGCTTGTAACAGTAGCTAAGTAGCAGAGACATCAATGAGAGACGTGAGGCTTTAGGTTGGGCTCACGGAAAAAGAAAAAGGGTCGCTATCGACTTTCAGTACTCCTTGCTCTTTGCCATTATCGACGAAAGTTTTTTGACATTGCATCGTAGGCTCGGTTGACAGCAAATATATGATGTCATATATATATATAAATATAAAAGAAAGGTTGAAAGGGTAGATGTTATAACACTTAATGAGTTAGGACCATATTATAGCGTGGTTGCACACTGCATAGAGAGAGATGGGGAATGTGAATGCCAGGAAACCAAAAAGGTGAAACAGCCTCTGCATTGTATTTATATTTTGTGTTATAGTTTTTATTATATATATATATATACACGGACTGCTTAATTATATACATTTTCATTTAGTTCTGGTAAAAAGCATTTGGTGGGTGAGAGAGAAGAAAACCCAACAAAAAACAAAAAAGAAAAATGAAGATATATAGTAGATTGAGTAGATACATCTCAGTCCATATGTTTCTGTAATAGAAGTGTATAGTTACAGGACCACCACACCTTCCAATCTCAACTGGACCATTGTGGCCTCCCTACCGTCCAGTTGGCGGCTGTTATGTCTTGTTTTCATGCTTCAACTGTCGGCTTCTGTATACATATAAAGTGACGTGTAAGAAAAAAAGTATCCCAGGGGGTTCCTCTCCTGATCAATTGACGATTGGATAACTTGGATTGTATTGGGGCCTAGATATAAGATCATCTTTGACATTGAAGGCGTTTTTGCTCAATTATATTGAAAGAGACAATGATAAGCCCTCAGGAGGGGGATATGCTGCTGCTTGCCTGCATGCATTAGCATTATCTTACAGCAATTTAATTCCTTTGTCTGTTACTTTCTATCTGTTTATCTATGTATGTGCGAGTTAAGTAATCACATGTGGTTTATCTTTTGTCTCAACTTTTACGCTGCTAGCGAATATATGTAGTTCGTGAATCATGTGGACAGCTTGCCGTCCTCATTTCTGCTAAGTGGGAGGGAAGGGGACAGTAGTGACCAAAATTAATTATGACACCATAAATTAATTACAATATATGCTCCCCGTGAACTTCAAGTTAGATATTTCTAGGATTAATGTTCATAGGCATTTAATTATGTTAAATTTAGTCTTTCTCTTCTTTTAATATGATAATTTAAGTCCAATTTATAATGCATTAAAGAAATTAGGTTAAATTGGATTATATGGAATTTTTAAAAAATTAAAAAGTTTGGAATTGTGAGGTTTTTTTATTCTAAATATGGAATTGTAACATCCTTCAAAATTGTTTTAGAGAAAAAGGGTAAAAGTCAATTTCTATTTTATTTGTATAGCTTTTATGTGATTTTTTTGGTGAATTATAATAACAGGGCACGACTCGAACTCAGGCCACACTTGGGGTGATGAACACCATTAATCATCACATAGGGTTCAGCTTCAATGTGATTTTAAATTGATTAAGTAATTAAATTTATTTATTTTAGAAATGTATTTGACAAATTTTTGTCATGTTATTTATTGAATTTCAATTATTAATAAAAAAATAATTTCATAAAATTAAAGTAGTGAACATAATTAGACCATATATCTATATATGTATCCATGTGGATACATTTGCCTTCTTTGTACGTAATTAATTTCCATCAGCTAAAAATAACAATTTATACAGAGTTTATATTTCATTTTTATGTTCAATGTATATTAATATATGGAAAGATGATAAAGCTATATATAATAATAAAAATATGATTTTACTATTAGAAACTAAGAAAGGTAATCGAAGAATAATATTATCGTAACGTACTCGTAAAAACATAAGAAAGCACTTCGGCTTGAAAACCCCACACGCTTTTTCATAGACTTTTGCATTAGGAATATTTATAGGGAATGTACACTCACGTGTGATTTTTTCTTAAAAAAATATGGCTATATAATAAATTGGATTTTGCACAGGTGGGATTTTCTTTAAAGAAAAAGGTATAATTACAATTTTCTTTTTATACAAGTGAAAATTAGCTATAATAACAATTGTAATTTCTGCATGTATGTTGTCTCTAGGTCGATGGAGTACTGTCTTTATGATTTCTTTCATTTGGATCCCATGAAGTCAACTATCCCATTAAATAAGAGAACTATTGAGTTGTTGGTGGACATTTGATACGTTCGAAAGTTATAAAATGTATTGTCTTCATATATTATTTTAAATGGATTTTAACGTGATCAGACGAAAACAAAATTCATGTGCAGAACATGTAAGAGATAAGTGTTGATAATCATGTAAAGTAAGACGAAGTGTCACGGGTCAATGTGCAAAGCTCGTGATTATCACACAAAATGTATCCTATGGAGGTCTATCGATTAGATAAGAATCATTAGACCCACGAGAGCTGACCCGATTTAAAGAATTGTTAAAGAAACTTGTCTATTTGAAGCCTAGGTGGCCCAATAAAGCAGCTACTTTAATAAATAGGAAACTAATGTTAGAAAATTTAGGGAATCATATCTGATAAGATTTGATTTGATTATGTAATCTTATAAATCCCTTAGGGATAGGCTTCATCTCGTCTATTGATGTACAGTTAGCTAGACTATTAGATTTGGGGAGCTCAACTATAAATAGAGAACCTATTTTGTTCTTAAAATTTTCTTTTGGCTTTGTGTTGCTTTCACTATATAAATTAGTCAAAAATTTTCATTTGTTAGAAGTTAGGTTAATTTAGACGTGTTTGAAACGAAGCAATTGCCTATCGAGGTGTTTCTAGTAAGTGAATTTCTTTGACATGGTAAAATCTTTTGAATAAGGTGGAAATCAACATTTGAGTAATTACAGTTAGACTAAATCATCAAACGCAAAAGTAAGATTTAAAAAAATAAATAAATGTTTTATTTTATAAAAAAAAGACAAATATTTTATTTCAAATTTATTATATTATTTTCTTATATCTTTATAAACTGTAAAATTTACGGATTTGAAGTGGTTGAATATAGCAGTAAAGCCTAAACCCAATCTAACTAGAGCACAAATCTATAAGCCCATTACAACAAAGTAGCCTCTTTTGAATCCAACGTAAAATGAATATCGTCCTGGGCTAAAATTTTATATTATTTTTATTCTTATTTTCGTTTGATTAGAGGAATTTTTATTCTTCGTATCAATGGCCTTTAGCCGTAGCCTTTCCGGTAGAGCAACCCTAATAGCTAGACGGTATCCCTAATAGCTAGACGGTATCGACCATCGTTTGCCTACATTTTCCATGATGATGACCGTAAGACTCATCCTTCTAACGAGCCTCAATCTCCACAAAAGCCTGGTAATTTTGGTCAACAAGGGCCCTGGTTTAAATGCGATTCCACTTTGATATTTCATTGATGTAAAAGGTGCTGGGAGCTTCACATTGATTTAAATGTGTCTTTAATTTATTTATTTATAGTGCTCTTATCCCTTTCAGTAACAGCCAAACTCCAGTTTTCCGTCTTTGTCTGAAGTCATGGTAGGTTGTTAATGTTAGCATCTCCTTTAATATCTGTCTTGGAGGATGCTAAATGGATTTATTCTATATATATTGAGGTTAGAAGCACATGTATATTAGACTTCAGTTGTTTTAGATGATAATTCATTTGGTAGTATTTTCTAGTTTTTTGGATGATCAGAAATGTGCTTGATATAGTCGTTCACTTAAATGTCTTTCTCGAACTGTTTCTTTTTTAACCTGACAATTTCGTTGTTTGTCTTAAATAATTACAGATATGGCGTGACTCCATTTACTCCATTTATTCAGGGTCCCATCTTCGTCAGCTTTTTCATGGCTGTAAGATAGCAACATTGATTCCTTCAATATTACTGGTTTGGTCTTAGAATTGCATATAGGGCATTTAGAATTATATCTGATGACCTGTCTTTTTCCCCTGAAGATTTCAACAATGGCTGAGAAAATGGAATCATTTAAATCCGGTGGAGCATATTGGTTTACAGATCTCTCTACTCCAGATAGTTTATACATCTTTCCGGTCATGACAGAGCTAACTGTTTTGTTAATACCTTAAGGCATCGGGCAACATGTTGAAACACCCTTCGATCGTTGGATCGGTTTTGATTAAATGCTTTATATCCTCAGTGTAACATGCAAGGGAATCCTGCTGCTGCAACTATAAAAAATGTTTCTAGGGTCTTTGCTGTTCTTACAGTTCCTTTTACGATGAGTTTCCCAAAGGTACACTTCCTTTGCTGGCTTCTGCACATTCTTGTGTCTGCCATCAGCTCTCAATAGTAGTAATATTTTTCCTACTCGAATAGGTCATCTGGGCCTGTCTATAACGGTTTCCCTTAACAAGCTTGTATAGTATGTTCGCATTGCCTACTATAACAAGCTAGTGCACTATTTTTGCTGGTTTTGGCAAATGCTGCCGTTGATGAGCTCTATGTAACTCCTAGAAGTCTAGAAACTTTGGGCGCAATGCGAGATTGACAGAAAACAACTTTCTCTGGAGATTTAATTGCTCTGAATATTTAATTAATGATGATCATTTGCATCTCATTTATTCGACAGGCCATATTTTGTTATTGGATCACATCGAATTTATTTTCCCTTGGATATGGATTAGGTGAGTCCGTAAATTTCATGCTATCATTTGATTTGCTTTTCCGAGATTTCTGAATATGACTATATATCATTTACCATAGTTTGTTTTTTCAGTGCTTAAGGTTCCTGGAGTGAAGAAGGCTTTAGGCGTCCCCGAAATACCGAAGCAACCAGTCGTTACTGCACCACGGCCTTCTATCGATCTGTATACGGCTCTCAAACAAGCCAAAACCGCATCACAGCAGTCTACCTCGTTGCCCATTGAACCAACAGAAGTTGCGAACCAAATAACATCATCTTCATCTCGACCATCAATCAGAGGCTTAGAAATTTAGAGAAACAAGTAAAAGGAAGGAAGAAAAACAAGAAGAGGTGAGAAAAGCTATTCTTCCGGAAATTGAACTGCCATTGAGGATATTAGTTTTATAATTAATGAGTAATAGTAATATTTATAATAGAAAATTGCTTCATGTATTAATTTTTGTAGTCCTTACATTTTGGGGCCATGCATTTCGGGAGTTTTGAGGTTTTCTATTTTCCCCGGAATTTGAGGATTTTTGTCTGTACCGGATAACTGATATATTCGCTGCATTTGTGCTTTACGTAGTGAAGAAAAATAAATGACACTATTGAGTGTATGGGTTAGAATCATATTCAAATTTCACTCATGTAATATATTTATTATTTTATGCAAATGAGGGATTTCCATTATAAATCAAATATTTAGCTCATTAATAATTTTAGATATTAAAAAGTTGGAAGTATTAATTCTATCTTTTATCATTACGAGCATGGTTGGTTTACAATACACTTTTAAATCCACAGATTTAAGTGAATGATTAAAACTTTTATGTGGAAGATTAATAATTAAAATGATATTAAACCCTCTGATATCCAATTTTCTTTTAAAATAAAAATAAAATTTAGTGTTTAACTATATGATGCAATTACTTTAAAAAAAATTATTAGTGTTTAATTATATTTTTCGAATTACAAATTTTTAGTCTTGATTGAAATGATATTTGTTAAATCTATTAATTAAAATGTCGAGGTATTTTCTTAGAGGGGAGAGCATTTGATTTTTTAGATTGATTCTATCTTTTTTTAATTAAACCGATTTAACCGACTATAACCTACGAAATTCAATCTGGTTGAATTAGAGCTCAAAAATCGACGTAATCAAACCAACTTTAGCTATTGGTTTTGAATGATATATATTTACTTTATAAATTATAAATATATTTTAAAATATTTAAAATATATTAAATTAAGTTAGTTTTTTAGTTGGGTGAGTTTGAAAATTCAAAAACCGATAATTGATTGAAACAACTAAAGAAATTGAACCCATAACCAAAAAATCGCCCAAATCGCACAAACTGAAACCGATTGATTCGATTTAGTTAGTTTTCTCGGTTTTAACCGAGAATTGCACTCCCCTAAATATTATGTGGAAATAAAAAATTTACATACACGTGCAATGATATGTTTGTTGCATAAGAATTTGAAAAGAAATAGGATTTAAGGTGATGAATTTAACGGTTATGGTTTGATCAAGAATGAAATTTCAAATTTCAAAAAATGCAAGGGTTAAAAATAACCAAATTGAAATACATGGACTAAGTCTGTAAGTTATGCATAGTACATGGGCTAATAACAAAATTTTATCTTTTATCTCTCTAATGAATAAATAATTTATTATTTTCTTTTTGAAGGGATTATATTATTATAAATTGAGAAATTTAGGGATTTGAAGTGGTTAACTAAAGCGGTAAAGCCTAAACCCAATTTAACTTCAGCACAAATCTATAAGCCCGTTACGACAAAGGAGCCTCTTTTAAATCCAAAGTGAATTGAATATCGTCCTGGGCTAAATGGGTCTAACCCAATCCCTTAAGTGGAGGGGTTTAGCGTCTTCTTTCTCCTATCGCTCTTCTATTATATGGTTAGGGTTTAGTGTATTTTCTCAGACTCTCAGTTGTATGATCTGCTTTGAAGGCTGAGAGAGAAAGACAGAGCTAAATACAGGGGGAAAGATGGATTCTTTTTCAACAGGTTCAAGCGGAACAGGATCTCCCCAAATTTCAACAGATGAATTCATGGACCAGATGAAGGCTCAACTTGCCCAGGCTTATGCCCAAGAGTTCCTCGAGGTTGCCCTCTCTTTCCTCTATCTTAATTCCGTTCCTGGGGTTTTCGCATCTTTATGTAAACTATCAAAATCTTGAATTTACAAGTTCTTTTTTTCCATAGTTATCTAATGTTTAGGTTGCATTGAAACCCAGAAGAGCAGCCACGATCCTAAGGTTTCTATTAAGTGGCTTAAACCCATCGACCCCATTTGACTTAGTATGTCTCAATAGTTCATTTTTGTTTGTCACAAAAGCATGCTTGGTAGAAGCTTGTTGACTAAGGTTATCACTGATTAACTTGATCTCTAGAAAGTTTGTTTATCATAGCTTGTTTGTATGTTTATCTCTATGCTTAGATATTTGTACCCAATTCAAATTCTTTAGTTTCTTCTTATTAACATAATGCAATCTTGGCTGTTGCTATAAAATGTCAGCTTTCTGAGAATATGAATGCAATGTTGGTTATTTGATTACAGCATCACATGATTTTCATCATGCTTTCTAAGCATTATTTGGGGCTAAATGCATATATTATTTTTGGTCATACAGACTGTGAGGGGGAAGTGCTTTGAAAAGTGTATCTCAAAGCCAGGATCAAGTCTTAGTGGAAGTGAAAGTAGTTGCATCTCTAGATGTGTGGATCGTTACATCGAGGCCACCGGTATTGTTGGCAGAGCTCTTTTCACATCGCGCTGAAATTCTTAAACCCGGACTGTTGTTTTTGAAGAATATGTTAGCTAGCTGCTAAAGTTTGGAAACGGAAATCTCAAATTCAAGGACGAGTGAGATTTGCAACATTGTTTTTTGTTATTACGTTTTCTAAATTTGACTTGGGAGATTATAACTTTGCATAAAATATTTCTGAATTTGTATTTGCCCAGAAACCTCCGTGAGATGTTACATGGTTAATGTTCTTTGCTTATTATATGTTCCTTAAGTTGTTCCTTTTCCTTATCATCTCTTGTTTTCGTCCTGCGAATTGTGATTATTGGATCTGTTAGCAATATAGAGCCTATGTGATGATATGATCAAACCGTTGACCTCTCTATTTGTGCCTTGTTGGTTTAACGATTAGCTCAAGCAGGACTGGAGCCGGGTTACCATCTCCGCTGCCTTAGTATAAGAATCTTTTGAGGCCACCCTTTGACAAAGACGAAATAAGGTGATGGACTTCCTTGAGTGCAGCCGCTGGCCATGATGAATGACACAGCTTTGCTATCGAGCTATATACCTTAGAAGTTACAACAGTGCAGAAGCTTGAAAGACAAATCTGAAAGTGTGAAAGCAAATTATTTATTAGATTAAAAATCAATAGGTTTGAAGATTTTAGACGTAATTGTCAATGTTTATGGGTTTTTTGGGTTTGAACCCTTAACTTTCTTTTTTTTGGATTGACACCTTCCAACGTTATAATTTTTTCAGAAATCAGCTCAATTTTATTGGGGAAACGTGAGTTGACCATTAGTCAATCCTAGGTAGATGATGTGTCAAAGATATCTGACCAATTTTCAAGATGCTTATCCTTTCTCTCATTTCTTTCTTTCTTTTCCTCACAGTTTGCTCATCTCCAACTCCAAGAAGCTCTCTCCGTTTCCCTTTCTCTCCACACGTTCTAACCCCCACTATCGCACTCTTCCCTCTCACTCTTCACCGTCAATCTTACCACATGTTATAGAACTTTCTCCATCTTTATCCTCCTCATCATCCATAAACGTCTAGTCCATCTCTCCTAGCCCTCATCAGGCGAAGGCTTAAACGAATACGATGATTGACTGCGAGCGTTACATCCGTGATCGGATTTCACAATTACGGTCCCCAAATCTCCGACATTGCCATTGTGTCAAAGTCTGCAGGAAAAAAGCAAAAGGAGGACTCACTGTTGGAACCCATTTGTGAGTATAGCTTGCTCTTCTACAATCCAATCCATGGAAATACCAAAGCCAAATCAAACTTTGTCTATATAAATTCACTAATTAGCCTCCTTTAACTCTTCCAAAACGTAACTGAAACTTCCAACAAAGAGAAAACAATGCTTAACAAAGCTTCCTCTCTCTCGTTTTGCCTTCTCAAGAGAACCCAAAACGAAAACAAAAGAAAATCAACTTAGATACTGCTAGATCTACATAAAAAAAAGAGAGGAAAAAAAGATTAGAAAACTATGGTTCTAAATTTTCTCTCTCAAACACTATAATAAATAAGTTGATATGAAAATCTGATCGATCGATGGTTAGACACAACAGTGACAACAACTAGAGGTGAAGAGAGAAAGAGCAGAAGAACAAAGATGGAAACAAAATGAAAAAAAAAGAATTTTGGTAAAGAATTTTGTTTTTATAGATGGCGTCATCTATGACCTCGTGTTTATGTGACACGCCACATAGGTTATTTCGTTGACTTGTGGTTTGATTGACGGTCAACTCATATTTACCGTTAAAATTGGGTTAATTTTTGAAAAAATCATAACATTGAAGGTATCAATCTAAAAAAAAGGTGAAGAGCTCAAACCCAAAAACCCATAAACTTGAGGGTATTTTTTACTATTATGCCAAGATTTTATTAGCTAAAAGTCATGATAAAAGTCTGTCTAGATGCAGCTCCTCCTTGACAATAACCAAGAGAAAAGTCAAGCAGTCACCCAGAACGTGGCCTTGAGTTGACAATTTGGCATTGAATTTGTGACAAGGGAAGTTTATTTTATGTTATACCAAACCAAAATTCCATCATGTCGAATCAGCCATGGTTGAGTCATTTTCTTCTAGGCAAATATTTGAACCGAAAATAGATGTAGGAGGGTATCAACTTCACTTAGTCTTTAGAGAAGATCTTCGACTACCATTTTCTCACCCTTGTTCTTTTCAAATTCATAAGACACCATGAATTTTAAAGAAGGCCAACAGGGGAAAACATGGACCGATGATGAAGACAAACATGCCCAACAGTATGCCATGCAACTGGTTAGTTCATCGGTGGTGCCCATGGTGTTGAAAGCATCTATTGAACTTGGTGTGTTTGAGATTATACAAAGGGCTGGTCCTGGTGCGTTGCTGTCTCCTTCTCAGATTGCATCCCAACTACCCTCTCAGGGTAATCCAAAAGCCCCTCTGTTCCTTGACCGGCTCCTCCGGCTTCTAGCTAGCCACTCCATCCTCACTTTCTCTCTTGTAACTAACCACCAGGACGGCCAGGTTGACAGGCTCTATGGTTTGGCACCTGTTGCCAAATACTTCATTAGAAGCCGGGGTGGAGGATCTTTGTCTCCTTGGTTAGACTTGTATCAACACAAAGTCACTATAGATTCCTGGTAAAACACATTGAAAAACGGCTATTGCATCCATCCCCCCTTTTTTTCCATTACTGCTTAAGTTTTTCTTTGTGAAATCAAAACAGGTACCACCTGAAAGATGCAGTCCTAGAAGGGGCGAATCCATTTAACAAGGCACATGGAATGAGCGCCGTTGAGTATATAAGCACAGATGCGAGGTTTGAAGACATCTTCAAGACCTCTTTTATAGATTACAACAAGCTGTTTGTAGAAGAGATGTTGAAAAGCTACCAAGGTTTCGATGGCTTGAATGTATTGGTAGACGTAGGTGGCGGCAACGGTTTTATTCTCCACAAGATCGTTTCCAAGTACCCTACTATTAAGGGTATTAACTTTGATCTGCCACAGGTTATTGACAAGTCACCCTCCTATCCTGGTAAGTAATATCACTACAAAATTGTTCTTTATGTTTGCCATTTCCATTCATACATGAAATTGTATCGTAGGAATTGAGCATGTGGCTGGAAATATGTTCAAGAGTGTACCAAAAGGAGACGCCATTTTTATGAAGGTTAGGCTCCATATATATATCATTTATTTACTTGATGTTACATTTGGCTGACCAAGGAATTATGACTAAAACCCTTTATTTGATTGCAGTGGATACTCGAGCATTTGGACGACAAGCAATGCCTGATGTTACTTAAGAACTGCTATGAAGCATTACCGGTGAATGGGAAAGTGATAGTAGTGGATGCGGTAATCCCTGAAAGCCCTGATGCCAACCCCTTACATAAAAGCGTGTATCAGTTTGACTTTCTCTCGATGGGCATGAATGAAACCGGAAAGGAAAGGACAGAAAAAGAATCTGAGAACTTGGCAGAGGGAGCAGGCTTTTCTCGTTTTCGAGTGGCGTGTTGTGCCTATGGTTTTTCGGTCATGGAGTTCTACAAAATCATGTGAGATTTGGTTGAACAGAGGTTAAGCGTGACAATGTTTCAAATGTTACAATGATCCTTGTAACACCATATAACAACAAATTATAATGCATCAGAGCAGTTCGGTGAATTTTGCAGTGTTCGTCTAAAGTTGAATACACTAACAGGTCTCAAGCACTAATTGTAACTCAAAGTTAGCAAAAAAATTGTACGAGAAACAGACATTCTTCTCTGCCTATTTCCAAGCGTCTCTTTGCTGCTCCCCTTCCTCCACACCCCTTTTTTTTCTTAAAAATTCTTATCTGTTAGCTGCTAATGTTTTAACAGAATCTAAAATTCAAGAAAAAGTTAAAATTGCCGCTCATAATGCAAGTTAAAAAAATAAATACTGAAATGGTACGTCAATATCATTATTTATCAAAATGGTATGTTTGAAACAGTAACAAGGGACATATTTCCCCCTATACCCTTAAAAAATAACTTTTTTTAAACACATTATTTTGTAATGATGATTCAATGAGTGTGTCAGAAAAATTATAGGTGTCACCTATCTCTCTTCCTCCACTCCTTGTTACTATTTCAAATATACCATTTTGATAAATAATGGTATTAGCATACCATTTCAGTATTTAATTTTTTTATTTGCATTATACAGTAAAAAAGCCTAAATTTACACTTTGTTTTGCCATCACATTTTCAAAATTTGATAGAGAAATTATAATTTCGCATAGGGATGAGCATTTGATCGAATCGAGTAAAAAAATTTAAGTTAATTGTGTTGACGAGTCTTATTTTATCATGCTAATTTGATTTGAATTTTTTTGGATTCGAAAGGAGTGAAAATTGAAATTCAAGTCGAGTCAATTCGAATGAAATTGTTCGAGATAAATTAAAAAATTAAATAAATCAATTAAAATATTATTACAAGATAACTAATTCCATGTTAGAACACATAAATTTAAAACCATATATATTTGAAAACTTTTTCAAAACAAAATAAGAAAAAAAGGATAAACTCGAATTAACTTATTTAAATTCCAAAATTATTATTTTAGAAAATTTTAAAATTTTAACTTTCTTTTAGAATTATTTTATAATTTTATAAAATTTTAAAAATATAAATTTGGAATTTTCATAAATATTTGGAATTTTAAAATTATTTTAATTTTTTTAATTTTTAATGAGAGAGACCAATTGCTTATTTTTCAAATTGATGAAACTAAAATGATATTTACATCAATCTCTTATTTAATTTATTTAAATTATTTAAATTTTTCAAATGATAAAACTTAACTCAAATCAAATTCAAAACTCAAATTACTTATTTAATTTATCTCAAAATAAAACTCTATTTAATTAACTCAAAATTCGCTATAATTACGGATAAAAGTCAGATGAAGCTACTTAACAAAAGCTATAGAAAAGTCTAGCAGCCACCCAGAACGTGGCATTGAATTGACTGTTTGACAATGAAATTTGAACGACGGAGGGCTATTTTGTATATTATCTCACAACATCATTTCTTCCTGGATGATATTAGACTTTTTTATGGTTAAGTTTTACAAATCAAGTCTGCCATGGTTGAATCTTCGTCCGGTAAACAGGGCGAAATAGAAAAAAAATTTAGGGTTGGAAATAAAATTTTAATATTATAAATTTTTATAATTTTTAAAAGATTAAATTAAATTTTTATAATTTTAAAGGATTAAAGTATAATTTTATTTTTATTAAATTAAAATTTTAAAAATTTCTAAATGGCTTCAATAGTAATTTTTTATTTTAGGGCAGGCACCCAGATTCCCCTCTGCCGGTAAACATTTACACTGAAAAATATAGATGCACAAGGGTCTCAACGTCGGTTAGAGTCTTACAGAAGATCTTCAACTGCCATTAACCATTGCACCGTTCTAATTCAAGACAAAACACCATGAGTTTTAAAGAAAGCCAACAGGGGAGAACATGGACCGACGAAGAAGACAAACAAACCCAGCAGTATGCCATGCAACTGGTTAGCTCATCGGTGGTGCCCATGGTGTTGAAAGCAGCTATTGAACTTGGTGTGTTTGAGATCATACAAGGAGCTGGTCCTCGTGCACTGCTGTCACCTTCCCAGATTGCATCCCAACTTCCATCTCAAACTAATCCAAAAGCCGCTTTGGTCCTTGATCGAATCCTCCGCCTTCTAGCTACCCACTCCATCCTCACCTACAAGCTACAGGATGGCCACAGGCTGTATGGTTTAGCACCTGTTGCCAAATACTTCATTACAAGCTCGAGTGGAGGATCTTTGTCTCCTTTGTTAGACGTGTTTCAGGAGAAAGTCTTCATGGATTCCTGGTAAAACACTTGGAGAAATGCATATTGCCTCCATTTTCCCGCCTCTATCATTATTGCTTAAACTTTTCTTTGTGAAATCAAAACAGGTACCACCTGAAAGATGCAGTCCTAGAAGGGGGGAGTCAATTTAACAAGGCACATGGAGTAGAGGTCAGTGAGTATATGAGCAAAGATGCGAGGTTTGGAGACATCTTCAAGACCTCTATGGTTGATTACAACAAGTTGTTCGTGGAAGAGATGTTGAAAAGCTACCATGGTTTTGATGGCTTGAATTCATTGGTAGACGTAGGTGGCGGCAACGGTTTTATTCTCCACAGTATTGTTTCCAAATACCCTACCATCAAGGGTATTAACTTCGATCTGCCTCAGGTTATTGACAAGTCACCCTCCAATCCTGGTACGATCATTATACAAGCTTACTAAAAGTAATTATCACTATTAAAATTAACAATTCATAAGTCCAGATTTATATACTTGGAATTGGCATTGGCATTCATAAGTTTAATTTTGCTGTAGGAATTGAGAATGTGGCCGGAGATATGTTCAAGAGTGTACCAAAAGGAGACGCCATTTTCATGAAGGTTAGGCTTCATATAATCTCCTTTCTGAGCTAATAAATAATAATCATCTTGTGAATTTGAGAACAGAAAGTCCTGAATACCCCATCACTCCCTTGGCAATGATCTTTTCTCCTTCACTTACATAACTAAAAAGCTCTGTAAATTATGTCACTATTAGCAATCAAAGGAACTATTAAGTTACTAACACCAGATCTTTGATGGGGAAAAAATGCAGTGGATAATCCATTGCTTGGAGGACAAGCAATGTCTGGAATTACTCAAGAACTGCTATGAAGCATTACCGGTGAACGGGAAAGTGATAGCAGTGGATACGGTCATCCCTGAAATCCCTGATGCCAGTCCCTCATGTAAAAGCGTGTATCAGTTTGATGTGTACTCCATGAGCATCAATGAAAGTGGAAAGGAAAGGACAGAAAAAGAATTGGAGAGCTTGGGGAAGGGAGCAGGCTTCTCTGGTTTTCGAGTGGCATGCTGTGCCTATGGTTTCTCAGTCATGGAGTTCTACAAAAGGATGTGAGATTTGATTGACCAATTTGCTTGGTGAAGGCAAATTTGCAAAACAGAAGCATCATAGAAAAAGATAGTTAGAAATCTCTTAAGGGTGTTGATCTGTATGAATAAATAAGATTCTTCATTGGTGGTTGTGGCCAATGATGAACTTGAATATTTAAAATTTAATTATATATTAATTTTAAAATAAATAGATTAAATTACGTGTTTATTAATAATAAATTAACTTTTGTTCATAATAAGTATCATTGAAAATGTTAAATTTAATAAAATATTTTGTTTCATGAGATAATTTTGAAATTATCATTATATTCCTAATTAAGTGCTATCAATGTAATTTCGTTGTGATTTAGTTAGCACTTTCTTATACGAAATATTGTAATATTACCTCCCGACAATTGCGCGACAAAAAATACATGTGAAAGCAAAATATTTTATTAGATTAAAAGTTGATAAATTTGAAGAATTATGAGCGACAAGTCCTGATAAAAGTCTGTCTAGATGGAGCTCCTTGACAAAAGGTAGAGAAAAGTCCAGCAGCCCCCTGAAACGTGGCCTTGAACTGATAATTTGGCCTTGACATTTGGACAGCGGAAGATTATTTTTATATTATCTCACAACCAAAATTTCATCATTTCTTCTTGGATGATATTGATCTTTTTTATGGCAAAGTTATACTAATCAAGTCTGCCAAGGTTGAATCTTCCTCTGTAATGCAAATATTTAAACTGAAAATAGACGCACAAGGGTCACAACTTCAGTTACGGTGATCTTCAACTTCAGCTGCCATTTTCTTACCCTTTGTACTGTTCGAATTCAAGACATAATACCCCATGAATTTTAAAGAAACCCAACAAACGACAACATGGACCGATGAAGAAGACAAACAAGCCCAGCAATATGCCATGCAACTGGTTAGCTCATCGGTGGTGCCCATGGTGTTGAAAGCAGCTATTGAACTTGGTGTGTTTGAGATTATACAAAGAGCTGGTCCTAGTGCGCTGCTGTCACCTTCCCAGATTGCATCCCAACTTCCATCTCAGACTAATCCAAAAGCCCCTTTGGTCCTTGATCGAATCCTCCGCCTTCTAGCTACCCACTCCATCCTCACTTACTCTCTTGTAACAAACCAAGCAGATGGCCAGGTTGACAGGCTCTATGGTTTGGCAACTGTTGCCAAATACTTCATTACAAGCCCAAGTGGAGGATCTTTGTCGCCTATGTTAGACTTGTATCAGGACAAAGTCACTATGGATTCCTGGTAAAACACTTGGACAAATGCATATTGCCTCCAATTTTCCCTCCTCTTTCATTATTGCTTAAACTTTTCTTTGGAAATCAAAACAGGTACCACTTGAAAGATGCAGTCTTAGAAGGGGGGAGTCCATTTAACAAGGCACATGGAGTAAAAACCAGTGAGTATATGAAAAAAGATCCAAGGTTTGGAAACATCTTCAAGGCCGCTATGATGGATTACAACAAGCTGTTCGTGGAAGAGATGTTGAAAAGTTACCGAGGTTTTGATGGCTTGAATTCATTGGTAGATGTAGGCGGCGGCAATGGTTTTATTCTCCACAGTATTGTTTCCAAGTACCCTACCATTAAGGGTATTAACTTCGATCTGCCACATGTTATTGACAAGTCACCCTCCTATCCTGGTATGATCATTATACAAGCTTTATATTTGAGTGATGGAGTTGTAAATTGTTTTGTATGTTTGACATTCACAAGTTTAATTGTGTTACAGGAATTGAGAATGTGGCTGGAGATGTTTTCAAGAGTGTACCAAAAGGAGACGCCATTTTCACCAAGGTTAAGCTTGATATACAATCTCTTTCTTTCCTGTTAGTTGATTTTTACTTTTAGCATCTCAAGGATTTATTGATTAACATTCACTTCTTTGATGTGGGAAAAAAATGCAGTGGGTACTCCATCATTTTGAGGACAAGCAATGCGTGGAGGTACTTAGGAACTGCTACGAAGCATTACCGGCGAGGGGAAAAGTGATAGCAGTGCAAACAGTAATCCCTGAAGGCCCTGATGCCAACCTCTTATGTAAAAGTGTGTATCCGTTTGAATTGTTGTCGACAACCATGAACGAAAGCGCAAAGGAAAGGACAGAAAAAGAATTCGAGAAAGTGGCGAAGGATGCAGGCTTTTCTCGTTTTCGAGTGACATGCTGTGTCTATGGTTTTTCAGTCTTGGAGTTCTGCAAAAACATGTGAGGTTCTGATTACGGGAAATTTGCAAAACAGCAGCAGCATAGAAAAGAACAGTTAGCAATTTCAAATAAAATTACGTTACTTACACTTCCATTGTTATCAATCTCTTAGAATGTTAATCTGTATGAAATAATAATATGAATAAATACTATTCTTTCTTGCTGGTTGTGGCCAATGATGGACTTGCACAATCTCATCCAATGAAGAGACTCTTTTAACATCTCATATAAATAAATGCAATCTGATTTAGACCACATAAGTTTCTTGAAATTTAGTTTACAAAATGCAATGTTGGACTGCAAGGTAACAATTAATTATCATCAGCATAAGACTCCAAAATCTCAGTTTTTACTGACAATGGAATTCTCACAGCATTTTGTTCATTTCTCCAAGTCAGGCTCCCAAAGAAATACCCTGTATTCACCTGTTTTGTTGCACACACTGTAACATTGAAGGAGATCTTCTTGGTTCTAGAGTTGAAGACCAAGATGTGAGGCTTTACTGTTACAGTCATGCCGGTTGGAGGCTCAATATCAGCTCTATAAATTGAATTAGGGGACCCCACATTTGTCACAGTTCTTGTAAGAGTTACTGAACTTCTTAGACTTGAAATGGTTATGGATGGTAGATTCACATCTAGAAAGGAAGGCTTTTCAGCTGGACACGCTGTAGATTGCCCTGTAAGTCGACTGATGGCGGAGTTATTATACCCCATGGCACAAAGGTAATGAATGTAGTCCGATAACCCCATGTCATATACTAGGCCAGGATCTGCTGCTCCATTGGGGTTTACAATGCCACCTCCAAAATCAAATGGATTAGCCAGTTTTTTAGGTGATCCCTCAGCAAAGAGTGGGAAACCTGATGCATCCTTTGTTCTTGCTGCAATATGTGAATTGAAATCGATAAGTGAATTAAATCACCTACATTTCATGAAGGAAAAGCAATGAAAAGATTCAGTAATGGCAATACCGGTTGTGACTAATGCAGATTTAATAGCTGCAGGAGACCAATCAGGGTGTATTGCTTTGAGAAGTGCCACAATGCCTGAAACATGAGGAGTAGCCATTGAAGTGCCTGAGTGTATGGCATATCCACCATCCATCCACTGATCCAGCTGAGAAGTTGCAGCTAGTATATTCACTCCAGGTGCAGTTATGTCTGGCTGCATCCAGAGGAAATTTAGCAAGATGATCTCGAGATATCTCGTACAAGTACACTCGAATTACGAGGATAAATCTACCTTGAGAATTTCTGATGCAATGGAGCTAGGGCCTCTTGATGAGAAAAAGGCCACCTTTGCTGATACAGGCTTGCCTACAAGTGTTTTTGAATGGCCTAATTTCACTGTGGGGGACCTGTTTTGAATAAAATTTGAGAATCATGATCGGACCAAGGATATCAAAGGAGTCTAGGAGAGTAACTAGAATAGTACTTTGTGGATCGAATGTAATAGAGTATTCGGGTGCCGATTTCGTAGTCAACTTCAATGCATGGGAAGTCATCCCTGCATTCAATCAAGGCATCACTTGGATTTTTAGCAATAATCAGCCCAATCCCTCCTGCTTCTTGTACAGTTGCCGCAGCAAGTCTTACGGAAACTCTACTGGTGACTGAGGCAAAGCAAAGTACCACTTTTCCAGCTACCAATGTTGAATTAAGTGAAAGAGATTGGCATGCTCTGCAAGGCAATATAGTTAACCGACTGAGATAAGTTCTTTGTTTGGTATCTTCTAAATTTAAACTCATAGTCTTAGATAAATAGTTACCCTGCAGAAGTAGGGTCGAGCCCCGTGCCCTCTGGGTATGTCAAGCCGGTAAATCCCTTCTCCTTTCCTGTGAAAATGGCTCGACCCTGTATGTGTGTTACACAAATCAAATCATATGCATCAGCAGTCTATGAATCAAGTTTGAGTCATTCAATAGCCAACATAATCACAGAGTTAATACCAAGAAGGTTTTATTGTTCCCAAGCATTATGGGTGTAGGCAAAGCTCGATCCATGGTACTTGCTGCAACGGTTAATATCCATGGTGCTGTGTTCTGCACTGTTTGAGCTGAAGGTCCTTCATTTGCAGCTCCACAGACAACCGTGATGCCCCGAGCAACGGCATGGAAAGAGCCTGTAGCAATCCCATCTCGTTCATCGACATCTGAAAATAAAGGTAATGAATACCCAATTGAAAGTGATAAAACATCAACTCCATCATGTATTGCTTCATCAAAAGCTTTCAAAATATCAGCTGATGCACATTGTCCACCAAGCACATTCCAACAGACTTTATATATGGCCAGCCGAGCACGCGGCGCACCGCCTCTTACTGTCCCGGAAAGAAGTCCTCTATAGCTAACATTTCTTACATAAGCACCACTTGCTGTGCTAGATGTATGCGTTCCATGTCCATTAGCATCTCTCGGTGACAAGAACTCAGGATCATCAGATGTGTTCAATGGCTGTCCGTACTCAGCAAGAAATCCATCGATGAACCAACGAGCTCCAATGATTTTCCTATTGCAGTGAGTTGCTGCATTGAACTGGTCCCCAGATTTACACACTCCCTTCCAATGAGATGGGATCGGTCCAAGCCCTTCGTCACTAAACGCTTTAGACTCTGGCCATATTCCTGTTTTGCTAACAAAAACTCACTGAGTTCCTTAATTCATTTACATGTCTACGAAACGGAGACACGGAAGAATTGCGAGTACAAACCAGTATCAAAGACACCAATGATTACTCCATCACCCATCTTGCTGTTTTGAAGAACATGATTAGGATAATGAGAAGACAAGCCAAGGAAATCCCAACTCCTAGTTGTTTGCAGTCTGTGAAGGCTATTCGGTATTACTCGAACAACACCAGGCAACTCTAAAAGCAAACATTTGCATATAATGAAGAAAACAAGAGCAAATCATTTAACTTTGTACCACTTCAACTAATCATTAACAAGTACCTGAGAGTTTTTTTGCCTGTGACTCTGTAAGCTTGGCTGCAAAGCCGGAGAAGCCATGTCTGTAACTGTAAACCATCAAATCTGAGGCTACCTCCTTACTGCATCACCATGATACCCTTACAAGACTAAGATTCATGATTAACTTATAACTAATTAAACACATAATTTTATTGCTATATAGTATATACCTCCCTACCAACGTAGCAAGCAAGTCATGATGAGAATCCGTAACCCGCTTCGGATCATCATGTTGCCTTTCTCCAAGGTAAACGATGTGAACCTGTTTGAATAAAAGTAGAATTTGAAGCACTTGTTCGAATTTAAAAAGAAAAAAGAGCAGTAAGGGAAAAATATACATACAGTGCTTTTGGCTTCAACTTTTGCAGTCATCGGTCCTTGGCCATTAAGAACCAAGAGAATTAAAACAATAACAAAGGATGGCAATGGATTTGATCCCATACTGTTTATTCATCCAGCACATATATGGATCGTAGGAACTAGATTATGGGTGTAATATATATAAATGGCTGTTTTATGCTTGCAAAGGGTTGAAAAATGGCAACTTAAGGTTGTGGGAACTGGGAAACCAATAGAAAGTCAAACGTTACGCTGCTGTTTAACTTCTCCATTACTTAATAAATATATATATACATACAGGATGGGACATGGGGGCAATGGGAAGGAGAATTTAGACTTCATTGACATTAGAGAAAGTGTTGTGTACGCACTTTTAGATGAAGGCAACAGCACAACATTGGTTTACTTGGTAATAAACCTGAATTAAAATTGTTACAGAAAGAAACACGTGTAGAGATTCCCAAGTCATCTTCACCAAAAGGCACTTTTGAAAGGTGGGTGCTTTGGCCTCATTGTTTTGACATTGGAATTGGACAATCAACATTTCTGTAGCATGTCCTGTTTCCAGCAGACTATAAAATATTATTTGACTTATTTTTATATGTGCCGAAAGTTCAGACATAAAGAAAAGGGCTGATTTCATCACCACTTTAACCCCATTCATGAACTAAAATTTGGCTCTGGTGTGAAAGACAGGGATTAAGATGGTGGCATCCTCGAAGAAACTTATTTAAGAATTTTTCGAATCTATCAAGTTTGTGTCTTGTGACAAGAAAATGTTAAAACATCAAATGCAAATTTTTTTATTAACCTATATTTTTTTATATTTTTTTAAATTCGAACCTTAAATAAAGAAAATAGTATTGAAATTAATGGAAAACAACCAAATGACATCTGACATCAGCTGAAGCATATATATGTATATATAATAACAAGTTGCAAACAACTGTTGTTACTCCCGAATTATGATGACAAAGACTGAACGAAATGTATATCTAAGAATGGGAATAAATAATTAAAAATTACAAAGTCAAATTATTATCCTGCAATAGTACATCAAGGTATGCTGATGATTGTTTGATGATATTTGACAACCCCAATGATCATTAGGGTATAGTTTTCAATCTGGGTCCGATATGAATTTGGTGTAGAGAAAGCTCAACAACAAAACATGAAAATATATTATAAAACCACTTTTTAATAAATAAATACAACTTTCAACTACAAATTGAAAAAATTTATGCAAACATTAATTCAAGAAGTCAACCGTCAACTCTTGTTTTTAATAAATTAAATTTTTATTTATTAAAAAAGCATTTCATTTATTTTTTATTGCAAATTATTTGATTTTTTTTTAAATTTATTATCTTCGTCCACGGAATGGATTAATTCTTGTGGGATTTTTAAAGTGACTCGAGAATTGAATCGGACAGGCATGTTGAAACTGAAAAAAAAATGTTTTAATTATTTTCAATTCGACATAGGATCAACTTTTGATGGGCCATGTTATGGACATGTGGAGGATCTCTAGTCTCAACTCATCAATTGTAGGGTGGCCTATCCTACTTCATGGGCCTCATCTCATTCTATGATGGACCCTTTAGATTCCAAGTCTTTTTAAATTTATGTCATCTAAATTGTAAGCAAAAACTTAAACTTCCATAATCAAATAATGAACCTAACAATTTCTTTTTAAAAAAAAATGAAGAACGTAATAAATAATTTTTAGTGGAATATTTAGAAGTATCGGTGATTAACCAATTGAAGTATCCGTGATCAAAAATTAAAAATTGATTTATATAATGTTTTCAACAAATTAACTTGTTTGAAAATGGTAAAATTTTAGAACAAAATTGACCGTTAAACAAGTTGAACCAATTTAATAATTTCTTTTAAACTTTTATGAATTCTTAATTATTATTCGTCTAGCGATCTTCAATTCCGTATCAAGGTCACGATCAATAGTGTCACTAACATTAATATCGATATCATCAATAAGAAAACCTTTAAGCTTGTTATTCAGGAACTTGTTCAGAAATACTGTATTGAAAGGAACGTAGAAGTTTGTCACTAGGTATTTTACCAAATAGGATCGCCCGGTTCCTATAAAACCTATCACTAAAATACCCCTAGAGGGAGATAGGGCTAAGTGGAGCGAAAAGGGTTTTTCATGATACGGAAAATGAAAACTATTAGCCCCATGTAAAGTTTGTGAATAAGTGATTAGCTGATAATGAGCAAGGAATATCCGACTTTCTGCTAAACAAGATGTATTGAACTCATAACTCATTAGATACTTTTTTTATGAATGCCAACTAGATATCGTAAGTAAATTGGTCCTGGTTGTTCAATCATTTGATAACCAGAGTCATTCTTTGATAATTTGATTAAACCGGTTGAATAAAAAACAAGTGGTTTGACTTGTTCAACCGCATCATCACTTTAAAAATTAAAAAATTATAAAATTTTAAATGATGATGTGGCCTTAAAGTGACACATCATCAAACTTTTATATTTTTAAGTGAAGGGTCAAAATGAAAGATATCAAGTTTAAATATGAAAGTGAATAAAAAATATAAGTACGAAAATATATTTAGTTATCAAATTTAGAAATAAAAAATTCTAATTTTTCTAAAGAATGTATATCAAACCGTCGCATTTTACTTTATTATATAAAATTAACATTTTACTTTGTATAAAAACTATTTAAAATTAAATGAAGGCAATGTAAAGTGAGAACAGATGTTTTTAATATTTATGGAGATAATAATAATTTTCAGAAAGTAATAAAGTAAGACAGTGAGGCTCGACCCAAAAAAAAAGGAAAGAGAGAAAGCCAGTGAGGCAAAACATCGTATGTTACAATATTATTTAGCACGAAAATTGATTCATTGAACCAATTAATTGAGAAAATAAAAAAAAAGAAAATATCGAACCCATTAAATGATTAGATTTGATCACGTCTTGTCGTCTAAAATTTCGCTGTTTTTTTTCATGAGGGAGAGGCGCATGTTCAGTGCCACCGCCCTTATTCTGGAGTTGTCACGCTGTCTTTAATGGACCATAATGTCCCTTTACTTTTTTTTCTTTTAGCCTTATTAGCTCAGTTTGAATATTCATTTAATAAAAGTACTTTTAAACTTTTTTTTAAAATAATAAAATTAATTTATAAATCCACTCAAATTAAATTTAAATAATAATTCATATCAATTGAAGTAAAGTTTAGGTTAAACAAATAATTTCTCAAGTTGGATAAAAAAGTTAAAAACATTATAAATTTTTCTAACCATAAATTTTAAATACGATTTAAAGATTCTAATTAACTTTATAAATAATCTATATTAAATACCTAAAATGTATTTTAAATTTGAGAAATTATTTGATATATTTTAGTGGAGTTTTAGACTTTACAAGTTGAGTTAGAAGGTTGACAAGTATCCTATAAGAGTCTATTAAAATATATATGATAATTTTTTAAATTGTTTATGGAATAATAAGAAAAATACTACCAATGTATCAAATATTTATAAATGAATTTTATATATCACATATCATAATATCAATAATGAGTTGCTACAAATCATTTTATTACATTTGTATTGTAATTTAAGCCAAATATTTGTTAATACTAAAATATAATAGCATCACATCATGCTAATAATAAAGACTAGTGAAAATAAAGATGTCGATTATGATTTAAATTTATATTTTTCATATCATAACATAGTGCGACGTCGACATACTGTGTTGCTCTTAATGTGTTTGGATCGGCTATTATTGGCCGAGAACGGGCAAAGCTATGACGATGTGAGATTCCTTTAAAGGTTAAGGACTTTGCTTAGAGTTGTCTGAGGTGATTTTTACTAACAGTGGTTCGTTTGAATGAGAAGGGTATTTCACTATCTCTCTCATGTAGCTGATGTAGTGAAGTCGAGAGTATGGATCCTGTTTTGCTACTTTTTCCAATGCGCAAGTTGTTTGGAGTGCTGCTGGTTTTTCATTTCGATCAGTCAACAATGACTCGTATATTTTGCAAGCTTCTTAATTTGGCAACTTCTAAATCTCTACAACGTGTATTTGTGTTATGTTGGATTATATGATCTAATCGTAATTATTTTGTTTGGAAAGGGGAAGATGTGGTCGCGACATCAATCGTTTGGGTTGCTGATGCTTTTTGGACTCGTTGGTGGCAGTTAATGGGGGTGTTTACCACGGTTGATGCAAGTGGTGACTGGGACAGAGTAACTTGTGGTTGGGGAAGGGCTGGTTGGGCACCTTTGGAAGGTGGTTGTTAGGGATTGTGTGCCTTGAATCCCAATACTTGTTGAAGAGGATTGGGGTTGCTATTACGGGTATGTGGGCAAAGCCCCCGCGGTACGAATCATACCGCACAAGTTAAGTTCGTATAGAACTATACTTCTTCTAGTTGACTTTGGTTAGAATAAGTTTTCTAACCCTTAAATAGATGTAGTCAAGATATTCTTATTTTTCTCTTCTTATTGCTTTGCGATCATTCTACCGCCATTATCGACGTTTACTATAATAGTGGCCTGCTAAAATGTAATGTTGTTTCTGCCTGTTTCGAGCAAGAGGGGGTTACAGGGTATGCGGCCGTAGTTCAAGACTCTAAGGGTTGTGTGCTTAAAAGTTTTTCTAGTTTTTATTTATGCTTGTTTTAGTCCTTCCATGCCAAAGCTTTTTCCATTAGGGAAGCCTTGTCATTGTTAAAATATTTCGCCTTCAATAATGTTATAGTTGAGTCGAATCGATTGCTTATAATTTCGGCTTTGTTACGCCCATCATCTGATTTTTCTGAACTAAGTGTGTTTTTACGTGATTGTTTAATGATGAAGAATTTGTTTCAGTGCCTGTCCTTCTATTGGACTCGTCAATATGCCAACAAGGAGGCTTATTCCTTGGCTCGAGCAACTTTGTTATATGCAAATCATATGAAATGAGATGACTTTCCCATTGTTTCTTTTAATGAGAATGTTTGTGACTGAAGATAATATGGTTGGAGAGTGCAGATGATAGGTTCAGATGTATCAAGTGAGCTTGTTGGCTCGGGTTTTAGTTTGTCCGTATCATCAGTCTGCTTGTTGTCTTAATATTTTTTTTCTCATTAATGGATTTTATTTTTTAAAATATTAATTACATAATATTTTGTTTTAATATTTTATTATAACCTAAGTTACATATTTGAATTTAAACATTCTTTAAATATTATATATTTTTTATTTTACAACATCATATCTAAATTAGACTAAAATAAACATTGTGTAAATTACAGTTATAGTCACACAACTATTGATAAGGTTTTTTTTTCTAATTACTCAATTATAAAAGGTATAAAATGACCATTCAATTATTCAGTTTTTTTTCCGATCGTTGAATGGAAAAATTATTGTATAAACTTTCCCAACCATGTAAAAACATGAGCCCTAACTAATAAAATTAATCCACATCATTTATTTTTCATGTCAATATAAACTCCAATTAACTTTTTCCCCTCAAAAGACCTGATTGCAATAAATATATATTGCATCCATTACCAACTAAATGGAGAAACCATTTTGAATATCATTCAAGCAAATGGTGAATAACACCATTTTGCTGTTGATTAAAAATGGATTTTTTTTATAGAAACTCGGCTAAAAGAATTAGTAAAATCCTAACTTTTATAAAAACAAATCCAAACGAAAGGTAATAATTATATGTATTTTTTTAAATATTTGACAAAAAATGTCAAAGTTCTTGGATCAAGATCGGAAAATTTTGATAAAGATAAAAAAAAAAAAAAACCCAAACAAAAACAACCATTTTTGTATGATCAAGAATCAAACTCAACAATGGAAAAAAAATTGAAAAGTAAACTCCTAAGAGTCGACAATTTCAGATAATGTAAAAAGAATTTAGTTCCGTTTGGATTTCTCTACGTCGCTATACAAGTTTTTTTTTTTTCATTTTCAATTTTAAATCCAAGAAATCAAAATTCACTTTTTTTTTATGAGATCGTGTAAAAAAAAAGCTTCCTTTTGGATTTCATTTCTAGGTTTCTCCATTGTTTTCATAAAAGTTGTTCTATTTTTTTTTCATAAACTCCAGGTTATACTGTATTTAGAAATAGTTTCTGCATTTGGTTGAAAAAGTAATTCAATTGGTGACTTTGAAATATTATGTTTATGTGCAAATATCATATGGAAAAATAAATGATGTAGTGCCCGTACCCCATAGGCTAGGAGGTGGGAAGAGTTTATACAATAATTTTTCTGTTTACAAAATTAACCTTTAATATTAAAAAATAGCAACTTTAATCCTCTATTTATACATTATGTTAATTTAGTCTTGATTCTAAAAATTAACTTAACTTTTATACATTATGTAATTCATCTTTTTTTCAATTTTATTTTACTTTGTGACCCTATCACCTAAAAAGTTTAAAAAACAAAAATATACAAAAAATAAAATAAAAACCCAACAATCCAATATAATAATTTTCATCTTTTAATTTTCTAAAATTAACCATTTATGTTACAAATAAAAGTAAAACTACAAAACTAGGACTATATTACACAATGTGAAAATGCTAAAATTAAATTTTTAGAATTACACAATATATAAATATTAAGACTTAAAGTTGTTATTATGCTAATTTTAAAACTACCAAATTATTTTCTCATTAATAATTTAATAACCGAATAAAAAATCAAATAATTAAATAACCATTCTTATAATTTTTCAATTTTAATAATTAAATAATAAAACCATTAAACCTACTCTAAATTCTTAAACAAAAAGTAGAACCTATTATAATATGTTTTGTCTTAAATTTTTCCAATAAAGTTATGCTACAGTAAGGCAACCAAGTTTCACTTTTGTCTTGTTTGGACCAAACTATCCCTCTTTTCTTCCGTATCCCCCTTTTTTTTTTTTTTGGAACAAAATTAAATACCTTCTGCTAAAGAAAACTTTAACAATCATTATTTTAAACAAAAAAACATTTTTAATAAAAATTAAATAATTGATTTGACATTAACAAAAATAAATAAAATATTAAAACGTAAACATCAACTAATAATCGTCATATGATTCCAAATACAATAACTAAATATAATTTTCTTCGTTGATTGCTTGTTAGAATAAAAACCAATATTTTGATGTTGTTTCTTCACATGGAAACATTAGTGGACGAATACATCGAGCCCCTAAAATTTAAATTGACATCGTCAATTAGTTTAGCTTACCGGAAATAAATAAGGTATGTGATTGGCTAACCAAAGTCCCCACAATAAAAAATCAAATTGCATTAGAATATTGCTGGTAAAAACATCTCTTCTGTCCCTCACAATTTAAATATTGATAAATTGGTCCCTTTCAAATAGAAGTAATTTAATCATTAATTTTAAAATGAGCAATTAAGGATAATTAATTACAACGATTAATATTTTCAGTAACTTGTATATAACTTTGATCAATATAATATGAAATTAAACCTTTAATATTTATATATTTCATCAATTTGGTCATGATTCTAAAAATGATTTGAAAAATATAAAACAAATTAAAATATCTAAAACAAATCGAAAAACCAGAATATAAAAACTTTAGATTGAAGAATATATATATAGATAGATAGAACTAAATTTGTTAACATATCAATTAAAATTATGTAAAATTAACGAAGATTAAATTGTTTCGAATTTTTTTGAAATGGAGTAATTTATCAATATTAAAATTAAGAGAGACTAAAGATGTAATTTTACCGGATATTGCTTCCAATAAAAATTGATTGCAACAAGCAAATTTGATATATTTGGGTGGGTATACCTGAACCAGTATTTGAAGGTTTTGCAGTTATCAACATTTAAATGCAAAATTGTCAAAGCTGATCCACAATTTTTACCTGAGAATTTTTAAATTACAGGTTGAAGAAAGTTATTGGCACCTGGGAATAATATTCAATAACCAACAAATTTGAATGAAAAAAAAAATTGATTTCGAAGGTTTTGTCGATAATTTGAACTTAAATAAAAATATTAGTGGATAATTATCTAAAATGGAAAGAAAAAAAAGGGCTTGAAAAAGACGAGAGGAAAGGGAATGAAAGGGTATTGTAGGAAGATAAAGAGTTGTCCTGACTTTTTAAAAAATATTTATTATAAAGAAAACAATGAAAAGGAGCATATAATATAAGCTTAACAAATAACATGATTTAGAAGCCAGCTGATATTACATCTCCATTGCTGCCAAATATGAACATAAATCCAATTGAATTCCTATATGTTTTGGTTCCATGAATGTTTTGTCGTTATTACCTGTTGCCGTTAAGGATTTTCTCTTTTTATCTCTTGATGGGTTCTTGTCTCTGACACTGAAAAAGTTCTGAGAAAAAAAAGGAAGAAAAAAGAGGAAGCTTCCTTAAGGCTGAAGCTCTTTAGGGTTTTTTTTTTTTCCTGCAATGGGTTTGAGTAGAACTCACAAGACTGCCAATGGAGTTTCTACCAGATGGGTTTCTTTCTTTTGCATTGCTAGCTTCTTCTTGGGTGTGCTTGTTATCAACAGGTTCTGTTCTTTTTTCTCTCTCTTAGTGGAATTTGAATGATCGAGATCTTGTTTTGAATGACAAAGTCGTAAGCTTTAAAAAGTAAAATTAGAAGCGTTAACTATTGTTTCATTTCTGGGTTGTTTTTGCTCCTTTATGTTTTATGTTGAAGGATCTTGTTAATTTGTTGCAAAGGTGTCAAGCAAAATGCCTCTGTATGGATAGATTTAGGTCTTAGGTTTGCTAGATCTGTCAGTGTCCAGGATTTGGGCCCGGGGGGGCGGGGTCTTACTTGCTATGCTGGTTCTCTTCTAGTAGCAGATTTAGTAATGCATGACTGTGAGAAAAGAGATTAATCTCATTGAATTTGGTTTTATAACTTGTGATGTATGACGAATTTGTACTTTGTACTTAAAAGCTGGTTTTTCGGAAGTTGATTTTATGCTCTGTATCAAAAGCTATAAGCTGGTAGCAGCTAAGTGCAAGAGATCCCTGAAAAAAAAAAAAAAAACTGTTTAGGGGTAAGTCGGGACATCGCCTATAAACACGGCCATTAAATAGTTTTCTGATGTTAAGGCATCTATGAGTTATCACTTTATGTAAAAAGGGTCTTTCTGTATGTTGTTGCCTGTTTTTTTGAGTGGTAGTATTATATGTAAGCGTGCATTAACTAGTGGTGCATGGGTTTTTCATTTTTCTACAGATTGTGGACTAGTTCCGATCCTGTCAAAATCAATGAGGCTTCTTCTGTACTGACACATGGGAGAAAGGAAGTTCATCCCTTGGTTAATTGTGATAAGGCAAGTTTATAGAGTATAAAGTTGTCATAAAGCTTATATAGCATACAAATAATCTTGATGAGATTATGTTTTATTTACAACAGGATACTTCTGTCGAGGCAGGTGATATTCTTTCTCGAGTTTCACAAACTCATGATGTAATTATGTAAGTTTCTATGTCTTTTAGACTAATTGCCCCAAGTTAGCCTTTGGTGTCTAAAATTTGTTTAGAACTTAAAAAGAGTGTTCGCACGATACGTACTGTCAGGACATTAGACAAAACAATCTCCTCATTGGAGGTGCAGCTAGCTGCTGCTAGAGCTGCCAAGGGAGATAGTAATGAAGGATCTCCGATGGTTACAAAACCTGGAATCGAGAACTTGAAGGAACGCCCGAAACTTTTCTTTGTTATGGGAATTATAACAGCATTCAGCAGTAGGAAAAGAAGGGACTCAATCAGGGAAACTTGGATGCCTCAAGGTTTGATTCAGTACTGTTTTGGCATTCTATTAGACACTCGCTGGGATCTAGTAAATTATTTATTTTTCGAGGTTTATTGTTCTCAGGGGAGGAATTAAAGAGGTTGGAGAAAGAGAAGGGAATTATAATGCGATTTGTCATAGGACACAGGTAAGTTCAAACGGACAATTCGAAGCATTCAACTTTTATGTGCTACTTAGCTTTCTTGAATGATATTCTTATTGAACATGTACATTCGGTTCTCAGTGCAACCCCGGGTGGTATTTTGGATCGAGGGATCGAAGCTGAAGAGGAGCAATACAAGGATTTTCTGCGCCTGGTATGCTCATGCTTTCTTGCATTGGGTCAAGTTAATGAGTTATTTTCTCTAATCTTAGTGTACAAAAACATGACAAAGTGAAGAGCTCGATATTTATAATTTTAAAGAATTTAGAAGCTTACACGGAATCTCATCTTTTACTTTTTGTTTGGGCAGAATCACATAGAAGGTTACCATGAATTATCATCGAAAACCCAAATATACTTTTCCACAGCCGTCGCTAAGTGGGATGCAGACTTTTATATTAAAGTTGATGATGATGTACATGTAAATCTGGGTTAGTGATCCGGCTCTAAGTTTTCAGTACAACATTTTTTTCTTGAACAGACCTGTAGCAGGGTTACCATATTGATATGGACTATACTACAGGTATGGTGGGTTCTACATTGGCCCGTCACAGATCAAAACCCCGTGTTTATATCGGTTGCATGAAATCTGGACCTGTTCTAGCACAGAAGTAAGGATTAAATATTTTTAGTTTTCTTTTTTTAATTGTCGTATTTGCTTCTTTTCATCTAACCGTGCTTACCTCTATAGAGGGGTCAAATACCATGAGCCAGAATATTGGAAATTTGGTGAGGAGGGAAACAAATACTTCAGGCATGCAACCGGACAAATATATGCAGTGTCCAAAGACTTGGCAACCTACATCTCCGTCAATCGGTAATTTTTTTTTTTTTTTTTTGCTATGCTATTCTATTACATGATGTTTTTTTAACTATATGTTTTGTTTACTTTATAGGCACATACTTCATAGATATGCAAACGAAGACGTCTCTTTAGGTTCTTGGTTTATTGGTCTTGATGTCGAGCATATCGACGAACGAAGCCTCTGCTGTGGTACTCTCTTGGGTAAGGGTTGAATCTTCATAGTAGTGTGCCAGATTTTAGTTGTGCATGGAAACGATCTTTTCATGACAATGTCTTACATTTGTTCGATAGATTGCGAGTGGAAAGCTCAAGCAGGGAATCCATGTGGTGCATCTTTTGATTGGAGCTGCAGCGGCATTTGCAAGTCCGTGGAGAGAATGCAGGAAGTACATCAGCGATGCGGGGAGGGCGACGATGCCATATGGCATACAAGCTTCTAAAACACACTGTCACTAACCTGGTTAGTAATATATTTGTGTATGTTGCATCAATCAAAGCACCATCTGCCCTGATTTTTGCCTATCATATTGTCTCCGGGACAGTTGGTACAGGATTAAATTAATTAACGCACATATTCTCATTTATCATTCACCGAAAGCGGTCCCCCATTGTTTCACACTGTTTGAAGCATTAGAAGGTTAGATGAGAACTATTTAAACAGCACATCCTGGTATATGCTACAATGTTATCCTTACCATCTACGAGTGGTGGACTGATATCGGCTTGTCATTTGAAGCTGTTGCTTGGTCGGACCCAGAAAGGGTTGTTAGAAGTCGCCATATGGCACAGATAGTTCGTAGTTCATGGGTTCATGGTTACATCTTTGACAAGATAACTCATCTCTCAAAATTTGTGAGCCCTTTGAGAGGACTGTTTGATGCTGATTGATCACCAAATTTACAATTCGGAGGGAACCGACATGTACAGTTTTCCAAAGCTTCAAGCTTGAAACTTTATAATGAATTCTAGATCAGTCTTCATTAGGTAAATTTTAAGGAAAAAAAATAACCCTTGAAATAATGTTAGGAATTAAAATCCTTGCCTAAAAAAATCTATTTTGAAAAACTTTTAGGTAATGGAAAATTAATGAACAAACAAAAGTGGATAATCCGGCCATTTGATCGACTCCGAATGAATCTCAAATTGAGCTTAGTACAAATTAAACTACTTTAAATGAGCAGGGAAGTTCAAAACCCATCATTCAAGGCCATCACTTTAATTTGCAACAAGCCAGCAAGCAACCCATTCAAATTATATATATTGCGTTATACAAGGTAGAAAAACCTCTGCTGTCTCGAGCAAATTAGTCTCTATAAATTTTTTAAAAATAATTTAATTTTTGTTAGATTTCGAAAATAAGCATCTAACTATAATTAATCACAACATTAATTATTTTTGACAATTTTACATATTTTAGTTTGGTATAATAACAAATTTAACCCTCAAAGTTTATACATTATGTCTATTTATGTATTTATATATATTTGAAGATAACACGGTGTAATCTGTGTCAACCGGTGTGTGATAAGAGCTTTAAATTTTATACATTTTTAGATAGTTTTTTTTAGAATCAGGATTAAATTAAAGAATATATAAATATTGATAGCTTAATTTATTTGTATATCAATAAATGTTATGTACAATTGATGGAAAGCATTAATTGTTGCAATTAATTGTTCTTACTTACTCATTTTCAAAATGAATACGAATTAAATAGTCCTGTTTTTTTAGAAAGATCAATTTATTTAATATTAGTATTAACAACAACTGAAAAAAACATATATTAACAGATTGTTTTTAGATTTTTTAACAAAATTATTAGATTTAGTCCAAGCGAATCCAAATATATAAACTGTAAACTCATATTTATTCAACGATTAATCAAGTCTTTATATAAGTGAAGTACAACTGAAAATCACAAGAAAATAGCAACAAAACTGATACTAAATCCCTAGAAAATAGGAACTAATCAGATACACCTAAACAACATTTGACTATACTCAAATTATTCAAAATAACATCTAACATTTCCTCCTTAAACTGATATAAACATGTAAAAAACAAAAATTATTTGATTAATTAAAAATAGAAAAATTAAACTAATATTAATGAATGAAAATGAGGTTTAGACACAAAATTTATAATTCCAAAATAAATATTTTACAAATAGTAAAATTTAAAAAAGTATATAAAAAATTGAGCCATCAAATCTTAATTGTCAAAATTTTGATAAAATTTAAGGGACCCTTTCGTCTTCGCCTAAATTATCTTTTTGCTGTAAAGGTCTTTCTTTATGGCACTTTTAATTAATCTAATGCCACTAAATTTTGTTTGAAGAATTTCTGTATTTAGGAATCTTTTTAAAAGTATTATTGAGAAAACATTTTTCATTTCCTTGATTAGTGTATTGTCCCAAATTCTACGGTGCTAATTTCATTAATTAAAGCAAAACCATATTGTTTTTTGACCGCTGCACTATAATATCTCTACCCTCTGATTTTATCTTAATCTAATTGGTGATCTCAAGTTTTGTTTAGATTCTTTCGCGAAATAATTACCATAATTTAACTAATCAATTCGTTGCAAAGTCAACTTGCACCTTCTCTTAATTTGATTTGTCAAAACCAACACAACCCTAATATTTCACCCACTTAATAGGGAAATTCTAAAATAGTCACTTTTGTTTGTTTCAGGTCACATTTTAGTTTCTTATGTTTGAATTGTTACGTTTTAGTCACTTAAGGTATCGTTCTATTACGAAATAATCACTTTGCCGTTAAGACCTGTTATCTATCAAACAACAGTCTGACGTGATAATTAAAATGGATTTTAAATGCCAATGTGGATGAGAAAAGTTAATTTTTTTTCTAAAAATAGAATACAAAATTTTACCCTAAAACTCAAAATTTTTCGGTTTAAAAAGAAGTAATAGTTGAGTTTTTTTGTTACCATAAAAAAAGAGAAGAGAATAGCAAAACAACAGAGAAGAAGAAGCAGAAGAAATGCATACACCAACCTCTATACATGTTTGTTATTGCGGTTGCCTACAATACACAAATAAAAAAAATGAAAAGATGGATCATATTACACAAAAAAAAAAAACATAATATCTGAATCCAAAATCTAAGTAAAAAATAAAAAAATCATCACTTATTGTAATTCATGCCTAGACCCTTCATTGAATCGATTCTTTGTTATTCCATTTTGAATAAAAAATCCAACAGATTGATAGAGCACTCAATTTGATTTCTATTATTTCGATTCAACAAAGATGACTATGAAAATGAATGGCTTTTTCAGTTAAAATGAAAACGAAAACTAAAAGAAAAAGGAGATCAAGAAAAAGGAGATCAATAATTTTTCTTTTCCAGTTCAAGGATTAATTTGATGCATTAGTATTGATTATTTCGAAAAACCAAATTAACATTTTCTTTTAATTAATTTAGAAAATTCAATTAATTAAATTTATTTGATTAAAAAATTAATTAATTTACTTGGTTGGACATTCATGTTGGCATTTAAAACTTATTTTAACTGTTATGTTGGACTGTCATTCAGGAGGTAACATTTTTTAACGGAAGAGTAACTGTTGTATAATAAAATAAAAACATAAATTACTAAAACATAATATTTGAAATAAATAAAATAGAATATTTTGACTTTTATCATAGAGAAACAGCTTTTGATCTCAAAAACTGTGTGCCAACAGTAATGTCTTAAAAGTTATACGATAGATGCACAATGTCTTAAATGTATATAGGTCACGTGACATCTTAGAATCTAACACCTATCCTTTAATTTCCTACTTTTAGAATGTAACAATCTTTTATATGAAAATAAATAAAATCGTTTATATATACATATATATATTTACATTTGTTTATGATAAACTTGAGTTTTCTCATTTTTTAATGTAACATTTGTGGTTTTTTACCGTGGTATACGTATTTGATAAAAGTTATATATTTGGATATCTAAAGATAATAATGTTATTTTTAGTCGTTAATTTGGATTTTAGAGTTAATTTGATGACAATTCATAATTAGCTAATAACATTAGCAATTAACTTTCATTAAATTAACCATAAACCCAATTAAATCACATCTATCAACAGAGATGAAGCCAGAATAATTTTTTAAGGGGGCCGAATGAAATTTTAGTTTTTTATCGTCTATATTTTTATAATTTTTAAAAGATTAAATCGAATTTTTATAATTTTAGGGGGTCAAAGTGTAATTTTACTTTTACTAATTTAAAATTTTTAAAAAAATTAGAAGGCCTAAATAATAATTTTTCATTTTAGGGGGGCCGGGGCTCATGCCAGCTCCCCTCTAGATTCGCCTCTATTTATCGAATTATACTTGGCAAATTAGACGTAAAAGTAAATAAATTGACAATTAACAAAATCATGAAAAATTCAAACCTAATAATATTAACAATTAATTTTCATCAAACTAAACCTAAAACCCGAACCAAACACTAAAATGTTAACATCGTTACTTTTGGGTACCAAAATATTTAACATTTGTCAAATACAAGTACCACATCGACCAAAAAAAACATATATACCACATTAAAAAAAAGTGTCAAGCTCAAGTACCAATTCTTAAAATCATCAAATTGTCGTTTGAAGCTCGTTGACGAACTTTAAAAGAAAAAAGCTTAACAACCAAATTATTTAAATAAAAAATTTTAAATAATTTAATAACTAAATTGTAATTTTTTTAAAGTAAGTGATCATAACAAAAATTATCCATAATTTAATAATTAATAATATAGTTTACCCTTAAAATAATAAACAACTAAAGTAAGAAATATATGGAGACCGCATATTATATTTGTAAGATCATCATATATTCTAAGCCAAATCTTTGATGATTAAATTAAAATTAAACCTCTAAAAGTTGATTAATAGATATAATAATAATAATAATAATAATAATAATAATAATAATAATAATAATAATAATAATAATAATTAAGAAACAATGGTGACTCCTTCAAGGAAGATACTTAGAAAGCTCCATCCCAATTATTACAATATAATCTCATACGGCCAAAGTTCTTGGCTAATGACTTAGAATATTTGTAAGTCCATATACAACATGTCAATTGGTCCATATTCCGTGCAGAATCAAGGCACGCCGCGGAGACCACCCTTTCAACCGCAACTGCTGAATTGGAATTCTTATTCAAATATGGATCTATATGATCCAAACCTGGCCTTACTACAAATATTTTTAGCTTACAATAATTGCATTTCTGAGGCAGCAATAAATTTTCTAATTTTTTCTATTGCGTTTAAAAAAAATTTAGCATAATTTACTCTCCTTTAATTTAATATTAATATATTTTCAAAGTTTACACTTTTTTGTCTATTATATATTTTTCTAGATTATTCTTTTAAAATTAAGATCAAAATGATAGAATATATAAAATATTGAAGGCTTTAATATATAAATCGAAATTATTTACAATTGACGAGAAACATCAATTGTTGTGATTTATCTTTATTTGCTCATTTTAAAATTAACATGGAATAAATTGCTCTATTTTTTGAGAGATATTAATTCACGCATTATCCAAATTGAGAAAGATTGGAGATAAAAGGTTAAATTCATTATTAGTCTCGTATTTAGCGAAAGTTATGGATTCAATCTCTATACTTTTATTTGATCATTTTAGCCCATGTACTTTTTAAATTCTAAAATTTCAGTTCTTGCCAAACAATAGTAGTTAAATTCATTAAGTAAAATTTTGCTATTTCCAAAATATGATACATCAAATATATTATCATCTGTAATGTCATGTTTGCTTATTATTTCCACATATTACTCACTAAAAATCCAATTAATGGATTAATGACTTTTATTTATTTTAAGACTGAAATTTCAAATTTCTAAAAGTATAGGGACTTAGAATGATCCAATTGGAGAAAATGAACTAAATTTACAACTGTATAAATATTACAAGACTAGTAATTAAATTTAACCAAACATATTTAATTTCTACTATTTGGGTTAGGACTAAAATTTAAAATTTTGAAAAGTACAGGGACTAAAATTGATCAATTCAAAAAGTACAAGACTAAAATTGATCAAATAAAAGTATAGGGACTAAATATTGCAAAGTACAGGGACTAATAGAAGAATTTAACCATAAATATATCCAATAAAATCATAGTTAATTAAAGGAGCGGTCTACACGGAGCACTAGGCAGGGGTGAGAGGGGATGGACTGACTGACTCACTGACTGACTGAGTCAGACACGGACGGTATCGAGCTTAAGCAAACAACAACCACCTATTTTCAAAAACACGAGCCTGCTCGATTCCAGTACCTTTCGCTACAATCAACGCACCTCTCTTTTATAAATATAAATTAATTAAAATTTAAAGCAAAGGTAGACTAGGAGAGACGTATAGGCCACCGTCCTTTTTTAAATCATCCAACGGCTGCCGTCACTTTCCGCATGCCAAGCTGGCAATACTTAAGTACACGCGCTCCTTCCCTATTGGTTAAGAAGATTTGAGGGTGCCGTATACTCGACGTGGCAGAGAAAGCTACACAACTTTGATTTTTCTTTTTTTTTTTTTAAAGAAAATAATATCGGACCTAAGAGTAAAATTAAATTCCGTTAATTGAAGAAGCTGGGACGTTGTGGCAATTTCAGAAAAATATAAAGGGCCTCAGTCCATAAAGAAAGTTAATATGAATTCACAAAAGGGAAGAGAAAAAAAAGGGAAAGCAGGTGGTCGGGAACCGGCGAAGTTCGTCGGATTTCACCCATTCGTCATTGGAGCTTCCAAAAAAACAACTCTTTATCTGAGTTTCGATCGCAGATATAGAAAAAAACCGGGAAAATGAAGGGATCTGGACCTCTTGTTGCTACCGTGCTCGTTGCGTCTACGGTGGCTCTCACTTCGTCTTCATCCGCTGGAGTCCAACATGTTTCTTTTTCTCCAACCTCCTCCAACCAGGTTTATTCCCCCCCCCCCCTTTTAATTAGAGCATTTTTTTCATACAGAAATTAGAAATTTGGCCTAAATGCTTATTCTCGTTTGAAATTTGCTACATATTTTACTGATTCCCGTTTCCAATGTCTAATGCGTGATTTTTCTTTTCTATTTTTTGTTCAAGTTTATTTTTTCTTTAATTTAGTAGATATTTTACTGGAAATTTTGGCTGCTTAAATCTATTAATTCGAGTGCCTTGCTTCTGGATCTAGATTTGCTCATTTAATTTCACTTTAGGAGCACGATTCATTTGCTTTAATTTTAAATTAAATATTTAGTTCTTGATCTTAACATGGAACAATTGATTATGTAGGAGTCACAGAACAGTGCGTCGAGGAATCGTACGGCGTCAGAAAGGGAGAAATTCGCGCCACGGTTTGATGGCTTAAGGTTCATAGAGACGTTGGTCACAGCTCACAGATAAAAGAGAGATTAGACACATAAAAAAACGCCGTACTTTCGTTCCGTTTTTCATTTTTCGAAAAATCGCGCTAACCCATTCCCAAAAAATTATTCTTAATTTAATTGTTATATATTTGAATATGATGTGGGATATTAGAGTGCCGTTTTTGTGGTTTTGTTTTATAATTTCATGTCGTTTTCGTACTCTTTGTGAATTCTGATTGATTTTGATGTCGAAATTAGAATTTCCAATACCTTAGGGCCTATTGATTTCCTGTATTTTTTAAATAAATTATTTTATAATCAAAATTCAGCTTTATAGTTTAATGGAATTAATAATGGAAATAAATCTAAAGGTTACACATTAAATATTGAAATTATGAGTTGTCGACTTTGTAATTTGTATTCCTATCTGCAATAGTAGCGTTTGGTATAATACATATGTTTTCGAAATTTTAATTAGTTGAAAAATGATTCTGTTTGGTATGCGAAATTTTATTTACTTTATGAATTTAATTTTTATTATGAGTAATTTTTCACAAATATATGATAAAAGGGGAAAATTATTTTATAATGGAAAGTTAAAAATATTAAGATAAAATTAAAACTATTATATGTTTTGGTTTAGGGATTAATTTATTAATAAATATATATAAAAAAAGTTATTACCTTTTTTGTTACTTTATTTTTCTGTTATTTTAACTGGGATTATTTGCAAGTAAATATTTTTTCAGTTATAAATTTAAGTTAGCACTTGTATTTTTCATGGAATATTTTTTAAAATTATAGATAGAATTGTTCCAAGTTATGGTCTTATAATTTAATTATTTGTAGTTTTGTTTAGAACAATCAACTATTTTTTTATATTTCTATGGATTAGATTTTAGCTAAAACAAAACATGATTTCAAGTATTTTATTTATTTATCTAAACAAGTTATACATATCCATGATTTTATATGTATTATTATATTTAAAAATACATGCAAGATAAATTTGAAATAATTTTACTTTCAAATAAAAATAAAATAATTTAAAACTATCAATTGAAATTTATTGTTAAATATTTAATCCAAATATTTGTCAATAATAAAGTTTATTATAAATATTAAATACATAAATATTATTTTTATTTAATAAGGATTATCATTAAAATATTTAATGAATCAAACAATAAATTTTTAATATTTTAAACAATACCTTTCAATAACTTGTAAGTAACTTTCCTATAATCATAAAAACGTTACAAGGAAAAGAAATGCTTTTAAATTTGAGGATGTGCGTTTAGGATTTCTATATGATATTATATAATGTACATGGTTGGATGAATTATAAATGTTATTGTCGGTAAATTGTAATGGGTAGCTGTTGATCTATTTTAAAATTGAAAACGTATATCAAAGTGGCAAAGTCGAAACAACTTTTTCCCGCAAAATTTTAAAAAGTTATACGTTATAAATTAAAACATTTATAATACAAAAAAGAAGTTAAAATCATAAAATAGCACATTATTTCCTACTTTCATTTATGAACGTCAATCGATAACTTCATTTGAAACATAGCATAGGGACAAAACCACCAATGTTGCGATTCTTGCTTCATTCCACAACTGCCACGTCACATTGAATCAACCATTCCTTTCGGTAGTGGGGGTTTATTTTGTTTTTAAAGAAAAAGTAGAAAAATAATTATAAAGCGGACCAAACATTAAAATTAAAGAGCAGTGTGCCTTTCCAATTTCAATTATTAGTAAATTGGTTTCTATTAATAAAATCATATTAATTTTAATATTTATATCTTAATAGCTTTCATTATTTACATATCTTATCAAATTAGTTCCAATTTAAAAAATTAATAAATCTAGTCCTCACATTTATAAATTTTATCAATTTAATTTTAATTCTGAATTTATTGATATCCAATGAAGATTAATTTTGTTAAAATTTTAGAATCAAGATCAACAATAAATGTCAAAAGTTAAATTTATTACTATATTAATAAAACATAGAATAAACACGATTTAAATTATTTTATTATTTTAAAGAAATCAATTTGCGCAAAATTAAACTAGAGGGAATAAAATTTTAAATATACATATATACACACAACATACATAAAATAATCAAAATATACTCAATAGCCAAAAATAGCAAGATACAATAAATTCAAGTGCTGGGCAGGTGCCACGTGACAAAGAGATATTCCGAAATGACATTAAGATATACCCGTGATAGGCTCTTCGTTTTTGGTAAAAGTAGAAAACCATTCTAAAATCATGAGGTGGAATTTGAAGAAATGTATCAGGCAGATATAAAAAGATAATAAGACCCGGTTTTCATATTATTTATTAGTCGTCAAACTGCTTGTTTCTAAAACCATTTTTCTTACCGTCATCTTTTTTACCAATATTAACCCATTAGGAAATACCCCATAAATCAACCTCCACTGTACTTTATTTTTTAAGACGCATGTTTTCTTCTCTTTAGTGCAAAGGCACAAATTCTAAACCATTTTGGGGACAGTTTGTTTTATGGTGAAAACTAACATAAGCCATTAGCTACGATTTATATACAAAATATATTTAGTTAGGTAAAAGCCATTGGCATCGGAAAGAGATGTGAAACCAGCAAACCACAAAATGTGACTGCTTTTATTTATTTATTTTGGGTTAGGTAAAACATGGTAGTCCAATTATGTGATGAGAGACTGATATCTGCAGTGGGTCTAGAATCCCTATTTCATGCCCAATAATATTATTCTACGGAACCTTCAACAATTTATTTGTTGTTTTTTCATTCAAGATTAGTGGATATTGTTATAATAAAAAACATAAATTTAAACGTGTTTGAGTACAATTTTTATAGATTTATAAGTAGAAGCAGACATTATATATATATATATATTTAAACTATAGTTTTTATTGATTAAGCTTTAACTTAATAGTATAGTTGCGGTCTTGCAGTTTTGTGACTTAAGTTCTATAAACAATGTGTTTTTCTTAGTTTATATTTATTTTGTTAAAATTTATTTTATTATCAATTTAGTCATGTTTTGTGACAATTAATTTTGATTATAATTATTTGGATGTAAGATTGTTTAATATATTATTGATTTTGTTATAGTAACATATTATTTCGTTTCATTCATGTGGATGGAGTGAAAGGTTTTGTTTTGTTTTTTTGTTTTTTTAATAAATTTATTATTATATTATTGAATTGGTGTACACTAAAAAGCAGAAAAATAAGTTGGCACCCTGCAGTGCATAACTCGAGTACATTACGTAGATTATGATTAATTAATTTTAAAAAAATTATATGCCAAGTACTAAACTTAAAAAATCTCGGCGAAACCAACATTTTCATTTAAGAAGAAACTTTTTTGGACCCTTTTAAGAGGGAAGAATGGCAAAATTTTGCAACATATTCATTTAAGAAGCTGATGTTGATGATGATGCACTTGGACTGTTGAAGGTGGCTCAACTGTTCTCGTAATGCCACGCCTTTTTGTAAGGGTCAGTGGTGTAATCAGTCCAAATTAGCTGATCCTCGGCGTGAAATCTGAAGTGAACCCTAACTTCAGATTTTCTTTTCTTTTAACTGATTTTGAGAGATTCAGTGAACCACTTGCATATGTTTCTGCTTCTTTGATCATCCTATACTATTTTTTGACTTTCGAGACATTTTCGAACTTGTTTGTTACGTTTTTAATGCTATATAAAAAATTTATAATGCTTGGTTCTTCTTTTGTTGTTGAATCAAGTTGTGTTGTTTTGGATTTTGGGGGTTAAAATTGTTTTTACTTTCATTATCATCTTCATTTTGGTCTCAGCTTCTTGCAATGGCCACAGTGACAGCCTCTCACCTTGTTTCTACAGTTTGTCAAGTCAACAGCCATGGAGCAGACACTAAGGCCGCCAATTTGATTTGCATGAAGAACCAAGCTGCTATGACTCACAATGGTCTAAGGTTTTTGAACATGCTAGACAGGTTGCAGATGAGAACCAATGCAAAGGCTGTTGCCCGACAAGCTGTGAAACAGGAAAACCCCAGGCCTTGGGGCAAAATTATTTGCGGCAAAGGGTTGAACTTAGTGTTTGTGGGAGCTGAGTGTGGTCCATGGAGCAAAACTGGTGGGCTTGGCGACGTCCTTGGTGGACTTCCGCCTGCAATGGCGGTAAGTATTGTATGGTTTTAGCTTAATTTTGATGGGATACTAATAAATGCCTGTGTTGAACATTTGTGAAGGCCAATGGACATCGTGTTATGACAGTGTCTCCTCGATATGATCAGTACATGGATGCATGGGACACCAGTGTATTAGTTGAAGTAAGGTTTATTTTATTCTGTTAAATTCAACTAAAGTGAACCATCTTTGGATTATATTCTTGAGGATCAGCTCTTAATTTCCAGGTAAAAGTTGGTGACAAAATCGAGACCGCTCGATTCTTCCATTGTTACAAACGTGGAGTTGATCGTGTGTTTGTTGATCACCCAATGTTCCTCGAGAAGGTTTGGGGCAAAACTGGATCAAAAATCTATGGCCCTAATGCAGGTGTGGACTACAAAGACAATCAATTGCGGTTTAGCTTGTTATGCCAGGTATAAATTGTACAATGTTAAACTGTAGCTTATGATTTTATCACTGTAATGTCACTGTTTTCACTATTTGCAGGCTGCTATGGAAGCACCCAAGGTTCTGAATTTAAATAGCAACAGATATTTCTCAGGACCATATGGTATGGAGGACTCTCTCCCTCTGTAAGTTTTTCAACACTTGTTTAATAAAAGTTAAAGAGTTTAGGGTTTTACCATCTGCTGCAGGGGAAGATGTTATTTTTATTGCCAATGATTGGCACACTGGTCTTCTACCATGTTATTTGAAAAGCATGTACCAGTCAAGGGGCATCTACATGAATGCCAAGGTATGGTTTGATGCCTTGATGGCCTTTGTTTGATTCATCATGCAGAAAAGCTTGAAACTTTACCTTGTGTTTGATAAAATATGGGCAGGTTGCATTTTGCATCCACAACATAGCCTATCAGGGAAGATTTCCGTTTTCGGATTTCTCTGTTCTTAATCTGCCTGATCGGTTCAAGAGTTCGTTTGACTTCTTCGATGGGTACGAAACCATTGATGCTGCTCATGTATATTCTTTTTTTTTTTTCTTGTTGCACTTGCGTGGAAATCTATGCTGGATATTGTTTTGGTCGTTAGGTATCCCAAGCCTATCAAGGGAAGGAAAATTAATTGGATGAAGGCTGGAATTCTAGAATCAGATAAGGTCTTGACTGTAAGCCCATACTACGCCCAGGAGCTTATATCAGGTGAAGATAAAGGCGTTGAACTTGATAACATCATCCGTAAAACCGGCATCACCGGCATTGTGAATGGCATGGATGTTCAGGAGTGGAACCCTGCCACTGACCAACACATCAATGTCCAATATGATGCTTCAACTGTATGTGCTTTGAATTACTTCCAATTCATCTATTGTTTGTGGAGTATTAAAAGTCATGTTCCATAATAAGTTTTCATTGCAGGTAATGGATGCAAAGCCTATACTAAAGGAATCTCTTCAAGCAGAAATGGGCTTGCATTGTGACAGGAACGTTCCGGTGGTTGGCTTCATCGGTAGGTTAGAAGAGCAGAAAGGTTCAGATGTTTTGGCAGAAGCGATCCCGAGATTCATCAGAGAAAATTGTCAGATTGTAATCCTTGTTAGTGTCAAATTTTTATGTTGTCGCAGTAGTTAGTGTTGCCTTGATTAGTGCGGTATCAACAGTGACATCTTTTCTTTCAGGGAACGGGCAAAATGGCCATGGAGGAACAGATTGAGAATTTAGAGACACAATACCCTGACAAAGCTAGAGGAATAGCCAATTTCAATGTCCCATTGGCTCATAAGATAATTGCTGGTTCTGATTTCATTTTGATCCCCAGTCGATTCGAACCGTGCGGTCTGATCCAGTTGCATGCTATGCGATATGGAACCGTAAATGCTTTTGACCAATTGATTCGGTTTCAAGGATTTGCATAAGCAGTGAATCTATAAACCTCATACACACTATTTGCTCTGTGGTACAGGTGCCAATAGTTGCCTCAACCGGTGGACTCGTCGACACCGTCAAGGAAGGATTCACAGGGTTTCAAATGGGAGCTTTCAATGTTGAAGTAAGTATTTAAAAAAAAAAAAGATTACTTTTGTGGCAAGGCTTATGAGAAGGGCCATTAATCTCTATGGGTTATTGTGTTGCAGTGTGATGCAGTGGATCCAAGTGATTTGGATAAGGTGGCAAAGACTGTCAGGAAAGCTCTTGCAACATATGGCACTCCAACCATGAACGAAATGATCCAAAACTGTATGGCACAAGACCTTTCATGGAAGGTTAGTTAGTCCCTTGCTGAACACGTAAGAACCTGACAGTGACCTTAATTTGTAGCTTTAGGAAGAATGAACACAATGGGAAATTTGTTGATCAATGCAGGGACCATCAAAGCTGTGGGAGAAGTTGTTGTTGAGCCTGGAGGTTGCTGGCAGTGAACCCGGTAACGAAGGCGAGGAGATTGCTCCACTTGCCAAGGAAAATGTTGCCACCCCATGAACTGCCCTTCGGAGTCTAAATAAAATGTTTCGATATGGAATTGTTCTTAAAGCAAGCAAATGCAAACCAGTAGCTGTGTCAAGTTTTGGGGCTGCCATTAGCATTGACTGATATAAAGCACTCAATGGTATGGTTGAGGGTGAAAAGTTGGGAGATTTTTGTATAAAGAGAGAAATAATATTAAGTAGCTAACAGGGTGTTAGTGAAAGTTTCACAAAGACTAAAATGGTGAAGCCATTTTCACTGAATATGTATGTTTTTATAAATTATTATGTCTGAGAGCAAATAAAGTTAGTTTGTTTGTGGTGCCATTAGACTTTTATTGCCCTTTAATCGTATTTATTTGGATTGGATCCTACATAAAATGATTTGTATTTTACCAAATTATTGTTTACACAAATAAACATCAAATTTATAAATAAATTTTAATTTGGTATAATTATACAAGCGAAATTTAAATTAGAATTCATCTATACATACATGATTTAAGATAATTATGTAGTTATAATTTTTAATATTTTATAAATAATGATTCAAACTTATAACTTAATAGCTTGAAAACAACTTGTAACATATTATGCAAAGATATATCTCTTATAGGTCAAAATTTTGTTATTAGTCCTTATTCTACACGAAAATTGTGGCTTTAGACCTTATATTTTACTTTGGTTTTTGAGTTTTATATTTTTTGAATTTTAATCCTGATTCGGATTGTAGTTATTAAATTTATAAACTCTTTTTTTGCTAAGAAAATTTATTAAGTTAATACATGTTATTATAATTTTTTGAGGGCAAGAATTAAATTGTTTATTTTATGATAGTAAAATATAATTTCACTATTTTAATAGCCTATATCTTTATAATTTTTAAAGGGTTAAATCAAATTTTTATCATTTTAGAAGTTAAAATGTAACTTTATCATTACTAATTTAAAATTTTATAAATTATAAAGAGCCTAAATTAAAAATTTATCATTTTAGGGGAACCATACCCCCTAGTCTCCACTACGCTCTCCACCACTGGTGACAAAACATAAATATTATATATATAACGTTATTTTAGAGTGCTATTTTCACAAAAATACATGTTGTCTTAGTAACTATTTTGAATTAAGACTGAACTTGTAACGTATAAGATTAAATTGGAGAATAATAACTAATAGTAGAATTTTACCTAACACTACCATTTGAGTCGAGACGGTTTAAATTGACAAAATTATAATATAAAAATTAAATTAACAACATACCCATAATACAAAAACGAATAATAAATTTTTTACTATTTTAAAACTAATCATTACGAATTTAATTTGTTTTAAATTAATATAATTCAATGTTTTTGTTTTTGTTTAATACTTAAAAAATGATTTTCAACCAGCTACTTAAAACCATAATTTATACTTGAAAAAGAAGTTTCTTGATAAACCCTAAACCTTAAAGTAGAAGGCCGACCCATGTGGAAATTGAGGGAGAAGTGATGTTGAAGCTACAAAAAAAAAAAAAAAAAAGAAGATATCATACGAAACAAAAATTCAATAAAACAATGATCGTTCATTCATAAATAATCAATCAAATCTTTTGAGAAAAGAAATATCTGACTTTACATATATCTCGGTTCGTGAAAAAAAAAATCTAAACCAAAATAGTGGAACAATATAATTCACCGCCTCTACCTCCATTAAATTTATTTGTAAGCATCCATCATATGCCCACCTATAGCTTAACAGAAAAGATCTTATACCCCTTTTCCGTTCTGTTCTGTTCTTTGTTTTTATTTTTGTTTGGTTTCAACAACGGCGTGTGGACATAAAACACTTATTGAGAAAACAGTGCGAGAATTCTCATTCAATCATTGCCCTTATCAACTTTTTTTTTTCCCACCAGCTCCATTATAGTTGTCGTTCTAATTTCATAGCTTATAAGCAAAGAACACTTCAAAAAAACTTTTTATTATTATTATTTCGTTGTCTTGTAATCTTCAAACGCTTTTGGTGACTAATTCACAGCTTTTACTTACACACTCGTCACTCTTTACTAGTTTCTGCTCTGTTTTCATGGAGTTGATGAGAATTTTTAGCTATGCTTCGATTATTCTTTCGATTTCAGGTAGTGGGTTTACTTTCTTTGGTTGGTTTTTTTTATTATCTACTTGGATCTTGCTGATTTTTTTTCTCGTTTTGGGTTTTCGAATTTGCAGTTTATTTGCTTCCAATTATGGTTAATTCGATTGGGATCAATTACGGGCAAATAGCAGACAATCTTCCTTCCCCTGAAAACGTAGTGCCGCTCGTGAAATCTATTGGGGTCACCAAAGTTAAACTTTACGATGCAGATCCGAGAGTGCTCGGCGCATTCGCCAACTCCGGCGTTGAATTCATGATCGGATTAGGCAACGGGGACTTGGAGAAGATGAGAGACCCGAACAATGCTCAAGATTGGGTTAAACAAAACGTGCAAGCCCATTTACCGGACACGAAAATCACCTGTATCTTTGTCGGAAACGAGGTTCTCACTTTCAACGACACTAATCTTTCCGATAACCTCGTCCCGGCCATGCAAAGCGTTCATACGGCACTTGTAAACCTCGGGCTCGACAAACAGGTGACAGTAACCACAGCGCATTCTTTAGGCATACTACAAACCTCTTTTCCGCCGTCAGCCGGAGCTTTCCGTGAGGATTTAGTCGATATTTTGAGCCAAACATTGAGCTTTCATCAAAAAACAGGGTCACCTTTTTTGATCAATGCGTATCCGTTCTTTGCTTATAAAGGAAACCCGAAGCAAGTTTCGTTGGATTTTGTTCTGTTTCAACCAAACCAAGGGATAATCGATCCAACAACGAATTTACACTACGACAACATGTTATACGCTCAAATCGATGCCGTTTACTCAGCTTTAGCTTCGTTGGGTTACAAGAAACTCCCAGTTCATATATCAGAAACAGGGTGGCCAACAAAGGGAGATGAAGACGAAGCTGGGGCTACACCCGATAATGCAAAGAAATACAATGGGAATTTGATTAAATTGATGTCTCAAAACGCAGGGACTCCATTGAGACCGGATTCGGATCTTAATATATATGTTTTTGCTTTGTTTAATGAGAATATGAAACCAGGTCCAACTTCAGAGAGGAATTATGGGTTATTTAAGCCTGATGGAACACCGGCCTATGCTCTTGGTGTTACTAATAACAATACCGGCAGTGGAAGTATCGGGAATGGGGTGACGATGCCGTTTTCTCCGACGAGTTCATCAACTGGTTATTTGTCTATTTCTTCAGCGACGGTAAGAGCTTTTTCACGTTTTTACTGTTAAAAATCCCCGCTTTTAATTGTGGGTTTTTTTTTTCTTTCTGTTTTATATAATTAAGATTTACGAGATTCATTGGATTCTTTTTGCCTATTGACAATGACAAACAGTGGCATGATGAGATTTACTGGGTTTTTTTCTTGAATTTGTGGTTTGATTGATAACAGGGAAGACGTAAGTTCGTGGGACATGCGTTGATGATGGCGTCACTGTTGTTGATTAAAACGTTGGTGTAGTAATTCAAAGCTTTCGAAAGGTCTTTTTATCAGATATTAAGGGGAAAAGGGGGAATGAACGGCATCAACTTGGTTGTTAGAGAAAGGTAAAATTCTTTTTCTTTGATTGTACGCCAACAGTGGTTTATAGGGAATATCATCAAACTTTGTCTTCAATGTCGGCCCGAAAAATCAAAATTGGGTGATGGTGGGTGGGTGGGTATTTGACAACATGATTTTGGTTGGCTTTTGATCCGTTTTAGTTGGCACTCAAGTAGCATCTTTTCTTCACTTTACTTTTGGTCTTTTGCAGGGATGTTAGGTTTGGTGATTGAGAGAGAGGGACTGCAGGCTGTTTTTGATTACTAGTATAGATTATGGTTTCATTCTTCCTTTTGGTTATAGTTTTACAGGATGTACTGTCATTCAGGGTTTTCTTATTTACGTATTTAGAATTTGATTCCATACATCAGAATAATAATATTAAAGTGATTAAAATAAAAGTAATGAATTTATCATCAGTTGGTAGAGAGTGGTTTCATTAAGAATAAGATTCTAGATAACTCTACTTTTTATTTTCTTCTTCTACAAGTCCAAAATTCTCAAGACTGACAAGAAAAAGAGGGCCACTAAGAGCAATACTGTAAAGGGCAATCTTTCAAGATTTATAGGCATCCCTAAAAATTAATAATAATTAAATGGCTTCGTTAAAGGCTTCAAAGATTAAATAAATACTTATAGACGGGTATTGGCTACTCTTACTCGCTCATAGTACAAATTAAGAACTATATAAGCAAGCAGACCTAGTACTCTCTGCCCAAAATTTCCTTCAAAAAAATTTAATTAAAAAAATTTAATAGAACTAATAATAATAGTTGCCCCTACCTTTGAATTGCGCCGCTGCTTCGTTGTGAGTTGTTTCCGAGTTAGGCTCACCTATCGTATCTTTTATAACATTGAGGGTTCGCTCAGCTTCTGCTCAGACAAGTAAAAATCATCGTAGTATAACAGTGGTTGTTGCAGGTGAGGCCGGCTGTCTATCCTTGATTGGAGGCAGCTCGATAAGGCAATAGTATTGGAGATTGCACTCATCGGGGTCTTTAAGAGATGGAATGACTATGTGATGCCTCTCCTGCCTCCACTTTGGATTCAGATCTAACTCTCTTATAGAACAAGAGATAAGCAGCTGATGTCTTGATGTCGGATTCGTTGACTGCAGAGACGTGACTATCATCGAAATGATACCATCTATTCTCGTCAATCAACTGGAGAAGTGGAAACACCAAAGCCTCAAATATAATCATTAGATATACAAATGTCGTAAATTCAAATAAAACACTAATCAGCTAGATTATCAGTTTACCTTAGCATAGGCAGTGTAGTGGCCACCACCTAGACCACCATAATGGTTGCTGATGGCATATAGCTCATATAAATAAGATTGACCATCTTTGCTCATGACATATTTGCTCAAATCAAGATCGTGAATTGGGAAATTCACAAATGTGTCAATCTTGTTCTTTAGGTATCTGCCATAAGTGAAGCGTTTCAAATGAAAAACAATAATCTCAGGTAGCATCCACAAGTCCAACTTCTTTATAGCTTGCCTGTGTTCCTTGCAACGAGGACAATACCTGCATTAATAATTTAAGACATAACATATTAAGGTCGGTACTGGTTACAGTAATGTGAGACTGCAACATTATCATCTGAAATCCATTTGAACAAGCTTTAAGCACTTACCACATGTCATCAGGCCCTAGGGGTTCTTCAATCAAGAAAGCATCTAAACATGAAGATAGAGAAATGGCTTCTTGCTGGGTCTTTTTTGCTGCAAGCCCTGCTTTATAAACCTCGGGAATGTCCTTCAAGTAGCTGGAATCATATAACTCTTGTTCTTTGTCAGTCCAATCTAGTACAACCCTTAAGAGCTTTCCTATGATCTTCCCTGATTCAAAGAGGGTATCCTTCTTAAAAGCATTGAAGTTCATAACCCTATCATCGGTCAGACGGAGTGGAATTGACAAGTCTGTGCACGAAGTACCCTCAAGTTCTGCATTCTCAACTGACTGAGCATCAGAACAGCTGCATTCTTCATCAAGCCCATCCAAGAGAATGCCATTTTCCTTACCAACATGAGCCTTAGCTGAAGAAATTTTTTTGAAAGGTGACAATACTTTAGAAACAGCGGCTTCAATATCTGCTCCACTGGATTGGTCCGCCACCAAATAAGTAACCAGTGGAGTTCCAAAAAGCTCTGCCCTGGAAAGTCCAATATATTGGTTCAAAATCTTAAGCAAAGACAGAAAAGAGGCAAAGAAGAATACCAGCTTATTCAACATATTCATATCCCTCAAAGTAAAAAACAAGCGCCAAAACATAAAAGAAATATACTCCCCCTCCTTTTCTCTCTCAGCTTATTACAGATTGGTATGAGACAACTTTCAGCTGCCCCCCAAATACTTGAAGGAAAAATACGAACCACAACAGTCCATTCCTCAATGCCTAGTGCACTGTAAAAGTCATGAACCCTTCCACAGATTTTCTTAAACAAATACATTCCACATGGTGTGCACAGTCAATGGATGAACCGTGTAGACAGATATAAACACTACTTGAGAAATAATAATAAAAAGATAATAATATATAATCAGTAGACAATTGCAATGATAGAGAAACGATGGACCCTTAATATTCTAAAATATCAAAATACTGCATGTAGTAAATCAGATTGAAAGAATACAATCTGCTTGGGGAAGTTTCAATAGCTAGAGAGACAAATAAATAAACTTACTTTTCCTGCCATCGATGAAAAATTACTAGCCTAGTTTTCCCTATCTCTTTCTTTTGAAACCGGAATGCCACAATATGCTCATCATCCTTTATCGAAGACAATGGCTCCAAAGGCATCTCCAAATATCGGTAAATCTTGTTTTCATACACCTGATATTGAAGGTTTACTACTTCAGCCAATCAAGAGAATGTATAATTTAAACAGCTAGAAATAAATTAAGAATCAATTCAACATATGTTTACCTCTGCAAGCATAAGGCTTTCATCACTCTTCAGACCACATGCAGTACCTAATGCCAAAAGGAGATCTTTGCAGAAACCATTTTTCAGCACAGAAACCGTAAATGGCATTGGTAGACGACTTCCATCACCATAAAAAACTGTCACTGTCATTGTCCTAGTGATAGTTGAAGGTAGTGGCAATGATAGATACATGAAGGGGTCAAAGGTGATAGAAATTTTGCTGCAAACTGGGCAAACCAGTGTAGACTTGTATTGACCCTGAGAAGCAGGGGCATTATTAACAATATTCCAATTGTTAGTAACAAAGTGGAAAATCAGCCTAATTGCTACGCACAGAAACTTGAAGTCATGTATCATTGACATGCTAGATGAATGAAAACAACTACATAAGCATGGGATATATTAAACACGGAACAATAAAAGCATTAGGCACCTAAATCTGAGATATAACCTAATATTAAAGAATGGGAAAAGCTATATAATGACAGATACATAAAAAAAGGCCCTTCTAATTTGTCTCAAAAAGAAAAAGTAATCGATCATAAACTGCTTAGAATGGCACTGGCAACAAATTGTAGATAGTAATTATATCTCCCAAGAAAAACCCCGATACCACTATTAACTCTCCTACATAACTTTAAATAAGACTACTATATGCAACTCTAAATCTAAGAATTCAGGCAAAACAAGAAATATCTCACTTGGCAAACATCCACAATTACTGAGTCATTCCGCGCCTTATGATTTTTCCAACACTCAGCTGCAACTTCCTCATCAGGACGACCATCAGAGTCCTTCATTTCAATATAAGGTTTTTGTTTGACCCTATTCAAGTCTTCATGCAACCCATCTAGTAAGAAAGCCAGAAGTTCCTAAAGAAAGGACACTCCATCATTAGGGAAAACAAAACATAAATATGATAAAAAAAATGTAACCCTGAAAAGTTACATATAGATACCATTCAACCAACATTCATAAGTCACTCTTAAATTGCATTTAAAGTATAATGCAAAATATATATACTCCATGCTAAGCCTTGGAATAGTTAGAAGTTAAAAATTAAAACTTAGGATCCTTTAAGCATTCACTACCCTAATGCGCTTAACTTCTCATTTTTCTTCCTTTTTCTAAGCATGCACCATTCTTCTTCTCTTACAACAAGTCAGCCCCCTTCATCTATTTTGCTGCTGCTTCTTTTGATTGCAACAAAATAAAGCCAAAACATGAAAAAGCCGACTTGGAAAGCTCCAAGTCATGTCCAACACATATATTGCACCCGTACCGGTGTCTTCTCAATGTAACAGAGATGGTAAACCCTAAACAGACTCTAGCATATAATTCCCACTACTCTATACTACTAAATTCCCAACATTGCAGAAGAACAAAATATTCAAACATCAGAAAATACTTACTTGAGAATCGTGCTGGTTGTAACCACTAAACTGGGGTGCAAACCGAGCAAGTTTCCCCTTAAATACACGTGGAGCTATAGCAGTTCGCCCTGAGGACCATAATTTTCGCAACAAGTCACCGAATGCAAGAGCAAGCTCTCCCTGCACAAGTAAACTTATGTTAGAGACTTTGTGGAGTGCCCAAGAATAGGTATCAAAATTGTCCAAACCATAATTCACATTAAACTACAAAAGAAATTGATTGATAGAAGCACACTTACATGCATTCCCAAAGGATTGTCTGTGTTGATCTCAGCTCTGCAATCTTTCAAGAAATACTCAACAAGAGGGGGCGTGTGCACTAAACATTGAAGAGCACTATTCATAAAACAAGTATTTCCTAGATTCTGCAATCCAGCCAAGCCCCCCTTCTCTCCTTTTCTAGCAGAGTTACATGCATCAAAACCATCATCCATATCTGTTAATCCTGAGCCTAAGGAACTTCCTGGATACAGATTTGATCTGTAACCTGAGTGACCATTGGACAAGGTTGGGCCCCCAGCAATTGTCAAGGGTGATCTTGAAGGTTCCAAGGAAACCAAAGCTAGGTCATTTCCTGTAGAATCCATGCCAATTTTTGACGATTGATGTCCATCAACTAGCTCCAGAAGAATCTGTAATGTTTCAGCAAACATACAGGTAAACGGAGAACAATTAGGAAGCAAAACAAGAAGGGAAAACAGAAGGATGCTCACATCTTGATCCATCTGCAAGTTTGATTCTTCTAGGGTTTTGTTTGAAACATACAACTGTGCATACTTTCTCTTGTTGAAGTAATCCCAAATGCGAACCTAGTAATATAACCAAAACATGTAAGCAAACAATTTTATTCGGAAGACATTATCAAAAAAAAAAAAAAAACAATTTGCTCACCTTATCCTGCTCTATTCCTTTAAGTGCACAGACCTTCTGGAAAAGCTCAGTTAAAGAAGCCTAAACATTATATCCAACCAAAAGAATAGAAGTGAGGAAAAAAGGGCGTTAGAACCTGCATGGCCTAACTAAAACAAAATTGCATAATTTCAAGGACATTAAAAAAATAAGACTTAAGAAGCCAGAAGGCTTTTCCAGATCATTTTAACAATTGATTTGAAATGGAAGGATTTCCAGTTTTGTCCTAGACATCAAAACTTACAATGGACAGATGTCAATACTAAAACCTGTTTAAACAAGATACTTTATCACTATTATCCTCCATTTGGCCAGACCAAGGCAACAAAGGAATGGACAAACCACCAATTTATGCAAAAGAAAGCCATACCTTTCTGCTTAACCATATAGTTGACTGACTTTCATCCCTGGAATCTACCAACTTAAGACAAAGGGGGTAAACCTCCACATCAAACTTTTTATGATAAACACCCTGCAAAATCATCTTTCTAGGCAATTCTGGACCTCCTTTATACCTATATGTTAAAATAAAAAGCAAATTTTACAAGATATCTTCTCAAATAAGTAAAGCAAAGATAGGTACATTCAGGTGTATGGTATATAATCAAGTCAGTAGCATATACTGCTTTAACCAGGAAGAAAATATCAATCAATTACAGTGGCAGATAATGCATGCACATATCCTTTGTATGTCTGTCCATTTCAATTAACGTGAATAAGCATCAAACAGGTACCAGTTAAAAAGGCTAATAACTCATTAAAAGGCTATAGATCTTCACGCTGTTTGGTAACTTGAAAATTTATAACCAGAGTATGTATATTAGTAAAAAAAATTGGAAGAGGTGAAGCATTACCATCCGTGAAGCTTTTCCCAAACTCCTTGTGGTACCAAAACATAATCCTGCCCTTCAATTAACATTCTCCGAAGCTGTATGTCATTTCCCTTGCCATCGCTATCACTTCCATTCTCAACAATGTCAGAGTTATCTATAGGGCCAGGCCTTTCTGCCACGACCGAAGAAGCTCCATTGATATGCCGAGAATCAGAAGATTGGTTCCCAATCAAATTTTCATCACCGTCTATTCCAACATACCTCTCCCACTTTCGAAACCAGCTGCCAGAAAATGAAGAGAAAAAAAGCTGAATCATACAATTAATTAATATACAATGACTAAAAAAACAGGTAATTAAGTTTAATAAAAAAATCAAATCATTTCTTCAAGTTCCAGATAGGAACCAGGAAAAAGAAAAGAAAAGGTCGAAAATCCTCTAAAACGAACCTGCTAGAAATAACGAAATACAAGTTGCCTTCTTTCAAATTACGTTCGGATTCGTTTCTTAAATCAGTAACGATCTTTTTCTCTTCTTCGGGCGTGCACGGCAAGCAACTCGCTCCGTTCTCCATCACGCATCCCGAATCTGGAATCGTCATGATCGATGAATTACCACCCTAAACATCAACCAAATCACAAATTCATTTTAAACCAAAAAGAAAATTACAACAATTAAATCTCCAATCCAAAAATCAAGCAGATTTGTATCACCTAGAGAGATCAGAATCAAAGCACAGATAAATCGCTCGTTCGTCGACGAATAAATGTAAGAAAATTAGAAAACAAAGTATATCTTTCTTTCTTTAAAAAAAGAAGGGAAAATTGAATATTGTGGAGAACCCTAAAGCTAAAGCAGATCGGGAAATGAGAGAGGGATTATTGGGGGAGGAGAAATGGAGTTAATTGGACAAAAGGCAGCCAACTTAAACTTACCGTCTTTTCAACGATCTTGTCTTTTCCTGAGTCACTCACCTTTTTATAGGCTTCAACAATAAAACGGGATATTACCCAAATCATAATAGATTGAAAAACTCTATTTTATATTTCTTTTTATTTCTTTTGCTTCTCTCTTGTTTTTGTTTTCCTTTCACCTGTGAAGATTAGATTATTATATTTAACCCAAATCATATACTTTAACTTCTTGTTTTAACAAAGTAAAGAGAAAGGTAAGAAAATCCCCAAATACTCCACTTGCTAATTATAGAAAATGACCATTCTTTTCCTTTTTTCTATTTTTCAATATAATAAAAAGAATATATCTAAATTAGCATAAAACTTGATTGGCCGAAAAGAAAATTAACATAAGACTTCGATTTCTCTCTTTTTGAGTTATTATTATTTGCTTTTATAAATATAAATTCATCTCCCACATCTCGGGATATATACTCTTATTAACCGATCGAATAATGTTTCAAAATTGCAGTGTACAAAGAATAAAAAATTTGTTCAACTCCAAAAGTAAGACCAAAGATTATTAAATCACAAATGATTTAGAAATATTTGGTGTTTTGTTCATTATATTAAAGAAGGAATGATCAAATCTGACGGCAAGTTATACTTGTTATAAAGGAAATAATAATTAAAAGGAGCCAATGCTGTTGGAACTTGTGCTAAAACTTGTGGCAGCCTCTAACATAATACTACCAAAAATATCCATGTACAGAACTAGGACTAGGACTACATATCAATCACACCCATAGACAAACCGGCAGGAACTACAGGTGAGCAGACCAAGCATCTGACTATGGAAGAAGGCGAATAGTGAACTGTTGATCTGGCATGAACCCATTGCTGCACAAAAGATGGTCACTGGATACAAATACAATACGAGAATCATTTCGTGATCTGCAGATAGGAGATGAGAAACAGAAGAGCACTATCCAAATGTTTAATGCCGAAGAGTCCATTTCTTCATCTTGGAAAATCAGTTGAAAACCATGACTCTATAGGCTTTTAAGTTACATGGACCCTATCTAATCAGAGCTTGCTGAGGCGTCACTTCCCACTGGGCAAGCTCCGCTTCCTTGGATCTCATCGTCACTGAACATGCTCTCCTCACTTGAGTTAGAGAAGGGTCCGGCATCATCATCACTGAAATCTACTTTCCTTCTCCTGCGGACATCTTTTATTCCTCTTCCTTGCAAAGCCAGTCGCCTGCGCTTCCTCGCTTTCCTTTTGCCTTTGGGGAACTCTTCTTTCTGTGACTCGAGGCTTTTGCTTTCTACCTCTTTCGTACTTCTTCCCTTGCCGAATTCATTATCGTCTGAATCTTCAGCATCTGCCTTGCGCCTTTTCTTACTTGAATTAGTCTGGTACACAATAATGTCATTTAGATCTTCAATAAAAAACCAACCATAAGAATATTCTTTAAAACTTACAAGAACAGTGAAAATTATGTATATGGAAGGAACAACAAAAACAAACGCACGCCATTTCTAGTATGTACAGGATAGAAAATCTGAAACAAAAACAAGCCCCCATGATTCTTCCCCCTTGTCTTTGCTCCCTTTTCTTTCTATTAGTTTTTGTTTAATTTTTACACAACTTTTGGCTTCCATATTATCACTGAAAGTGCTTAACAATGCTGGCATAAAAGACCAGAACACCAAACCTCATAATCACAAGAGTTGAAGCAAAAACCCATCTCCCTTCACAGCCATGCCATTGTCATGCCAATAGATGAATAAACTTTAGATTTCACATTGATAGTTCAAACTTTCCAAAAGGCAGCGTTGGCATATATTTTCTTTCCATTTTGTTCAGAACATCTCAGTTTTCATTGGCTAAACCAAAAGGAGAAAGCAAAGACAATCCACAAGGACAAAATTGCAAGACATGCAGCAAGTTATGATTATTAACCACAGAGAAAAGTCCACACCAGACTGATTTTATGGTTTTGGGTCCCATAAGGATTTTCTAACTCAAAATTGCACCCTTTATTCTCTCAGCAGAAAACAATGCACAAACAAAATAATAAAAGATGCTCAGCCACAACCTATGTGCATACCTTGGGGCCACGATCAACTAACTGAGCCCATTCTTGTCGATTTCTTAGGCAATCAAGAACAGCTTGAGAATGAGTAGAATACGCATATCGTTCTCCATTATGTTTCCTCAAGTTAGGCCAATGCTGGAATAAAAGCAGAAAAGAAATGAATGAGAAGCAATATTTTTCCTCCAAGAACTAGCAGAAGTGAAAGATGGCATAAAGCAGACAGTAGGCACTCAGCACGAGAGAAGCAACATACCGGCAGGACTGCATTACAAAGCTCTTCATAAGTCATTCGCCTGCCTTTGCTCATAATGTCATTTATCAAGCCTGAAATATGAAGAATATTATAAATGGTTAATTACATGCTATGCAAATAAACATGAGATTGGTCCCCCAATTCAAGAAAACTTTGTAAACCAGACTTGCTTGGAGAGGCGGTTACCAGGTAAAGTACGAGGTACAGAACCACGAGCTGTGCCTGTGTCATCATCAGATAAATTTCTAGGTGAACTACGTACATATGACAAATTTTGCTCATTAGCTTCAGTTGAAGAAGAAGGGCCACTGTTTGTGGCTGTGGAGGGTGTGGCATGTACATTCTTGTCATTCCTTTTAGCAGAAGCATCCATGGTAGAACCAAGATCTTGTCTCTGATCATGTGAAGATAGCACTTTATCAGTTCTTTTAGCATCATGATCAAGCTCACGAGATCCACGGGACCCATCTTTAGATGCATCCTTGTTTTTTCTTCTAGGGACCTACAAATGTATCAATTAAGAACCATTCATCAAAGCAGAATCTTCTCCTAAACCTCTTTTACCAAAGCAACTAACACTTAAAACAAGAATTACAAGTTGGAATAGTAATGTAAGATAATGAAGTAGACATATTACCATACTGTGATCCTTTCCTCCCGAGCTAGATGTGCGTTTCATTAGCATGCTTGTGGCAGTTGCAGATGCCAGCTGAGGAAAGCTCCCAGCCTGCCGCACACGTGGAACACGAGGTACTCTTGGAGAACTATTAAGTTCTTGATGCAAAAGCAAAGCAAGCTGAAATTGAAGAGGGAGAAAATCTTGTCAAAGGAAACTCCTGAAATTTTCATAAAAAATTAGAAAGAGAAGGTATAAATCTTATTAGAAGATGGAACTTGATCTCACACCTCTTCATCACTTAGAGTAGTGGAATTTGATGTTGCAAAGGGATGTACTGATGATGCATGTGCAGACTTAGACGCTGGCTGGGAACTTGACTGACTGGACTTTTCACCTTTCTGTGGGAAACCTGAAGCCGATGTCTTGTTTTGATGAATGAAAGAAGCAGACTGACTTTGCAGTGAGCCGGCAGACTCACCAGAGACTGACGTAACTGAACTATTCTGCATCAAAGATGCCTTTAAAGATGAGGAAGGCACAGAATCTTTTGACTCAGATATGTTTCTTTTTGAAATGGAAGCATGTGAAATCCTGCTTTGGTGTGGGACTTTTGACGTAGAACTATAAGAGGATTTTGGTCGCTCTTTTACTGCCTTACGTGATAAGTCATGTCTGTCTCCATCCCTAGGCACATCATTTGTAGCGTAACCTTTCTTACTGCTCACATTGTTGTCAGGCATTACTTGTTGCTTTGAGTTATTCTGAGAATCTGTAGGTTTAGAGCTATCAGGAACAGATGATACAGCAAATATGGAAGCTGATGAGGTGGAAGATGACTTTCCAACGCATGCTGTCATTTTACGCTGGTTAGACTGTTCTTCAGGGGTCAGAACATTTATACTTGGTTTAGACTCTTCAGAAGATCTAGGAATACGATTGGATTCTGGAGAAATTTTCTTCAGAGTCTCAGAAACTTCTGAACCCTCCAAATCGCATTTTAGCAACGAACAATGGCCAGACAACTCATTTGCTTTATCAGAATGACAATCAGCAACAATTTCTGATTCATTGATTCTTGCCTTACTGTCAGACGAATGTGAAAATCCTCCAACCAAATCATTCATTTGGGGGGTTTCTGATGTCTGATGAAAAGATATTTCTGTGTCTTTAGTATCATCAGGATTAGAACGTTGATTAATTAAGACAACATTAGAATCATCATCATTCATTTCTCTTTTCACCTCAATATCAGATTTATCAAAGCTGCAAGAGATGCCGCTATTAGAATCTTTAAGAATATTATTTCCCTGAACTTTCAGGGCAGTACTAGCCAAAGCATCAACCTGATGGTCCTGAGGACTTCTTGTAGAACCTTCTACTACAACACCATCTACTTTGTCAATTGCCACACCACCACCCTGTTGCAAGAATATGGAAGGTTATATAAAATGCCAAGTGAAACCAAAAGCATATCAGAAATACTTGTCAAATAGCCCTCTAATATTTTACTACACAAAGGCAGATGGAGGATTGCATGCAAACTGCACATGCTAGTTTTTAAGGTCCTAACAACATCATCAGAGACTTGCTTTTGATTTCACATCACCTGACACTTGCTTCTAGAAAATTAAAGATGGTGGAGCTGTGACAGTCCTAGCGACACCAACTAATAGCACTTCTTCCACTATATATATATTTTTTTAAAAAGCGCCCATCGGCAATTATATTAGACAAAATAACAAAAGAAACAAAATCCAGTCCATGATACCAATGAATGAAAAGCATAACAAAGATACCTCTTCTTTAATAGGAGTTATCCCAGTATATTTGTTCACTAATGGCAATTGAGCGAGATCTTCTGTTTTTGGAGTGCTTGTAATAGCTGCAGGAAGTTGATCATCAGCCTTCTCCTCCTTCCCATCAATTCTAATCGAATCATGTCCAGACATGCTAGAAGTGGAGACCTCTGAAGCATGCTCTTTTCCACTTGAGTTGTTCTTGGGTCTTTCAACCGCATGGTTCGATGCAAGATTACCATCTGAAGTTGGTTCTTGATGCACACTGTCCTTCAAATTTTTGTTCTTTCCACTCTGGACACCAGTCGCGAAAGACTTTGGAACTCTGTCTTCATAAAATTCCAATTGTTTTGCATCACAGCTGGGTCTAAACACTAGTAATAAGAATGCAAACAAAAACAGAAAGAATCTGGAGTCAACATGCATATGCCAACTCTGGTAAAGATGAGGCTCACCATTACCGTTCATTCCAATGGTATGAAACAAGAGTTATTGAAGAAATAACTAAATTTCTCATGATATAATAATAATTATAATAACTGAATCTCTCCATTTGCACATATTTATAAAGCATTAAATCAATTGCAAAGTTAAATAACCTGTTTTATGGGGCTGTACAGATCTCTTCTTCTCGTAAGCCTCTTTCTCAGCAGAACTTCTAGACTTCTTTCTTGTACTCCTATCTTTGAACACCCCAGGCTCATCTTTTTTCTGCTTACTGGAGGGTGCCGTAACAGGCTGAAGTACACCCCTATCTTTCCTTACTCCATTCTGCCAATGCTTTCCCTCAAAATCTTCACTCTCACTCTTCTTCCCTTCATTTAAAACATCCTTCTTTGGATGCATAGGAGCATTAAACACCCTCTCTTTAGACAAAGAAAACAGAACTCCGGCACCATTATCAGCAGGATTCCCACTCTCAAACTCATTCTGCTTACCATTTTTGTTATCATCATCTTTGTTCTCATCCCAACAAGGGAATTCCCTATACTGGAAATTAAACTTCTTAGGCACATACCCAGTACACTTCCATAGTTGAGGCGTAAAAACCCCAGACAGCCCACTAAACAAACCAGGTTCCCCCCCTGGAACCCCTTGAACATGAACACGCTCTTCCATGGGGATATCAGTCCAAAGCCTAAAGGGCCGTCGGGTAGAACTACTCTCTATCCTAACTGTTTTCGTTGGCAGTTCAACCAACAACTGAGCCACTTCCGTTTCCTCGCTGTCGTTACGGTTGCTTTTGTTCTTGCACTTGTCACAGGCAAACAACTCTTCTCCCTTGGTGTAACGGGAGCAGCGCGTATGCACCCAGACGCCGCACTCATCGCACTTCACCATCTCTTCACCGTCGTCAAAATTGACACCGCAGATGCAGTCCACGGTCCATGAACCGTCTCCCCAGTCATCATGGGTATCGGCCCGCTGCGTCCGGCCTTTCATACTTGTTATCCTAAACCCTAATTAGAAAAAATTAATCAAAAAGACCTAACCTAAAAAAAAAAATCCTAAATTCCTATCCTAACCACCCCCAATTCACATTGAACTAAAACTGTTGGGCTAATTTAACATCTTTTGCGCTACCTTTTTTGCCGAAATTGAGTTGAAATTGAAGAATGAGTACCTGGAAACATTAAAACCCTTTGCTGATGCGATGGTTTGAGGGACTTTCTCGGCGTTCGCAGGGGTAGACGAGAATGGCTTTGTTCCTTGCGCAGGGACGGACCGGAACTAAAAGGGAAAAAAATATGAAAAAAACTACAACTATGAAATCTTTTGGCGTCCGCCTCTTTTTTTTCTCATTCTTTTCTCTTCGGCTCGGCTTCAAAATATCCAAGCCCTTTTCCGATTAGTGGCCCGAGCCCATTCACCCCTGACTTAGCGGATTTGCGACTGAAATTATGTTACAAAAACTGTGAAAAGCCCTCATTCTACTCTCAATTTTAATATTAGCAAATTAATCCTTGTCAAATAAATCATACTAATTTAAGACTCAAGCACAAAAATAAAATAAAATAAATTATAATTATTCAAGAAAATAAAAAATTATTGTAGCAGCCCAAATATTCAAAAAATGAAATAAAATAAATAATTATTATAATTATTTCAAAAATAAAAAAATATTTATTGCATCACCAAACTCAAGCCTAATGCCCTGAAAATGAAATAAAATAATTATAATAATTATAATTCTTTCAGAAAATAAAAAATATTATTCTAACACTAGACTCTAGCCCAAATACACGAAAATGAAATAAAATAAAATAATAGTTATTATAGTTATTTCAAAAAATTTATTTTAGTACGAGACTCTAGCCTAAGTGTTTGGAAATGAAATAAAATAACTAATAATTGTTCGAAAAATGAAAAATTATTGCAACACCAAACTCAAGTTCAAGTGCCCGAAAATGAAATAGAATAAATAATAATTATTCTAGAAAATAACAAAATTTATTGCACCACCTAACTCAAGCCCAAGTGCCCTAGAAATTAAATAAAATAAATATTTATTATAATTATTCCAAAAATAAAAATTATTGAATCCTCGTACTTAAATGTAAGTGTCGAAAATGAAATAAAATAAATTCTAATTGTTATAATTACTCCAAAAAAATTAAAAAATATTATTGCTTCACTGACTCAAACCCAAATGCCCTGAAAATAAAATAAAATAAAATAATTACTATAATTATTCCATAAAATAAAATAAAAATATTGCACCACCAGACACAAGTCAAATTGCCCGAAAATGAAATAAAATAAATACTAATTATTGTAACTATTTTCAAAAAATAATAATTATAATATTGCAGCACCAGGCTCTGGCACAAGTACTCCGGAAATGAAATAAAATATATACTAATTATGATAGCTATTCTAAAAAATAATAAAAATATTATTACAGCATCGGACTCTAGCCCAAAGGCCCCAAAAATGGAATATAATAAATAATCATTATTATAATTATTCCAAAAAATTTAAAAAATTTATTGCATCATCATACCCAAACTCAAATGACTCGAAAATGAAATAAAGTAAATATGAATTATTATAATTATTCTGAAAAATAAAAAAATATTATTACAACACCATACTCTATAGTTGAAAATAAAAATAAATATTATTATTTCATAATAAAAATTTATTACAGCACTAAATTCAGGTATTAAAAAATATTATTAATAGTTATTTTATATGTTCTTCTTTGGGTTTAGGTTGCAATAAAGTGCCACTAATTTATTATTAATATAATATTTTTTCTATAAATAAATGGCATTTTCCTTTTCAAAAGCAAGAAAGGGATTAGAACAAATTAGTTGTACGTGGTCGAAGCCGTCAAAAATAATATCTTTAAAATTTCAAATTAATGTTATTTCCTCTACTAAAACAAATAAAATAAAGAATGGGTTTTATTTTAAGAAAAACTTTAAAAATTAAAATTAAGATTTGGAAACAAAAAACAAAGACAAAGAAAGCAATAATTAAAATTTTGGGAAAAAACAAACAAAGGTTTGATCATTGATGTAAAGATGAAATTCAATATTTTTTAATAAATTGATTATAGTTACTAGTGATGACCTAGTAACTTAATCTCTTCTTACCTTCTCAATAATCAATATAATCATCATTAATTACTTCCCTTATTGACAAACAATCTTATACTGATCGCTTAGGAATTTAATTTCTTAACAGCCTTAAGAACAAAATAGACTCAATTCTAACCAACAAATGTACAATAAGAGTCTATCAAGTTAGATCAAATTTCCCACGTTGCACAAATAATCATGCACTCGACATAAATATTAGAAATCAATTGATCAACTAATTATCTAATTGACAAAGTAATTATTCTAAGCTATCAAATACCGGCCTAATATTTAACAAACTTGAACAATTGTATCTACACTAGAAGACATGCAAATACTAAAGAGCAAAGAAAGACTAGAAGCAATTCAACCTCACAAACTTGTAGAATCAAACTAATTCAAATATTACTTCACTGGAAAAGAAGAATTTAGTAAGCCATAAAGAAAATAAAACGCAAAATCAAAATAAATTTGAGGGCGGAGATGTCTCTGCCCCCCTAATAGTGTTAATTTATAGTGTAAAAATAGTATAATGGAGAAAATACAAAAGTGTCATTGAATATAAAGCATAGTTTTTCTAGGTTTAGTAGGAATTCTTGCGTCAAACTTTCAAGCCGTTTTTGTGTGACTTTTTCACGCTTTTGGGCTTGAGTTGTGAAATAAATTTAGTTAGATCTTTCATTTCACTTAGAATCAGTATATTATGAGCCCAAAATGGAGGTTTGTAGCTCAAGTCATGATCAAAATACCGAAATTGCACTGTGTTAAAAGTCTAAACCTCAAAGACTTGCCAAAAATAAACATTAAGCTCATTTTCTCAAATTATTCCCTAAATCTATAATAAAAAAGTATAAATAATATAATTAAGAACATAAATGTCATAATTTAATAGGAGAAATATCACAAATAATTGAGAAGTTAAACTTATCATTAGTAAAGCAAAATAACTATGTTTTTTTTTAATAAAATACTATTATTAATGAGAACAATGAACAATAAAAATATAAAGATATGACCATAGCATAAACAATAAATATGACAGTACAAATTGATGCATAAGTGCCATGTCTGCAGAATAATCCCAAAAGAGGAGAAAGATAAATTAACAACAACTACAACATTAGAAGAATTTAGAAGCAAACCAAAACTGCATCACCTTAATTGAACCGCTAAAAGTCGCGTCCTAGCCCCACCATTATCAAACTACCCTAAGAATGAACTTTGGTGAACCAATAAACTGTTGCCAAAAGCCCCAAAAGACTTATCACATCATAGATACACAAAATGTCAAGTCTCAAATAACCTATTGTCCTCCTCTTCCTCATCTCATATTCCAATTTTTTGAACATCATGATTACTGTGCTCCATTAGGATAAAACTTTATGAGAAAGTTTCCCAATAAGTCTGGTGGCACCCTTGACAAATCTCATATATGGGCTAGAACACCACTAGAAACTAAAAACTAAAACCACCACTACTTCTAGAAAAAAAATAGGGACAAAACAAAAATTACGACAGTGTAGACAAAAATTAAAAATAAAAGAAAATTTAAAAAATATTGTAAAAGAAATTGCGACCAACAACTAAGTCGAAGACAGTCACTGTCATCGTGTCAGTAAAATTAATATTTAATTTAAAAATTTAAGAGTAAGACTTTTAAAAATATTAAATAGTTTTAAAATCAAACAAATCCTATTCATTCTCCCCTTCTTGATTTATGAGTTTCAGTCTAAATTAATATTTATATAAATAGATAAATGTTAACGTGCCGCTGGCATCAGAATAGACGTCACACGAAACAAAAGGATATTCATATAAACGGAATATAGTTATGTAGTAGAATGTGTAAGCTTAGATTATAATCTCAAAATTCAACCACATTATCATATTGTCCGACCTACAACTACAGGAAGGTGATAAAAAGAGATGAAATGTCCAGTTTTAAGGTTAGTATAAAAAAGTGGTTGCTCCGTCAATTTCCACACAAACTTCATGATTACTGCCATAGAATTTAAGACGATTAACGATCATCATATGGTTATGGCTTAGACACCCCCCCCCCCTTCCCTCTTGACTTGTAACCCAATATGTACTACGATTCCCATTATCAAAACAAGGTAAAAGATAAACCAACAATAAAATGCACTTGATTGACAGTTTGGATGGATTGCCTATAGCCTATATAGGCAATAGTGAATAGTCTCTTCAAATATGTCATCATAGTTAACATGTAGATAAGGTAGATAGGATAAACCATAAATAACGCCCTTCAAATATTATTTATTAGATTACAAACGAAACCTATATTAATCCATCAATAGGACCATACATGCATACATACATTGTTCCACGACGTCATTGTAATTTTATAGATGATAATAAAGTGCAAAGCCTACGTCAATGAAAAGCCTGCATACATCACCACTACGCCATTAGTATCTATGTCTTCCGCACCTGCTCAATTGTCGTTGAGGAGTGATGATTTATACAATAAAAGAGTGATCATCGAAAAAGTGCTGGTTTATTTCAAATGGATCATATTAAGGTCGAGGGTCATCGTTTGAGATGGCTGTCGCATATTTTCTTATGGACCCACTTTTTTTTTCTTTTTTTATTGTTTACATTACTAGCTGGACCTACTTCCCTTTTACATTATTCGACTCATTTTAATTTCTTTCTTTCTATGTTTTCTCTTAAAAAGGGTGTCTAGTTTTAAGGTCAAATTTTGGGATTAGATCTTCTACTTTGTCTAAGTTGTAGTATTTGTACATTTCCAATTATCAATTTTAGTCGTTATAGTTTTCAAATTTTAAAATTTAATCCTATACTTTTCGATTCAGTCAATTTTAGTTCATGTGCTTTTTTAATTTTGATATCTTAGTCTTGACTCTATTAATCTTGTATCATACGTAGAATTATATATTTAGTTTAAGTTCTCTAACATGTGAAAATAATAAGTTGATATGATATTATATATATGATAATATTTTTGTCGTATCAAATTTTAAAAATAACAAAGCTTAATGAACTTAATATTTAGCATTTGGTTTAGACTAAAATTTTAAAATTTAAAAAATGCAAAAATTGAAAGTAACCAAATTAAAAGAAATGAAATAAATCAACATCATATGTATAGTACGGGGACAAATAGCATAATTTAGCCCTAGTTTTAGGTGGTTGGCTCTTCGCTAGCGCATAGACCCCACGTTTAAGTACACACTGGGCCATGAAAACCAATGCTTTTATCTTTTTCATGCATTTTTTGGTCCATTTATGCCCTGCCCTACCACCATTATAAATTATCATGACTGCATTACCCTTTACGAAACACCCTCTCTCTCTCTCTCGCCTTTGTTATCACTCTTCTTCGTTCTCTTTCTCTTAGCTCATTTCATTTTTGCTAAGACTTTTTTGTATTATATATATACCTGCAAGGATATATACCCACCTTTCTTTCCTGAAAATTGCAGAGATCAGATACAATGTCAGAAGATATGAATCTATCCATAAATGGGCAGTTTCGGGTCCCTCCTGGTTTCAGATTTCATCCTACAGAAGAGGAGCTTCTTCACTATTATCTCAGAAAGAAAGTGGCTTTCCAAAAGATAGACCTTGATGTTATTCGAGAAGTTGATCTCAACAAACTTGAGCCATGGGAAATACAAGGTATAGTATTACTGTATTAGTACTGCCATTACCATATTAAAACAAAACAAACCCATTTTTTTCATTTTCTTTGTGGGTTAATTATGCAGAGAAGTGCAAAATAGGATCCACCCCACAGAATGATTGGTACTTCTTCAGCCACAAGGACAAAAAGTATCCTACGGGGACCCGAACTAATCGTGCAACGGCTGCCGGGTTCTGGAAAGCAACTGGGCGTGATAAGATTATTTATAGCGGTTTAAAAAGGATTGGATTGAGAAAGACATTGGTTTTTTATAAAGGAAGAGCTCCACATGGACAAAAATCTGATTGGATTATGCATGAGTACAGGCTCGATCATAACAGTACTAGTACCCTTGACGCTACTGTAAGTATGCATGTATGTAATATTGGAGCAATATTCCTCTGTGTTGAATCTGTTTTTGCTTATATGAAATTATTGAATGGGTTCAGGCATCAAATGGCATTGGAGATTCAGTGCCTGAAGAAGGTTGGGTGGTTTGTCGTGTATTTAGAAAGAAGAATTATCAGAAAACCCTAGAAAGTCCTAAAAGCTCTTCCTCAACTTGTCTGGATTCAAAGGGGAAGATGCTTGGTTCATGCAACGATGGGGTTCTAGATCAAATTCTTTTTCATATGGGAAGGACTTGTTGTAAGATGGAGAATGGTTCATTGAGCAACAACAACGTTGATATCCCCAACACCAACAACGGGGTACATGAAAGGTTCATGCATCTGCCCAGGTTGGAAAGCCCAACACTCTTTGATCAAGATAGAAGCTTCATCAAGCCTTGTTGTTACCACTCCATCGACGATATGCTGACTGAAACTGAACCATCTTCGATCAACCAACGAGGCACTGCTGGTGTTTGTGAGTCCAACAATGGCGTTAATGATTGGGTCACCTTGGACCGACTTGTCGCATCCCAGCTAAATGGTCAACAAGAAACTAGCAAGCAACTATGGTGTTTTAATGACCCTAATGCTGCTTTCAGTCTTTGTCACGATGATGATGTTCAACTATCGCACTTAAATTTGCTCAGATCAAATCAAAACTCCAACGTATACAGAGACGAGAATGATCTATGGAGCTTGACCAAGTCGTCGTCACCGTCACCCTCATCAACATCAGACCCTTTATGCCATCTATCGGTATAATAAAACTAAATGTCAATATCATATAAAAGGACTGGCCGAGTATATAGGTATGTATGACTATGTATATATGTATATGTATGTATTTGCATAAAAAAGGGTGAAGAACTCTGAGATGGGAAAGCGTTGTTACACTCAGAAAAAAAAAACGATGTTATGGATCAATAAACCAATCATCTCACCATATATGAAGGATTATTATTACAGGGAATAGAGATTAAATATGTTTTTTTTCCCTTGATTCGTTAACTATCCTGATAATACACTGATTAATTAATAGGTTAGTGGTGACTTTATGGGGTTGGGGCACATGTGTTTCATGGGTCTCACACGCCAAAGAAAAAACACAAATAATTATATCCACTTGGTTGCATCACAATATTTACATTGGGGAAGTGTGTTGGTCAAACATTGTATCAGGTGGTTTAAGGAAGATTATTAGATTTGAAAGATACCATATATTATCTCACCCAGCGTACTATAGCTTATCAAGAATATATTCAATCATTATAATTTTTAGATTTTTAAATTCAAGTGTAATTATTAATACAATTTTTCTGCTAAATTAGTAGGGTGTTACATTTTGAAATTTTTAAAAATACTCATTAAATAATAAAAAACAACATTTATAATGAATTTGAATTTAACAAATTCTTTTTATTTAATACAATATTAAAGATTTAATCCGTATCAAACAAGTGCCTAACAAAATTTTAATCACTACTTAAATAAGATACGTAAAGTTTATATATGAGATAATGATATGGTATAAAATGCTGACTAATTTCATTAAAACTGATCCACTTGATGATCGATGCTGAGAGGGAAACCGTCATTTGTTCATTATAACATGGATACATACATATAGGTGTATATCTATAAATATATCAAATTAGTCACATGCTTTCAACAAGGTTAACTTGGTACGTCGTTGCCACTCCCTCCTAATCTAATTTTTTAAAATATAAATGAGATTAGTAGTGAGAGTTAATCACAATTATTGCGAAATCATTTAGGAGCATTTGCATTTACAATTATCATTAGTTTGCTGCTCCATCTTTTCACTATAAATGGCAACTTTAAATGGTTTTTAATGACATAAATGGTATTCCCTTTTTCCTTACTAAGAAATACATACGCTACGTGTGTTATATTCTTTGCAATTTTCTTTAAATGAATGTATATTTCCTTAATTAGTTGTATATTAGAGAAAAGAAACTATGTGAAATAATATCCAATAGATTAGTTATGGTAAAAGTATTATAAAGGTCCTTGTATGAGGAGTTGAAAGGCATTTTATTTTTTTTACTCAATAAATAAAAAGATTAGTCCCTGTATGTTAAATTTGAGATCAAACTATTTAGTTTTGTTGAAAATTTCACCATTTTTACTGTTAAAAACTACCGTAATTAACGAAATAATTAGACAGTTGCACTTGGCATGCCACGTGTATCTCATGCTAACATACATGGGCCGATTTTTAATAGAAGGACCAGTTTGCTTATTAATCTAACATACAAGGATTAATTTGTTCATTTTTTGAATAGAAGGATACAATACAATTGGACTCCTAGTACAAGGACATCCATGATACATTTATCGACTAATCATTAGTTTTTTACAATTCTTTTTTCCAAATTTTCATCACCAATAAATTAAAACGGGTTAACGTACTATTTTCCTCAAACCTTGCACTCAATTATTACTTTGGTATCTAAATAAATTTTTTTTATCAGTTTGATACATGAAGTTTCCAAACGTCAGGCATGTTACTCTAACCGTTACTGCCTTATAAAAAAGATGACATGGCACGCTAGGAGCGCACCACATAACTCAATTTTTTAATTTTTTTAAATAAGTGCAAAAAAGGAAAAATTCAAGAAAATAACAAAAAAACTTGAAAAATCTAAAAAATTAAAAATTAAGAAAATTTATAATATTCTTCTATAATTAAAAATAATTTTCTTTTAGAAAACATAAAATATAAAAAAATTTGAAAATTCAAAAGAAAAATATTAAAAATATAGGAAAAAACACAAAATAATATAAACATGCATATATGTAGAGTATGTTTATTAACCTTGAAATTTTATTTTAAATTTATTTTCTCATAAAGACCATTACTCAAAGCTTGTTACTTATTTAAAAAAAAATATGATCTTAATTCTATAAAGTAAATAACAGTAAACTATTCTTATATATAATTGAAGTTGAAAGTTTGTTTAAATCAATTTCAGGTTTACCTTAAAAGTAAATGCTAAATGTAATTCAAAAGGCAAATAATTTGCTAAATGTAAAAAATAGTCAACGGTTTATATTGAAATCAATCAAATTCAAAAGCGTCTACATTTAAATTAATTAAACTCAAATGAATAAGGTTAATTGAAGAAAATTATGAGAATTAAAAGTGATTGAAAAATAAACATAAACAATCTGTAAAGTTAAAGCCCAAAACATTTTGTACAATTTTAATTTAATTCTTGAGTTTTGACAACCATAAACATATTGTGTAAAAGATCATTTTAGAACTCTTTTATAATCTTTGTAATTTTTTTTAAATTTTATTGTGTAAAAGGTGTTAAATTTTTATGTTTTTTATAATTTTCTGATATTTTGCATTTATTTTAACGGGGAAAAAAAAAGAAAATTGGGTGACGTGGCGCACTCATTTTTTTTATAATTGGGATAACGTGCTTGACATTTTTTTTTTTAACAGTAGTAACAACTGAAGTACCTTACTTGACGGTTAAAAACTTGAGGTATTAAAGTAATAAAAGAATAGTTTAAATACGAAAGTAAAAATTGGGTGCAAGTTTAGGGACAAAGAAATGATTAACCCAATTAAGACCGATGGAATTTAAGTGCGAGCAAGTAATGCTAAAACGATTAGACAAAATTATGAAGAGAGGGTCCCAAAAGAAGTTTAAATTTAGGGAGTTCTTTGACTTCATGAATCGACATTGATTGCTTATCTGCAATCCTTAAGTTGGAAAAGCCAATTTCTTTGCCCAAACTTTTTATTTATCTCGTGAGAATTTATGGTAGTAATTAATGAAGTAGTAAATACAACACGCTAAAAACCAAATTGAATGAGCATTTTCATTATTCGTACAGTTATTTATAAAATTTAAAGCTTAAAATCTAAAACTGGAAATTGGAAAACCAGAAGGCAGTATATGCAATCATTGGCTCCAACAAATGTGATTGAATATCTTCACCGGCTAAAATAAAGTGCAATACTTATACTAGCTAGTTATAACTAAGCTACACTCATATGTATTTACATCTACAACATTTTTAATTGAATAGGTTCTCAATTCAGTTGAGTTTTTTTATCATTTTAATTCATATAAAATCTAGAAAATATACTTGATGGGTTAGTGTCAGAAGTGTTTGGTTCGCCAAATATTAGATTATGTTTTGTAATAGGATTTTAGGAATATAAAATTACGAGTAGAATATGAGATTACCTGGTTTTATTCATTTGGCTGGAATGTAGGGTTAACGTGTTTGGTTAAAAGAATGTAAGATTATACCTTTATTTTATTATGATTTTGATCTTCTAAATTAGCACACAAGTAATTCAGAGAAAGTCACTCTCTCTTTTTTAAATGCGGGATATTAAAAAAGTTACGTATATGTAATTTGGGGATCGTAACCCTAATATATATAATGTTTGCACATTAACCATAATTTCTAATCAGTCCATCACTAATTAAAATTAATTACTAAAGTATCTAGACATATTTGACCCATACTATATTTAATAATTAAAGCCTAATAAACCTTAATCAAATTATATCTTTTTAATTTTGACTAATCTTTTATAATAGTAAATAATAACATGTAATTACTATTATTATATACGTGATTTCCATATTTTTCAACATTATGAAAAGCTGCTTAGATCCAACATGTTTGAAGTTCAAATCTCGAGTTATGTAATCTTAAACTTGTAGTTACATATGATAAATTCATTCTTAAAAGTTATTTCATGGTTGCAAATATACAAAACAGAGTGTCTATCAATTTTGGTTTTCAAACTTACAAGAGAGAAGAAGAAAAAACTATATTTTAGTTTTGTCTTAAAATATAATAAAAGAATTATATTGATAAATGACATTAGAGTCGATTTCACAAGTTTCTATAATATCAATTTTGGATATTCTTCAAGGGTAGAGAACTTGAAGATATTACTATTTTGGTTTTAAAAACACCGAGGAAGCATGTAATAATTTAACTTTTTGTTTTGTTTTTAATTTGTTATTGGATTCTATTGAATGATATTTTATATATTTCCATATATATATATATATTAGTTCTTCAACAATATTTTTAAGATTTTATTTTCTAAAATTTTTATATAGAAAAATTTTATTTTTAAATTACTTTGAGGGTTTTTTACAATTTTATTATAACAAGGGTTAAATTAACGTAAAATATAAAATTTGAGGACTAAAATTATTATTACACCAACTAAAAAGTGTCACTTGATTATTAGGAGACCAAAAACAATTTTAAAAATTTTAGTGACTAAGTTGTAACTTTGTATAGTTAAGTAACTAAAATAAAAGCTTACTCATAATTTAATGACAATGATATATTTTACCTAATTTTTACCCTTTCAACCAAAATCTTATTTATGTACCAGAAAAATAAAACACTAAAATCTTATTTATTTTATAAATATATTTGTTACATAAATTTTCACCTACAAGATGTACCATAATTTAATATATTTATTAAATCTGTTAAAAGAATAATAATAAAAATTACTTAAATTTTACCATTTTCATATAACATTTTATAATAGTTTACAATTAAATAAAATCATTTGATTTCTACGTAATTGCCCATAACATATTAAAATAATATTTTTTTTTATCACTTAACCACCATATTAAATTTTGACCGTCACATTGATGACTTTTAACATTTCGCACTAACCCTACTACCTTCTGCGTGATCGGACGGGACATAACGGAACTGTGATGTCAACTTTTGATGTTTTGTCGTGGAAATGGCTTTCTTGGTGGAAGGGCAGCACCAAGTTAGGGGACAGGTAGGGGCTTAATCCCCGCTTGATTTAGGAAAATTGTCTTTTAGATCCTTAAAATTTATAATATTCAAGGTAAATTTTCTGTTTAGTACAACTCAAAATTGGCCTCCACCGTAAATTGTTCAGTTGGCAGCGACCCTAAACCCTCGTTGGTTTGGATGTTCTTTCCCATTTCATGAGCTTATGGTTTTCTTTGGGCTAGGCTTGGATTTTGTCGTTCCACTCTATTTATCTTTGTATATTTTTTGGACATATTCAGATTTCAGTGTGCTTCCCTTAATAGATAGCCTTTTTAATAGAGAAGGAAAACTTTCTAATGTATCAAAATACACAGGGTTAAAAGTGTAAATTTACCATCATACTATAGGTGAATATTGAAATTTGTTGTTTTCATTAATATTTTAAAAAATATGAGTAGATTTACCATTCAACTCTCACGTGAAAGAAATTTACTATAAGTCTTTGAATTTTATTAAAATTTACCATCAACTTTGATTTTTACCACTCAATATTAATTTTGATGATTTAAAAATATAATTTAATAAAAGAATTATTTTAAATATTTTATTTTAATGGTTAACAATAAATTTACTTATAATATTAAATTTTAATAAAATGAATTAGAATTTCTATTCAATGAAATAAAAACATGGAAAATATAAATACATATATCATAAAAATAAGTTAAGCAGTTTTGCTTAACTTTAATAGTATATTAATTAACTTATTGTTTTTATTATTTTAAATTAAAATCGAATAACAAATACCAATCAAAATGAAATATGGTGATAAATCTCAATTTTTACTTATAGTGACAAATTTACATATTAACCCAAATATATATAAATGTATAATCTTTTAAAGATAGACGTTATTTTCATTAATTACTTAAAACTCTAAGCTCAATTTACCTAAACAACATATGGAGTGATAGAAAGATTTCATATATGATTTTAATCTATATAAATTAATCATTATGAGGTTCGTGATTATTTCTCTCAATAATATTTTCTAAAATTTAAATTCAATTTTTTATCTTAAAAGTATAATGTATTTTATCATTACAGCCTTAGAATTTCTCAAGATTTGTGATGAGTTGAGTGAGTGGGTCATTTTAATAGGCTAAAGGCCGAAACCATCGATACGCTTTAGTTTTAGTGTATATGGACTTCAAATGAGCTTTAATCTTATTATTATAGTTGGTTCCATATCGGTTCCAGTTAGTGTGCCCTATTTTAGCAATAAAGCATTGAAACCAACCTTTTTTTTTTTTGCACCAGTTAAAATTTCGGTTCGTACTAATTGCATTGGCTTGTTCCACCCAATGTCAGTTGCATCGATCAAAACATTATGCACAATTGGTGCATGAATAATATTAAAAATTATAAATTTATAACTTTTAACCGAAATGGTAATAAATGATAAAAACTTTTTATTAGAACATTCTGGATCAGCTTATGCATGAATATTTTATATTTAAATATTATTTAATATCATTCAATTGATGTTTGTAAATACTCTCATCTACATGTATTAAATAAATTTTTTTTTTAAAAATATCATTAAATTTGAAACAGTACACCAAAATAGATCAATACTAATATGCACCAATTTTAGTAGAAAAACGGTGCATCCATCGATGCAATGCTGATTACCTTACTTTACGTCTCCAACGCTAAACTAAAACTAATATTTTTATAAAAATTTATATTCTTGTAATAGCTCGTTTTCAGTGAAATCAGAACAGTAGTTTCAAGACCACAAATTCGAGTTCGGAAGGAAAATTATTTTAATATTATCGCATGGTCTGCATTATGATAAGAAAGTCGTATGAAAATTTTGTTAAGAAAATTTTACCGATTACATGTTTAATTGATAAAAATGAACAAATTGCATAAAATGTAGAAGTTGAGTTCTAGTAGCTATAAGTATCAAATAGCTATGGAATTCAAAATTTGAGGTCCTTATATGGAAAATAGACCATTAAGAAGAGTTAGTAGATAAGTATGATGATTCATCCATAGAAATTTAAGAAAAGAAAATGACTAAATTGGAAAGTAAAAATAATAAAAGATGATAAGTAATTAAATAATGAAAATATCATCTTCCCCAAATTTTTTTTATGGAAACCCTAGCTAAGAGGGAAGAACTCAAGCAAGCTTACTTGGCTTAATTGGGTAAGTAATCTTGTCCCGTTTTTAGTAATTTTTATGTTTCCGAGATCGTAATAGCTTAATGTAGCTATCTCGGGGATTAATTTGCAAAGTTATCAAAGTACTAGGGTTTTTCCATGGATGAATATGCATGAATTATGAAATTTATGGTAGAAAATGAAAGGTTGTTGATAGATAAACAACTTTTGTAAAGTTAATTTTGATGAAATTGTGATTTAGGGACTAAATTGGAAAGTTATAAAATTTATGAATTTTATGAATTTCATGGGCTACAAATGTTGCATGTAAAAATTGTCTAGGCTTGGAATAAGGATTAAATTGCATGAATTTTATTTTCCGAGCCTAGAGATGAAATTGTAATTAATCAAAAGTATAGGGGCAAAATAGTAATTTTTCCTAAGATGTGAATTGGATTGAATTGAATATGAATTGTATTAAATTGATGTTAGATTCATTCGTATAGATATGGATAACTCAAATAAGAAGTTAGATCGTGGAAAAGAAAAAGTGTCGGATTAGTAGATTTTACGTACACGAACAATTGTCAAGGTAAGTTCGTGTAATTAAATTGTTTATATTTATATGTTTGAATTGAATATTATATATGTGAATTGTGTAATTGCTATTTATATGAAATTGATTACATATTCGACAAGCTTGATAAATGTCAATTTCCGTTTGAATAGATGAAATTCGATGGATACAAGATTTCCCGTATTGGTTGTGGTCCTGCATATGTTGCAGACACACCATAGCTCAAACGAGCGTCCCATTATTAGCCCTCTTGAGCTTCCCGTTATATGGTTATTGCGAGCTTCCCGCCAATAGCTCTTCGGAGCATCCCGATTGGTTGTGATTTTGCATGTGTTGTAAACACACCACAACTCTTATGAGCGTCCCGATATATGGCTCTTCGTGAGCTTCCTTTTAATTTAAATGATTAGTAAGTTAATTTCCCGTTATACGAACTTACTAAGCATAATATGACATAATATGCTTACCCTGTATTATTTTTCCTGTTTTATAGTAATTCGGAAGCTCGAAGTGGTTGGAAGCTGGTCGAAGCATCATCATACTATCCTTCGATTCATTTCGGTGTATAGGTTCAATTAGGCCATTGATGGCAAATATGTGTTTTGGTTATAAATAGCCTTTGGAATGGTTTGAGTTGGACATACTTTTGTTAAATATATATATGTGGCTTCTTCTTGTTTGTTGTGTTTGATGTGGTTGAGTGATGGATAAGTTATATGCATATTGATGTATGAGATGAGATAGTATGGTTGGTATAAGTAAGCAAATAGATGTTTTCATTAATATGGTAAATTTGAATGATGAGAAATGAGGATATATAACATGTTTATAACTTGATTTTTGGTTAGTTTAAATGTTTTGGACTGACTTTTGAATGTGTTAAAATGGTAGTGTAGGTGGAAGACCAAATGGGTGAGAAATATGGCTTGGAAATGGCCTTATTTCGTCCACATGGGCAGAGACACGGGCGTGTGTCTCAGCCGTGTGTGACACACAGCCTAGCTGTGTTTTGGCCATGTGTCCCCATGCATCTTAAAAAAATTCAAAACAGAATGCTCAGAATTGATCACACGGCCTAGCACATGGGCGTGTGGCTTGGCCATGTGAACCCTGCACTTACACACGGGCGTGTGACTTGGTCATGTGACCCAAGTCAGAGAGTTACATGGGCTGGGACACGACCGTGTGCCCTATTTCGAATGCCCACACGCCCTGGGACACAGGCGTGTCACATGGCCGTGTGGCTCACACGGCCTGACCACACTGACGTGTGTCTCTTGTAACTAGAAAAAAATTTTAAAATTCGCGAAAAATTCTGAGTACCCGGTTTAGTTTCGACTTGTTTCTAATGTATGTTTTGGGCCTCATAGGCTCATATAAGGGACTTTATGAATACTAACTGGCATGAATGTTAAATAATATGAAATGTTTGTATTTAATCTGTGTATTTCGGTAATGCCCCATAATCTTGTTTCGGCAACGAATACGAGTTAAGGGTGTTACAATTCTATACATTTACTAACAAGCGTTTGGTGTAATAGTAAATTACATTATATTTTCGAACTTTATAAATGACATTATTGAGAATAAGAGTCATGGATTTTGAAATAATTAATATCTTTAAAAAGGAAATAAATATTTTTTAAAGTGACAGTACATGGAAATTTTAAAATTAACTTTTTTTTTAGTTTTAATTAAATTCAAATCCAATCAACCAAATTCATGATATAACAACAAAAATATATAAATAGATTTATATAATATTAGTACAAATAATTGGTTGAAGAAGGATAATTTTGATAATATGGGAATTCGTCCACTATCAATTTAACCGTTACTCCAAATAGAATATAAAAATTGAAGGATTTAATGCCTCCCCCATCTAAATGAGTGCTGTCCTGACTGCCATTCCCGGGAGTTGAGCGAAGCATGTGACAATAATTGTGACTCAACTCATCAACTCTAAGTACATTTAAGGACACCGCCAAAACAAATATCAAGTGGGGACTTTAGATTTGAGACTAGACCTCACCCAACTGCACCACCCACAGCCTTTAATCACAAACCATGGCCCCCCTTCCTCTTCTTCTTAAAAACAAGCGAACAAAATTACTCGTGGAAATTACCAACTTTTTTTTAACTTTCATAAAATCTCCAACGTCAATTATGAGTTTACTCTTTCATGCATGGCCAGACAAAATACCCCCAATCAAAAAAAAAAAAAAATTCATTAGTTTGTCCTTTCCTTTTACACTTGTATTTTCAGACAAGAAACGATTCGGGAAACTAGACAAGAAAATCCAAGTTTGACCAGTCCACCATGGAAATGAAGCCAACTCATTCAAAGAGGGGATTTCCTTTGTTCAAGTTGGTACTTCAAAGGGTGGTTTTTTTGGTGGTCTTCGAGGAATTTTTATACATTAAAAAAAACAAACAAAAAAACACTTGATCTTTTCTAATGAATCACTGGTCTTTTTTGCTGCTGATAAACACGTGAAGCCAATGAGATTTGGTCAGTTCGGTTTTTGAAACCCAAATAATATACACACACACTCTCCCATCAATCGAAAAGGGTTTAACAATTTTCAAAGTGACTTTGGATTCTTATGTAACAAAAACAACATTAAAACACTCCAGTCTCTCCTTTCTCATGTCATCTTCTATCATATAATATGATAGTATTTTACAGTGTTATTTGTGACAAAAGTGTCTGACACTTTCCCCCCCACCCTCATCAGTTCTTTTTTTTTTCCCTCCCAATGCCACTAGAAAACACCTACCGCTTAGCAGATATATTGGAGGTCGTACCACCTTGTTAGATTCTGCAACAAATGAATATCATCTTCTCTTCTTTTTCTCTCTCTTGCTTTCTCCTTTACTTAATATATTCATGATTTGTGAAGGAATCGATTGGGACAAATACCCATCTTCTTAATTATCTATCCCCTTTCATTTTCTCCTTCTTCTTGGACCTGACCATGGGAAAGAACACTGCTACCTCTTGGTTGTCAATGGTGAAAAAGGCCTTTAGGTCTCCAGGTAAAGATTATGAGAAAAAGAGTAGCAGGAGAGAAGAATGTGGGCATCAGGAAGAGGATGAAAAGGTAGTATATAGTAATTAACAACTTCATCATTCTCTTGCATTTATTTTTTGTAGTATAATTTATTTAATTGAGTTGGTGGTGGGTGCATGGCTTTTTTTGGGGTTGTGCAGAAGAGGGAGAAAAGAAGATGGCTGTTTAGAAGGGGTAGTAGTAATATCAATCATGTCCAACAGTGTGAAGCAAAGATACCAACACCAACAACATCGACAAGTACTGCTACACCACCTGCGAACAATGCAGCAGAAACAGCATTGGATTTTGCAGAACAACGGCACGCAATTGCCGTTGCAGCAGCTGAAGCTGCTGTGGCAACAGCACAAGCGGCTGTTGAGATCGTTAGGCTTAGTTCTAGACCTTCCAATTATGCCAATGTTAGAGAACACTATCACTATGCTGCTATTGTCATTCAAACAGCTTTCAGAGGTTACCTAGTAAGTGAAGTTAATCATTAAACTAGTCATTATCTGCTACAAACTGTCGGGTCTCAATCTAACAACCTTTTTGTGATTGTTAAGGCAAGGAGAGCATTGCGTGCACTGAAAGGGTTAGTGAAGCTTCAAGCATTAGTGAGAGGACACAATGTCAGAAGGCAAGCAAAGTTGGCACTAAAATGCATGCAATCTTTGGTTAGAGTACAAGACCGAGTGCTAGATCAACAACGTGCAAGGCTTTCACATGAAGGGTACAGAAGAAAGTCTATGTTTGATGAAACCAATGCATTGTGGGAGACTAGATATCTTCAAGATATTCGTAGGAGGAAGTCCATGGTAAGTAGCTGTAAGTAAGTCTTAATCAACTTTTTTTTTTCTCTTTTTTATTTATTGGTGTATGGTTTTATTTTATGCTCAGTCCCGAGACATGAGCTGTACAACAGATGAATGGGACGATAGACCACAAACTAGTGAAGAGATCGAAGCATTGTTGCTAACCAAGAAGGAAGCTGCATTGAAACGTGAAAAGGCACTTGCTTATGCTTTCTCTAACCAGGTTCTTTTTTTAATTATTATTACTATTTCATGTTGGTACCAGTGCATGTTTAATTATGAACTAATAATTTTAAACACATGTTGAAGATATGGAGATCTAGAAGAAACCCATCAGCTGAAGATGAAAAGGAGGTTGAAGAAAGAACAAAATGGCTTGACCGGTGGATGGCTACAAAGCAATTGGATAACAACAACCGGGTATCAACTGATAAAAGAGACTCCATAAAAACAGTGGAAATAGATAGTTACAAGCTACAATCCTACTCTTCACCAACAATCAGAAGACGTCATAGTTTGTCTCTGAACCAATTCCCACCCACACCTTCTCCTTGCAAGACAAAGCCTTTGCAAGTACGTTCAGCTAGCCCTCGGTGCTTGAAAGAAGAGAAATACTACACCTCTGCAGCAAACACACCTAGCTTAGCTTCCACGTATTGCACCACAAACGGAATGTCTCGGTATGTAAATGGAGCTGCCACGACGGTGCCGAATTATATGGCAGCCACAGAGTCTGCGAAGGCTAAGGCAAGATCCCAGAGTACACCGAGACAAAGACCATCGACACCAGAGAGAGAACGAGGTGGATCGTTAGTGAAGAAGAGACTATCGTATCCAGCACCTGAAAATCATGTTGTTAGCATTGGGTGTAGTAGCCTTAGCCAGAATTTGAGAAGCCCTAGTTTCAAGAGTGCATTTGAGGGTCATTATGGGATGGAGAAAGAATCACTTTACTCATCTTATTATACTGAAAGTTTTGGGGGTGAAATTTCTCCATGTTCCACTACTGATCTAAGGTGGTTGAGATGAAGGAGATTATTCATGTATGGTTTTCATTCTTAGTACATTATTTTTATCTGAAAATGCATCATTTGGGCTTAGAAAGGTGGTATGTTTTGTATGGAATTTAACAAAATTTATGATCTCAGACTCTGAGATGAGATTTGGCCCAATAGTTGTATGCCTTTGTTTTCTGTTCCCAACACCTAATCATATAAGCCCAAATGCAAAAACCCTGTTTTTGTGGAGAAAAACTTTCCATCCTTTTCATGAAAAGGTTTACCTTTTTTCCCTTTTTAAGGTTGGATAATTTTTTAATGAATTAAATGATGATAAATCATTAAAAACTAAGTCATAATTTTTTTAAAAAGTTTAATATTGTATCATTATCAGATTCTGCATTAAATTTTTAGTTTTTTTTTGTGTTAAACAAATCCCAACACAATAATCACATTAAATTATTTAAAACATAGCGGATTCTCTACAAACAGTTTCAAACCCTCATTTCTATCGAAAGTTAACTTTGCAATGCAATTAGTTTTTGTGTTCTATTCCTTAGAAACATATAAAAGTTTCATTGCACCATTCTCACCAAAATCTACAGAATATGTCTAATAATTGTTGAATAATAAGGCCTTGAGAATACTTTTTTAATAGACTGAAAAACCTTCAAACTATCTGATCGAATTAATATTTTCTCTCATTTCTTGTTATGGACAACAATCAAGCCGTCTAGGATACCTCATGTAGCTTCCCAACCTCCTATTAAAACCAAGAATCCACTAACCATGACTATCCTTTACCAAATTTTTAGTTTTTTTTTAGAGAGAGATGGAAGAGATTCTTCATATTTAAATTTGAGATTTGGTGCCAACAAATGCAACTTAATATTATTAGTAGTTTTTTTTTTCAAAACGAGGGAGAAGGTTTAAGTGCGTTCGTATCAACATTAATTTAGAGAAAAAAATGTGTTTAAATATATTCGTATCTACATCCTCCTATTTATTGCAATAGTAACAATTGCAATTAAGTCAAGACTTTATCAACTTGGAATTTAACCCTTCACTTCTATGAAAATAAAGAAGTTAACGCCTTTAATTTATCAAAATTCGGATTTTAAACTTTATAGATACTTTAATTGAATGATACTGTTAAATATGAAATTCGATAGTTTAACAGTAAATATGATGTAATTACCAACTAGATCGATTTCACATAAAATACAAAAATCAAATTATTTGGTTAAATAAAGAGATGGAATTTAGATTTAGAAATTTTATATATAAACAATTACATTACATTGATGAATGGTAGGAAAAGGAATGGTTATTAACAGGAGTACAATCCTAGTAATAACACCAATTAGCCAACTTGATTTATGACTTGATTGATGAAAAGTTTATCTTTTTCTTCTTCTTAAGGAAAAGGTTAACATGAAGCAAATTTTCATTCTGACACCCATGACATAGGAAAAACATTTATGGATGATAATTAATGGAAATAGTACTCTACTTACTAAATGTGATACCAAAAAGAAAAAGAAACAAAGGGTATTCACCCATTCCAGAAAGCTTAGGCCTTTGGGCTTATCTCCAAAAACCCAAATGAAAACCCCATCATTTTAACACTAACATTCAAAGAAAGAAAACCCTTTCGTCCAATATAGCAATAAAGGTTTTTTTTTTTTTTTTATCCACAAGGTTGAAGAAAATTTTAGCTACCAACCAGCCGCCGTCCACCATGTCTCATGTGCTCTTGCTACAGCTACTTGTACTTGTGGTTTGACTAGTTGCGATGCCAAGGCACAATGCTTCAGCCAGTGGTCCACCAGGCGATGAACCCATCCATGACAAGGTACCACGCATCTCGTGATGACTGTTCTCGTCGTCTTCTTCTTGAGTGTTTTCGTTCCCACCACCCGACATTGATAATGTAAGTGATGACAGTGGTAGCTTCTCGTTTGAAGAAACAGGGCGTTTGCAGCTCCCAATTCCTTCCAATTCAACCACTTCTCTTTCTGCTATTGACCATGCATCGATGAAGGCTCTTGTTTCTTGTGAATGTGTTTGGTTTAGGTTCAAGGAGCCTTCCAAAGAGGCTAAACTGGGGGTGAATTGCTCGTTTAGATGATGCTGAGCTTGTAAACTGACCCCATAATTTGTCCGCTGCCACTCGGGGTTAGAAGCAAAAGGAACGGTGGTTTCCCCTTTCATGAACCATTCCAAGCACCTTCACGGGCCAAAACATTATAAGACAACAAAATCCACATCATGCATTTATTAAATGTTGAGAGCTTACCTGGATTGATCAAATGAAGATGTGAAGAAATGAGGGTCGTGGTGGTTTGTAAAATGTGGGTTTTGATGAGGTTGGTTGGTGGTGCCATCAGATGCCATGTTGTGAAGTGTTTGTGATTTGTGATCATTGTTGTTGATGTTGATATTGGAGTGGTTTGGCAATTCCACAGGCTTTCTTGAACGGGGACGGCACTTATGAGAGTGACGCTCACAGTATTTTTGGTCAGGCGCCACGTCTCTCGAGCACCTCCATTTCTTCCCATCTGTTCTTCTGCACCTCCATGGCTCCGGATCCGAGCTATTGCTCGAAAACCCCAATTCCAAAGAACCCTTTATCGCTACTATATCAACAAAAATATATGATTAATGCAAAGAAAAAGCTAAACAAAGAAGAAGAAAAAAGAATAAAAAGATTTACCATTTGAAGGGTTTTTGGTGAGGGGGATAAGGAGTTCAGCAGGGACAGGGACAGAAGCCATCATGTACTTGTAAATCATGGTCTGTCTTTCCAGCTCTTGCCACTGAGCTGCTGTGAAAGGAACTCTAGCATTCACAGGCGCTGCTGCCATTTCTCCTACTTTCATTAAATTTTGAACACCATGCATTAAGTTATACTCTTTTTAATTACTTCATAAAACAGAATTAGAAGAACAAAAAAATGGACGAAGAAAGAACAAAGAAGAGTTTTTTTTTTTACCAGAGGAATGGTGGGGAAAAGGAGGGTCAGCGGAAAAAGAGTGATGGTGCAGAGACTTTAACACAACTGCAGCAGCAGCAGAAGAAACAGAAGCAGAAGCAGCACCGACAACATCGTATATATCGCCCCTGCATGGTTCCTGATTGCTTGTGTTACAAACAAGGGGCCCACCACCACTAGCTCCTCCATCAAACCCTTCAACATAACAAGAAGAAGATGATGATGATGAAAGGTGATTATGATTGTGAGGAGGAAGCATTGCCATGAAACTCTTATTTGGACAAGACTCCTCAACTTGTTGCATCATCATCAAACCTAACCCAACATCACATCCCTCATCTGTTCTTCCCAACCCTTTCTCTGTACCTACAAAAGCATTATTTCTGGTATCCATGTCTTCAAAATGTCACCTTTCCCATCTAAAAAGAAAAACAGAACAAGACAAGACAAACCTTAAACTCCCCCCTAACCTACTACTTTCACTCTTTTTAACAAGCCAAAAAAAAAAAAAAAAGTTACAGGAAACTGCAAATCAGTCCCCTTTGTTCTTTCTTCGCTTCACGCATCTCAAGCCAAAAACCAGTTGTGTTTGTTGCTAATATATAAAAGAAAAGTTGACAGATATTATGGTGTAGCGGTGCCGCTATTTTCAGCCATGCGTTTTGCTTTGCTTCCTTAGCTTCCAACATTCGCACCCCTTATGGAATACAGACAAAACCCACTTCACTCCACTCTCCCCCACTCATGACACAGACACACCCCCCCAAACGTTAACACAGTCTGAAAACCCGTAATAAGATTACAATAGTTTTAGTGTCTAATTTCTAAAATAATATTTCTCCACTTGGAAGTCAAAACAACCCTCCACTTCAAATAGTGATTTAGTTGACTGAGATGAACCGTCAAAGTTAACGGCGTGAGTGTGCATTGGGAGACGTGAAAGGAAGAGCTAGGGTCCAGTTGGGTTTCGTGTGAGCGTGTGGGGGGACCAAACCCCTTCATTGATGTGATGCCGTAACTAATTTGTGCTATCCACTTATAAATATTCATAATCTTTTTTAGAAACCAATGCATTCAATTTGGACCAAGAGTTTTGCTTGGTTTACTCTTCTCTTTATACCCATAATTTTTATTACCATCCTATTTATGTTCTTCTTGCAATTATTGACATTGTGTTCTTTTAGAAACAAATAATGTTAATGTCATTTACATTACATCCAGATTGAGATAAGTTTTTTAAACTGCCCTCTTCAACCACTTCATTTTTTTGTTTCACATCAACCTAACCAAGTCTTACTATATTTTTCATGTTTGATGGTAATTTCATTCAAATTTGTTACTATTCCACCCTACCGATATTAATATTTGCGAGTTGAATGCATAGTTTCACACAAACCAAGGTGTGTGCTAGTTTTTTTTTTTTGTAAAAATTCAGTGCCTTAATAGATTTTAACCTCATGTGATAAATGAGTGTTGGATGACCGAGGAAAGGGTCAATGCCTCCTCCTTTTCATCAATCTCTTTTGTCTCACTTGTTTGTCTCTTTTGTGGATTTTTAGAAAAGAAAAGATGTATAATACCAGTTGCTTCTCCTGGGTTTGTTTGATGCTACGGGAACTACATGTTTTAGTACTTTAATGATCCTGATGAATCTTCACTAAAGCTTCCAACTTCAAATGTCAATGATTAAACAAATCTCCTTCCTTTTGATAAAAATTTAATATAGCTAACATTTAGAATCTTAAGCAAATCTTATTTACTTCCTATTTTTTAAAAATATAAATTAAAGATATTTGACCATTCCGCCTTTTATCAATAACCCTTAGAATATTATAAAAATAATGGGGTTTAACTTTAAATAATTTAATATTTTTAACAATTTTCAAATATTAAATTTAGTACTCTACTTCGAATCCATATAGTAGTTACCCAAGCATATTTTCATTGTTTATCAAAAGTGTTTTTCAATTTAAACGTAGCCTTAGATATTGGCTTGGGAATCAAATTATAAATTTAATTTAGGTAGAGAACTTTTAAGATGAGAATCCAATTATTTTTAACTCTTAGATCAAAATGAATAAAATCTAAGCCTTAAATTTAATTTATTTCAACACTTAAATCTTTAATTTTTTTATCGTAGAATACAAGTTTTGGGTTGAAAAAGGAGAAGACAATCTCTTAGTGTCACATTTAATTTAATTTTGAAAAAAATTGGAAGCAAATTCACAAGAGGATTAAAAATTTGAGTAATTGACATTTGTTTTCTCTCAATATTTGTGTTTATTTCGTGGAAAAATTTAGAGAACATGTAGCTCTAAAAAGTTACTAAAAAGTATAGGATACTAAACACCCAAAGTTTTTAGAGGAAAAAAATATTAAATACCCAAATTGTTTAATCTTGATAACCCTAATCTCTTACATTTCATCCCATTCTGAATTGCTTCAATAAATTAAATTAAACCTAAATGTAAGAGATTAGCCCAATATTTTTGTATTATTACGTGGTGAAAAGAAAAAGAAGAAGAAAGGTTGAGTGTTATACTCATTTTAATGAGGTAGATTAAATATTTCATTTTGAGTTATAAACATTTTAGCTATTTTGGTAGTCATTTTAAAATTCTCATTATAAATTTACTCCTCATTTATTTAATTATAAAATATAAATATAATTTTTATATTTAAATTAAGTTTTACAAATAATTTATATTAATAACTTAAAAAATATCATATATTATAACATCAATAAAGAGTTACCATAAATTATTATTATTATATTTTTACTATAGGTTAAATTGAATATTTTTAAAACCAAAATAATAATATGTCATCATGGTAATCATAAAGTACACTGAAAATAATGACATTTTACATTCGAGTCAATTAAAATTATAATTTAAGTTTATATATTTCATATAGCATAATATTAGTGAATTTGAATATTATATAAGTACATGTATTCTACTTTACACTATCATATTGAAATAGATATCTTATCTTCTAAAAATATATATATAATTTTTACAGCAAGGTTAAACACTTTAATAATTTCAAAAACACTGCTTAGATTTAATGGTAGACCGATACTTAAAATATAATATTTAATGAACAATGATAAAAGCCATCTAAAACCAAGATTCAAATCTTATTATTGTCATTTTTTCCGAATACTTTTTCGGTAATATATTTAATGAATAGTTAATAGTGGTACAATATTGGTTCAAAGAAAGTATCCTTATTTGGATAATTTATGAAGATTACAATAGATTTGTTATGACTATAGTTGCTAAATTTTAAGATAAAATTTTGGTAAAAAGAAAAGGGTGGGGATTGGAGGATTACCAAAATTTGCTTCACTAATATTAGTATCTCAATAATAAAATGACTTTTTTTTTGAAAACCAATAAACTCCTTTCCATTAATATAATCTTATAAAAGGTCAAAAGTAATACCCATGATTTTTAACCACAATCACCTTCAATCTTTTAACCATAATGTTCACATGCTGTATATAAAATAATGGCACACTCATAAAAGTGGGTGAATGGTGAAAATAATAATAGAAGTTAATTAACACCATAATAAAGAAAAATAGATTAATGATTAAGAGTAATTATTTGATATATTATTGATGGGGTTTTTAGATTTTATAAACTGATCGAGAGCGTCGCATATTAATTAGTTATAAATTCAAATTCTCTATTACAACACTAGTTACACCTAAACCCGCTCGTAGAATCTAAAAAAATTCTTAAGTGATATATGAGATAATTTTTTATTTTTTAAAGTGAATAGACATTTATACTCTTTTTTTTTTAATTTTAATATTTGGGAGAAGATTATCAATTCTCAATTAGGTTAGTATCACTAAAGAAGGTGAGGAAATTCGTCCCCTAAATTGAGAGAGAGAGACCTTAAAAGAATAGGAAAAATGGGAAACATGAGGATAAAGAGAAATATGGGAGGTCAACAAAAAGAAACGAGAGAGTAGAGATCAAAATAAGAGAGATTTTGACGAAGGGGTCAGGGGAGAAGTTAGAGGGGGTAGGCCTCTCAAATTAAATAAAATTTAATCTTTTGAGTATTTGTGAAGTTTTAAAATTAATTTATAGTAAAATTATATTTTATTCCCTCCTAAAATTTAAAATTAAATTCTGTACTCTCTCAAAACAAAAAGTTTATAGTTTAATCCTTTAAAATTTGTAATATTTTACATTAATACAATGATGAAATTATATTTTTAACTCTTTAAAGTATTACAATTTAAATTTGACCGCTCTAAAAAAAATTATGATTTTGTCCCTGGAAGAGACGATAGTTGATTATCAGATAGCTAGGCAACCGATTGCAAAATAAAGGAAGGCCATAGGAAAAAACAAAAGGTTTGATAGGTGGTCATGTGCCACTTAGATCCCTAATACGTCACTCTCACTCTGTTGAACCCATCATCTTAAGCACTTAGGCTCTTTATAAATTTAAGAGATAAAACCTCGATCGAGGGCAATACTAACCCATTAAGGGAAGACCATTTTACTCCATCAATGTATGAAGATTGATTTACCTAATCTTTAATAAAAAAATCAAAATGTAATTTAAGATGTACACTTTTAACGAGAATAAACTAGCAAGATAATTAACATGTAAACCGGGATGCACTAAACTAGTCTCTGGCTAGAATTTGATCCACGACATGATTTTTTTTTTTCTTACCCAAATCTTCTTTACTTAAATTGGTTGATTTGGTTTTATCATTAAAAATAATTTTATATATTTTATATTAAATTTAAATAATAATTTTCTCGAATGAATCTTAATTCAATTGTATTGTTGTTGTTACAATAAACGCTTAATATCTTCCTTTCTAAAATTAAAAGATTGTAAGTAATTTAGACATTATAAAAGAATTTAATTAATAAATAATCTAAAATCTGCCCGAGTTAAATAGAACTTGCAAGACCGGGCAGCACAAACAAGTATACTGTATGCTCATTTTATCTTCGGCTTTTATGTAAAAAAAAAAATTATTTTTGAAAAATAAAGGGTAAATAAATAAAAAATCTTGACTTTGTCAATGTTTTAAAAGTCACAACTCGATTAAATTTGGAGTTGAACCAGATCGAATATTTAATTAGGATGTACAACTCTTGTTTTGTTTATCTACAAAACTCCAATCTATAATTTTATTCAAGAACATTGAAGTCCTTACTACTTGTTTTGATTTTGTTGATATTGGAAAAAAATGTGTGAAGCTTGAGTGGTGGAGTTAAGGAGAAGGGAAGGAAGAGGTAAGAGGAGAGGATGAAGGGGGTGAGGTTGGAGGTTGGAATTTGAAGGATGAGGTCGACATTTCTTGCTATGCATTGCCTTTCGATTGATAATGTAAGACGGAGTCAAACCTGATTGCATGTGTAAGAGATTTATCTCTAAATTCAATGCTATAGATCAGAGATGTTGGTGATTACTTGAAGGCTCCCTAGACCTGTACAAGATTGCTATTTCTACGAACTGCAAAGTGACTTGTGAACTAGTTTTCACTTTATATCAAATACCAATTTGAATGCACATGTGATCACCTAAAGATTCATGAATTTTCCCTTCCCTAACCTAAGGTTTCTTTTTTCCAAGAAAATGGTTGATTACTTTCATCTTTGTCAAACATCTGCACATGTCTACCATATTTAACTTTTAAAAGAAATGAGGTTTTAGCTGTTTACCTTTATACAATGAATTCTGTGTAGTCTTTCCAACAATTTCTTTACTCAGATCTGTTCCAACCGACAAATTTTCCGGTTTCCAATTTCAAATCCTATAATTTTAATGAACACAACAATTTCATATACATTCTGACACCATTACGGTAAATTACAAAAGCCAAATCATATATTTAATTTACCCCCATTTTTATAATCTTACAAGACCAAGATCTTTGAGGGTAATGGGTACTAAGTCACCCTGTTTTGAAAGAAAGAAAAAAGAAATTAACAAAATTTAATCCAGAAAAGAAACACCCAGAAGTGAAATTACTTGCAGAAAACTGATAATATATCTTCAGCTCATGATAAGATTATTTGATCGAATGGGACTCTTCTGTTTAAGTAGAACCCTCAGCTGAGCCTTTTGACATTCAAGCTTTGAACCCCAATGTTTACTTTTTGATCCAATCGCTCGAACCACTCGTGGAAATTCAACGAACCCTTTGATCCCTCGTTTTATGTGAGGATTCTCTGTTTCTGGGGATGCTTTTCGTTGAATTGCCATGGATGAATCGTTACAGGTTGATGATGCTTTTTCACTGAAAACTAACCTCGAAAATTTCCCAGAAAGATTGGTTGTGAATGCTGCTGGTGGTTTATCTTCTTTATCAGCCGGCAATGCTCGTTTAGTTTCTTCCAATTCTAATAGCTTTTCTGCGAACAAAAACTTGGCTTCGGCCAGCTTCATTTGAACCCTTTCTTCCCTTAATACTTCAGCCATTCTTAACATCTTTCTTTCTTCCTCGAAATCCCTTCTCATTCGATCAATCTCTGCTTTATCTAATGAAATCTCTCTTGCAAGCTTATCACATACCCTCTCCAATGCTTCTCTTCCTCTTCTTTCTTCGGCAAGATCCTTAGCCAGTTTCTTGTTGAGGGACTCTGCCTTTTTACGTGCTTTAACCTCGTAATCTAGCTCAGCTTGTAAATCAATGATCTGGGCTCGAGCAATATCCAGTTCAGAATCCATGGTTGAAGAAGGACCAAACAAGGTAAGATCCCAAAAAGGGTCTACGATGGTTTGAGCTGAAACAGGTGAGCACACTTGATGATGATGTAGATGCTTGCTACTTTGCCATACTTGTTGACGATGATGATGGGAATTAAAAAAAGGGTTATCATATACTTTCCAGCTAGTGCTAGTGGAAGCTTCATTGCTTTGATTATTAGGGCTGCTGCTGCTGTTGATCATCATCATCATTATCATCTCCATATCTTCTTCCATTCTTAATAAAGCAAACTCTTTTTTTTTTTTTTCTTTTCTCTCTCTTTTATTATTGTTTGAGTGGGGGATTTTCCCTGTCAAGAAAGCAATGGGAGTAGGCCCATTTATTTATTCTGGAACTTAGCTTTGAAGATCATGTGGATTGAAAAAGTGAATGATGGATATATATATATCACATGCATCTCATCTTAATTAAAAAAAACTAGTCCTAAGGAGAGGTGGTGGTCTTCATTTGCCTTTATTATCTTACTTCCATCGGTCCACATCTCTTATCTGCCCTGTTTTCCTTTTTACCACTCTCATGGCATGCCAAAACTAGTAGTGGGATCTGTAGTTAAATGGCCAAAGTTTCCAGCTTGTACGCTGACTTTTAATACACTGCGAACTGGTCAGAGAAATACCCTACAGATGTTTTGAAATGGGTACACCGTTCATAGTTTTATTCAAATCATGTCCGGTAATCATATCATAGATTAATAACTTAAAAACAATCAAACACCAATAATTCTAAGTGGAGAGGAAATTGGGAAATTAGGGTGTATTTGTAAAGAAATTTATAGTTTTAATATGAGGAGACCGTCCAGTGTAATAATGAACACATCTGGTCCACACAAAAACCACTAAATGTTCAACTCATTGTGAAAGAGTAAGGGCCTCTCTGGCTTGGAGTATGTACTCCTCTGGCACTCCACATGTTAGTGGGGGCATTTTGATCTAATCTTTGGAAATATAAGTAATTCCAATCGAACCTTAGACCTCATGTACCTCTGAATTAGTGTCGTAATTTACATATATTGATTTTGATAACTAAAATACCGAGTACATATCCTAGAGCAATTGTTCAGCCACAACAGCCCCCAGATGCATATTTTATGATGCGATTAAAGTTCCTTCACAGCAGCATAAACTCTAACAGGGATTTAAAAACCTTTTCTTCAAAAATATGTTGTATTAGTCAAGCATTACAAATGGGAGCTTTGCTGGTTATCTATGATTGGATTGCAGAAGATGCAGGATTATTTTAATCAGATTTTGGTTGCAAAGTTCTTTTAAGCACATTATAGGCCATAATGGAAGCAATGGTGTATTTATTCCTACAGGTTCCACGTGTATTGTCCCTCCCTTTAATGTTAAATCCAGGGTCAGTCATAAAACCTTAAGAACAATTATATGCATTTGGGAATGGACAAAAAATAAGAGTTCTTCTGGTGTTTGGGTTAGTAAGTGAATACACACAAGCCCTGTAATCACCGACTTGGATCATTGGATACTTTTTGGTTTTGGTGAAGGGCGGCTCAAAAGGAGACAGGTTAACAAACTTCCCATGTGCCAACACAACTTCAATCTTTCTGCTTGAATTCTCGTGGTTCATAATCAACTGCTGATGCAAGAAAAAAGATGAAAATGGACCATATTTCCTATATGGTTAAAGTGAAGTAAAAGTGTCCTCTTTTTTCTTTGTTCCCTTTTTTTTGCTTTTGCTGCTCAATTTTTTTTCTTAAGCGAAAGAAAAATTGTCAGCATACGTGAGATGAATGAATGGATCCTATGAAAGAAATTTAGACTGCAGGGTATGTTCTTTGTCACAAAGGGAAGTTTGTAACCCATAACCTTAATGATTACATGCTTATCAATACTTTCAATATTTCATCTATCAAGTGTTAGACTGCCGATGATTTGCATGATTTTGCCTTTTCGATCACACCCAAACTTCTGATACGCCTATAATATATATTTCAAGAACATGGCCCATACTTCAATTTTCTATTACTATGATCTGTGAATTATAATCTGAAAATCTACCGTGATTCAAATTGCCGAAAGCCCAAACCCCCCAAAATACCAACCTCAAACAACTAAAACCCCTAATACCTCGAAACCAACTCAAAGTCGAAAATGATCCAAATCCAAAATCTAAATTGATCTGACCTAAAATCAATCCAACCCATGGATTTTGTAACAACAAACAAATATGTGAGAGGAAAATTGAAGGGAATAATAGAAAGAAACTCCAAGCAATAAACTCCCATATCTCAACTAATCAATACGAATTTCTCAACCACCGCTAACTGGTGGACCTTTGACTTCAATTTTGTCACGAGGTATCTGTTAAAACTTAGACCGTATCTTCCCAAGCCCAAGCCAAAGAACATTCCATGGCATACACTTTTTGTCGACATAATCACCACCTCTTGGAGGATCAGATATTTTGTAGAGCCATGAAAGCAACCATCAGATAAGAGGGTTCACGACGAAACAAAAGCCATTGAACTAATAAGACTGAAATTAAACAAGTTCTCAGTAAGGAGGAGAACATGCCTGCCTCAAATTCTAGTGTTAGCTAAAACAAGCTTTCAAACAACTAATCATCGATGGTCAGGTTCTTTTCTAGTATGCCTCACAAATCAAACACATGCCATAAAAATCCAATGCAGAAAATCTAAAACCATAGATCTCCTAGCGGTAAGAAACCTCTCATGTTAACCAAAGGATACAATCATGTCTTCCAGGGGCAACTGTTCCAACTTCATGAGAACCAATCTCACTCGGATCATTCTAATACAATCTCAAAAATTAATGCTAAAACTAAATATTCACAGAAGAAAAGAACTTAGATTTAACAGCATTGCCACAAATTGGACGAAAGATATCCATTCGGATTTTAACAAAAGGCTTGCAGCCTGAAAAGTGCTGGAAAATAAGCATCGTTAAAACGGATCAATGTTTTCAAGTAGCTACACGCAAATTGCAATGTTAAAACGTGGAATTCAGATTCAGTAGATAGCTAGCTCAGATTCATTAAAGCAGTCGAGCTATGACTAGATATCAGAAGAACCACGTCTGACATATTACAGGCACTTCAAATATGTAATAAAAGGCCCTAAAACAAATGTACCACTACATATATTCCGGGGAGTAGTACAGCAACTACTCTTTGTTAAATGAGCATATGCTTATTGGTTCTCTGCAAATGCATGCACAATAGAACTTTTAGATACATATAAATGACAATGTTTCACAACATATTCCCAGAATGAGGAAACAAGGAATTTAACAAAAAGTAAGGCATAAGTTTTGTATTTGTAGTTACATATGCTATTAAATTCACAACAAGCATCAAAGTTTAAGTATCCTAACAACTTATAAAAAAAAAGGTAAAGTAGATCAAAAGGGCACAATAAGTACTAACAAGCATCAAATATCACAATTTTTTTTTTTCGATGGTACCCATTAAGATGATAAGGCTTCTACCTCAATTGCCCCAGTTTGACAACCTGAACCTTCTTCAATCATTCTCCATTTCTTTTCCTCAATGAATACTATCACAATTCAAACTCATCTTCAAGCTTCAGCTGCTCTGCTGCAGCTTCTTCCTCCTCATCATCGATCACAAAGTATGGGTTATGAGCCTCTGGCTTGAATTTAAACCCTGTAAACACATAAAATGCAAGTGTGGCCAACTCCCCAGCCACTACACTGGTCCAAAGATACTTATAAGAAGTAATCGTCTCCAAGGCATAAACCACAACACGGGTAAAGTAAATATAACAAATCACTACGATGTAGTACTGCCTAAACAGAGTCAACTTCATCAAATTCACGGCGGCTTTCCCATCTGTCTTAGCTGCCTCGCGCAAGTTCTTAATAGACCAAACAATCGGGAACAACACTGCGCAACAACAAATAACATCAACAAGCAAAAATACTTGCTTCCATGTGTTCCAATCCTGACTGAAAGGCCCAGTTTCATCGATAACAACTTGGGCAATGTTAGCAACGACTTGAAGTGGAATCACAATCATCAAAACCTTCTTCTCCTTGTCCTGCAAGTAAGGCTTCAAAAACGACCACCCAGTACCAATCAAAACGATCAGCGTGAAAAGCGTTATCCCTTTCAAGAAACTGAATATGTAAAACAATACATCCCAACCGTGAGCACTCCCTGTGCGCTTAATATAAGACTTATCCTCTGCTTCGCATACCAGGTTAAACGCTTTCAAAATAACCACGGCAAGCATAAAGATATGGATTCCGAAAACGGTGAGTCGTTTTTTGTAAAGCACGTAAATCCAAACCCCAGCGAGAGTGAAGTAAACGAGGGACAAAAGGAAGTAAACCCTAGGGAGAACCGTTTCGCCCGCCGAGAGATAATCCCTGCGATTTTTCTTGCCGTCGAGATTGTACATCGCTGATCGGACTTTCATCGATACTTTAACTTGATTAAGGCAGTTAGCGAAGACGAGAGTGTACTGATCGGCATCCTTTTCTTCATAAAGGAAGTTGAAGCTGGATTGCCCGTTGAGAGATTTAAAATTGGAGACGAGTTTAATGAGATCGGAATCGAGAACGCAGGCGACCTCCTCATCTTCGAGTTGCTGGAGCACGCGCATCCATGCGTCGAGTGTGCAGAGGAAGAATCCGACTTTAGACAAGTCAAGATTTCGGTTCGAGTCTGATAGCTCGACCTGAGAGACGTTGAGCTCAAGACGGCCTGTGTGGGTGAAACCGAACTTGTCGAAGGGAATTATGGGGCGGCCATCGGATCGGATCTCCGTGAATCGGATCTCAGCAGAACCAAAAGAAACAAGAAAAGACATGAAAAGAAGAAGAACAAAATAGAGAGACATCGCCATCGGAGAATTGGGAATTTGTCGGTGCCTCTAGATCTATTATTTGTTCTTCCGGCTGGGGCATTGGTGGGTTTTTGTTTTTATCTTCACCTTCATTTTACCTTACTCTCAATAAATATTTGGGTAAATTGCACTATTAGTCACTAAATTATTGGTAAATTTTTGTTTTGGTCATTTAACTAAAAAAGTTATAATTTAGTTTTGAACTATTCGAAAGTTTTCATTCAATTCACTAAACTATTCAAAAGTTTTTATCTAAATAATTAGGCTGTTAAATTTCCACAAGTGAACTCTAAGGAACAACTCGACAATCGATACAGTGGATCAATATTCATCAATAAGTAGAAGAACATACCTTAGATCCAAGTTGATCTAACGGTCAGTGTCGAAGATTGGAGAATTTTTTAAAAAAAAAATTTGGTTCGTAGATTCGTGATGTCCAAAGTTGTTTCATGAATAATGAACTACAGATGAGAAATGGAAAGAAAACTTTCGATTGATGCATACAATGTGAATAGTGAACGCCATATAACATCGATTTTAATAGCCCAATGACTTGAATAAAAACTTTTAAATAGTTCAATGACCAAATTGTAACTTTTTTTAGTTAAGTGACTAAAACGAAAACTTATTCCTAATTTAGTGCTTAATAATGAAATTTACTCTAAATATTTGAATGAGTATATTTAACGATAAATACGTACTCTTTTTATTTGTTTTGGGAGTTTTAAATTAATAAATATATTAAAGTATACTGGGTGAAAATAATTATTAATAATTAATTTTAAATATTATTATGGTTGTAAAGTTGTAAGCATGTATTTTTCTACATGTAATACAAAAGATAAAAGTATTTTTAAATTTATATTTTTTCTTTGTTAAAATAAAGACTTTTTAGGAATTTAATAAGTAGGTAGATATTGAGTTATGATTACACCAATAGATTATAATTTTATTTTACATAAATTATATGAATTCATTCTAATAATGAAATATCACGGGTTAACTCAACACCAAATCAATAAAAATTACTAAAATAACTTTAGATAGTTTAAATAAGTTATATTATTATGAGGGTAATTTTATTTTTTTAAGCAAAACGAATGCAAATATTGATATTTAAACACATGTCACCAAAGATTCACGATATTTTTAACTACTTCAATTAAAGCTTTATTCTAACGTTTTTATACATTTTAATTTTATTACACAAATTGCTTCATCTACATTGTTTGTATATATATATATATACTATTATCTAAGTGTTTAAATAAGTTAGTACCATGAGTCAACTTAATACCAACTCAAAAAAATGACAATATCATGATAAAAATTGGAGTGCATTTAGTATTCTTAATCAATGTATTTACCTATTTAAATTTCTTTTACTCACAATTTAAACTTATTTTATTTTATTTTAAATTTGTACATTTACATATGTGTTATTATTATTAGTTTTAATGTTACATTTCATTATTTATTGTATATTATTTTAAATGTATACTTGTATTGTTTTTAAGTGACAATATTAAATATGATGAAACCAACGATATAGTTTTAAAGTTTTGGGTTTAAATTTCATTTTTTAATTAATTATAAAATGACGTGAAAATTACATGGGGAAAAAATAAGGGGTTAAAAATATACATTTAACACCCCTAACCCATATCAGTCGCCGGAATAGGGTTTTAGAGTATTACCACGTAATCGTAATCTAATCATTCATTTCAAACATTTCAAAACATGCCAAAACAATCATCCTAGGTGCCTAACTAATGTACCCTCATTGGTACCACAGTTATGTCATCAAAACATATCATCAATGCATCATTCAAATTAAAATTATAAACATGCCAAAACCCATCAATTTGGCCTAGCTCATATCTACCTAAAACATTAACTTAAATTCACATGCACATATCAAGCATTGCTTCAATTCACCATACCATACTATGGCTTCAAACACAAACACGTGTTTACATAAATACCAAACCAACATTACACTTATAACCTCATTTACAATCCATCTACAAAATAACTATCAACTAGACATCCTAGGTACATGCCGACACAAAAGATAAACATCACCACATTTGAGTTCTGGATCGTTGTTGGATGTTGAATCAACGATCAAAAGTGAAGTACCTAACCTGCGAACGAAAAGCAAAACCGTACGCTGAGTAAAACTCAGTGATATTTCTATATTCCAAACATTTAAAGACAAGAGAATACAAAATGCACAATTTAATTATAAACACATATTAATGACCAAGACCACAGCTATCATATGCCAACCTTTTGAATTCATACATATTAGCATATCATTTCATAGTACATTCAATTTACAAATGCTATCATATTTCATTTGATTAACAATGTCCCAATTCACACAATTGCTATATAAATAGCTATTCACATATCAAACCACATTTCATTTAAACTATAGCATTATCCATTCCATATTCAATTCATGAGTATATAACTCATATATTCCATGTGTTTACAACATATTTCACATTCCATTTTCAATTCATTATATCACTTTCATTTCTCATACCATGTCATTTCAATATCAATTATAGAATTTTATTATTTATTTACCCCTATTAACACGACTCGGACTCGGACGGATACACGGATCCAACCAACACACCAGTTTAGCACCTAGTGCCCCATCGAATAAATCTGAAGTAGTAACTGTGCCCAACACTATATAAATTGACACCCATTGTCTCATCGATTAAACCGAAGTAAATTGGTACCTAGTGCCTCACCGACTCGAAGTCGAAGAAATCCCTAAACTCTTCCTATCCTATGGCATGCCATTTATATCCGACTCAGCCCGATACAGTTTCACATTTTCACATTTACACATATTCAATTATCATATTTTCACATTTTCACATTTACACATATATATTCATTTCAATTCAAATAATCAATACATTCATAATATATATACCAATTCAATCCATTTAATCAACTTTAATTCAATTCAATATCAAAGTGCCAAATACTCATCTCAACCACTTACCACATGCATTAAATCAAAATACAACAATTAGTAACTAGGTTCGGATTATAGAAATACAAACTGTGGATTCCGAGCTATTCGACGTCGATTTTATCCTTCCCCTTTTTAGTCGAGGATTCCGGTACGACGTTAGCTACAGAATTAAAATAATTAAAATTCATCAATATAACACAATTCAATTTCATATTGAATATTTCAATTTTTACTCAATATTTACTTAAATTTCAATTTAGTCCCTAAACCGAGACTAATTTTTATTCTTTACATTTAATTCTATATTGTAACACCCCCTAACCCCAAACCGTCGCCAGCACAGGGTTACGAGGCATTACCGGACATATCAAACAATTTACAAATAAACATATCATAAATAACCAACATATTAAAATTATACAAGCATTCATATAAATTTTACTAATTGAATTTTTTTTATAAAAATTTCGGCAGCATTTCTGCTTATTTTTACATAAAACCCCTGCAAAATTCAAAACATAAACAACCCAATTCATTTCATATTCTCATTTTCTATTCTAAATACCTTCTAATCAAACTCAATCAACTTAATATCAATTTAAATTTATCAATGTACTAATTAAATTGGAATGGATAAACTTCTTTCATTAAAATTCTTAGACTTATAATACTAACATTTTTAACTATTTATATTCAAAACATTATAACATTTATACACATCCTATGTACATGCCACATTACTAAAAGAAAATATACATCACCAAAATTTGCTGAAGTCGGGTCTGGTTTTGGATGCTGGTTCAGTACTTGACTTCTACAACCTGCGCACGGAAACAACCGTACGTTGAGTATTTCATACTCAGTGGTATTACTATAAATTAAACTATTTAATAATAATAAAATTTCAAATATTGACCATAATCTTATAAATCACTTTAAACTAAATATACATATTCATATATCATTCCATAGATCTTAAATTTATATATATATATATATATATATATATATATATTTACATACTAATTCAATTTATAATTTAACTCCTACATTCTTTCTCGTATTTTTCTATAGTGTCAAATCAACCAATTTCATTTTTAAATTTCCATTTCAATTATTTACCCTATTAACAAGGCTCGGACTCTGACAGATACGAGGATTCCACCCAAACACACCAGAATATCCAACCTAAACACACCCGAAATTATTTAAATCCTCCATAACACACCAATAAGGCATTAAATGCCTCTTCGGATAAACCGAAGCATATAACAATATAATCATCTTCTCGGCCGAACTACAAATCTCATCATCACATCACAAATCCAATGGCATGCCATTTGTATCCAATCTAGTCCGATAAGTTAATAGGGTATTATTTTACTTTTCCAATTTCGAATTCATTTCCACAACAATCTCAAATGCTCAAACAATTCAAAACATCTATTATTTCAATTCACATATATTTCAATACAGCATTTAGTAAATAGTTTAAGTTATAGTAATACAAACCCGGAATACGCGTTTACTCCTCAACGATCTTTTCTTTTCCTTTGGATGCCGATGCCTCGTTTTCCTTGTTAGCTACGAAAATAATAATTATTTTCACTATTAATTACAGCAAAAAAAAATATTAATTAAATTTATTCAATTCCTACTTATTCCTAATTTAATTCTAACTAAGCTTACTTATTTTTCTAACTTAATTCATACTTCTTTTCTACTTAATGGCTTGCCATATTTAACTCTACTATTCAATATTCATAATTAAACCCTAATTTAAGGCTTTTTATAACTTAATCCTAACTATGTAAAATTTATAATTTAGTTTACAAATCAATCTTTTAATCTATTCTAACTAGAAATTCTATCAACTAAACCCTAATTAAACAACTTGTTCAAAATGAATCATGTTCAAAAACCTATGAACTTCCATAACCTCCACTTGATTTCAACAAAACTTTGTTTTAAAGCTTCTAAAACATCAAAATGAAGAGAAAATGACTAAATTTAGATTACCAATTAAACTGAAGCTTTAAAATCTCAATTTCCCTTTTCTTTTCTTTCCTTTTTCTTCCCCTGTTTTCGTCTCTTTCTCTGTTCCTATTCTGTTCTTCTTTTGTTTCTTTGTCTTTTATTTTACTTACTTTACTTTATTTCTTTTATTTTAACTAGTAATATTAATAATATATATTATATAAAAAATCTTTTACTTACTATTTAAGTATATATTTATTTTTATTACAAGTGTACCTATGTAATTATTACCATTACACTTGTCTTCATCTTTACCATTCATTTGTCATCTATTTAATTTATATAGTATAATACAATATAATATAATATAATATAAAACATAAAAATCTAAGATTTTTATCACTTATACTGTCCCATTTCCTGTTAATGGCTTAATTGTCATTTTAATCCATTTTATTTTTATTAATCTATAATTCAACTTTTACCCCTAGTTCAATTTAGTCATATTTCCTAATTTCTCTTAATTTAACTAAATTCACCCAATTAATACCTAATTAAGCACTCAACTAAACTCATAATGACTTCAAATATTATTATTATTATATTTTTTGACTCGGTTTACTAAGACAGAGGCCGATAATGTACTTTTCCGATACTTGTGAATTTTGGGTCATTACATATATTTTCATACAAAATTCACTTTAAAATAAATTTAATTCAGTATTTTCACTTAAACCCCTAAATTTTGATTTTTTCACAATTTAGTCCCTATTACTCAAAATTTACAATTTATTCTACAATTTAATCCTTTTTCATTTCTAGCTTAAAAATTATCAATTTAATCCCTAATACTAAAACTATTCAACATTAGCAACATTTAAAATCTTAATAATTGCTAAAATTTCGACATGGGTCGGGTAGTACTTAACACCAGGATTCCAAAAACATAAAAATTACAAGAAAAATGACTAAATTAACTAACTAATTGAACTTTGAAAGTTTGAATCCCTTAGGCCGTGATTCTTTCTTCTTTCTTAATTTTGCATGTCTTTCTATTTCTTTTCTTTATTCTTTCTTTTAATACCTATTTTGTTTTATTGTACTAACTATTATTATTATATAATACATATATACATTTACTTAATAATTAAGATTTCTTAATATTATAATATATTTTTATAACATATGCCGTCCACTATACATTTATATATGTATAGGTATAATTACTACATTGGCCCTTTAATTAATTTTTAATCTATAATTCAACCTTTAACTCAAATGCGATTTAGTTATCATACCTAATTGCTTTTAATTCAAGTAAATTCGCTTAATCGAAACCTAATTAACTACACAACTAACTTTTTAAATATTTATTAAAAATATTTATGAGTCCAATTTATAGAAACGGAGTCCTGGGAATATACTTTTCGACACCCCTGACTATCAGGTCGTTACAATACATGTCATTAAGTTAACTATCAACTCAACAATCTATTAGTATTTTACCGGTTTTGGACTAAAAAAAAATAAAACGATAAATCAAATGATCATTTGTAACTTTTTAAAGTCGGGTAACCTAACAAGAAACTTTCTAATAGTTAGGTGACCATTTATGTAGTTTACTCTTTTATTTCAAACAATTAGGTATCATTTGGTGCTTTCCCATGTTATGATTCTAATGTGATTCACTAGAATGTGATTGTCGGGAAAATTATTTTACAACTTTTGATATACATTTGAAGGTATTTGATTAGAATCTCGGAAAAGTTATATTATCATGTTTGGCTCACTAAGTACTTTACTAGAAAAGTAATTATAATTTACTGAATTCACCCTTATTAAATAAAATAAAATATTTATGTATTTAATTTTCATATTAAACTTTCTTCTTAACAAATATTTAATAATAAAATCTAATTGATAATTTTAAATTATTTTTAAATTTTAATTTTAATTGAAAACAAAATTATTTCAAATTTGTATTGCATGTATTTTCTAAATATAACGAGCATAAATAAAGTCATGGATATATAAAACTTGTTTTGGAACAAATTAAAAAAAAAAACTTGAAATCACGTTTTGTCTTAGTTAAAGACTAACCCATAGGAATATTATAAAAATAGTTGGTTCTAGGTATTGCTCTGAGCAAAGCTACAAATAATCAAATCATAGGAATGTAAAACCACAGGTGGTCTAACCTACAATTCTTACACAACTTAAATGGAACAATTCTACCTATGGGAAAGTAACTTTCTCACATTTTATCCTGAGAACCATATTGTCATGTTAATAGGAAAGTAACTCCAAAGGAAAGTTAGATTATAAGGAAAGTAAATAAAACCTGACATACCAAATGTTAGAATCACTTTCTAACTGATTAAATTCTAAAAAAAGTGACTACTTTCCATTATACCAAATGCTACTTAATATTAATTCATTATCGAAAAGGAGACTAAACCTTTGTTTTCCTTGAAAGAGACCCAAAATTTGAAATTGAAATGTTGACATACAAATTGGTCCGCGAATATACATATACATATACATATATATAATAAGAAAAATCGCACCAATAGTCATTCAACTATTAGTAAATTTTTTGAGTTATTCAACCATGAAAAATTACAAAATAGTCACCCAGTTATTCAATTTTTTTTGTCACCAATGAGCTAACGGTGACACCTTGTAAATGAGCGCAATAACAACTTTAACCATCAACATTTATGAATTATGTCAATTTAGTATTGATTCTAAAAAAATTAACCCTCAACATTTACACATTGTGTAATTTATTTATTTATTTATTACAATTTTGCTTTTTTGGTGACATTGAAGATTAATTTTAGAAGAATGAGAAAAGATTTTTGGTGTTTCTATTTTTTTTGTATATTTTCAATCAAATTTAGCTAATAATTTTGGTTTTTTAGCTTTTTAGGTGAAATGGTCATAAAGAAAAACAAAACGCAAAAAGATCAAATTACACAATGTGTAATTATTGAGGGTTAGATTTTTAGAATCAAGATTAAATTGTCACAATATATAAATGTTGAAGGTTAAAGTTGCTATTATGTCAATTTTAAAATCTATCATAGTTAGCTAACTGGTGACAAAAAAGATAAAATTGAATAGTTAGGGTGATAGTTTTATAACTTTTCATAATTAAGTGACTAGAACAGAAATTTACTAATAGTTGAGTGATAGTTTACCCTATAAAATATTCAACCATTAAGTTGAGCAATAATTTTGAATTTTTAAATATATATATCAAGATTATTTATATTTTAATATATTAAACTTAAATATTCTAATGCTGGGGAAAAAAAAAAAACCTTAAATATTCCAATGAGTTGGTTGAGTTTGGTTGGTCATCCCAATTCTTTGTGTCGAATATTTTATTTGTGGCTCTCCTCGATGGCATAGATAAAGTATAATGGTTTGTCATTTTAATTGTTACTAATAAATGAGGGTGCAAGTTTAAGCGTTTTCAAGCGTATTATCTTTCTATTTATGGGTTAGAAGGGGTTATGAGTAATTCTAGACATTATGTTAAAAAGAACATATATGATTAGAATTTATAATGAAATTATTTTAAAAAAATTAGTTCGTTATAAATTACAATTTTCAGAAAACTTTACGTGAATAATAAATCATACGATAAAACCATATATCAAATAAACAACAACTAAAACAAAATGTTTGAGAGAGTTTCGAGAATCTATATAACATCCATCAACATGAAAGAGATTTTTCACAAACGATGAAGGAATTAGAGCACTTGAATTTTCAAACCTTTTCAAGGCTTCAACTGCATCACTCGACTTAAATATGTTTCCCTTAACATCAATAATCATAAGAGCATATTCTTGCCAAAAATAGTAGATATTGAGATTTCTTGTCACGAAAAATGACGTAAAACTTCTTTATATCCATGAAAAGCAACATAGAATTGCATTATAATATTCTTTTCTAAATTCATTCTTACTTATTTGTAAGAAATGGTGACTTGAACTTTTCGAAAAGAACAAAAAAAGAGAGTAAGAAACAATGAAATATGGACTATGAATGGAGAAGTTCAATGGGTACCATAGGGAAAATAAGTTAGGTGAGAGAGATGAGTACCCTTGGGTGTCAAAATGTATAATTTTTTTTAAATATAAGTACTAAATTGAATCGAAAAATAACACATGTACCATATTGAAAAAAATCAAATTTAAATACCAAATGGTATATTAAACCTTTTCAATTTTAAACCGTATATCATAGAATTCACTACCCTAAACTATATTATGGACACATGAATTATGGAAACTAAACATTTTTCGTTATATAAAACCTATTTCTTCGAATTTCGAATCTCAAATTATGATGTATTGATTGGATGATTATATTTCTTAAAAATAATTTAGGTTCAAAATTTTAAAAATTCAAGGACCCGTGGTAATGTCTTTTAGGCTGGTTTGTAGGCCCGAAAGCATTAACACAAAACCCATACTGTTGGATTCTAAACCTGGGTTTACTTGTAGGCCGATAGCCCAAATTAATTCAACAGCAAGAAAGGCTTTAAAGAACCCATAAATAGCCCAACCCCGAGACCAAGAGCGTCCCATGCAGATTGAACCCCATCCATGGCCTCTATAGCTCCTTGTTGCAAATTCATTTCCATTAAAAGTTAGTAAATCACCTTTGAAACTGAAGAGAATCACAGTTGATTATAGCTGGCTACGGCACATGGTGTAATTTCAAATTGGGAAAGTTCAACAAAGGGATTGGCATTAAATACATTTCACAACATTGTGAACCTTTCCTCAACCATGCAGGCCACTAGGAATTATTGTAGTTGTAAAGCTTGCGAATATTGATTGGGAAGCTAACGTTTTCATCCCCATCTACCAATTGTTTCGCAATGATAAGATTAGCAGCTTCGGTGGGGTGATACGCATCCCAAAACACGTACTTGGATCGATCGTCGCACAAAGCTGAGGTGTTAGCGTCGCTGCTCTTAAAGCAAACGAATGGCGGAAAATACCCACCGCAACATGGGTCATTGGCGTTCTCTAAGCCTAGAAATGTCCCAGCACATCAATATACGCTGTTTTTGTGTACAAGATGATAAAAATTATGACTTACTAACCGTATTGATGATAGTTAGCAATGATGTCCATGAAAACATCGTAGGAGTTTGCAAACACGAAGATGGTTTCAGGTCCCATCTCTTGATTTAAACGACTCAAAAGCTCTTTTAATCTGTGATTATAGGCTTGAATCAATGTATTCACTGCACTCGAGCATTGTCCCCTCCCCAATAGCTTGAGTGCTCGAACAAATGGTATGCAACCGAGCGGTCCAACCCCAACAACAATAAACTTCCTAGCTCCCATCTCATGCAATCGCTACACAATACAAATTCGATATATGAAAAAGTGACAATAATATATTTATTGTTAAAAATTGTTATTACCTCGAGTTGAAGTGTCAAGTTAGAGATCATGAAATCTAGGAATGTTGAGGGCGAGACCTTGTCATGTCTTAGAAATGGTATAGATAGTTGGATATAATTCAATACATCATTAGACCCAATTGTGAGAGAAAAAATTGCCTTCCTTAAAAATTTTCTCGTATAATTTTCACCCATCGCATTCACCATATAAATTCGATTTTGTTCGAAATTACTCACTTGTTCCCCAAGTGGAATTCTTCCAATCTGCATATACTTTACATTAATTCTCTTTTTTTACTTATAAAAAAAAAAACACAATGAATATATTATTGGACTCACAAAGAAAAATCCAGTTTTATCCATAATTCCTGAAGCTCCAGAGGCATAATTTATTCCCCTGAGGATGGCCTGAGCTTCAGCGTTTGGTGCCAAGTAAGGTGGTGGAAACGATTTGGCTCCCAGAGATTGACCTGATTCATATATATCATCCAAAAACAACAGTTTAAAGGGATTGAAAATACATATAGTAGCATGCATGCCATGTGCTACATTCCTTTTTTTTAACCCTTCTACCAAATAGCTCTGAGTTCACATTAATGGCTTTTTGAAGTTTTCACAGTTCAACAGTGGTTCTTTTGACACATTAAATTCCCATACAGTGGAATGCATGTAGATAAAAGACTTGAAAAGCGAATTAATGTTTACCGTTGTGTATACATTAAAATAACTATTCTAGTTTGGTTAAAGTCTTATATCAATCCTAGGCCTAACTCTTGACATGCTTTTAATAAAAGCCAACGTCTTGAGAAAGCTAAAGTCACAGTGTTTCCACTGATTTTAGCAAAGCCTTTCATAGCGGACTCAAGTATAATTCTCTAATCAATCTCTCTCTTTTTTTTTCTTTTTTTTTTATTATCATAATTTGGTTTTCATATTTTATGAAACCTGAGAAGTTAGTTTAGTTGTTAGTAAATTTGAATTACTATATCGAAGGGCTTTACAAAGTTTGATGGGAGCACTTGGGTTCAAATTCATGCCCTTATATGATATTATTCTTACTCATGATCACAAAGACCTTTTAAAGGTATAGGTTTAACTCCCACTAAGGCCAAAATGCTCAAACACTTTTTTTTGGGATTAAACGTTCCTGCTAAACCACATGAACCATTTTGGGTTCTTCTCAAAGTGGGGAGACAAAAACCTGGAATTAAAATCGAACATAGACACTAAAAAATAATGCCTCCATTGAGGGTCTGGGACCGGCCTCAACAGAACTAAACTTCGAAATATAATGAACTTAGTAAAACTCATACCACGAACTTAATTAAAAATTCAAGAATTCTCACAAGTTGACAAATAAAAATAGAGGGAATTATCTTAAAGTAGAGGGAAGAAATATGCAATTAGACCCAAACTAAAACAAACTTGTACAGGACGAATTTCAGTTAAAAATTGGAGGAATTTCGTAAGACTTGTTAAAGATAGAGAAGATGGCATTATTAATATTGATAAAATGAATTTACCTACAATGTCGGCTATTGTTCGACCATTGGTAAATCTTCCGGTAGGTTGCCCACCCGAAGGCGTGAAATCGATGCCATAAGGAGGGGAATCAGCCTTGGAGAGGGTGAATATATAATCGTTGTTTCCCGCATCTACCAATGAATCCCCAAACACGAAAGACGTGAAATTACATGAACTTGGCATTGCATGCAAGCACAGAACTATTAGTATTACAAGGCAAATTGGTTTTAAAATAACCTCAAAACTCTCCATTTTGCATTCAACCTCCAATGTTACTTGGCATGATTTGTACCAGCTGATATTATTACACATACATATATCTTTGCTTGAAGAAGAAGCTCCTTGAGGGGCAGGTAAGATTTTGAACTGGTCGTGTCAGATTAGGTTGTGGTCCAAGAAAAAACAAAACCTTCATATGATTGAAAGCAAGTTTGAAGAAAACTTAAGGTACATACTTTTTTGGTCAAATTGTGGTTTTGGTTCCTTTATTATTCTCAAGTTTGAGATTTATTTAATGTAACTTGGTCTAATTTATTTTTATAAAATTATTAATTAATCCAAATCATTAGCACGTTTAATTATTCTGATTAAAATACTTATATGGATTTTTCATAAAAAAAACAACTTTTTTAACATAAAAAGTAGTTAATGATATTAGGAGTAAAACATGATATTATAAAAGTAGAGGATCGATTTATTCCAAATTCTCTAATTTGAGCATATAACCTATTTTCCATTGTTAAGGAAACATAGGAGAGAGGAGGAAGGAACCATGACTTATTGAAGGGTTCAAACATTAAAGAAGGCAAAAAGTAGAAAGCAAACAACCCTTCATATTACTTTACTTTTTAATTTCTAGCCCACATGATACCTTCTAATGCCACTAGTTAATAATATATTAAATAGAAACGTTTAAAGGAGTAGTGAGACTGAGAAGCATTAAGAATAAGATTTGGGGACATCCTCAATCACTTCCACAAGTTATCCTGTTTCTAGATCAATTGGTCAATGGGGCATTTTGTGATGATATCAGTCCTATGCTCCTAATATCCAAGATATTCTTCTTATAAATTAAGCACCAATGGCGTTACTTTTACTTCACAATTTAGAATAATACTTCATCTCAATCCACCACGGTATTTTAGTCTTTACGATGTATACAAATATTTAGGTTTTAATTTCAATTTTCATCATTCTTTCTACTTTAATTTATTGGAATTTCATCTCAATATTGAAAACTTAGTGTAGTTGTGAATTTAATTTGTTAATTCTTTTATTGTATATAAATTGTTGAATTGATGAATTCGATTATTTGAATTTAGCTCATATATAAATTTTTTAAAAAAGTTAAATTCTGCTATTAGCCTCTATGCTTTGCAAAAGTTATAGATTTAGTCCTTCTACTTTTATTTGGTCAATTTTAGTCTCTGTACTTTTCAAAATTTAAAATTTTAGTCTTGGCCCAAATAGTAGCAGCTAAATTTGTCTGGTTAAATTGAATTATTAGTATTGTACTATACGCATAATTACAGATTTAGTTCATTTTCTCCAATTGAATCATTCTAAGTCCCTATACTTTTCGAATTTTGAAATTTCAACCTTAACATAAATGATAGTTGATAAACTAAATTTTTTGTGAGTAATATGTTAAAATAATAAATTGACATGACATTACATATATGGTAATATATTTGGCGCATTGGATTTTGAAAATAACAGAACTTTGTTTAATGAATTTAACAATTATTGTTTAGGAATTTTAAAAATTTAAAAAGTACATAAATAAAAAGACCAAATAAAAGTATATTACAAACTCTAATAAAAAAATTTTTAACCACAATTCGTAAACAAAAATATTTGTCACAACCCATTTGAATTAACCACACACTCGTCCCAAATACTCGACAAGGATACTAATGATGAAACCATGATAAGCATCTTGAATTGAATTATGGATACATGGTCCATTGGTTCTAACTAAAAAAGCAAATTAATTGCCAAATATCATTTTAATAAATGCTTTTAGTTCGAAAAAACCCTTCACATTATACAAGATCATTTTTTGGGTCTTCTTAATTGCACCCCTCTTCTCATTTACATCTTGATGTAGTCCACACAAATAGGTCGTCGTCTGTTAAATTGGCCGCAAATTGTAGGTATAATCGCCTATTATTATATTTGCAAGTCAGCATCAATATCATTAAATCAATTTAGGCCCATATGGGACAACACATCAACCATATCATTACGGATACACAACAAAATTAAAGGTTAATTTCGAAACAGTCCCTCACCGCCAAAAGAGGCTCATTAAGTCTTCTCTCATTGCGGTTTGCCCAAACATCATAATCACTATCCCCCCCGCAAAGAAAACTATTTTTGTAAATAAAATTGACAAACATGGCATGTTAATTAAGTAATTAGTCAGTAATAATGGTGTATAATATGATCCTTGCACGTGCATCGTATTTGCATGTATCCTTACCGTCCTAAACAATGCAATTTTTTTTTTATTAGAAGGATTCATCTTCATTGTTACAACCTTGTCCGACATGTGATTTACATGCTCTGCTATATATCAGAATGGAAACTGTAGTTTTTTTTTTTTGGGGGGGGGGGTGGTTAAAAAGGGTAAAAATAATAAAAACAGGTTAAGATTAGTATGCCCTAAAGAGGAGGGTGATGAGTGTCATTACCAAAGGGAATATGAGAGTCATGTGGAGAAGAAAGCATGAAATAAACGAGAGGTTTGGACAATGACAAATTAATATTTAAAAACTGGAACAGGAATACGTTTAATTACTTCCCATAAAAGAAATACGGGGGTGTCATTACCAACTGTTTTATTTAATATTTGAAAGTTAAAATCCAAAAAAAAAACGTGGTATGAAAATATATATATATATTTAAAAGTTGAAAAATGTGAAATAAATAAAATGGAGTGAAATAATACAAACGATATGTTTAGTTGCAAAATTATATGTTCGAATCTTATCATGTGCAATTATATTATTATATGTGGGTTTTAGTCGAGTTTAGTCTAGATTATATCGTTATTAGTCATTTCGATGTAATAGTTTGATTCGGATTATGACTACTTAAACAGTTTGTTTGTAATAATTTGATACTTATAATTACTCAGACCTATATTTTTACTTTGATTGTATTGTACTTGTTACACTAAAAAAACGTTTAGTTGCAGAATTTTTATTTAATATTTGAAAGTTGAAATCCAAAAAAAACCGTGGTATGAAAATAATAATATCTAAAAGTGAAATAAAAAAAAGTAGAGCGAAAAATTAATATTTAAAAACAGGAAAAAATAAACTAAATATTCTAATCAATAATTAGGAACAAAAAGAAGGCTTTAATTTAATTTAATTGTTTTTAAGTTAAAACTTCACCATAAAGTTTTACATTAATGAAAAGTAATTAATATTGTATGCATACTATTTTTGTCTATAATTAAAAATAAAATGTAGTTTGTTTCACAAAATTAAAAATCACTCAAATGTTTTTCGTGTCAAGAGAATATAATAAGTCAAATGCAAGATTTGCAATAATCACTATATCAATAATCCAAACAAAAATATTAAAATTCTAATCAATATTCAAGAAATATAAGAACATAAAGACATTCAATCCTAATTTATTCAAAGATTTGTATTAATTACCCTCTAAAATTTATTTTCTAATTAACACTTTAGGAACATAATACAAAATTAATATTTTAAAATCATTCAATCAACAATTTTGCTATCACAAGTAAAATCACTACCTTAACTTTTAACGATTAATTAATAAATCGCGAAAAAAAATTATTACCAAATTATTGAGATTCACTCAAAAGTATTAAAAGATGGAGTAGAAATTCTAGAAAGAGAATAAGAAAATTTTAAATGAAAAATGAAAAATGTTTAAAGAAAATAAAAGAATAAGGATTTTAAATTTTAATGGGTTGAAAAGAGATTAATTTATTTTATATAAAAATATTTATTTTATAAAATAAATTGTATTCAATCTTTTCTGCAATCAATTTATTCCTTTTATAAAATAGTTTTTTGAATTATTGTGGGTTAATTGATCACACAATATTTAAGGTGGCCTTGTCATTACGTGGAAATCACACATTTAAAATATGAATATGCGCTTAAATATAACATATAATAAATAGTGAAACATATGGTTTGAAACTAATTAATAACAACAAATGAAATATGAACGATATTAAATTGAAAAATAAATAAATTAAATTGTGAATAAAATAAAATTTAAACACATAAATACATCATATTAAGAATACTAAATGAATACAATTGTTTATCTGGTGTTGTTATCAATCCTGAGTTGATGTTAAGTTAATTTGTGACACCAACTCAATAAGCGACTTCAAGAATTGATGAATGTTTTAAATACAAAATGATGTTTTAGTATTTTTCTTAACCGAGTTGATGTCGGGTTGACTCGTATCCCCAACTTAATTAGGAGTTTAAATTAGAGCAAGTACAAAATTGATGAAGGCAATAAAATTTGCATCATAAAATTAAAATACGTAAAAAAATTTATTAAATTAAATAAAATTAAAGTTTTATTGATTCAATTGGCATAAAAGCATGGGATAATATTTAAAAGTTGAAAAAGTGAAAGAAAAACAACGTACGAGAGAAAATTTTAATATTTAAAGACAGGAAAAGGATTACGTTTAGTTCTAAAAGTTGTATTTAACATTTGAAAGTTAAAATCCAAAAAGGAACGTGGAATGAAAATAAATCAATATTTAAAAGTTGTAAAAAAGCGAAATTGTCGTTTAAATAATTAACTTTAGAAATCAATATTTGATTATTATCATTATTATATACAAAAAAAACACATATATAATATATAAATACATAATTTTTTATTCAATTCTTAAAAGTAGGAGTGAGTAAAACTTAATTTAATTCTAAAAGTTGAAAATTTTAATTTAACTCGAATAAATTTAACAACTCGACTCGAATAGTATTTCAGATGACTCAATTTGAAAAAAAATTCAAATTGAGTTGAAAACTTTTCACTTGATTCAATCAAAAGCTCACCATTACTTAGAACTATCCATAATCCCAACCCAACTCTCAAATAAGAAGATAAAACACGCTTGAACATACTTAAACTTATATTCTCTCGCACTACGGACAAAACCAACCAAATTAAAACTCAAACAAAAAAATCTTTAAATTTAGGGTAATGTGAGAAGAAGTGTAACATTTCTTCCTTCATTCGGTTGAACCACCACCCACCTTTTTTTTAGTTTCTTCCTTGGCCAAATTGTTGTAACAAAATTTGGGCAACCCTTTCTTCTCTCTTTCTCTATCATTAACCTTTAAGAGAAGCTCTCCCACACGCTTCCATTTCATCACACAAAATGTGGACTTACATGTGATTATTGGTTTGTGTTTAAAATATTATATATTTATATCAAATTTTAAATTGATAATACTATGTCGTGCTATGGTTTTGTGTTTACGGTTATTTTAGTTTATTTTTTATTGTATATGTATAATGTATTCCAGCACCCATTTTCAGAAAATTGATTAACCTAAAACCCGTATATATACAGCCATTTGCTTCCTATTTATGTCAGTGTAGTTTGCATATGATGGAGGAGTGAAACAGAGAAGAAGTGATGAAAGAGTTTACAGCTTTAAGACAGTTTTGAATTGTTTCCCAAATATTTTTACTTGTCAAAAGCCCCATCAGTGCCTTCACATTGTTCTTGCAACACTTTTGATTCTCTGAAAATGGCTGGAATGTGTAAAATGGGATCGGTCTTAAAGTTCATCGGAGGGGTTTTGAATAAAGCTGTGAGCTTCGTTGTCTTCTCTGTTCTTGACCTTCTTGATTTCATCTTATGTTATGGTTACAAAGTGGCCGATTTCTGTATCGAAGCCGAGTGGCGGCCTTGTTATTGCTCCTCCGCTAAAGAGGCCATCACTAGCAGCGGCAAGATCTTAGTCTCCGAACAAGGGGAATCCAAGATTGTTTCCCTTAATTCAAGCAAGTTGCAACTGGAGGACATATCGGATACCCTTTATTCACGCCCTTCGTTAGTGGCCGAGGTCTCGAAACTCACCGTTAACGAGCTGAAGAAGTTCAAGTTAGACGGCACCGCCAAGACAAAGAAAGGGTCGACGAGATCGACATTTACCATCAACTCCATCATTGTAGAAATGCTTCAAGGCAAGATGGTCGGTAGGCAACTGCATCATATCCCTACGTGGTCTGATTGTGATTGTAAATTTTGCAATTCTTGGACATCTTCTAGTAAAGACACACTTTATGTCAAGGCTCAGGGACCAAAGGGTATATATGATTTCACCATATTATGATATTACCATTAATTTTTTCACTTTTTCTCAAGATATTATTTGTGATTTGTCAGATAATAAAGCACGAGAAGATGTGATATTCATCCATGGCTTCATTTCATCATCAGCATTTTGGACGGAAACTTTATTTCCCAACTTTTCAGACACTGCTAAATCAACTTACAGGTTCTTAGCGGTTGATCTTTTGGGTTTTGGGAGAAGTCCAAAGCCAGCTGATTCACTCTACACCTTAAGAGAACATGTGGGCATGATTGAAAAATCAGTGCTGGAAGCATACGAGGTTAAATCTTTTCACATTGTGGCTCATTCTTTAGGCTGTATCTTAGCCCTTGCTTTAGCTGTAAAACACCCTGGTTCCATCAAGTCTTTAACCCTACTTACACCGGTAAATTTCTTTTCCCCTTTTTACCAATCTTAGGTTAAAAAAAAAAAAGAGTTGGCAATTAATATGCATGAAAAATGTTGGCAGCCATACTTTTTGGTGCCAAAGGGTGAAGCAGCAACACAATATGTAATGAGAAAATTAGCGCCCCGACGAGTGTGGCCGGTGATGGCATTTTGTACATCATTGGCATGCTGGTACGAGCACATCAGCCGGACGATTTGCCTCGTCATATGCAAGAACCACCGGCTATGGGAATTTCTTACCAAACTTGTCACCAGAAACAGGTAAGCTTTAATTTCGTCAATCCTAATAATTCCTAACACCTCCTCAAGTCTAAGTCATGTCAACCCTACCAACAATCAACTATCCCCATAAAGTACGTACGGTAATTCATGTTTTTTATCGTCTTTGACTGTCCAACTTCCACCCTTGGCTTCTGTTTTCTGTTTTCAAATATATGTGAAAGTACCCCCCCCCCAAGTATTTCCGTTGAAATTTGGCACAATCATCAAAATTAAAAAATCTTTCTAAATGTTAATTCAGTTGAAATTTAGTATTATTTTGTTGTTGTTAATAATGCAGAGATTCATTTAATAATAGAACAATTAATTTAATTTTTTCTTATAATATATATATTCACCTATATATAGCCATAGATTTCTTATATTCTCTTAGGAATGATATATATATATATATATTCACCTATATATAGCCATAGATTTCTTATAATATATATATTCACCTATATATATTCTTTTGAAAAGTATTTTTAGTATTACTATTGAGAAATAAAATGTTCATTTTAGACATAAAGTAACAAATATGTATTTAAATAATGTTCAAATTAGTTAATATTATGAGATTTTAGTAAGAATATAAAAATAATTTATTATAATTTGTAGTTAATATTTTAATATATGAAATATAATTTTAAAAGTTTTAAAACAATAAATTATTATTATTTATAAAATTAAATTGAATATATAAACTATATTTTAAATATTAAAATATAACCAATTTTAATGGGAAAGTAATTACATACCCAATATAAATATTATATAAAATATTTTATAAAGATTAAAATTGTCCCTTATTTCTAAAAGCGTGTTTGTCGAAACTGCTTTTGTTTTTGGGTTTAAAACCACTTCAAGTTGTCTGTTTAGTGTTACTTGTGGCTCTAAAAACAAGCATTAACCTTTGTTAAATACTCCTACAGAGCTATAACTTTCTTTTCAATCAAATTTATATTGTATTACACTTTTACCAAATAAATTATATTCTTGACATAAGATTTCTATATTGGACTTAGTTGGGTCCTGTGTTAACTATTGTTATATAAATTATGTTCTCTTTTTATTGATAATTTTGTATAAAATAACTAAGGGTCTAAGAAGAACAACCTTGAAAAAGAAAGATATTTTAGATCATAAAAATTGGTATAGTCACGTAAAATTTTTCAATGTCTAGTAATAAATTCACCAGTATCAATTTCCTTTATCGCTATGCTTTTTGATACTGACCTTCATCTACCATATCCCTTGAAGTTTAATGCATCTCTTTTTGTTATCAAAATAATAATAATTATTATTATTATTCAGGGTGAGAACATTCTTGATGGAAGGGTTCTTCTGCCACACACATAACGCGGCCTGGCATACACTTCACAACATTATTTGTGGCACCTCCACCAAACTCGACCGCTACTTGGACGTTGTTCGCGACCGAATGAAGTGCGATGTCAACATATTCCATGGCAAAGATGATGAAGTAATCCCGCTCGAATGCAGCTTCAATGTTCAAAGAAAAATCCCTCGTGCTCGAGTTAAGGTTGTCGAAAACAAAGACCACATTACCATTGTTGTCGGCAGACAAAAGGTCTTTGCTAGGGAACTAGAGGAGATTTGGAATAGATCATCAAGAAGCCATTAAAAGAGTGCCCTTTTAATTAGTTTGGAATTTATATGTTTATTTATTTTCGCTTATGGGCCAAATTAAAACACGAAAAAAAGAAGAAGAAAAAAATCAGTGAAATTTGCGTAAAGATGACATGAGATTGGCAGCCTTTTTCGTTCTATGTTAATTGCTTAAGACAAATGTGAGATGGTTTGGTGTGTACATGTTGTGGAAATTGCTTAATTAATTGTAACCATATCTATGGTTCTATAAGATGAAACATAGTGTCCTAGTAAACACCGACCAATATATATTTTTTTAAATTGTTATAAATAAATAATATACCCAATTAAAATTTTTATTAAATCCTTTGGATTTCTTTCTAAATAAAATAATATAAAATTTATACACTATTTAAAATTTTTAAAAAAATTACATATGAATTTTGATTTACCGTCTAATTTGATATACTGATTTTGATTTGGTGCAATTATACATATGAAACTTTGTTAAGGTTCAAATGTATACATAAACCTTTAATTTTGATTTAATCATACATATTTAAATAAATATATCAATTTATTTTTATATTTGATAAATGTAATTATTTTTGTATGCAATATATAAACATAAAATAATGTTATATCAATAATTTTATTAATAATTTGTTAGAATTGGATCAAATTAAAATTAGTATATAATTTTGAGATGGATCCCATTTAAAATTTATAATATATTAATTTTATGATTATAATATTACCATTTAAACCCCAGCGAAAGCGGGGATCAATGCTAGTTTCTTTTGAAAATGTTGTTTAAACCATTTAATTTTTAATTGAAAGACATGAAAATCATTATAATAAATATTTTTATTTTTCCTGTTCACATCAATTGAGTCGGTATTGTTATTTTTCAATAAAAATTTTATTTATAGGTTTTATGATTTTTAATAAATTTTAATTTGCTACGATCTTTTAGCTTAATTAGTTTTAAATTTTTAAATTTATTTATTAATAAAAGAGTAGGGTCAAATTGAATAAATGTGTAAAAATTGAGGGTTAAAACTATTATCATTCCTTATACATAAACACCATATTTAACTGAAGGTTATTTTTCTCACTCATCTAATGTATAAGAATTAATTTACTAAAATGCAATCCAAAATCTTTAAAGAATATGTTTAATAGTCTCTGTATTTTTGGGCTCTTTTTTTTCCTTATATTTATTATGTGAAAACTAAAATTTAATTAACAATATTGAATTTTTAATATCATTATTATAACAACAAGGTGTTTTATAAAATTGGATAAAAGGAACAAATAAAGCAGATGTATGGTTGGGGTGGTCGCTGTCGTGTCTCAAAATATATGGGGAACTCGTCGGCTGTCCAACTTTTCGCATTCGTGTCATCCTCTGCCTGCTATTCTCTTAATGGATTGGTTTCAGCTTCAATACTTTTTTCTTGAGTCTTCTGCATTTTTAGTCAACCAAATTATTAATGTAGTGGTGAATTTTTATCCCATAAGGGTAAATTATAGAATTAGTCACTCAATTATTAGTATATTTTTGTTTTGGCCATCCAACTATCAATATTTTCAATTTAGTCATTAATATTAGACCAGTTTTATTTTGGTCACTCTTCGTTAAATTCTTAATGGAAGTCCTCAATATTTATAAGTCATATCAATTTCATCGTAATCCTAAATAATTCAATAAATTTAACCCTCCACATTTATAACTTCTATCAATTTGATCCTCAAACACATGTAATTATATTTAAACCCATATAATTAAATCTTGATAAACTTACATGCAAAATGGTGATTTTGATAACCCAAAACTCAATAAATTTATGGTTTTTCAAAAAGATTCAAGGGAATATTAATCATTGTTTCAGAAATTTGGGGGACCTTAGCCAACCATTTGGCCATACACAAATAATGATTCCGTAATTGCAAATAATAAAATTTGGACAGTGAAAAACTAAAAGATTGAAGCATAGGAGGGTAAAGCAAATAAAGAGATATGGTATGGTGTGGTGTGTCTTAACCAATTCATTCCTCACACAGATTTGATGATCATTGCCCAATTTGTCACTTCTCTTCTTCCTTGTGGATATTACACACAAGATTTCAAATACTTCATCCTACTAAATTTCTCACCTGATATTTAAGGAAAGGTGGAAGAAAAATTTCCTGATTTGGTTAGGACTTTGAGACTGCAGTGGAGTTTTTGGGAAGAAAAACCATTGAAATGGGTAACTGTTTATTGGCAGAAATGTTAGCTAACTTAGAAATTTTGTAGATTAAAAATTAAATCTGCCTTTTTCTCCACGCCTTATTAAGGTTGGTGAATTATATCAACCTAACAATTGCCAGCTGTATAAACATTAAGCTCAACAGAATATATTTTTTAAGTCTTAAATGGAATATGAAAAGCGAGAGAGAATGTTTTACTAGCCCCACAGTGTTCGATTAAGATGCCACATGGGAATTGGGTCAGTCCATCCAATTTTTATTTTCTTTTACTCTGGGAATTGGGTCCCGTAAGCCCATTGTGCAGGAAGACAATCTAAATTTAATGATGGCGTAATCACAAATTCAGCCCTTAATCTCTTGTTTTGTTTCTCATTTTGGCCATTATTTTTCTTATTAGTTCAATTTAGTCTTTTTAACAAGTATTAAATTTGATCAAAAAAATATAATTATTATTTTTAATAAACTACTAACTAAAACGTTAATTTCTTTCTTCCAGCCAAAAAATAGTACCAGCAGTCGATCACAATGACCAAAGAAAAGAAAAGGTTTCTCATAGAATGGAAAGAGTTAATTCCGCTAATCATCCCTAAATTTTGACTCTCATTTTAAATTAGTCCCTAAATAAAACTATTGAAGTTATGCCACTTAGGTTATTTTGTTGCTAAGATCATTGATTTAACTGTTAAATGACATATTAGATCTTATGTGATATAATTTAAAATGAATTTTTTAAGAAAAAATGGATATTGTGAAAATATTAATTTTGAAAATTTCAAAGCTTTTACAAAAGCTGTCATTCGTGCTCTCTCGCTCTCTCTCTCTCTCTCTTCCAGTTTTACTTTATCTTTAGTTTTTATTTATACGATAATGATTTATTTCCATTTTAAATTTAGCTACATAAGATTTGACACGTCATTTAATGATTTTAATAACGAGAGGACATGATTAATATAACATCGATAGTTTAGGGATGTAATATTGAAAGATAAATTTAGAATGAGATAATGATTTAAAGATGTCTAGTACAATTAAATCAAATAAAAAAATACTAATTAAAGATATAAAATCTTTATTATTATGAACCAAAGAGGGATACAGGTTGGCAAGGGATAGCCCATTCTTCAAGTATATTCGAAACAATCACCGTTATGAACTTATCAGTGTTTTGAATGTGACCAATTTTGATAAAAATTAGTGACTAAACCATACTCGAGTTTAATTTATACCATCATTGAAAGAGTTGTAATTTAACTAAAAATAAAGCTTAAACGGTAAAACAAACAAAGATGCCTGTGGTTAACATATATCACAATATCACCCTTAGTTATAACCTTATTTCTTGGTTAACATGTGTCGAATACTTGTCAAAATTAATCGATAACAACTTTTTTTATTTAATGTGCTATTTTGCAAATAAATTTGACTGCATTAATTATATAAATATGTTATTAAAAAACGAGGTATCGAGACTTCGATTTCGTAAATCGAGTCGTAAATATTTTTATAAATATTTATGGAGTGTCATTAAGGTATTATTAAAGTTCCGTTGGAAAATTTTTGATGTTTTGATAGTTAATTAATTAAAAAAAAGACTAAATTGAAAAAGGTGCAAAACTTGCTAATCAAAGAAATAGTGATTAAATAGCCTAAATGGTAAATAAGGGAGGACTAAAAAAGTCAATTAGACACACATGGGAAGGCTGAGGCGGCATAAGAAAAAAAAAACAATGAAATTAGGTGATTAAGGGGTAAAATTGGAAATGAAATAAAATTAAATAGCTAAAAATGGGATTTAATAGTTTCTAGGTAATTCTTCATCAATCTTCAGCCTAAAAACACCATTTAAGAACCCTTAAGAAGCTGGCTTTATATTTTAGCTCCATGTAAGTTTAATTCTTGCATTTTTCTTGTAATTCTTGTGTTTTTAAGACTTTTACAATTAGGTCCAACTAGCCATTTCTTTAGTTTTTGATTTTATTGGTAATTTTGAAAGTTACCACTGATGAGTATTGAATATTTTGACAAATTAACATGTATTTAGAGCTTTAATTTTGTTGTATGATGATTTTATAAAGTGATTTTGATAGATATTGATTTTGGGACCAAATTGTAAAAAGGTTAAATATTAGGGTTTGGTATAGAAATTCTGAATATCAAGGGCTATATAATAGTGTAGAATATTTATAGAAATTATCATTTGAGAAAAATTAGCTTATTTGATAGACTAATTGGTAAAGGACTAAATTGAAAAAGTTATAGAAGTTAGGTAATTGTGTAATTTTGAAAATTGAGGGTATTAATTGTGAAGTGAAATGGAACTGAAATATATGCTAATGAATAAATAATTTCATATTTTAGATCAAGAGCCCGTAGACAATCGTGAAAAGAGAAATTAGCAAAATAGTCCCTAAACTTTTACAAATCTTACAATTTAACATAGGTAAGTTCGTATGGTTAAAATTTAATAATTATATTGAATTGATGTATGATATTATGTATTTAGTATATTGTTGAAAAGTGGAATATTGTTAAATTATGAATTTGAAGTGAATATCTGATTTAAATGGAACGAATGATTGAGTACAATTGTTGTGTGGCGATCAGCAAAGGAAGGTTTAACGAAAAATTACCCAAGTAAATCGAGGTTCAGCATTTGTTGCGAAATTTCATGTTTACTTTCTGTTTCGCTCTCACGAGCTTCTGTTTAACTCATATGAGTTTCAGTTCAACCCTAATGGGTTTCCGTTCAGCTCTTTTGAGCTTCTGTTTAACCCTTATCGATTTTCGTTCAGTTCTTATGAGCTTCCGGTCAACCCTTACGGGTTTCTATTTAGCACTTATGTGCTTCTGTTTAGCCTTCAGGCTTTTGAAAATGATGTTCTCATATCCGTAAGCCATTCTCCGATTCGGTAAGATTTGATAAATGACTTATGTAATTGAAATTGAAAGATTTATTGTTTATTATTGATATTGATTTGAAAGAAGTGTGTTCGTCGATTCATGTTGTGTATGACAGAGAGAGTGCATGATTAATTTACTATTTAATTTATTATATTAAGTTCGGTAAGATTTATGTTTAACCTATCAAACTTACTAAGCTTCATTAAGCTTACTTATGTTGTTTAATGTTATTGTAGATTAACCTGAGGTCGGGAGATCGAATCAACACATCAAGCCACACTATCCAACTCACTCTGGTAGTTTTTGCAATGTATATTATGATTCATATGGCATGTATAGGTTTGGTTTGGAAGTGAAATAAATTGAAATGTGGTTGTGAATGATATATGCTTGTATGTATGTAATTAGTAGTAGATTTTGATAAATTAATGAGATGGATTAAATAAGTAAGTTTAAGTATTTGAGTATTTATGATGTTATGTCATGCTTAAAACATGATTTTGGCTTGTGTTGATTGTTTGTTTGGGATGTATTGATGTATTAAAATGTTGTGTATAGGTTGATATCAAAATGAATGAGAAAAGTGGCCTTAAAATGACCTATTTTTGTCCACACGGGCAAAGACACGGGCGTGTGTCTCAGCCGTATGTGACACACGGCCTAACACAGGGGCGTGTGTTTCGCCTGTGTGTCCCCTACATCTTTAAAATTGAGAAACAGAATGCCCAGGTTTTTGCACACGGCCTAACACACGGGTGTGTGGTTTGGTTGTGTGACCCCTGCACTTTAATTTCACAACACACGGCCTAGCACACAGGCGTGTGGCTTGGCCGTGTGACCCAAGTCAGTAAGCACACTAAATTAGACACAGGCTGGGACACGACCGTGTGCCCCTATTTTGAATGCCCACACAGCCTGACCACACAGGCGTGTGTCCCCTACAGCTAAGGAAAATTTTGAAATTTTGGGAGAAATTCTCTGAGTTTTCGGTTTAGTCTCAATTTAATTCTAACGCGTATTTTGGGCATCGAGGGCTCATACAAGGGACAATATGAATAATTTATGAATAGTTTCTATTATGTATGTTAAATGATATGAGATATTTGTTTTTGATCTGAAAAGTCTGGTAATGCTTCATCACTCTGTTCCAGCGATAGATAAGGGTTAGGGGTGTTACACAAACTTGTTTTCCACCTACATTAACACTTAAATACATTCACAAGCCAATACAAGACATTTAATTCAAGCAAAAAACCAAGTCTTATGCATGACATAATACCTCATATAACCAATTATACAAACTTACCTAATTTATTAAATTCACATACATGTATATTTTATCAAATATGCTAACTCAAATTAATCATTAATATGCCAATATGATTTGTAACACCCCCTAACCCTTATCCGTCGCTAGAACAGGGTTACGGAGCATTACAGGACTTTTTAGAACAAATATGAACATTATATAATCATCTAGCATACACATCATAATTTAATCATATTGTCCCTTTTATGAGCCCCCGAGGCTCAAAATATGTGTTAGAAACAAATCGGGACTAAATCGGGTACTCCAGGAATTTTTCGCAAAATTTCAAAAATTTTCCTAAGTGCAGGGGACACACACCCATGTGTTAGCCGTGTGTCTCACACGGTCCAGTCACACGCCCGTGTGTCTGGCCGTGAGGACTCAAAATGAACCTTAAACATCAAGTTTACCCTTCCCTACAACCTTGAACACCAAGCAATTCAAAAACCAATCATTCAATCACTTTAAAACACGATTTAATACCTTTAGAACATGTCAAAACAATCATCCTAGTTTCCTACTCAATGTACCCTCATATGTACTTCACATATATTATCAAAACAATCATATAAAACACCATTTAAGCCAATTTTAAATTCATACAAATTTCATCCCAAATTTTTCTATATCACTGTCACTTATGCATCAACTTAAACATTCCATATTAAACCTCAACTTAACACATATAATCATGTATATAAGTAACCAATGTCATCTTATAACATCATTTACATTCACTTCCCAAAATGACAAGCATAAGACATCCTAGGTACATGCCGACACAAAAAGAAATATACATCACCACGTTTTGAGTTAGGGGTCATTGATGGATGTTGAATCGGCAATCTGACTTTAACCTAACCTGCGTACGGAAAACAAACCATACGTTGAGTATAAACTGTAACACCCCCAACCCGTATCCCTCGCCGGAACCAGGTTACGGAGCATTACTGGAGATTACAGATCAAACAGAAAGAAATCTCAAACATTTTATATCATCAAAACAAGTCATCAAAGCATCATTTTAATCCAAATTATAAACTCTCCAAAATAGATCTTATAACTTCATTTACAATCAAACCATAAAATAAGTAATATTTAGACACTCTAGGTACATGCCGACACAAAGAAATAAACATCACCATATTTGAGTTTGGGATTGTTGTTGGATGCTGAATCAGTGATCAAACTTAAGTATTTAACCTGCGCACGGAAAACGAAACCGTATGCTGAGTAAAAACTCAGTGGTATTTCTATAATCTGAATATTTAAAAATAAAACAACAAAATATGTATAATAAAATGTTAAGCACAATTGAACATTTAAAATCACACAATACTCAATTTTCATCACTTACTATATATAATACCTTTCCATAATTTATTCACTTGTCATTTAAACAATGGCACTATCCATTCCACAATCAATTTATGAGTATATAATTCGTGTATTCCATGTATTTACAACATATTTCACGTTCTATTTTCAGTTTACTATCTCATATTCTTATTCTTAGCCCAAAGTAGATTTTATAGAATACACCGGATATACGGAACAAATACAGAGGTGCATTATTATGCACTAATGAATAGAGAGCACTAAAGTGCTATACAGAGAGCACAGATGTGTTAAACGGAGAGCATTGACGTGCTAGTAATCAGAGAGCACCAACGTGCTAATAATCAGAGAGGGCGCTAAAGTTCCTTAATGGCATGCCACTAATATCCCAGTAGTTCTAAATTCCATCTACTTGGGCATTAAGGCTGAATTTTATACATATCAAAAATAATTCAATTATCATATTTGCACAATTTCACATTTACACATATATATTCATAATATATATTCCACTTTAATTCAACCAATATAATTTCATCACATATCAAGATAATCCACTTCAATTGTAAATAATAATAATAATAATAATTCTCACCTCAATCAGTTACCATAACATTTAATTAAAAATACAACAATTAATAATTAGATTCGGATTATAGAAATACAACAATTAATGATTGCACAGATGTGTAAATATATTCCTCGTCGACTATATTTTTCCCCTTTTTAGTCGAGAATTTCGGTACGACGATTGCTACGGAATTAAAACAAGTAAAAATCATCAATACAACACCATTCAATCTCACATTAAATATTTCAATTTTTACTCAATATTTGCCTAATTTCCAATTTAGTCCCTGAACCGAGACTAATTTTTATTCTCAAAACTAATTTCATATTTTCACCATAAATCTCTAATTTTGAAATTCTCTCAATTTAGTCCCTATTAATTCAAAACTTATGTTTTATTTTACAAATCAATTTAACCCCTAATTCATCAATTAATTCAACATGAACAACATCTAAAATTTACTAACTTTCAAAATTTCAACTTAAATCAAGTAGTATTTTGTTCTAGGATTCCAAAAACTCAAAAATTATAAGAAAAGCGATTAAATTGACTTACCAAATTAAGTTTGAACCTCAAAAACCCCAAATCTCATTTTTTTTTCTTTTCTTTCTCCTTTCTCCTTCTCTGTTTCGTTTTTCAATTCTGTTTCTATTCTTTTTTTCTATCTTATGCCGCCTCAACTTTAGAAAAAGGCATAATTGTCTATTTGATCCTTTTAACTTTTCTTTAATCTTTAATTAAACTTTTATCCCTATTGCAATTTAATCCTTTTTAATTAATTAACCATCGAAACGTTAAAATTTCTTAACGAAACTTTAATACTACCCTAATGACACTCCGTAAATATTTATAAAAATATTTACGGCTCAGTTTGTAATATCAAGGTCTCGATACCTCGTTTTCAACCCAATTTACCTAATAATTTCTTTTAAATCACAAAATTCAGTAATTCAAAAATATTTCTAAAATCACGCTTAACTTATAATTATTAATTAATAAATTTTTCTAACTTTTTATTGGATTTAGTGATCTCAAATCACTGTTCTGACACTATTGAAAATTGAACATTACATAAACTCAATGGTATTTCTATAATTCAATGCTTAAAAGTAAAATAATATAACATACAATAACTATAGTCATACAATTATTCAATTCATAAATAAGGTATTTATAACACATTCAATTTTTATCATTTGCTATCCCATATAGCTTTTCACAATATGAACACAAAACATTTAAACAACAATATTGTTCATGCATATTCAATTCGTAAATACAAAAATCATGTGTCTCTAACCATATTTCAAATCACCACTCAATATCAATCATAACACTATTTTATTCAATAACCCTTATTAACCTGACATGGACTCGAACGGATACACAGATCCAACCAAAACAAACCAGTTTGGCACCCAGTGCCTCATCGGATAATTCGAAGCAATAAGTTGACACCCAATGTCTCATCGGCCATGCTGAAGTAAATTGGTACCCAGTACCTCATTGAATTTATCTGAAGTAATAATCTGACACCCAGTGTCTCATCGACTCAAAGTCGGAGTATCCTTGAACTCTTCCAATCCTATAGCATGCCATCTATATCCGACTCAACCCTATACAATTAATAGGGTTTCAATTCACTTTTCTAAAGCCACAATTATTCAATACTCAATTATCGCATAAATCACAATTTCACATACATTCAATTCAATATAAAAGATTCTAACACTTACCTTATTTACTTGCCATAAACATTTAAATCAAAATACAACAATTAATAATTCAATTCGGATTATAGAAATACAAACCAGAATTTCTAAGCTACTCTTCTTCGACTTTATCTTTTCCTTTCTTAGTTCAAGTTTCGGTACAACATTAGCTACGGTACAATTAAAATTCATCAATACAATACAATTTCACATTGAATATTTCAATTTTATTCAACTTTTGTCTAAATACCAATTTAGTCCCTAAACCGAGACTAACTTTATTTCTTTAAAATTAATTCTATATTTTCATTCAATTTCCACTTTAGACTAAATTTAACTCTCTAATTTCACTCAAATACCTAAATTTTGAATTTTTACAATTTAGTCCCTAATACTCAAAAATTATAATTTATTTTATAATTCAATCCTTTTCATTTCTAACTTAAAATTCTATCAATTTAATCCCAAATACTTAAATTATTCAAAATGAATAACATCTAAAAATTCAATATTTTCTAAAATTTCAACATAGGTTAAGTAGTATTTAATACTAGGATTCTAAAAGATAAAATTACAAGAAAATGGACTAAATTGACTTACCAATTAAGCTATGAACCATTGAAAACCTTCATTTTTCTCCTTTTCTTTCTCTCTTTTCTTCTCTGTTTCCTTATACTTTGTTCTTTTTTTCTATTCTTTTCTTTCATTTATTTTATATTTCATTTATTTATTATATTTACTTATTATAATATATAATATAATATATATACACTTAATAATTAAGATATAATATTATAATATTATAATATATATTTTAACTTTAAGTTTTATAAATATCTATCTTATGCCGCCTCATTTATAAGCAATGGCATAATTACTTATTTAGTCCCTTTAATTTTTCTTTAATCTATAATTCAACTTTCACCCTTTATGCAATTTAGTCCTTATACCTAACTTCTCTTAATTCATGCAAATTCACCTAACAAAACCCTAATTAACCACACAACTAGCTTCATATTTACGAGTCTGATTTACGGTAACGAAGTCTCAAAAATGTACTTTTCGACATCCGTGACTATCGGGTCATTACATGATTTCTATCTACCAACCATTTAAACTCACACCAAACAAAACATGTTATAGCCTCATATATTTACACATCAAAACATATCTATCACAAGCCATTCCAATGGCTAGTTATAACCAAAACACATATTTGCCATCAATGGCCCAATTCAACCTATACATGCCATTATACCAAAATTTAGTTCGTTACATATACCGAAATTAGCCGAAGGATAGTGTGATGTAGCTTCGACCAACTTCCAACCTTTACGAGCTTCCGAATACTATAAAACAGAGTAAACATTTAATGCTTTGTAAGTTCATATAACATGAAATTTAACTTACCATTTAATCATAATTAAGGTAAGCATATAAAGCATACTCAAGCAAGATGGCCAAAAGCCCTAGCACATATCCTCATCAACCATGTTAGACATGTATTCATATAAATGTCAAGGAACATGTGTGAGCTCAACAATACCAAGTTTCCATGTTCATAAATTTTCACTTCTTGTATTCATATATCATTTTCATTTACTTCATGTATATACGGATACTAATTCATTTTGAACTCATATATTTTCTCATGTCAGGACATTTCCGTTTGATTCATTGAAAATATCGATGGATACACAGGTAGTACACTCTAGGTGTACAAAACCGTAATCTGTCAATTCATATACATGAATGCTCATGAAAACATGTAAACGGGAAGCTCTTTCAAGCCATATAGTGGGAAACTTATAAGAGCCATAATCGGGAAGTTCAAGCGAGCCAATATCGGGAAGCTCTGGAGAGCCATTAATGAGGAAGCTCAAGAAAGAACCTTTAATCGGGAAGCTCTGGAGAGCTGTATATCGGGAAGCTCATAAGATTTGTGTTGTGTCCGCAACACATGCAGGATCACAACCAATCGGGATGCTCTGAAGAGCTATTATTGAGAAGCTTACAAGAACTATATAACGGAAAGCTCGTGAGAGCCAAATATTGGGATGCTCATGAGAGCTAATAACGGGACGCTCTTTTGAGCTGTAGTGTGTTCGCAACATATGCAAGACCACAACCAATTCGAGAACCCTGTATCCATCGAATTTCATTTATTCAAACAAGACTTACTACTTGTCGGATATGTGATTGATTTTCATATATGAAAATTGCACAATTCACATACACAACATTCAATTCAAACATATAAAATATACAATTTATTTAAACAAACTTCTCTTCACAATTGTTCGTGTATTTGTAATCTACTTATCTGATACCTTCTCTTTTCCTCGTTCTAACTCCGTATTTGGTCTATCCGGATCTATATGAATGAATTTAACATCAATTTATATTCAATTCAATTCAATTCACATCTTTGACAAAATTATCATTTTGCCCCTATACTTTTATTTAATTACGATTTCATCCCTAGGCTCGGAAAATGAAATTCATGCAATTTAATCCTTATTCCAAGCCTAACTGATTTTTACATGTAACAATAGCAGCTCATGTATTTCATAAAATTTAGAATTTTTCCATGAATTTTACATCTTTTCAATTTAGTCCCTAAATCACAATTTCATCAAAATTCTCTTTACAAAAGTTGTTTATCTATCAAAAACCTTTCATTTTCTACCTTAAAACTTCATAATTCATACATACTCGTCCATGGTAAAACCCTAGTACTTTGATAAGTTTACAAATTAATCCCCGAGATAGTTAGATTAAGCTATTACGATCTTAGAAACATGAAAATTACTAAAAACGAGACTTGAATACTCACCTGATTGAGCCAATTAAGTTTATTTGGGGAAGATGATATAAAATGATGATATTTTTATATTTAATTAGTTTATCATCTTTTATTATTTCATCTTTCCAATTTTGTCCTTTTTTATTTAGTTTTCCATTAATGAATCATCATACTTATCTACTGACTCCTCTTAATGGTCTATTTGCCATATAAGGACCTCAAATATTGAATTCCATAGCTTCTTGATCCCTTTAGCTACTAGAATTCTAATATTGAATTCCATAGCTTCTTGATCCCTTTAGCTACTAGAATTCAACTTTAGCTACTAGAATTCAATTAGACATATAACCGGTAAAATTTCTTTATGAAATTTTCATACGATATCTAAATTTTAATGCAAACCATGAAATAATATCAAAATAATTTTTCTTCCAGACTCGAATTTATGGTCCCAAAATCACTATTCCGATTTCACTGAAAACGGGCTATTACAGAGTTGACTTTAGTTTATTTGATTTTATTTTTTGTTCATTTCCTCTAAAAAGAATAGCTAGATCGTTTATCTTCTTCTTTCGTAGTTGTGTTCCTCAATGATATTTGGTTATTTTTATGTAATTCCCACATGAAATATCCCCTCAAATAACTTCAGCATGCAATTTCTTGATAGTTTTAGCCCAAAACTAACTCAATGGGAGATTATTTCTTGTATGCTATATATCTCAAACCCTAAATCTGCCGATCTCCAAAAGAACCTATAATTCCCTATTAAAAAGGTTTATTGTTTGAGGGATAAAGCTTTTACCATATATGAACTTATAAGACTAATTTAAGTGATCATCATCAAGCACAGTCTAATGGCGGCCTGGATTTCAGGCTGTGTAATTGATGTTATCTTATGTGGTTAAATTTTTATTTGGAACTTAACTTCGACAATTAAAATTCAAGTTAGCTCCTAAGTTTAGTAATTATTTCTATATTGTAGCCAGTTTCCACATTGTTCAAGCCCCAATGTTAGTGTTTGTGAGGAAACATGCATATAGCAAAGCTGTTTAAAGCCAATGAAATGATGAAATCTGATAAAAGCAGGTCGTAATAGAAACCTATCTACACGTAGAACATATATAGGAAATGTTAAATAACTAATGCACGAATAAAACAAGAAAGAAACATTGATCAAACAAAAAAACAAAAGAAGGCAAAAAAAGAAAAAGTGCATCTCACTGCAGGGCTACCTAGCTAGCTACCTAATTCAACGTGCATCTCTGAAGGATTGCAGTACTAAGCATCTCGTCGGTTATGAATATTCCAGTAGGGACTCTGACAACAACATCTTGTAGCATAAGATCATTGACGTTTGATACACTGGCATGGTGAACTGGTAGCTCTAGGTCTCGAAGTGCATCCATCAATCGTGCAGCTGGATGATCGATATCTGGACTTCGAACCCGAATCATGGCTTCGGATCCTACTATCTTCACATCAACTTCCACTGTCTTTGGCCAATAAGTAGAGGATTGTTTCATGGTATTGTCGAATGCGGATTTGGTAGTTTGGTTTTCGAAAACATTTATGGGGTTCAACTTGGATTTTTCAGATTGTACTAGGAGTTGAGCCTCTAGTTTATCGATTTTTGATCTTAGTTCCTTGATGTAGGCTACTGCATCCGAAAGTAATGAGGCTTTGTCCATCTTGGATACGTTTGGAACCACGGAACGAAGTGCGTAGAAACGATGGTTCAGTCTCTCACGTCGTTGCCTTTCTGCTTCAACGTGGTTTATAGGGGACTCTTTCCCATTCCCTGGTTTTCTACCTCTCTTTTTCGACCGGCCGCCGGCATTGAACTCGGTGTCTGCAGAGGCGAAATCCCCATCAGATTCCGATGACGAACGGCCTAAACCTGTGGTTTCTTTCTTGGGCTCGACTTGTTGTTTCTCTTCAAGAATCCGCTCCTTTTGATCACCTGAAACCATTCCAAAATCAACAAAAGGAATACTTGGGGTTGAGATTTGGGGTTGGGAATCATGGGCAGGTTGATTTGAACCCAGGCTGTTGTTGATCCCAGAACTGAATATCGATTTAGTGAGTTGAAGGGTGCCCCAGTCTTCCATGATGATATCAGAAGATCCCAATTCGACAACCCCGAAGGATGTAGGAAGACAAACTAATGTTTGAATCCCTCGCATTCGAGCTTCTCTAACACGCTCACATTGGTACAATTGGAGTTCATGGTCTCCACCCAACCAAATATGGGAGCCTGATCCGAAAGCCTTCCCAAGAATCCCGTCACCCACAGCGAATGATCGGGTCATGGATACGGTATAGTACCACTCATAATCAGTCACATCGCCATCTACCATTCGGTCCACGTCCATCACTTCATTAAAATAAGCTTGCACCTGATCTTTTCCCGACCTTTTCCTCTCGAAACTGGACCCCAATTTGGAAGGGCTCAGCCTATTGATGGATTTTCCCGTACCATCTCGGGTCCCTCGAAAATAGCCATCGCCCCATGACAAAACAACGCGACCATCAACATCCCTTGAAGCTTGCCAGAAAATGGAGTATACCCACCATTCAGGCCTACTTTGGACGATGAAATGGAGGCGTTGTTGCAAAGTAGGTGAGGCATCTTGACCTAAGGTAATAAGAGAAGACGAAGAAGAGGAAGACATTATTGAATATGATAGTGTGTACTACTGTTTTTCAAAGAGAAAAAAGAAAAAGTAACCAAAGCGGACTCAGCAGCAAGAAGAATAAATAAAGAGGAAAAAGAGTGATGATCAAAGTCGTCACTAGGTGGCTATAAACCCCATGGAGCAGCTGAGAAAAAAGAGGAAAACAATAATTATTAAGTGAAGTGCTTTGGAGAAAACAAAGTATAATTTTCCGGGGAAATAAAGGACCATCAACCTCATGGTCCTATTGTCAGTCAAATCTTGACATCATTATCACGTGGAAATCTCCTGTTCCAGATTCTCTCCAAATAAGGATGATGACCGGTCTGAATTTTCTTCTTCTTTTTTGTTCTTTATCGCATGGATGGTTTACTCTATTTGATGTGGAGTTGCGGTGCTTTCTGTTGGCGTCTTAACCCCTCCACTCATGATTTTAACTTAATTCACACCAGTTATTACGGGGCGATTTCGTGATCATCTTTTATTTGTCTTTTTTCTATTTCCCATGATTCTTAACTATTTTTAGATTTAGGACCATTCCCATCCATATTTTGTTATTTATTCTGCTTATCGTGTCACCTTTAACCCCAACTCAACTCCCAATTAACTACCTTGTTTTAATATTTGGTACAAATGTTAATCTATTAAATTAGCTCTTCAACTTTGTTAATTTATTCAAATAACTCTCCCTGGCCTTTATTTTTTTCGAGGGAAAGAAGAAAATAGATTATTACCAAATCGGAAGGAAACAAACAAAGCTACCCAAAATAAGGATTGGAAAATTAATTTCTTAAGCTAATGGCTTATACTATACACTCGATTCCTCATTAGATAAAAAAGTAGGAACATCTTAAATAAGAATGGAAGACATGCAACTAAGAGAAGAATTCTAAACATAAGGATTTGCATGACATAAAGCTACCCTTGCAAGTGCATGAGCATGAGCGATCTTATCAATGTTTCTACTCATCCAACTAAAGGACATAGACTGAAAAAAAAAAAGCTTTCAACATAAGACAGTCTTCAATAATCAAACCCACCATAGAGATAACCTTGCTTTTACTCGTTAAGTCTTGCGCTACAATCAAACAATTCGTCTCAATGATCACTCTCTCAATTTGCAACGACTTCAACTAAAGCAATGCCTCTCAAAACACAATCATCTACAACTTCTAGAGTCATAGTTGCTTGGATAAAACCTGTGCGACCTTTGTCAAAATCACCATTCTCATTATGAATGATAGCCGATTAGCTCGTGACAACATTCTTATAAAAATAACCATATCGGTGTTACATTTGAACCCATTACCTAGCGATTTGCACCAACACTACTTAGAAGTAGAACAACTTAACCTGGTAGGTTGAACACGAGTCATCGTCGTGTGAGCTCCCTACCAAGCCTCGTGTAAGAATATTCAAATTGAACAATTTAAACTACATTGTCATCTTTTTTTATTCCAAATAAATTGGTTCCTATGTGTCCATATGCTCCATGCTACACTTAAATACCAACTCATCTCATTAGCGTCTTGCATATTAAGGTAGTAGCAAAGAAACTCCAGGGTTGAATCTTGCATTGGCCTTAACCCAACAACATGCAATACAAATTAAGCTTTGATATACATCATTAAAACATGGTCTAAGTCTTCAACAATCAATCCTTCACTAGATTCAAGAAACCTACAATTCGGGAACTATTTAGCTTTAAATATTTGACTCAGAAGAGGATTGGGATTGTTTATAATCCATCAACGCTATTTGCCAAGCATAACAAGATTAAAGCATCTTAAATTTTGGAAACTCATACAACACATCTTCTATGGCTTGCACAAATTTTCCCTTGATGCTTAGTGTGTTTTCTTATTACCATCTATGTCTGACCCCATCAAAAGAAATTCATCATTTTCTGTAAGGCATCACAAATGTTGAAAAGGAAAAGAAAGACACTTATGCAATAAATAGGAAGATCCTGAGCAATAGTTTTCAATACTATTTCTTTACCTTCTTTCAACAACTTATTCCTTTAATTACAAATTCATTTGCCCAATTTCTCTTTCAGAAAAGAGAATATTTGTTTCTTATTTCGTCCAATAAAGAGGGAATGTAATACCCCGTCCGACGTAGTCTTGTTGATGGTTTGTATGTGCTAAAAGTTAGCTAAGATTTAAGTCAAGGTAAGACTGATTTATGTTGTATTCGTCAGAGTGGTAATTGTATGGTTGTACGCCGTGAGTGGCAGACTGTATAATTTATAGGTAAGCCTGTTAAGATTTGTATTTTGGGTGAAGTCTAAGTTGTTTTGGCGTGATTGCTTTAAAGAACCTCCAATCAGTGTTTCTTTTGAAAAGTTTGTGTGTTAAGACTTTCTATTTATGTAAGCCAGTAAAGGATTGTGGGATTGTGGATGTAAATATTGTTTGTTTGTGCACATGTGATTTCTATTTAGTTCTAGTTGTGCTTTAACTGGGATCCAATTAGAAATACCAAAGTGTTATGATTATTTTCTATGTATAATGACCTATAATGATTATGTTGGTTAGGATAGAATTGAGTTAGCCTTGCATGTTAGCCACATATTATCCCTAAGTGAGGAAGCTGTGAGATATAAATATCAGTGAAAACCTTTGTAGTGGGGTTTTTCCTTCTCTTTCTTTTGCTATGTTATACTTTGAAATCCTGTTAAGAGGAGTTCGTTGGAAAAAAAGTAACAAGTTATCAAAAAGAAAGAAAGAGGTGTGCATGCGGTAGTAGTGATAGAATAACAATTTTCTTAAAATCATCTATGAGAATCCAGACCATGTGATTCTTTTCTGTGTTGTGTTCTATTTTATGTAATTGTCTGTGTTATATATGCATAATCGTGGCATGATATAGAAATGACTTCGTTAGGGATATGAACCCAATATCCGGATAAGATGAGCCACTGGTAGGGCATGTTAATTGCAAACTAGAATGGCAGAAATGTGTGACCACTGGTGCGGCATGTTAATTGCTAACCAGATAGGGATATATGATAGGCCACTAGTAGGACATATTAGTTGTTAAATAGTCTGGCGACCATTGGTGGGGTATGTTAGTTACTAACAAGTTGGTGTGGGTGTTAAGTTTTGGTAGGGCATACTAGTTGCTAACTAGCCTAACGTTATGGGTGCTGCCTACTATAGGACATGTTAGTTGTTAACCATAGCAAATAGCCCTGAACTCACAAGAATACATAGGTGCTCGAAATGATATGATACAAAAGATCTGTTCTGATATGTAAAATTCGAGGTTCAACCTAAGGAAGGTTATGAAATAGTAAGACAATTTGTCTCTGTATGTGTTATAAGATATACTTTGTATTGAAAGGAATAAACTAATACGATATTGTGTATGTTTGTGTGATGCATATATCAGTTGAGATGAAAAGAATGATTAATAATTAAGGAAGTATGTTTGGTTCCTGTTGACGTATCGAGATCATAATGTATTCGTTAAGAAATGATGAGGGATATATTAAACCCGCCCTAATAAGTTTTGAAAGTAAGTATGAGTTCACCTAAAGAGAGGCTGTGATACAAAGGTACTTATGAAAAAAGATTATGTTAACGCAGAAGCATCAATTCTGTTTAAGTTTTAGTGCTATGTAGAGGAAAGGATATAAGTGTATGCCCAATTGCATGAAAGATGGTATGCTCTATATATGTGAGTATGCTCGGAAGGTTATATGCCAAGGTTAAGTGTTCGCCAATGAGATAAGAGTGTACGCCTATATGTCTCGGCGTATAGAGTCTAATATATTAGTCTTTGTTATGAACTTGTAGTGTGGATCTGTTCTTATTTAAGTGTTGAATTTTCCTTTGTGGAACTTACTAAGTTATTTTAAACTTACCCCTTTTCTTTCCTTCCTTCCAGGTGATCTTTGTTATGGGCTTCTTGAAGGGACTAAGCCAAAAGAAGCATTCTCTACAGTGGGCTTCATTTGTTTTTTTTTTTTGTAACATGCATATGTTTTGGGGGCGACATGTAACTCTATTCTTAAAATTAATCTATAATAAATAGCTTTCTCATTCAATTACATCTTTATAAGAAAGTGACCCCTTGAAGGATTTGTTAAAGTTTGTTAAGTTCTCATTTACGAAATTATTTCTACTTGTATACATCAGAATGTTTTATAAGTAATCGTTACCATTAGTATTTTATTCAAATGAGAGTATTTCATCCAAAATATTTAAATCCATTTACTTTTATTCTATGGTGTATATTTTTAAATAAACTTGTGTTTTGTAGAAGTTTTCTGAGGTCACCTAGTTAAGTTAATATGTATTTAAGTTGAACTGAAAATCAAATTATGCATATGCCTATTTTCTATATGTGTAACACTTCAGTTGACCTACGTGGATTGGGGTGTTATAGGGAAGATCGAGATATCTTTCATAATCAAGAGGCAAGTAAACTCCCAAAATTGAGCTCACGTTTATTTTGTCATTAAAGTTCGTATTGGAGTTAAAAATACCCCCAATTTTTTAGGATTAATCGACTGACCGTAAGCTTCCTCATAATTCCTCAAAATAGACTTAACGTTTAACATTCTCTTCTTAAGGATTTGAGGAACATAAAATTGTTGCTGTAAAGAATAAGTATCATACTGAAAGGTTTACCCTATAAACTAAAATGCCATGGATATCTATCGTTGTGCCTTAGCCTTCCTTAGAAAATGATTAAAACCTTTGATACCTAATATAATTAAGTATAGGGACACAAGATCTCCCTGACACAATCCCTACTTAGAAATAATTGGCCTAATCTTTCTACCATTAAAAAACGCAATAAAGTTCATGGTAGAGACACGCATCATAATCCAGTTTATCCATTTATCATTGAATCATGATAAAATGAAGAAAAGACCTATCAACACTGTCGTAATCTTTAACAATGTCGATATTCAATGTTGTTTCACCCATCTTTCCCTACCCCTTATTTTTCATGTGGTGAATAATCTCTAAAGCAACCATAATATTTGACATGATTAATTGGCCTAGAACAAATGCTTATTTCATATGAGAAATGATCGCATGAAGTAAGACTTTGATTTGGTTTGCTAGAACCTTCAGAACAATTTTATAAAGGACATTGTAAAATGCAATAGGTCAAAGATCATTCATGTTCGTTGACTTGTCTTTCTTCATAATTAACATTAGGATGGTGCTATTAGGAGTCAAAGGGAGTTCCCCTCTATCCAACCAATCACAACAATACAAGTAAACATCATTCTCTACAATGGACAACACTCTAAAAAAAGTGGGGTTCATACTGTTCGAACTTTGAGATTTACCTAGATGCATCTTTTAAACAACTTTTTTAAACTCATCAATAGTAAAAGTGAAAATCAAATAATCATTATCGCTATTGGTAACATAAGAATAGACATTGGTGAAAGCACCCACACCTAACCCACTGAAAGCAAAGAATAACTCGTGAAAAGAGTTGTTGACAATCATGGCCATATGGTCTGCATCAATACAGACTTGTCCTTGCTCATTGGTTAACATAGAAAGGTGGTTTATTCTCTTTCTATGCGTGGCTTGCACATGAAAAAAATTGGAATTAGTTTCCTCGTATTGTCACCAAGATATTTTACTTTTTCTTTCTTATCAACATATCCAATGTCACCTTTTTCTTAGATCCATTTTTCTAGTAGCAAGAATTTTATCAAGTTTACCACTACTAGCATTAAACTTTTTAGCATGGATTGAGTAGCTACACGATCCTTCTATGTATTATCTAAACTCCCAAGCTTCTTAGCAAGTAAAGAATCTTTCAACTCTATTTCCTTAACAAACTTTTAGTTTTCTTCCTTGAGGCTAGAGTTCTCATCTATTAACTTTGTATTTACAAGACATACTTCCTTCCATTTTCCTAACATAGACTTGTAGGTTTTTTGGAACTCTATATTTGACTCACCATCTGATTCACTACTTGTGTCTAAGTCAGTCACATTAGGAGAAATAACTTTTGTAGTAAAGGTCATATAATTGCTCAAGTGCTTTTCATCTGAATTTGAGCTAGTAAAGGAATAGTCACCACTCTAAGTTCCACACAAATACTTCTTCCTCATAGTGTTTGGACACTCCGCTTGAACACGACCATACTTTTCAAATCATTTACCACATTTCTTTTTTTTTCATGCCAATTCTTTGACCACTATCAAATCCTTTGCTCTATTTGGATAACTTCTTGAAAGCCTTGTTGAAGTTTAGAGTAAGAAACTCTGCTTGTTTTTGAAGACTTTTAATCAAAGTGAAGTTTGTAGTAGGCACTTCATCTGTCGCTTGGAAATTAATGCTCTTTTCACATTTTGTCCTGCTTCTTTTGGTTTCATTAAGATTCATCTCAAGGGTTTGTAAGGATCCAATCAACTCATTAACCCTTATGTTACATAAAGCTTTTGCTTCCTCAAAGGTTGACTTTAATCACAAACCTTTCAAGAAAATATCTCAACAGTTTTCTAACCAGTTTTTGAGTTAAAATACTCATCACCAAAGGTTAAAATATAGCCTTGCATAGAAGTCACAAATAGTTTCATTATTCAGAGTCCTCAAGTCTCAAACTTGGTGGTTAACATCTGCAGTTTCGATTGCTTCACTGTGTTGGTTTCTTCATGGGTTATCTCAAGAATTAACCATGCTTCAAGAATAGTAGTGCATTTAGAAATCCTTTAAATTCCTGATCATCAACACCACAAGAGATTGTATTAAGGACCTTTGAGTTTGCATTTGTAAGTCTTTCTCTTTTGGTTGTCTAAGTAGTCTTAGTTTTGAGAGTTTTGAAACCAAAAACATCAACAATAAGGGGCTCCCAACCATTGAGAATTGATCTCCAAGCCTTCTCATCTAAAAACTTTATGAATATTTCATTATTGCTTTCCAATAAGCATAATTTTCTACATCCAACGAAAGGATTGTAAAAATAAAGAACCCTCTATCTCAAGCAAGTATCAACACTAGGAACACCACTAACTATGTTAAGTGAAAGGCTTTAATACCAATTGTTGACCTAAACCAGTTGTTAATATGCAAGAAATAGAGTATGAATAGAAGTGACATTGGAAGTGGACACTTCTGATGACATTATAATAAATAATATAAAGACATAGGACAATAAATTATTTACACAGTTTGATTTTCTTACGTCTGTAAAGCTTAACTAGTAAGTTGAACCTATTATCTTTGAGCTATGTAAAATCAATAACCCTAGTTCTATCACAACCCATTATAAAATCCTCACTTTTACACTCAAAGACTAGATCTTACATCACTGAATTCTCTTTGTAAAATTACTGACAAAAGGTTTCACTATCTCAAATGCACCATTGCAATAATGTTCCACAATGAACTAATAGCAGCTCTCTAAACTCCTTAGTTTCTGTTAGAATTAAGTGACCCGAATCCTTATTTAAATAAAATACAGTGGTAAAATAAAATAAAAGTAAAATCCATATAGAACTGCACTTTTTTTATTTTATTTTAGAATAAGGTTTTTTAAACCTTATTAAACTCCATCTATTTGATATTGATTAGAATAAGGTGTTTCAATCTTACTACACTCCTATTAGAATATGGTTTTACAAGCCTATAAATAAATATAGTCTACTCCTGTTGTAATTATTCGGATTCGACATAGTAAATTTTCTTCTTCTCTGCTTATGGTTTTTTTTTCAAAAGGGTTTTTACGTAAAAATTTGTGTATTCTGTATTTTTATTTCTCTTTTCTTTGCAATATATTATCATTACCGATATTCTATTTTTACAAATTGGTATTAAAGTTTTTGGGTTGTTCATCTTAATAACAGTACTAGTGTCTTTGAAGTATGAAATTCTGCTGTTGGATCGAAACACTAGATTCGTATTATGACAGATAAAGATACAGGCAGTTCTTGTACAGATGGACTTAGAGGAATCCCTGCTAGGGGTAGACAAGATGCATTTGACATTGACGGAGGAAGAGAAGAAGCGCAAGGTTCAAAAGGCGTTAACACAGTTACATTTGTATTTGTCTAACGAAATTTTACAGAATATGATGAAGGAGAAGACCGCCGCTGGATTATGGAAGAGGATGGAACAAATATGTATGTCGAACACTAACCAGCAAGTTATATATGAAGAAGCGTCTTTATGCTCATCGTTTGAAGGAAGGTGTGTCTCTGCACAAACACTTAACTGTGTTTAAAGAAATTCTCTCAAACTTGGAGGCCATAGAGGTTCAGTATGATAAGGAAGATCTAGGGTTGATTCTACTTTGTTCGTTGCCCCTGTCTTATTCAATATTTAGAGACACGATTTTATATAGCCGCGAGTCTCTCACAGTTGATGAGATTTATAATTCTTTAACCTCGTATGATAATATGGAGCATCTTATGGTTAAAATAGGCTCTCAAAGAGAGGGTCTCATTATTTGTGGGAGATAAGATCGAAATGCTAATGGTGATCGTGGAAGGACGCAGGAACGGAATCCTTGCGGTAAATCTAAGGGTAGATCGAAGTCTTCAAATACAGGTAAAACTTATAACTTCTGCAAGAAGAAATGGCATATTAAATCTAAGTGCTATAAGCTACAGAATAAGATCAAAAGCGAGACTGCGAATTAAAAGGGAAAATAACCAGAAATTTCTGATGAAGTTGATATTGTAGAAGACTACAGCAATGGTGAACTTCTAGTTGCTTCTGTCAACAATTCTAAACTGGGTGATGAGTGGATCCTTGATTCGGGCTACACCTTCCACATGAGTCCCAATCGAGATTGGTTTACAACTTACGAAACAATGTCTGAAAGTGTTGTTTTGATGGGAAATAATGCTTCGTGTAAAATCACAGATGTTGGAACAATTAAAGTTAAGATGTTTGATGGAGTTGTCAGAATACTTAGTGACGTACAACATGTTCTAAAATTGAAGATAAATTTAATTTCATTAAGTACTCTTGATTTAAAAGGATACAAATACACAACGGAAAGTGGGATTTTAAAGATTTCCAAAGGTTCTCTCGTTGTGATGAAAGGGCAGAGAAAGACTGCCAAGATATATGTTCTGCAGGGTTCTACTGTTACTGGTGATGCAGCTGTCGCTTCCTTTTTCTTGTCAGATGATCATATTACTAAACTTTGGCATATGCACCTAGGGGATATGAGTGAGAATGGCATAGCAGAATTGAGCAAAAGAGGACTTTTTGATGGGCAAGGAATTTGTAAACTGAAGTTCTATGAACACTACGTTTTTATAAAGCAAAAGAGAGTTCGATTCATCAAAGGAATCCATAACACGAAGGGAACGTTGGAGTATATTCATTTTGATCTGTGTGGGCCATCTAGAGTGCCTTCGAGAGGTGGAGCTAATTACATGCTAACTTTTATTGATGATTTTTCCAAAAAAGTTTGGGCGTTCTTCCTGAAGTAGAAAAGTGATTTGTTTTCCGCATTTAAGTCTTAAAAAACTATGATTGAGAAAAAGACGGGAAAATAAATAAAGTACCTCTGCACAAACAATGGCTTAAAGTTCTGTTCTAATGAGTTTAATAAACTGTGCAAGTCAAAAGAGATCGTGAGACACTTAACAGTTCATCATACTCCACAGCAAAATGGTGTTGTAGAACGAATGAACAGAATGATCATGGAGAAGATTTAATGCATGTTGTCAAATGCCAACTTACCAAAGTCATTTTGAGTCGAAGCAGCCTCTACTACATGTTTTTTTGATTAACCGATCCCGTTGCCATTGAGAAAAAGACTCCACAAGAGGTATGGTCTTGTAATCCTGCTGACTATTTTGATTTAAAGATCTTTGGGTGTCCTGCGTATGTTCATGTTGATAATGGAAAATTAGAACCGAAATCCATTAAATGTGTTTTTCTTAGTTATAAAGCTAGTGTAAAAGGGTATAAGTTATAGTGTCCTGAAAATAGAAAAGTTGTGATTAGCAGAGATGTTGGTTGATGAAACTGCTATGCTACCTAACTTATCTCTTAAAGCCTCTTCAAATAAAGAAAATCAAGAGCAGGTGGAACATCAGATTAATCCAGAATCTACAACAGAGTCAACTCCTCAAGCCAGTATAAAAATTCAGAATAAAGTTGCTTCTTCACCATAATACTCTATCGCCACAAATAGAACTAGAAGAGAAATTAAACCTCCAAAGAAGTATGTCAAGGTTGATCTAGTTGATTATGCTTTAAATGTGGCTGAAGATATATATGCAAACCAAGAGCCATCTAATTATTCTGAGGCGGTTAGCTGTGAAGACTTAGAAAAGTGGATGTTTGCTATGCAAGAGGAGATGAAATCACTCCACAAAAACAAAATATGGGATATTGTGAAACTTCGTAAAGGAAAAAATATTGTTCGTTGTAAATGGGTGTTTAAAAAGAAAAAGGGGACTCCAAGGGTTAAAGAATCCAGATATAAAGGAAGGCTTGTTGCAAAGAGTTATAGTCAAATTCCAGGAGTGGACTTCACAGATGTGTTCTCCCCAGTTGTGAAGCATAGTTCGATTCGAGCTTTGCTTGGTATTGTGGCCATGCATGATTTGGAGCTTGAGCAGTTAGATGTAAAAACTGTACTTTTGCATGGAGAACTTGAGGAGGATATTTACATGCAACAATCAGAGGGTTTACAATCTCAGAAAAAGATGACTATGTTTGCTTGCTAAAAAAGTCTCTTTACGGTTTGAAACAGTCACTAAAACAGTGGTACAAGAGGTTTGATTCCTTTATGACTTCTCATGATTTCAAAAGAAGTAGCTTTGACAGTTATGTTTACTTTAAGAAAAACAGTGATGGTTCTTTTGTGTATCTACTCCTTTATGTTGATGACATGTTGATAGCAACAAAAAATAAATGAGAGATAAGAAAGGTCAAAGCCCAACTAAGTGAAGAATTTGGTATGAAAGATTTGGGACCAGCAAAGAAGATATTTGGTATGGAGATTCTCAGAGATAGAAAAGCAAGTAAATTGTACCTAAGTCAGAAGGGGTACATTGAGAAAGTTCTTTGCAAGTTCAATATGCAGATTGCTAAGCCTGTTAATACTCCTTTAGCAGCCCATTTCAAAGTTTCATCAGCTTTGTCTCCACAATCAGATGATGAGATTGAGTACATGTCACATGTTCCATACTCTAGTGTAGTAGGATCTCTCATATATGCTATGGTTTGTTCACGTCCAGATTTATCACATACAGTTAGTGCAATTAGCATATACATGGTGCATCCCGGTAAAGAATATTGGAAAGTAGTTCAGTAGATTTTAAGATACTTACGAGGTACTACTGATGTTTGCTTACAGTTTGGAAGAACTAGAGATGGAGTCATTGGGTATGCTGATGTTGATTTTGCTGGAGACCTTGATAGAAGAAGATCTCTTACAGGTTATGTCTTTACAATCGGAGGTTATGCAATTAATTGGAAAGCCACTATGCAAACTACAATCGCTTTGTCTACCATTGAAGCTGAGTACATGGCGATTACCGAGGCTTGTAAAGAAGTTATTTGGTTGAAGCGACTCTTTAGTGAACTCAATAAAAACTTTCAAATCAATACAGTATTTTGTGACAGTCAGAGTGTCATCTTCCTTACAAAAGATCAAATGTTTCATGAGAGAACAAAACACTTTGATGTTCGGTATCATTTTGTTCGTGATATTATTGCTCGTGGTGATATTATTGTGAGCAAAATTAGTACTCATAAAAATCATGCAGATATGATGACTAAGTCACTTCCTAAAACCAAGTTTGAGTATTACTTAGACTTGGTTGGTGTTCATTGTTGAAGTTAAACCCTTAAGGAGTTTTATGGAAGAGGTGGAGAACTTGTTCGTTGAAAGTTCACGATGAAGAACTTGTTCATTGATAATTCGTGTCAAGGTGGAGATTGTTAGAATTAAGTGACCCGAATCCTTATTTAAATAAAATATTGTGGTAAAATAAAATAAAAGTAAAATCCATATAGAACTACACTTCTTTTATTTCATTATAGAATAAGGTTTTTTAAACCTTATTAAGCTTCATCTATTTGATATTGATTAGAATAAGGTGTTTCAATCTTACTACATTCCTATTAGAATATGGTTTTACAAGCTTATAAATAGACATAATATACTCCTCTTATAATTATTCGAATTCGACATAGTGAATTTTCTTCTCCTCTGCCCGTGGTTTTTTTCTCGAAAGGATTTCCACGTAAAAATCTATATGTTCTTTATTTTTATTTCTCTTTTCTTTGTGATATATTGTCATTACTGACATTCTATTTTTACATTTTTAACTTACACAAGCCTCGAATATATAAGAGTTTAAGGCTTGTTAAGATAAAGATCAATCACAATCAAGATCCCACAAAAATAAAAAAAAAACCCCCATCATAAAAAGGCTTTACAAATATCATCATAAAGTCTAAAATAAATCAAAGTTTTCCAAGATAAGTCTTCAATAGAGTCCTAATCCAATCTCATTATTTCAAGGGATTCAATTATTTGATTTGTTTCAATCCAATCTTCAAAGATTTGTTACTCCATAAGATGAATCTTCTAATATGGGTCAGTACACGTCTACAAAATCATTTAAGTCATTGCCCAACTGATTTGGTTGAAAAGATTTCCGACTCCCAATAAGACAAGTTATGTTGCCTGCCGAAGTGCTAGCTAACGTGGCCACTTTCTTTAGCACTTTGACAGCCACTTTAAAAGAAGTGCCCCAACAACAAAACATCTATCAAGGTTGAACAAGCTTTCCATATGTAGAGCAAAAATTCATATTCACAAAATAACCTTTAATCCATCTTGATCTACCCGAATCTCATCAAATTAGTTATTCTTAAAATAAGGATACAAAAGATCATAAAATCAGTCCATATATTCTTGGATTGGATATCTTGATATACAAGTTAAGTATATCACGTAAGAATCCTTGAAAAGTAATATTGCTTTATTCAATTTCTTCCCTACTCATAAACACGAGATTGACTGCACAAGATCCTCAAAAAGATGCAAGCAATACATCAAAGTATTTTGGTCAAACATGCCAATAAATAAGATATGTGTCTGGCGTGGTGATAGCCAAAATGTCAACTTCCATTCGCATATAAACATTTACTTCAAAAACTTGTATCAACATAACTAATTAGTGACGCGATATTTTTAACAATATTAAATATTTGAAAAATACAATATACAAGATAAGAACTTATGTTAGCATCATTATGTGCTATCTGGATTTAATTCAATAGTTAAGAGTGTAATAAACCGGACATGAAAAAATACTTAATAAAAGTATAAAAACTTTTTAAAATAAAATAAAATAATGTAGGCTTAAGCACGTTAAAGTATATTATTTTTCTATTTATGAGTTAGTTTACCTGATTCAATTTCCCGGTTGAGGACTAACGAAGAAAGGGTACCTAACTACTATAATCATTGCTAATGCTTTAGCAGTAGCTTTAGTTTTTTTTCTCATGTGAACAAGAATTTAATTATATATAGTATTAAAATACATTGGATTAAGATAAAATTTGCCTACCGCAATAAACGGATTAAAAATAACATATATCATATAACTCCAAACTTGGTTTATAGGTGCATGGAATCATCAATACGGAAAGTGGGAATAAATTTTGGGGGTTTAATGTTTTAAAAATTGCACCACCTGGTTACATCAATCAAATTGAGTGTTTGAAAAGGTCGGACATGAATGGGCAAATAAACAAAGAAATGTTGGGCATCCAAAATACAAAGAAAGAGCCAAAAGAAAAAAGCGGTAAGTTAACACTAATTCATTGGAAGTGTGTTTTTAATTTATCATATATATCCAACACTAATTAATTAAGTTTCAGAGCCGAATAGGTAATGGGGGAATGTTTGTTATTAAAACAACATGTTTTAAGGGGAAATAATATGTTTGAAAAGTTTAAAACTGGTTCTCTTTGCTTCATTTCTATCAACACTTGTTTGACTATCATTTTTATGTTGTAAAACTGGATCAATAATTGAACCACATGAATTCTTGGTACAATTATTACATAATAGCAAATTTCTAAGAAAATCACAAAATTTCAAAAAGACAAAAGAATAGTTAATAAACAAATAAATAAGATTTAATTGCACTAAACATCCTTAAACTATCGCGGTTATGTCAATTAGGTCCCGCTACTAGAATTATTAATTTATTTGTGAGATGTCACGTCGATCTTATATGTTATAATTAAAATAAAAATTTAAGAAAAATGAATATTTTAAAATCTTCAGAGCTTTCACAAAATTTTATTCTTCTTTCTTTCTTTTTACTTTATTTTTAGTCTTTACTTTTAAAAGTTATTGAACAGCATTCTATTGTTTTTTCTAAATTCATTTTAAATTTAGCTATATAAGATTTGATGTGCCATATAATGGTTTTAATAATGATATAACGTTGAAAATTTAGGGATGTAATTGGAATATTTTGAAGTTTAGAATGAGAATTGTGATTTGAGAATGTATAATGCAATTAACTCAAAAATAAAATAGAAATATAAACCTTCATTTTATACAAAAATAAATATTTAAAATAACTTTTTAAGTTCGATTTTTATCGATTCAATCTTTTCTTCAATTTCAAGGTATATTAAATTTCGATTGAATCAATAATCTTAAAACAATTATAGACGTTACATTTGAACTTGTACTTAGTAAACGCCACCGTTTAATAGTGTTATAGCTAGCTACAAATGATTTGCATTTTAATTTAAAAGAAATCCACTTAGATTTATGAAGAATGTTCAAATCACTTGTCTTGAAACGATCCTTCCTAATTTCTCTTTCCACCTATTCTATACATTATTAGCACATATATACCTCTTGTATTTGTATTTAAGTATTTCATCACGTGATACCTATGTTTACAACTCCTAAAATCCATATATTTTTTTCCCAGAACTTGTGAGGAGTAAGCAATAAACTTTTATTTGAGACAGCTCTCTTTAGAGGTAGCGTGTTCGTATAAGGATTTAGAATGATCAAATTGGAGAATATACGCATAAAACGTGACTAATAATTTAATTTCACTACTACTGCTTGGGTCAGGGCTATAATTTCAAAATTTTAAAAATACAAAGACTAAAATTAATCAAATCAAAGTACATGAATTAAATCTACAAGTTTCTTAAAATAGAGGGACTAATAGCAGAATTTAATAAATGATTCAAGAATATATTCGATCATATATTTATTGTACTTGAGGATGTCGAAATTTTTGGAATTTTTAAAGAATCGCACGATTATATTCTATAGATGATTCAAGAATATATTCGATCAATATTGTACCTCCCTATGAGAGCTATCATAATATTGTCCCTCATTGAAATTTAATGCTTGTAATAATGAATGAAATGATTTGGTATTGCATTCAATTTTGTGATTTTAAATAATATAGTAATTAATATTATTCACACAATTTAATTAAAATTAAGAAATACAATAACAGTTTTCTTTTATAGCAATATTTCATTAAATCGATTTTTTACAATCTATAACAAATTTTCACGCTACTATTCACTTTCATTATAACAATCATAAAATATAAACCACACTCTTTACTAAATTTATTCTCAAATTTTAGAGCTTTATGGGTGAAATAAAATAATGAAATTTAATAAAATATTCAAAAATTTGTATAATAAATGTAAATTTTATTAAAGCTGCTGTCTAAATCCCACTAATTAGTAGTATTATTAACATATTGTAATTTTATTTAATTTTAAATTTTTAAAAAAAGATTCAAATAAATGTATTATGGAGTCAGATTGTATTTTACCCCTCGACTAAAACATAGACAAATTAGTTAGATGAAAGAGCAAAACGATAAAAGTTTCATCAAATTTTACTATTAAAACGGGTGTGGTGGACATACGATGATGAGTAGAAATTGATAAAATTTTTAACCGATTTAGTCTTTAATCTAATTAATTTTAAAATGAATGGATAAAAATAGGATGCTACTGGTGAAACAGTCAACATTCAAAATATAAGCATAGAAACGAAAAGGGTTGACTGTACTAACGGTGTCTATCGATATTGATATTTGTTTTTGTTTAGTTACGTAGAAAGTGATACATTAAATTCAAAGGTAATCGAAATCTAGAAAGGAATGGTCGGAGAAGAAGGCCGCGGTCACTAATGGTCGTCGTGTTGACTAAGAAGCTTCGGTTTCCAACGTATTGTATATGGTATATCGCCAAAATTGAAATTATGAATAGGGAAAACATTTTTAAGGCAACAGATTGAAAATTAAAACGATCCATTTTTGTAATTTAGTTAACAGGACGTGTAGACTGCAGATAAGTCAAGGTGTTGTAACATTTGGGCCCAAACATCTTTTCCTCGTGTAGATCACCGAAATGAAACGTCGTTTTTCCCCCGGAAAATAAAAGAGAGAGAGAAGGGTTTTCCTAGATTCTTTTTCAATGAACATATTCTTTGTTCGTCTCCATGCCTTTAAAACTGGTTTTGTCCTATTCCTTGGTTTAGCCGACAAATAATACAAAGGACATTTGCATTTACTTGTTGTCATCACTTTCCTATCTGATTGTCTTCTTACTCTCATTGTTATCTCCATCCCCCGACACATATTTTAAATATGTGTATCAAATCTATCAACTCCGATTATAAAAAGTTTAAATCAAGGTCCATCTGTGCGAATAATCCAATAATTGGACAAGTCTAGCATCAAGATACGCATTCCAATATCTATGCTTTAAATCCCTGTTTTAAATACATAACCGAAAAGTTCCAATCAATTATTTTTATTCCCAGATTCCATTCCTCTCCAATTTCAATAATTCATACTACATGTCTTCAACTCTATGGAATCAATATCTACACAGTTTTCGATGCCTTTCCATCCCCTTTATATATTGATTTTAGAATAAGTTTACGTTGATCATCCCGCAATCACACATTTTCATATAACCTCTCATCTTCAATTACTAATATATTTTAAGTTTAATTAAAGCCAAATCTCTCTCTTTTCCTCACATTATACTCTAATACTTTATTTTTATAAATTATAAATTTATTTCCCATCATATATTTACTTATTGATATAAAAAAAATATAATAATTTATCACATTTTTTTTGGAAATTGTTTCCATCTCAACAATTCATATAGATGCGTTCAATTAAATGGAATCAATATCCTACACAGTTTTCGAAATTCGGTCCAACTTGGAATATGGGTTTCATTACATTTGTAATTATAGCTATAATTTGAACTTGTCTAAATCTTACATTACGACCTATAATGTTATATTCCGGAACAGCATTACACTGTTTGATTCTTAACATTTTGGTAATCTCATAATCACACATTTCCAAACACAAGGTGTAATCTTATTATATCTATTCCTCAGATAATCTTAAAATTCAAGCCAATTTACTCTTTGTTTTTATTATTTTAAACAAATTAGTCAACTTTTCCAAAATAATATTAAAGTCTAATTAGAAACAAAAATAATTTTTTCCATAACATTGAAATGGTAGATTTAATACTTAAAATTATACTTATTATATTTATTCTAATGATTTTTTTCCATAACATTGAAATAGCTCATGAAGAAATTATTTTTATGAATTATTATAATTATAATTTATCAAATTATTTCGACTTCATTTAATTACTTAAAAATTGATACTGAAAAATATTAAAGGAATTAAGCTTGTTTTTAAAATAAATTTCATAAGAATAATTTATAAAATGTTGTTTTAAATAATTTACATTTTGTCAATGAAACAAATGAATCTTATATTTTAATTAAATGAAGTAAATAAAGTAATACAAAGTGCCAAACATTTTTCTTGGTAATTTTATGGCAAAACATAATATTATATTCCTTAATCCAAAGTCGACTAAATAATTTTTAACAAGGAATGTTAAAGCATTGGGGATTTGAACTGATTTTCTTTTATGGAATGCTAAATCATCGGGGATTTGCTCTGATTTTTGGTGGCGATATGTTCCCTATATCCTCTACTTACCTCAATTATAATAATCCATGAGCTTAATACTACTTAAATTATATTATCTTTTAAATTAATATCTATGTTTTTATAAATCATATTTAAATTAATATCTAAATTTTCATTTGATCATCTAAACTATACTTCGTTACCCAAATTACCCTAGCAGTAAAAAAACGTTTTACCAATCATTTTTGACATGTAACACTTTTAAATTAAAATAAACTAAAAGAGTAAAATTATATTAAATTATTAAAAATCAAATTTAATTTAATTATTTTTTTTACATTCTCTCCTTCCACATTATTTTTATTTCTTTTAATGCACTTTTTTAACTGTTAGATCATTTTCTTTGAATCCTCTTATCATTTTTTCCTACTCAGCTTCTTTCTAATATTTTAATTTCATGCTTTATCTCAATTAAGGTTCACTCAACATTAACTATTTTATGCAAAGTATAAAAAATTAATGAAAAATTATTATTAAAAAAACAATCCATAAGTTTTGATCTGGGTGAGAAAGGAATTGAATTTGAGGTCTAAAAATAGAAAAGCTCATTGGAATTTGGTTTTGTCGTCGAAAATTGGATTTGGATAAGTTTTTCATCACCGGAGTTCTTGGGTGAAGAACAAAAAAGGTGAATATGTTTATAAGGGTTTTTAAAAAAAAAAAGCTTGAAGAAATAATATTTTTTTTATTTTTTTAGTTAAAATTGTCACGTGTCAAAAAGGATTGATTAAGATATTTTTTAACAACTGGGATAATTTGGGTAACGAAAAATCATTTAGGTACCACTTAAGATAACATAATATAATTTTGGTACCCTTATGATAAAATAAATAAATACCAATTTGAAAACACAGGTAAAAGCATGCCTTCAAGAATAAAAAGTTGAATTTTTGGTAATCACTTTTTACTGTGTTTTCTTTTAATCCTTATCAGTAAATTATATAATTAATACAATGTTTTATTATTTTACAAACAAGATTCAAAGGACTAACACCTATCTATTTAAATGTTATACGTACTTATCTAATTGTTGATAAAAAGAATCTCCAACAGTCTTGAGTTTCACATGTGAATTCTTTTCTTCTCTTTTATTTATTTATCAGTTTTAGCAATAAAATAGTTAATTTTGGGTTATAGTGTAAAATTGTCTTTATACTATAAACAATATTGGAAATTGTTACTATCTTTTATTTCAAGAATATGCATAAATCTACTCCTCAACATTTATGTGATTGAAATTTGCCACTAAACTATTAATTTTAATTAATTTCACCACTAACTTTGATTTTTAATATTAAAATTTACCATTAGATATTAATTTTAATAATTTGAAAATGAAAAATATTATTATTGTAGCAGTGAATATTAAGTTACTTCGTAAAATGATTAAAAATATATATTCACTTCAATTTTTATTTGATGGAAGGATGATTTGAAGATTTTAAATATAGAAAAAGAATACTTTATTTTTATAAATAATAATTTTATTAATAGTTAATTATTAAAATAAAACATTTTAATTTAAACTTAACCCAAAAAAAAAAAACTTTAACTTCAAAATTCACTCCAATAAAAGTTAGGTGGTAAAATTCAATATAGAGTTAAAGTCGAATGGTAAATTTATCATTAATTTAAAAGTACAATTGCAACCATCAACAAAACTACATTAACCCTTAAATTTTATATTTGATTATTATATTATTCAATTTAATATCTAATCTTTATAATTTAATTTTTGATCTCTTTATTTTTATAATGTCATTAGTTAGTTGAAATCATTAATATTGTTAACTATTCCAATTAAAATGCGGATGCAAAATTTTCTTAAGAACATAATTTCAACAAAAATTTATCATGATGAGTTTAAATAAGTGTTTTTAAGAAAAATTTACATCAATATTAAGGGTGATGATTATTTCTACTAAATAATGTCATTGTAATAGTATAAAAATAAAATTTTACCGATTTAAAATATAGTAACCAAATCTCAAAGTTGTATATAGTAAAGAGATTAGAATGATATTATGATGAAAGGCAATCTATACCTAATACGATGTTAACTATTTAACTTAGATAAAATTATGCATTGCATTAAGCCATTGAATGCTAAATGCTTCCATTTATAGGCACGAATTTGATATTCTTTTGTATTCCATTAATTTAGAAATTATTAAACCATGTTCTGATTTATTAAACTGAAAGGAAGTGTGGTAAAGGAAAAGAATTCTATTTGTTTTCTTTAAACTAGTCTATCTTAAAATGGAAGTAACCAAATCCATTTTTAGGTCAATATAAAATAGATTTGAATATACTAATTAATAGAAAGAAATTCATTTATATCGGTGTAATCGATTAATATTTTAATAATTTAATTGCTATATTTTATATTTTATTAATATAAATCATGCATGTTAAATTTAATATAAATTAAAATTTCTAGTTATTTATTTTATGTAAAAAAATTCAATCATTTAATGAATATTAATATATATAGTATTTTAAATTGATAGGATAGAGATACGAAATTAATTTAAAATTTTACAATAAATTTAATAATTAAATCGTTAAAATATTATATTCTCTTTATATATATATATATTATTCACTAAAATAAACGAATTCAAGCGTTTTAAACATAAAATTTAATAAAAAGGTAGGAATCAAAACAAAATAAAATAGAATAAATTATTGGGAAATGATTAGGGTTTGTATCCCGAAAAAGGGCAAGGTAGGGAAAGGGAGATGGATGGTGAGTAAACGGTGAAGGAATATTGAAGCAAACAAACAAAGAGGGTAAAGCGGAGGTGGGGGCTGGTGGGGGTCCTCTTTGACATTGAAACAGAGAAAGCTACGGCTGAGGTAAAACTAGGGTGCCACATGATTTGTGTGGGCGGCAGCATGCATGCATCGCCCGCTCAGGCTACTATGAAATCAACCATACTGTGATGCTACTGTTGCAGTCTGTTCATTACCATGCACGCATCTCTCATTTCCTGTTTTATTCCAATTACCGTTTACTTCTAAAATGGTAAAAAAAAAACATTTTTTTAAATAATTTTGAATAAAATTATGCCCATACTTACTAAACTATTAGTAAATTTATAGTTTAATTACTTAACTTCAAAAAGCTACAAAATGATCATTCAACATTCGAAAGTTTTTTTTATTTAAGTCACTGAACTGTTAAAACTATTGTAATATGGTCTTCTTTATTCACACTGCATGCACCAATCGAAAGCTCATTTTCTCTTTCTCTTATACAATTTAGTTTTTCTTTCATGAAATAATTTCGAATACCATAAATTTACAAACTAAAATCCAAAGAGCTTTTTCTCCAATCTCCATGACACTAATCATCAAATCAACTTGTCAAAAACCATAAATATTAAATAAAATTAATGTCACAAAATTAAATAAAATTAACAAATAACAATAGTAACGCAAGGTTTAAAAACATAAATATTAAAATTTAAAAATATAAATATTAATATTAAGATGTTTTAAAAATAAAATAAAGAAGTAACTAGTTAATTAAAATTCTTTAAATGATAATTTTAAAAATAAAAAATTGTTAAACATATTTAAATTAATTAATTGCTAATGTGGCACCTACATGTATGCCACATCAGCAGAGTTAATAAATATTTTTTCATCTATCTTGGGATAATTGACAAACAATACAAATTAAAAATATAAAAATTTAAATGGAGAACCAAACAATGGCAATTAGTTTAAATATTATAAAACTAAATTATAAGTTAAACATATCTTAAATATGATCTACTTTTTACATTAATATATAAATTTATTTATTTATAAATATAATTGTTATAAATCGTCTTTTCAAATGTTAGCAACTGAATCTTTAATAATCCTTAAGTTGTGATTTTCTTGTCTCTTTTACCAAGAATAAATTGGAGTCCGTGATTCACCAATCAACACGACCTATTGATAAAATATTCACGCTTAATTCTAATAATGAGCATGATAATCTTGTCTTTTCTAACCATGGAGGAAGATCTCGAATAAATTTTCATATATTTATAACAATGTCTATATTAATCGAATTAAGAATTGATCGATAAGTACATCTGAGTCCCAATGAATAAATTCTGATTTTTTTTATAGAATTTCTATTCGACGATAATTTTTCAACCCAATTAAACAATCTTTTTCGGTTCTTGACAAATCTCTCAATAATATTAATAAATCTTGAAATTAATCGTTAACTCATGTATAAATGTCGTTTGAAGTACCTGTTTTAGGTACATTGGATTAGATTTGAACATGAGGGATGTCGTTCAGGCTTTCGATGAAAGGTGTGTGTTCTTTTACAAGTGAGTCAAGGCAAATCGTGTTTAAGAATAGGGCCACACGGATGTGTGGACCACACGACCATGTGCCTTGGAAACTCTAGTGTAGTTCGTGAATCACACGGCCTAAGCCATTCCACACGGTCGTGCCTCCTCTGTGTATATTGTATGCTATTGTCCTCGTGAAACAGATAAATTGTTGGTGTTAATAGTGTCACCACCCTATTGAATACTTGTTAAAGCATGTTAATTGCTAGTGATGAATCGAATACAAGTTAAGCATGATTATTGCTAGTGTTGGTTTATTCTATTACAAAACATATCATACTACATTGTATACGAGTGAGATGATATGTACGGAGGAAGAGTGACAGTTTAATAATCTGCAAACAGTGTGGTTTGATCTCCAACCAAGTGGCAGTTTGTTTAATCTATAAATATGTTGTGCACTCACAACAAGTGACATTAACTGCAAATATGTTTTCATTTAAAAATATTGGTGGTTTACCCACAAATTTTACAAACCTGGTAGCAGCTTTTATCTGCAATTATATTGTGTATGCACAATAAGTGATAGTTTATCTGCAAATCAGCGGTGGTTTATCCACAACGCAGAGCTACAATGTTGGATAAGCTTTGGGGAACTCATAGTATGGTGTGTAGCGGTGAGGTAGGACATTTTTATGATAAATTGCAAGTGCATTGCCATTCATGAGCATGTGCATACACGAACTATGAATTCTGAAATATTGTGATATTGATGTGTTGATCTAAAGAATTGATACTTTGAATCACTATATGAGTGTGATCGTTCTGAGACTTGCTATGTTGTATAAGTCATCTACTATTTACACTGATTTTCTTCTAATGGAACTCACATTAAGCTTCATAGCTCACCCCCTTTTTATTTCTATTTCTACAAATATCCTACCAAGTTAAGGTGCGGACACGAGATTCGGAGGGTCTCGGCTCGGTTTCATTTATTAAAATATTTTCGATATCTTTATTATTCAGAGACTGTATTGTTTTATTTTAAACTATGGCATGAAACTTAAGTTTAGGAATTATTTAGCATGCATGGTATTTAAATTAAATTTAGGATGATGAAACATGGATTTAGAAATTAATTTTGCATAAAAATTATTTTGATTTTACTTAATTAAAATTAAGTTGAAAATCATTTTTCGTTGCTAGATTATCAATAACTTTTGGAAGAATAATTAAATTAGAAATTAACTAAGTTTTCAAAAGTAGTCACTGTTACAAGGCAAATGTTTTACTTAATCGGTTTTTGTTAACTCGTTAGTTTTTCTGAAAATAGACTAAGTTTTCTTCTAAAATAAATAAATATTTTAAAATGATTGTTTTATAAACCCCTATAGCTTATTAGGTCATTTCAATGACCAATGTAATCTTTCGAATTCGAGCCTAACGTCTAGGCCGAGTTGGGGATATTATACTTGGTGGTATTAGAGTCAAGTTTACAAAACTCAGACCGTGGATTTTTGAACGAGTTTGCATGTATGTTATAGAAATGGGTATTTTGAGAAAAACCATGCCAGAAGTTTTTTTGGAAAATTAATTTTCTGCATGAAATTGAATACGAGACTCCGATGCCAATCCTACATTAGTTATTGTTACCCTTGAAACTTTAGATAAATTGCAAACTTTAGATTGTGAACACTAAAGAGAAATTGTTGATGCCTAGATGTTTTTGTTTAAAAACTGTAGATATACTTTAGATATTAAAATATTCATAAGATCATTATGAACACTCAAAGTAGACGTGGTAGGGGTAGACCGCGTAGGGTTGTACCTATAGAGTTACCCATTGTTCAGGGAGAAAACCCAATTCTTAAGGAGAAGTATATTGAGAACTGTACCGTCAATGGTGATGGAGGCTACAAGAATGGATACGATACATTGATAGAAGCAATACTAAGGGTTTTGTAAAGGGTTATTGGAGCCCAAACTAGATCAGGAAGCCGTGGATATGTTACGGAGAGGCTCCGATCAAATGGGGCAGAAATTTTCAATTGTGTTGCTGGAATGTTTCCTACTGTGGTTGAGTACTAGATGGAGTCGACAGAAAGGATTTAAGTGGATCTAGATTGTATTCCAAAACAGAAATTGAAAGACATTATGTCCTTGTTAAGCGAAGAGGCTTATCGTTAGTGGTAGTCTATTTTAAGGGGTACGTAGGCTAAACGTATAACCTGAGAATATTTTCAAGAAGCTTTCCAAAAGAAATATGTGGGCACTAGGTATGTGGAAGCTTTCAGACTCAAGTTTATCAAGTTAAATCAAGGAGATAAGACTGTAGCAGACTATGAGGTTGAATTCCTGAGGCTCAGTTGCTATGCTCAAGGAATGGTCGCCACGAAGCGGATAAGTGTGTAAGTTTCGGAAATGGGTTACGTTTCGATCTTTAAATACAGGTTGCACCACACTAGGAACAAGTGTTAGAGACCCTAGTGGAGAAAGCCAAAATTGTGGTGGAGATCAAATAGATGAAACGTGAAAAATGGGAGAAGGGTAAGGTCCCGGCTAAGAGAAACTCTGGTTCCATTAGAGTGAATTCTCGTTCCCCAAAACGAGCCAGAGAGAGTAGACCACAGTAAGGGGTTGCTGTAACTAATTGTAGGGGTAAGGCTCCTAACTGTATGTATTGTGGAAAATACCACTCGAGCAAGTGTTGGAAGAAATTGAGTGCCTGCGTGAAATATAGATCGACAAACTTACTTCGTACACCTGGTCCTAAGACTAGTGGCAATGCCATATTGATGATTGTGGGGTTAATTGGCCTCACAAAAAAATTGTGACTAAAATTTAGTCTATGAAAATAAATTTTAATTAAAGAAATAGGAAATTGAACCTACAAAAAATTTGCAAAAAATGGCCCAAAAAATTTTAAAAAATACTTTTAAAACAAATTAATTTATATAAAAAATAAATTAGTCTCTCTCTAATCACTAAAACTAAAAAATTCATAATTTTTTCTTTAACTATTAATCAATTTTCTCTCATAGGTAATCTAAAGTTTTTACAACATTGACAAGGGAAGATAATTCAATGGTTTTAACAAACGAGAAAACATTGTGAACAATTGTGAAAAATGTACAAGCTATGGACATTTAATTGATCTACCTTTTATTTTAGGGTAAAAGTACTATACAGGCATGGTATTAGGAGTTGGATTGCTTTTTGCTCCCTCTACTAAAAAGATAGGCAAATTAGTCCCTGCATGTTAGATCAAAGAGCAACTTGTCCTTCTGTTAAAAAAATTATCCATTTCTACTGTTAAAAGTTGGTCCATGTACGTCAGTTGAGGTACACTTTGCATGCCACGTGTCACTGTTTAGTTATTCCATCAACCACACTAATTTTTAATAGTACAAATGGATGAAATTTTTAATAGAAATTTAATCTTTGATCTAACTTATAAGGACTAATTTGGCCATTTCTTGAATGAAGGGAGCAAAATGCAATCTAATTCGTAAGCAAAGCCTACCATGGTACTTTTACCTTTCTTTTAATTATTGTTGCCAATGCAGGAGGGCAGGGGTTCGAGTGCGTTGAAGCGCATTATCTTCCTATTTAAGAGTTAGGGAAGGGCTATGAATAATTCTAGACATTGTATCAAAAAGAGTAAATATGATAATGATATTATACATGATCTTTTTTAAACATTTTACTTTTATAAAATTTGACCCAATAATTCAAAATTCCTGACATCACTACTACCTCATCCCCCTTCCCTTTTCGAAACTAACAGACAAAACATCAGCTGCTAAAACACTTGAAATGCAACGCAACTAGAAGTTCAATCAATTTTCAGAACATATAAATAAATATAAATTAGACGTTCAAGAATTAATGGTGTTCACGGTCAACGAATAGTCCTATCATTTTATTGCATTTAATCCGATAAACTATTTGAATGGTTTTCTTTGTTGACCGTTGACACCATTAAATCTTGATAACATGGCAGTTGACTGATGTGGGCTCATTAATCATTTTATCAACATGGGCACTACATCTAGATGATTTTATTGATGCGCTACGATATTGATGTATATCTCACATCAATCTTATTTTAAAATTAATGAAATTTTTTGAAACTTTGATCATCTATTATGCGACTACCACCGTCGGATCTATGACCATATTTTGATTATCTCTGTTTAGGCAAAGGAGAATGTCCAAGGACACAAATTCAAGAGTTGAAGAAAATACGAATTAAAATTTTGATTTCAATCAAACAATGAATCATGTCAAGCCAACGACATTAAAGTTATAATTGTATCAACTCCACATATTCTACCATCAAACGACCACCTTCGTTCGGTTGAAATTATAGTCTTATGAGTTTTGCTCTTCATGGTTAATATTATTATTTATTTTAAGATTTATATTACAAATTGAATCAAAGCCTTTAGTTGATCATTATTGATACGTTCATATTTTGCTGATCAACTATTACTATTTATTTTTTATCACTTTTGTATAGAATAACTAACTATGTTTTTATTAATAATTAAAATTTAATTGATAAAAGTGTCAATAAAATTACGTTAAATTGAATTATATGGTATTTCTTAATCAAATAATTGCTCATATAGTCGGTTTAATGTCATGTCAAAGCAATGTAAACATAAAAGATAAATTCAACTTTCACTTTCCTTTGAAATGTTGTCGGAGAATTAAATCTCAAATTTATAATCCGAAACCCTACCACTCTCCCTATCACCCTATATTCAACATCTTTATTTTTGTTATTTGATTTTCTATACCTATAATATTAGTCATGTGAGGAATCTTTGAAAGTCATATAGAATTTTATTTAATAAAGTTAACAGCTGGTTTTGATTATTAAACAAAAGAGTAGATAGATTAAATTCTTAAAATTAAAATTAAAAAAAAAAAAGCTAAATTCAAATTGTATCATTTGAGCTTGAAAGAAGAGAAATAGATAGAGGTAAAAATGGAGATATCTCCCACAATTTTTATGTTTACTTTTTGGTCGGTAGACAAGAAAAGAGAAGATGACTTGAAAAGGAACATCCAAAGAGAAATTCAATATCAATAAGTTTATTTCCACACTCGTGTTTTGTGTTCAAACTGCAAGAATTGTCTGTTAATGGTGTATGTGCGGTCGTTATTTGTTTCTGTTTATGATGTACAAGTTGTGAAAAAATGTTATCAATATCTATACTTTAATAAAATTAGAGATTTAATTTCTAATTTAAAAACTAAAAATTAAATCATTTTCTTTTTTAATTTAAAAAATCACAGTCTAATCATTAACATTTTTAGTATTTCTTGTCAAAATTTATGAACGTGGCACTTGAATTAGATTCACTTCATATTATGTAATATATGATTGATAGAAAATAAACATGTTAAAAGTAAATTCTTTTTACAGGAATCACAAATGATGATGAGGATTAAACTAGGATTTTTAAATTAGAAAAAAGAAAGTACGATATCATGTTATAACAAAAAAAAAAATCTCCATGCCAATCCAAAAGGTGAAAGCGATACGAACCGTGTGAGATGATTCAGTTCCTTTTATTGGCCGCCTTTTAAGCCTCACAAAATTGACCCAATAATTTATTTTTTCAAAACTTCTGTTTATTGTTAATATTCGTTTCTTTTTAAAATACTGTTAAAGTTAATAAAATATGATAATATTCTACATAGTAAATTTAAATACACTCAATAAAGGGTGGTTTTTCATTATAATAATAATAAAAAGAAAAATAACATCATTTATATGAGCGTAAAATTTGAAGTTATATGATTAGTACTTTAATCCATTCCTCATATTTTATATTCTGTTTTGATAAATTATGTAGGTTAAGTTTGGAGTTTTTATGTAATTTTTTTAACTATTATATCTATATTTTACATCGATATGATGGAACTATTAGATGGATGTACGAAAAATATAATTATATTAATAAATTCAGCGGTTAAGTTTTCAAAAATATAAATCGTAAAAGAATTATGAAAAATATAAAACTATTTTAATTTTAGTACCTGAATAAAAATGAGTTTCCAATTCAAGACAAGGCAAAGCCTTTAAACACAGAATTCCCAAATTTAGTACATGGCCCAAGTTTTGGCATAGGAGGAAAGAGTCGTACCACAAAACACCTGTCTGGAATTTGAATATTCCAAGGCCCGGTCCATAGTAGTATCCAATTCAGGCTCAGCAAGGTTCACTGATAGATTCAAGTAGTTTCATTGGTCTTAGGCTTTATTTAGGAAAGGATAAAAAACTTGGAAGGAAAAAAAATATTAAAACTATATTTTTAGGGTAAACCATATCTAAACATTTAGTAAGTTTACGGTTTGGTCACTCAACTTCAAAAAGTTATAAAATGATCCTTAAACTATTCGAAAGTTTTCATTTTAAGTCAGTAGGCTGTTAAAACCACTATTATATGGTTTTTCCCGTTCAAACCAATGACATCAATCGAAAGCTATCAGTTCCCTTATATTCTTTAGTTTAGTTTTTTTTCATAAAACAACTTTAAACGTCATGAGCCTGCGAACGAAAATTCGAATGGTTTTCTTCTCCGATCTTTAACATTGATTGTCAAATCAACTTAGATCTAAAGTAAGTTCTTTTACTCACCGATAGATATTATCATGGGTCTGAACGAAAATCAATTTTTAATAACAGAAAACATGTCAGCATGACTAACGTTCAACCCTCATTAGCAGGATTGAAACATAACGTATCAAAAAAAAAATATATAAATAAATTAGATACCCATGACAAAATATATGTAATATATTAAAACATAATCCAACAATAATTTTCTCAAAACATATTCTATGTACCAAAAACACAATTCAATATTGCATGTACCAAAAAAAAAAAAAACACGATTCAATAGTATATTTCTCAAAAAATAGATGGTGTAAATAAATTTTAGTATGAAATTAAGCATAAATTTCAATAACAAAAGCATAATTGTTGCCATCCAAGAATCATTCTTGCATGTTTAACCCAACTTTCATAAAGCACAAACAAAATCATATATATCATACATAATGTAAAGCATTCGAGGTTGATTTTTCGAGAACTAAAAGCCCAAGAAATATTGATCACTTACCTGATTAGTTAAACTAAGCCTTGAGAGACGATCAAGCAAACCTCCTAATATCCTACGATTTAAGGGCAAACTATAGAATTAGTCACCCAACTATTAGTGTATTTCTATTTTGGTCACTCTATTATGAAAATTTTCAATTTAGACACTAATGTTTTAGATCTTTTCTATTTTAGTTACTCTCTATTAAATAGTTATTGGAAGTGATGATGTGACATTTTTCTAACTAGTATAATAACACATTTGGTCATCAATGCTTTCACATTATATCAATTTGATCTTAATTCTAAATAATTTAATCATCCACATTTATAAATTCTATCAATTTAATCTTCAAACACAGATAATTAAATATAAATTATATTTTATGAAAAGTACAAAATATAAAATTATTCCCCCTGAACTTGGCACATCCTCCCAAGTTGATACCTAAATTTTCATTTCATCAAGGTGTTTTAGTACTTTTTTGTAACGGTGCGAAACATAGGGCACATGACACTCTTAGGTTGTGACATGTGGAACTTATGATGCCATAATCTATTTTTTATAAAAATATTTAAAAATTATATAAAATATTTAAAAATATAGAAGAAATTATAAATTATAAAAATATATCTATATAAAAAAATAAAAAATATTACAAAAATAAAAAAAATCTAATATTCAAATTAGAAAAAAGTGAAAACCAAAAAATTTACTACTTTTTTTTCTAAATAAATTGCAAGCAAATTAGATGAAGATAAATTTTACAAAAACTTTTATTCTTTGTAACCTCCTCAACCCAGCCTAGACGTTAAACCCGAATTCAGGAGATTACATTAGCTACCGAAGTGACCTAGTATGTTTATCGGAGTTTATAAAGCAATCAATTTAAAACATTTGTTTATTTTTAAAGAAAATTTAATCTACTTTCAGTGTAATATATGAGAGGAAAAATAATCTTTAACTTAGTCTATTTATAAAACTTTGTTGTTTTATTAAATGTGCAATAGTTCAGATAGATGTTGTCACAATATGTAGTAACAAGTAATGAGATACTTTATGTTGTTTTCCCAACACACAATTTCTTCATATTGTGGTCATTGCACTACCAAGCTTTCCCTCGATAAACATCCTATTGAATAATCTTTTGCAAATTCTAAAAATTTACATGGCCAAACTTTTGCTGCCAAACCTCTAGGTCTTGTACAAAAGCTCTCTTATAATAACAACATTTTCTTCATCAAAGGCATCGCAACTATCCTTATTAAATTTTACATGAAGGCCTTGGTCACATCCTGTACAAGCAACATATTTTTAAGGTTAGGGAAACTTTCATGTGTTTCAAATAATCATAATGCATTTGTATATGACTTTATTGCAATGTGACAATGTGAGCAATAATAAAACATCTCTTTTTATCTTTATATGAATCTGTGAACTTGTTGTGTTGTGACAGATTTTATGAGCATTTTGGGTGGACTATATCCAATCTTTCTTAAATCTCTCAACATTTTGTGGCACCTAGGTCGCATAAGCTCAACAACACAATTACGACGAATTGGTACTACTCTCTTTTTAGATTGATTATGTATCAAATGGTTCATGATCCAGTCTAAATTTTATAGTAGGAAATTTTTTATCTAAATCATTAGTAAAAACATAAGCTTATAGAAAATATTCTGAAAAAGCCTTTTGAAATTGAGCATACTATTTGCAAATAGCTCCATTTATTTGTGTAAGACTTTCTATTGGTAAAATTTTTCTAGCTTTATTATATAAACATAGTCTAAACATTTTTTCATAATAGGACTGTTTGTTCCTTTATTAATAAAATCTGAAATATATCAAGAAGATTATTTATCTCCTTAATATCTATATATTCTATTTCAAGCTCTTCCCAATCTCTATATAAAATAGATTTTAGTAATAAATCATGAGCTTTATTTTCTTTAATTGTTTTTTCAATTAAAAATTGTGAAAACTTAGTAAGAGCTCTTCTAAAATTGGCTCTTTGATCAGAAATATGGGTTTTCCATACTTCATTCATAAAATTATATAGTTCTATTGGTAAGCCTGTATTGTAAAATTTTTTATTTCCTGAATTTGTTGTTGTTTCAACAAATTTTCTGCTCCTTTTATCATTTTAGCATAACTGGCTTGGAATGCTGAATTTGGATCTTGGGACCAAGAAAATTGACTTATTGATTTTTGTGTTAATGATAAATGAGTTCCAATTGGTTGTCTTACTATTGGATATGGCACATAATATCCTTGATTAGGATAAAAAGGTGCTTGTGTAGGTATAGTCACACATCCTTGATTAGAATTTGTTGTTTTCCTTTTGTTGGGTTTTTTATGGATAGTTGTCCATTCACCAACTCTTTCTAGAGGTTTTTTTACCTCTATCGAGGTTTTTTTACCTCTATCCATAAGGCTTGCTAAGATAATCAACAATAATATGATCAGTTCATTTTACATATAAAAGCATGCAAGGAATATGTTTTATATTCTCTAAATTGAAATGTAATTTCAATATATGTGTAATATTTCCTGGATTGAAAATTTAAACATGTAATTACATCACTTGTTCCAATTTTCATTTGTTGAATAATTGTTGAAGTTTGTATTTCTTCCATTTTAGTGTTTCTAGAATTTCTACTTGGTTCTGTAGGAAAAATAAGAATATGAATTGTTTCCATTCCTATTGATGTAGAAATTGTACTTATATTATCTTCTTCTTCCTCTATTGGAGTATTTGAGGTAAAATTAAATTGTCATTTATATTTGTTATAGTAGTATTTTAAAATATAATTTATTTCCGAAGACATATATTCTATAGTACTTACAGGTTTAGAAGTACTTGCACTACTTATTTTTCTATAATCCAGTCTTTTAGTATTGATAGATCTCTTAAATGTAATAATTTTGGTTGTATTTTTGTAGTAATTTATTAGGTTCAAAGAGCTCAATAATTTTATTATTAATCTCTTTGATTTCTACTTCATTGTATTTGTATATTCATTAATAGAAGTCCAACTTATTGCTAGATCTTCGCTAAATCATTAATTTTAGAGTTTTTGTCCAATTCTTAGACATAAATTCTCTTCCATTAGAGGATCTGTAATTGATATAAAGTAATTTGGTTTAACTTTAAATCCTATTACACATGTATGTAAGTTTGATTGAATTCCTCCAATAAGTGCTATTATAGGTATATCATGACATTTTCTAAATAAAGCTCTAATAGTTATCATTATTATTTATATATCTAACTTGAGGATATTTCTTTCTTTTAATCCTCTTAATTTTATCTTTAGTAAATAATGAGATTTATGTTAATCCTCCTTTAGTATCTTTTGCTCTTGTATTACCACTTATTTTTTCTATATGTTTTTACTCCATATTTTAAATTTAGATATTTTATATATTTCTTCTTAAGAAATATGATTTTATTTATTTTTCTATCATTTCATTAGAAAATCTTTTTCTGTCGATTAGATTTCCTAATTTTATATTTTGTTGTTCATTTTAGGAATTTCTTCTTATTGATTATTAGAACTACTTCCTATATTAAACATAAATATATATTCTTCTTCATCTATATCATAACTGCATTTCGATATTAATTCATATAATATTTCATCAGGATTTATTTCCTCTCGAACATATTTCTAAATCTTTTATCTATTACATTCTAGTCAAGCTTTTATGGTCGAAATCATGCTGAAATAAAAGAGGAAAAGCTAGAATGGTTATTAATTATAAAAGATTAAATCAAAATATTATTTTTGATGGATATTTTATTCCAAGAAAGGATGTTTTAATTAATTAAGCTAAACAAGTAAAATATTTTAGTAAATTTGATTGTAAATAGGGATTTTGGCAAATCACACTAACTGAAAAATCTAAACCTTTAACAGCTTTTAGTGCTCCTAACGGACATTATCAATGAAGAGTAATGCCATTTGGATTATGTTATGCACCACAAATCTTCCAAAGATGGATGAATTCTATATTCAATAAATATAAAAAAATTTGTGTAGTCTATATAGATGATATTTTAATATTTTAACTTACATTAGAAAAACATAGAAAACATTTAAATATTATTTCTCAAGAATTCATAAAACATGGAATCATATTAAGCCCTAAGAAAATAGAGTTAGAAAAAAAAGAAATAGAATTTTTAGGATTGAAATTATCTACAGATGGTCTTAAACTACATAACCATATTATAGTAAAAATAAAAGACTTTCCGAAAACATTGAAGATAAAAATAGCTTCAACAATTTTTAGAAATTATTAATTATGGAAGAAACTTATTTCCTAACTTATCTGAAAAAATAGGTAAGTTATATGTAATATTAAAAAATGATAAACCTTTTATCTAGTCTAAAAAGACTCGTAAATTATACAAAACCTAAAATCAAATAAATCATAATCCAAAATTTTATTTACCTAAACAAGGTGATAATTTAATTTTAGAAATAGATGCCTCATAAAATTATTGGGGATGTATTTTAAAAGCTAAAACAATAAATGATGAAGAACTAATATGTGGATATAGTTCGGAAAATTTAAACCAGATGAAATTAATTATGTTATATATGAAAAGAATTATTAGCAATAAAAAGGAATAAAAACTTTCTTATATATCTAGCACCTGAAAATTTTATTATAAAAGCGATAATCGAGCAGTTAAACAATTCCTTACTAACAAAAGTTTGGAAACTGTACCTAGGAGAATTAGATGGTACAATGAATTATGTACTTTTAATTTTCTTTGTATGTCCAAGAAAAACAAATACTCAAGTATGGACAAAAGAATGCAGCTTGAAGAAAAGGGCATCCGGATGCAAACAAAAGAGATTGCAACGTGGAAGCAACCATCAAATCAATGATGTGACAAGCCAATGCAAACTGAAAGCAACCATGTTAATAATGAGACAAGATTCTTATCAAAAAATTGTGCAGTATTCAAAGAAAATTAAATAGAGTTTTAGAATTCTCTTATAAATAGAAAAGAAAGAAGCCTAAAGAAGGCATCGAAAAATAATTTAGAAATATTTCTTTTTCTTTTCATTCACCATCCTCTCTTGTAAAAACTTTTCCGTTACTTCTACTTTTGTAATAAAATCTACTGTCTTCCGCATTCCCCCTTCAACCCTGAAATTCTCAAGAAGCTTAGGATAAGTCAATATGCATAGTATGATTGCAATTTTTTTCTTTATACAAACAATCTATTTCTTCCATGAAATTTATCTTTGGTACCTAAAACATTCCGTTATCTTTTTATGTCTACTCTCAAGGGCTTAAAGTCTCACTCAGACATAAACAGGCAATAGTAAGGCAAAATAGCAGATATATGGATTTTAAGATAAATAACCATGAAATAAACGGAATTATAAATAAAAGATAAAAACTTACAATGAATACTACGATATTATTTCCAAGTGTCGTTACACCGGAGCTCAGAAATTATACAAAACCTAAAATCTGAAATAAATCATAGTCCAAAAGTTTATTTACCTAAACAAGGTGATAAATTAATTTTAGAAACAGATGCCTCACAAATTTATTGGGAATGTATTTTAAAAGCTAAAACAATAAATGATGAAGAACTAGTATGTGGATATAGTTCAGAAAATTTAAACCAAATGAAATTAATTATGTTATACATGAAAAAGAATTATTAGCAATAAAAATGAAATAAAAACTTTCTTATATATCTAGCACCTAAAAAATTTATTATAAAAGCGATAATCAGCAGTTAAACAATTCTTCACTAACAAAAGTTTGGAAACTGTACCTAGAAGAATTAGATGGTACAATGAATTATGTACTTTTAATTTTGAAGTTTTATATGTAAAAGAAACTGATAATATTATTGTTGATTATCTTAGCAGGCCTTATAGATAGAGGTAAAAAAACCTCTAGAAAAAGTTGGTGAATGGACAACTGTCCATAAAAGACCCAACAAAGGGAAAACAACAAATTCTAATCAAGGATTTGTGACTATATCTGCACAAGCACCTTTTTATCCTAATCAAGGATATTATGTGCCATATCCAATAGTAAGACAACCAGTTGGAACTCATTTATCATTAACACCAAAAACAGTAAGTCAATTTCTCTTTGTCCCAAGATCCAAATTCAGCATTCCAAGCCAGTTATGCTAAAATGATTAAAGGATCAAAAAAATTTGTTGAAACAACAACAAATTCAGGAAATAAAAGATTTCTACAATCCAAGCTTACCAATAGAACTATATAATTTTATTAATGAAATATGGAAAACTCATATTTCTGAACAAAGAGCCAATTTTAGAAGAGCTCTTACTAAGTTTTCACAATTTTTAGTTGAAAAAGCAATTAAAGAAAATGAAGCTCATGATTTATTACTAAAATCTATTTTATATAGAGATTAGGAAGAGCTTGAAATAGAATATGTAGATATTAAAGAGATAAACAATATTCTTAATATATTTAAGTATTTTATTAATAAAGGAATAAATAGTCCTATTATGAATAAAATGTTTAGACTATGTTTATATAATAAAGCTAGAAAAATTTTACCAGTTGAAATTTTTACAAAAATAAATGGAGTTATTTGCAAACAACAAGCTCAATTTCAAAAGGCTTTTTAGAATATTTTCTACAAGCTTATGTTTTTACTAATGATTTAGATGAAAATTTCCTACTTTAAAATTTAGACTGGATCATGAACCATTTGTTATAAGTAGTATTGAATGGGGTTTTGTTAAAGAAATAGTAGTTCAAAATTTTTCTTTTCATTTATTAAAAGATTTTCCTGCATCTATTAAGTCTATATTATTAAACATAATAAATAAAGATGACTTTAACTATTATTTTCATATTGAAATAAGCAGCCTTATTGGGATTGCTGAAAAAAAAATTTTATCAGCCATATCAAATTTGGATTATTCAAAGAATGATTGGAAGCCCCAAATTATCAGCTCTCAAATAAGACAAAGAACACTTGACAAAAAACATTGACAAGTATTACAAAAATTCAAGTTATTATCAAACCCAAACAGGGATAGATTTGATGACAAAAGCCGAATATTTACTTCAGCAAGAAATTTATAGACTGTGAATTGATGGAAGACGAATATTGGTATATGAAACTAGAAACATCCAGAATGATAGAGATGAAGAATCTATGCAACTATTAAAAAAGATAGTTGAAATGGAGATTGAAGATTTTCCATATCATATAATAGAAGAAATAAAAAACACATGGGAGAATTGGAGTTCATCAAGACTTTCACTAAATTCAGTACATCTAGATGAGAGAGAATATCAAATAAATCTAGATAACATTCAAAAAGGATAAAGCCAAAACAGGCAGCCACGTGAAAAAATAAAGTCTAAGAAAAACAAATACTCAAGTATGGACAAAAGAAGGCAACTTGAAGAAATGACATCCAGATGTAAACAAAAAAGATTGTAACGTGGAATCAACCATCAAATTAATGATGTGACAAGACAATGCAACGTGAAAGTAACCATGTTAATAATGAGACAGAATCTTTATTAAAAAACTGTGCGGGATTCAAAGAAAATTAAATAGAATTTTAGAATTCTCTTGTAATAGAAAAGGAAGAAACCTAAAGAAGGCATGAAAAAATAGTTTAGACATCTTTCTTTTTCTTTTCATTCACTATCCTCTCCTTATAAAAACTTTTCATTCACTTCTACTTTTATAATAAAATCTATTGTCTTCCGCATTCACCTTTCAACCCTAAAATTTTTTACTATGCATATTTTACTATTTCTTTAACAGTAGTGAAAACTTCATCTAGATTTTCAGTTATCCTAAGCTTCTTGAGAATTTGTCTAGCAACATTGGTACAAATCCAGCAACAACACACAACATATCCTAACAAAACCATTTGTTCATGTCCCTAGTGAGAACTTAGAAGTTTGGGATAATTTCAGGAGGTTCTAATGTTCTACCTAAATAAAAATCATGTCACATCTTACCCTAAGCCCACCACCGTCCTCAATAAACTTTTATCAGTTTCCCAGAGACTATAGGAAGCTGAATATGCAGCCAAGAGACAATGCTCAAACAGTAACTGAGAGTGACAGTCTTACCCAGAAGTATGAACATCGAATCTTCAAGAATCAAATGTTTGTGCCCGCTTCACATTAAAATAGAAAATGTTACCGGACACTTGTCAACCTAAACCTCTTTTCGAAAATGCCATTAAAATTTAACTTTACGTGTCCCAAAGAACCACCAGACAGTGGACACGTTCAGATGCGAAATACCCATGAAATTCAGATAGACTAAGGGACTCCATTTTTTTTTACTCAAAATCAAACAAGAGTGTGGCGTCAACTCATTGGCTCTACTCTGAAGCCCGCTTTAACCCTGGCTTTGTCCTAACGCTACGATCCAAAGTTGGCATTGTCAAACATTTACTTTAAGACCCAAAACGTGGCTTCCCCGCATTGTACGACGATATGAAGTTGTTCCCAAACGAAAAGACTTTCGAACTGGGAACAACCTTTCAATAAATTAAAGATGGGGACTACTTAGATATTCATATTCTTCAATTTTTTTAGACAAGCATGAGATTCATTTGTTATTAAATTTACTAATTTATGTCATGTCTAATGGCAGGACAATACGTGTTCTAATCATCATTATCATAATCCATATTTGGGTGTGAAAATAACTATTTTTTTTTGTTTGTTTATTTGTTCTTCTTTTTTCTTTAATAGCAGAAACAAATTTTACAGAAACTTTTTTATGTTTTAGGAACCTAGATCCCATATCATGAAATGGAGAGACCCCATGCAAGTCCCCCATAGCCAATCACGTTACGACATGTCACTTCTCGAGACAAATGGCCAATCCATGTCATTTGAGAGAGAAATCCACAAGGGTGTCCAACCGGTTCCCGATAAAGCATCAACAAGAGGTATTTTCCCCATCAAAACCGGCTTCAGATCAAGTTCAGGCCCACCCCTCGGATACCCTCTCCACCACTTATAGGCACATCGTTTCCGAATCATATATTATGTTTATATACACCCTAGCTCTCCTCCATCTTAGTTTGCTTCACACTCTCTGCCCTGTAATAATATACCATACCATGTTGGCAAATAAAGAGCAGCTCCACACTGCGGCGGTGAAGATGGAACTTGGTTTATCAGGTTTAGATCACCTGGATATGCGCCACCACCCTATTACAAATATTAAATCCAGCAATAGGAACAAGAGAAGATTCAGTGATGAACAAATCAGGTCACTTGAAGTCATGTTCGAGTCGGACTCGAGACCAGAGTCACTGATAAAACAGCAGCTAGCTAATGAGCTTGGACTACAGCCTCGACAGATTGCCATCTGGTTCCAGAATAGGAGAGCTAGATCAAAAGCTAAGCAAATTGAGCGAGATTACAACGTTTTGAAAGAGAGTTATGATGCTCTTTCTTCTAGCTATGAATCCTTGAAACGAGAAAATCAAGCCTTACGTATCCAGGTATTAATTTCCACTATCATTCACTATGTAGAATTGAGTTTGGAAGGCCTTAAATTGTGAGTTCTAATACTAGTTAGTGTGTCCCAACAGCTGCAAAAACTGAAGGGTCAGCTTGAAATGGAACATGAAAACCAACAACACTGTGGACCAAACAGAGCAGATGAAAACAGTGGTAATGCCAAACCCGAGAATGGGAGTACTATACTCGACACAAACGAGAAGGTTACCATCCTATTCGAAGGATATGACCGTTTGCTTCCATGCGATGACAATAGCAGAAATGTCGAGAGCAAGGACGGAGATAGGGTGGCTCTGGACATGATAGAAGCAACCAATGGTTCCTTGACTTCATCAGAAAAATGGTGCCGCTTCGAGTCCAATTGTTTCCTAGACGAGTCAAGTTGTAGTTCAAACTGGTGGGAGTACTGGTGATGTTGAATGAGATTCAAAAGCCCACCAACCGAATTGCATCTGAAATTTTGATCCTCTACATATACATCTACACATACATACATATATATATCATCGTGTGCCTATAAACCAATGATGCATGCACTTCGTGTTCTCTTTCCATTTCCTATTCGGACATTCCCAGTTCTGAGAGCTAAGACTGAATTCAAAATACAGAAAATCATAAGCTATGGTAATGGGATTTATATTAAGTCATTTCACAAAGTTGGCTATAGATGAGGGGAAAATGAGAACCAGCACAATAATTTTCACTGCATCAGCCAAAGTATACAGAGAATGCTCAAATGTTCCCACCATTAATATTAGAAAGAGTGCGCACTAAATTGTCAAATTCTTAATACAAGCCAGAAATGTCGTTACATCAGAATGTATTGAGCAAATCTCGTACATACAGAAACCTATATAGATGAAAAAGGGCGGAAAAAAGAACACCAAATACAATTATCTAAAGCTCAGTTTTGACTTTTACATCTCCATTTTGTAAAATACTTTGTGATTGTGCGAGCCGCTTGTATTCCTGCATTGTTAAAACAGCTTTTACATAATCAGTGATAACAAAAAAAAAAACAGAGATTAGAGAATGACAAATTAGATTTGATTTTCAAGGGAACTGCAGAATCGTAGGCATAAGCTTAACAGACGCAATTTCAATTATTTAGTCTACTATTGATTCAACATGCACACATTTGAAATACTGGATTCAACATTTCGGCTTTAAAGTAACTTATTCACATGAATCTAAGCTTTTGTGATTAAAGCATGCTCTTAATGCAATAATTATAAGATGTGCAGTTCAGATATCATAAAAACATATATACTCAATGCTTCTTCAGCTCTTACTAATTCAGTAAGGAATAGTTGAATGTATTTTCCATTTTATCAAGCACCAAGTGGAGTTTTGTATGAAAATGAGGAAAATATAACATATGAAATGGATGCAAAGAAAGTCTTGGACAGAAAAACAATTTTTTAGAATGACTTCATTTCACTCATTATCTAGTCTGAAAAACTGCGCTGTCTTTATGAGAATAACATGATGACAGAAGCAAAAAGACCGCACCAGGTAAGGAGAAAATAAGCCCAGACATTTTCAAAATGCAGGCGAGACATCATTTTCAAAATGCAGGCGAGACAACATTTTCAAAATGCAGGCGAGACAACATCCATCCAAGTACAAAATCAAAGAGGAGGGTAACAAGAGGTTACAATGAGAGTGGACTAGCGTTGATGGAAAAGAAAAAGGCTAGGTGAAGAGGCAATCAATAAGTAGATTTTCCACATAAGAACCAAAATCCAATGATTAAACATTTCAGATAACATATCATATCATCAGTCAAGGCAATTAGGAGAACTGATTACTACTTCTCATGGATAACACAAAAATGAACACATATTCATAACATTTAGAAAAACATAACTATTAAATTAACTCACAGCAGCAGCACTCGCGCGTATCTCCCTGTAGGATTCAACTTCATCAGGAAATGCCTGTTCAAGCTCTTCGAGAAGATGTTTCCGTAAGCCCTATAAAATAAAACAGTAGAGTAAATACAGATCAATTTGTGCTCAATAAAATGCAATTATAACAAAATACCCTACAAAAGGAATTGAGAATTACCTTGAAAGCATCGGTTTTGCCTTTAGTAACCTGATTTTTTGCAATACAACCGTTTAAAACATCTCTCGTAAATTCATCAGGGTTCTTCCCATCATCAATCAAACTAACCCAAAAAGGAACAAATTACTACTAAGAGCTAAACAAAACAAGCAATATTAGGCATAAAACAAAGATAATATTAATAACAATAAAAGGAAACCCAACCCACTTAAGAACTTCCATCGGCACTTGAATATTACACTTTTCAGATAACTTTGCCATGTTATCGAGCTCCGTAACTAATGAATTACTGCAAAAAATGAAAAAAAAAAACTGACGAGATCAGCAATGCGGGAAAAAAGCTGACGAAAATCTTGTAAAATAAATAGATAGGGATATGAATAAAAAAATTTACAGGCGCTGAAGGAGAGGGAGCTGGGAAGCGGCATTGAAAGAAGAGACGGTGAGATATAGTTGATGAAGAAGGCCTAAAGTTTTCTGGATGGAGTTGATTACTTGATTCAGATTCTGCTTAGGATCATCATTAGGGGTTGCGTTTGCCGTCTCAGTAGTTTGAGTGCTTACCAACCCGTTTCCACCGCTCCCACTCGTCCCTAACGTTGAAGCTTGCGACGAATCCATTTTCTATAGACTCGTAATTTCTTCCTCCTCTCCTATGATTGATTCACTGGGATTAAAATTAAGAGAAGCGAGAGTAATAATTAAATAAAACTGACCGGTAGTTAAAACCCTAAAGAAACAGAAACAGAGAAGTGGGAATTGAAATCCGCCACAAACCCTAGAAATCTGCGCAAAGGCCAATGAATTTGGGGAACAAAATGTTGACTCGGATTTTCTAGTGTGTTTTGGGAATTTTGCTTTGGGTTTGATTTCGATTTTTATTATCTGGAATTCTTAATTAATGTCATATATGCCCAATATAAAGGCCCAAGCCTAAATTGAATGAAATTTGGGCTCGAATTGTTTGGGTCAGGAAAATATCCATAGAATGCCCAATTTCAGTCCATGGAGCCTTATAAAGAACTCAGCTCGCCATTTGACAACAGAATAAATCACTATTTACAACCACAACAATGTGAATTCATGATAATGCGGCTTGAGCTTTAACTCGATTGGTATCAGTATTAATTCATCATTAATTTTATATTTTTTACCTATATTATCTGTACATAACGGTGGTTAAAGTTTTTGTCAAACACCCATCTGATACGAGTTTAAACCGTATAACCTCCATCCCTATCCTAATATAAAACAGAATGGAATTTACCACCAACTTAGTAAAATATTATTGTATTTAATGAAAGCATAAATTCAATCTCAAGTAACATGGGGCCTATTTGATTAATTAAAAATTTAATTGTTTATAAAATCTTTTAATATATTACTTAAACTGAAATACCAGGTATATTTAGATTGTTTGATAAAGAATAAAATAAAATAGTTGAATGCTAAATAGATCCCTATCTATTTATTTTCTACACTTGTTTGTAGAAAAATCTTACCTAATACCTTTCTTTTATAGTTATAAAACACATTTTAAAAAATAAATTAATTTTCAATTAATTTATTTTTCAACATTTTATCATTAAAAAAAACTCACCTTGAATTTACTAATAATTGATTTATTTTTCCTTATAAAGTATCTTTTCGAAAAACAACACTTTCAGATATTGATTATTATCTCCAAAGTGAACAATACCTCATCATTGGCGCAGTAACACATAATGTTTGGTGATTGTTTTATCTTTTCCAAATTGTCTGCTAATTATTTTCTTGCATGTTATCATATATATACAAAAATGAATCTAATGACAAGAGAGTAACGTGATCTTTTAGTCTTTTCCTTATCGAACAAGTCTAACTCTGCAGAGCATATATAGGCTATACCTGATAAAATCTTGCAAGCACAAAGATGCGCTATTTCACTTTATGTAAATGAATCACCAAATATAGAGAGAACCTATCCTCCTGCCTTTAATGGAGATGGAAAATGACTGAAATGAATCGAAGTACAGTCCCAATTCAGGCTATTCCCATTTCTCCTCACATCTATTTTTTCTAGAAATTTTAAAATATTACCATCTAGGGTAATCAAATTCACATAAATAAAAAATTAAAATAAATTTCAATGGGTTAATATAAAAATTGTCGAGATATTTGTAGAATATTTATACCCATGACACAACAAAACTATCATTTAGAAAAAACAAATAGACAATTTAGTCTTTGGTTTAGTGTTAATAATACTTATAACATAAGTTCTTATATAAATTCATGGTCCCATTACCCTTATTTCTTTAAACATCTATAAAAATTCATAATCCCCACTTAAGTGATGTGAAATTATTAACAAAATACTTAAACTAAATTTACTACCTACCAACTAAAGACAAAAGCTAAATTTTGTACAATAATAAATACTAAAAACAAATATTTTCGAACTAGTTGGTGTTGATATTCAACCATATAGATCATTTTAGAGGCACATCATAAAAAGAAAGTAAGACTAATTTTGCGTTGTCGAAAGTTGGAAGTTCGTGGACAAAATTGTACGAATGATGGTGATTCCAGGAATAGACAAATACTTGACTGCAGACACGAGCCAACAATCCTTGCATCAACGGAGAGGAAAGGAAAGCGTTGTTAACATGATGGTATCATAAAAGTTGTAACACTTTCAATCAACCTTAAGATCAGATAGGAAGAAGAATAAGGTGATGATGTGAAACCTATAGCGAACCTACTCATCAATTGGTTCAAATGTCAATTTAGCAAAACAAAAAAAGTTGCCTGTTAAAAGCTATGTCTGAATAAAGCATCTTTAATATTTTTTTCACCAGCTGTACAGTTCCTTGCTGATAAATATAAGTCCCCCCCCCCCCCCCTAATAAAGCTGGTTGTTGATGATGATCTGGGCCACTAGATTAACAAAGAAATGGGTTCTAATATTCTGTTTCATTCAAGGAACATATGCTTCATCACGTGCACTTTATTAGATTCATTTATTCAAAACCATTTCTATTAGCTGATCTCATTGTCAAGCCTTTATCCCACTTGCAAATTATGTTTTTCTTTTTGCTTAGGTCTTAATCAACTTGTAGTATATATATATATTACATAAAATGATATAAAGCAGAGTGCGAGCTTTTGATGCAAGATTTGTATGTGTATATATATAAATTCTGGTGCAAAGATAAAACAAATCTTGATGAAAGGACCAGCTGTGTTTGCTTTAGAAGATGTGAGATTGGTTAGAAATGGATTTTGCCAACGTATTATACATATGCAAAGCACAATAAAGCTGAGAAGGAATCGATCCATCAAATAATACTATGAGAGGTCCCTCCCTCCTTGGGTTTTATTTTATTTTTTTTAATGTGTACAGCTCAATTCCTTTCTTTTCTCTTCATCGAATGACAGTCGAAGATGTCATTATCAGTACCTAATCCCCAAACATGCGAAATATTTATGCAGTGGATAAAATCTCAGCTAACTAAGCTAATCATACAAACAAACATCGTACGTATCTATATATATATTAGAAATTAATAAACAAAACTGGGGTGTTTCACAATTTATCTACATACCCTCCCTTGCAAGTAAAAAATCATCTCTCATTTAAGCTTTAGTTGGTGGTAGTAGTATTGATGGAGCCCCTAGGACCTGGAATCGATCCCACAGCCGATGCTTAAGCGGTGCGGTTATGTCTAACAAGAGTATATTCAATTTTTATATAATACTATCAATCAAGTATGAATACCAAGGTAAAAAGTTGATGGAATTCCAAATCCAAATCAAGAAAAAAAGAGAAACAAATCTGATATGATTCACAAAACCTAAATCAACTTGGCTAATAATCATTAATTTCGGGGATTTTAGAATTGTGGGAAATTTTAATGGTCCTTCAAATTAGTGATATACTACCTTATTTGCTGAACAACAGCAACTTGTTTGTCACTAAACAATTAAAATATTAATATCAGATGATAGCGAAATACTGGAGATTGGGGTGTTCTGTTGAGGATTGTAACCCTTTTGAGCTTTCAAGTTGAACAAAATTAAAGCACTAATCTTTAATCTGGGGGTATCAAATCTTCCCACGGGGAAAAGAATAAATTAAAGCCTTAATTCTTTTTTCCTTCAGCTTCCATTCCTATATTTCATTAATCAGACTCAATTTCAAAAAGTTAGAAAATGATCAAAGACTAATTAAAAAAATTTTTTAAGTCACTAAACTGCTAAATTCGTTGTTGCATGACGTTCTCTATTCACACTGCCTGCATCAATAAAAAACTCAGCACAAATCTGTGAAACAAAATCCAAACAACTTTCTCCTCCGATCTTCAATATATTGACCGTCAGATCGACTTGGATCTAAGGAATGTTTTTCTACTCATCAATGGATATTAATCCATTGATACCAATCGTCAAATCATCGCTAGGAGCTCACTAGTTGGATTTAAAAAATTTAAAAGCTCAGTGATTTAAATGAAAACTTTTAAATAGTTCAATAATCATTTTGTAATTTTTTGAAGTTGAGTGACTAAAACGTCAACTTAATAATAATTTAGTTACCTTGGGTGTAATTTACCCTTCTTTAAATTAGATATCCTTTTCACTACTGATAGTGCTGGTTTGATATGATAATATAGAAACCTCCACACCAGTTGTTCACTCAATCATGGTCCTAGATTTAGATTTTACACCGTACGTGTGGCACCCAACATCGTTAGTTGCTAATTATTATCTAATCCTAGATTAAAAACAATCTTCTTAACTCAAAAAGAATAATATGAAAAAGTTGCTGTTGTTGATGATGCATCAGCAGTTTCAAGCAAAATGGAAGAGCCTCTTAGAGCATCTTAAAGGACAGTGAAGTGAACTATGATACAACATATATAAAAGATTCATGGTTGAATTAATTTAAACCTTCCATTGATTTTTTTTCATCTATTTTCGAATGGAATCCAATCAGTCTTCTCCCAAAACCCTTTTTGTTTCTCAAGTGGGAAAGATTAATGTAGCCTACTAATTTAGAGAAGATTGACTGCATATCACTTAACCTTAATATCTATAAAAATGTAAATATGATGATGATGATGATGATGATGATGATGATGATAAATCCCAGGGCTTGAAAGATAAAAGAATCCATGGATGTTGATGAAAGCAGCCCTTAAACCACAAGAACCATTGAGCAAATATGTCATGTATTCGATTCTCTGGAGCCACTCTCATGTTTATAAATGCTAATAAAAAGAGTTTGTGGCCATTCCACCTAAACAGCTCTACAAATCTATACTCGTCAACAGATTAAGAACCAGGATATTTTGATTCTTTTGAATGAAGCACTTAAATATGTTCCAATTGTGCTGCATACATCACCAAAGAAATTGATTTTTTTTTTTAATTTCTTCCATGATATAGCCATTTACAAGCTTTTGATAGCTGCCTGCAAGGTGGGTACTGCAACAAGCTTTGAGGGTTAAAAATCATTGGCAATTAAGATAAATATATAAATGGCAATTTATTTCTTGTTTAACTAAACCTCTAAAGCTTAGAAGGCGTGATCTTGGCGCACTACCAGCAAAAATATTAATGTTGGCCTACGAACCATCACCACCTTTGGCTTTGCCCGTGGGATCGAATGCTTAAGTGCAAGACACGTAGACAAGAGCTTGATATGACATCATTTTTATTTTCCGAAAAGGAGGGGATATATCCATTCATCGACGGGAGAACAATCCAATATTACGAGTTATTAACATCATTTTTATACATCAATTAAGATGAATCTCTCAAAAGTTACCTACGAACTGTATATAAAACAATTTGTTGTTTACAAATACGCTTCATTCAAAATAAATTTTTCTTAGTACGTGCTCTTAATTCATACAAAAAGAAAATAATAAAGTCTCCGATATATAAATGTTTTTTTTTACTTGGAATCCGATTATACACCCAAAATTCCACTTTATTTTTTTAATAAAATACTAATCTTAATAGAAATCGATATAAAAATATAACTAATAAATAAAATAGTATAAAAATAATGCATAAGAAAGAGGAGAATGATGAAAAACTCATACTCTCAACATTATAAAAATTCAGAAACAAATTAAAAATGCACCATATTGATCAAACCACAAAAATTTGCATCCTAACCCCGCCATCATCAAACCCACTAGATGATGAACTTTGGTCAACTAAAAAACCACTGTTAATAATCGCATTGCATCAATGTTGCATTAAAGATGAAGTCTCAGATGACCTATCCTCCTCCTCATCATCTTGGATTCCAATTTCATGAACATCATCACTCTGCTCTATCATGATAAGGCTTTCCAAGAACATAACTTGAAATGAAAAACTAAAACCATCACTACTTTTAGGGGAAATATGGGGGACAAAACAAAAACCACAATAATACAAACAAAAACTATGATAATGTTGATTGAAATTAAAAACAAAATAAAAATTATAAAATATCTTTTAAGAAGTCGTGACTAACAACCAGTTCAAGGGCCAACGCAAGCTAAGATTTGGCTTGAAAAATCTGAGAGACTAGGGTTTTTCCTCCTCAATTAAAATTCTATAGAAATCGGATCTTTTTAAACAAGATAAATCTATTAGACTTTAAACTTTTCAAATAGTTTTCTTCCTTATTAATATTTAACACGATCCAATCCAATTAAATAAGAAATTGTAATAAATAAAATAAAAAAATTAATTAAAATATGTGAACAAACATCCAATTTCACAATAAATTACAAGCAATTATATTTATAAGCCTAACAAACAATCTAAACCATGGAATAGATTTTGAATATGAACCAAACAATGGAAAGAGAGCATAGTTATGTGGATTGAGATAGAAGAAAAAGGAAAAGATATGCAATTGTAAATAAAGAAAGATCGTTATTTACCTACCATGTAGTGTTGGTTATAGGTTTAACGCAAGTTTGGATGAGTGGTGCATTTATTTGTAGTTAGTGTAAAAATAGCGATGGCAGTAAGATTAGATATTATAACGTAAGACAAAAAATAAATTAAATATACCGCATCATATCGCACCGTCCATCTAAATTCAACCTTAATCTAGTTTTTATATATATGCAAAATAAAGTTTGTGAAATTTAAGAAAGAAGAATTTGATAGTCTTTAAGAATCTAAGCAACAAAGTAAAAGCATTAAAAGAGCAAATATTTAAATCGTACTTAAGTAAAAAGAAAAGAAAAAGCATTTTGACAAGACCAGAATATGTACAAGCATTTCCTTGAAAATAATAATAAAAGAACATTAATGGGGATAATTGGCTCTCCATCGTAGGGATTTTGTCTGTCTAGGGATTGGACCATTAAAATAATATAAATATTAAACATGTTTTTGTGTTAAAACTCACAATAATCGGCTTCAAATTTGACTAGGACGAATCCGTGGATGTATTTGTCTTTTATGTTGTCCTATGTTCCAATATGACAACAATGTCCCTTGCTGTTTGGGTGGGAGGGCGGGGCTGTCCTATTTCCTAAACCCGTCCTATGTTCCATATCGCTTGTTATTAGTTTCATCTTTTTTAAATAAAAATTTTAGATTTGAATTTTATAAATTAAAATATTAACATCGACAGATTTTTATTTTTATTTAAATTTTTAATTTGACTTTATTTTAAATTTAACTAAGTGGAAAAAAACAGAAAATTGATGTAAGTATTAAATAAAAAAGTAGACTCTAAAGTACAAAAAGCCCTTAAAAAGAAAATTTAATTAAACAATTGCTGTTAATAAAAAATTAAGTAAGCTGATTTTAATTTATATTTTTCATTTTTATTATTTCTAATAATTCTTATTAAAAATATAAGATTAATTATAAGTCTGTCAAATGTTGTCATGTGTTTGATTTGTGAATTAATTTTAACGGTAAATATAAAAGCATTAATAGAGGAAGTTAATATTTTTTTAATTAACTATAAGAACTTAATTAAATTTTATTAACGAAAATTGCTTAATTAGTTTTTTTTTTTCATTTTCTCTTAATGGTGTTTTTTTTTTCACCTAAAAGCCAAATATTTTAAAAGAGAAAAAAGGCTCCCACTAACTCCAAACCCTATAGGGGACCTTAGTCCTTAGACGCGTGGAGTGATGAAAAGAAGCTTTGTATAGGGGAAAAAGGCAAAGCACAGGAAGGAAAATCGAGAATGCATGGGACACATAGCGTTCGGACAAGGTGGGTCCAACTGGGCATTTGCAACTAGCTGAACTGAATAGACACGATAGCTACGGGTAATATCAATTAGATTCGGTCGAGTATTTTAGATTTTTCCAGCTATGTATTATAATTTGGTTTGGCTTTGATTCTCAATTATTCATATTAATCTTTTATTTTGAATCTTTATATTTATTTTAGTAAATTAATATTTGTTTTATAATTTTTAAAAATTATTTAATAAAATATAAAAATCCATAAATATTTTTAAAATAGTAATATTCTGAGTAAATAAAAATAATTAATTACTTTTATATGGTATTTTTAAAAAATATTTTTATACATAACTTTTAAGTTATTTTCACTATTTTGAATATAAATGATTTATTTTTACATCATAAAATTTAAAATTATTTATAAATTAAAGAAATATATTTGCTTTGAGTAACCATAATTTTTCAACTTACATTCCATAAATTGTTCAAACACGTTGGTTTGGGTTAGTTTTCATTTTTTTTTTATTTTTCTTGCTCAGCTCTACCAATAGCATCGATTAAAAAAATCTTGGTCAAAACCTGCTATTAGTCATTGTACTATGCATAAGTTGTAACTTTAATCATCATACTTTAATTTGATCAAATTTAGTCATAATACTTTTGAATTGGTCAATTTTAGTTCTTATACTTTTTGAATTTTGAAATTTTAGTCCTAACTCAAACAATAACAATCAAATCGGTTGATTAAATTTTGTTATTAATCTTGCACTATGAGTAATGTTGTAGATTTACTTCATGTTCTTAGTCCCTACAGCTTTTTTAATTTTAAAATTTAATGCAAATGACAATAGTTAAATCCACTAATCAATAATATAATAATTAAAGTTAGATAAATTTTCAATAGAGTTTTCAGAGCTATTACTTACTTATCTTTCTATAAATTATAAACCATATTCATATTAATCATTGCATTTTTCTTTTATCCCTAATTATCTTATTAGTGAAGCCTTAAACATGCAGGATATAAAGAAATAATAAAGAGATGCACCAAAGTGCAATGATAGAACAGTGGCAATCAAGTGCAATATCGTAATGTAATGACATCAAGTGCTTTAACAAAAGCAGTGGCAATCAAGTGCATTAACAAAGACAAAGAGCGCTCTAAATGTTTCATAATGGCATGCCATCTATATCCTACTAGTTCATGTCTTATCTACATGGGCCAATATAATATAATCGACTCCACTTTTACAATTCAAAACAAAACTTACATACTTTTGAATTCTTTTCAATTTAGTCATTGCTATAAAAAATCAATAAACATTATAGTGATATTCCTTTGGCACATAAAATATATAACACACTAAGTCATAATATTTCATATCTACTATCAAAGTATTGTTACATTTCACCTGTCACTTTTACACATTTGCAATTTAGTCCTTAATTTCATAAAATTTAATATTCAACGACATGTCATTTTAATCTTACATAGCCTTAAAACTTACTACCATAAACACTTCATTAAAATTCTCCATTAATAATTTATTACACATATCAAATTTTGGTCACTTTGCTATTTAGTATTCTTTGCATAAATTTCACTTCATTTACTTTACAATCTTTTCGATTTAGTCCCCTGCTAGCATATATTTTCATTAATTATCTTCCTCTCACTTAGTATTCACTTCACTTATATATATCACTACACTTGAATATGTTATTTCAAAATCTTAGTACACTTATCCACTTTTCTATGTTTTACAATTTGGTCCTTTTCAATATGAAATTCAAGCATCACTAGAAATTCACTTAAATATCAATTTGTAATGAATTCAGTAACTCTTAACATTCACATAAGTTTTTATCATAATATTTTATTTCACAGTTAAACTTTTGTACACTTTTCAATTTAGTCTTTTTACTATAATTTCTCTACACTTAGTTCATTCACTTTGTTGTTGAAGTTAATTTCACAAATTCACTTCTTTCTACAAGAATTTCATAATAAATATTACCATTTCCTATACATATGTGTAGAACACTAATATAACAATTAGAATATAATTCACACATAAATTCTAATTTGGTATGGTAAGATTCTTTGTGTACTTACCTTTTACTAGAATTTCACTATTTTTACTTTAATTCTATCCCTTCTTCACTTTTGACATCACCTTCATCATTTCTTCTCTTTTTCTACTTCATGAGCACATCAAATTCATCACCAAAACTCACACTAAAATCACTTTCTCATGTCACCATGAATTCTATGAGAAATACTTTAATTTCTTACATTGTTCGCTTGATATCAAGCCTTAGCTTGATTTTCTCTCTTCTCCAATTTGATATTCATGTTCACCATAGTATTCTTATCATTTTTCCCTCTTGGTGGATGTGGAAATTCTTTTTATTTATAGGTGAAAATGATGAATTTTGATGGAAAAAACCAAATTGCAAAGAAAACAAAACATTCTGTTCATAAAAAATAGTAGACAACAAGGCTAAGAAAGATGGAGAAGTTTCCATAACCTTTTCTTTTTATTTCTTAACATTTAATTAAATAGTAAAACATCTAAAACAAAGTAATCTTAAAATAATCTTAACCAATCAAAATCTAACACCAATATTCATAATTATCCTAACTGGGAAAATAATATTTTACCCTCAACATTCTCTACAATTTCTTTATTGAATTCTCACTTAATTTGGTAAAATTGTGGTTTAGTCATCATATTTCTCCATTTATTCAACTTAGTCAATGCTTACTAGTTTATTTTACACTTTGGTCCTTTACACCTTTAAAATATTTTCATGTTTGGTCCTTCAAATTATTTGAATTTAAACTTTAACCACTGGACTTTTACTTAATATTATTTTGGCCCCATCACTTTTCACATCTTTACAATTTACTCAATACATCGGATTTATTTCTCTCAATACACGAGCTTTTCAATTTCTTTTGACATGCAACTTTCTTCTCTACTAACACTAATAATTCCTATTTTATTTCCTTCGAAAATTTTAACACATCATCACATATTAGCACTATTCTTGACTAAGGAGTATTAGGGATGTTTAATCGCATGTATCATTATCTGTGAGGGAATGACTTAGAAATTAAAATAATTTATTTGGATTATTATTTAATTGATTGTAATTAAATAGTTGAAGTTTGAAGTGAGAATTAAATTAATTAGTCATTATGGATTTATTAAATGGGGCAATTAAATATATTTCCTCATAGATAATGCGATAAAGTTGCTATGACGTTAATAAAATTAGAATTAGGTTGAGAAAATAAATTTAATTGGATAAATTAATTAATTTAAATAAATAAATAATATTTTAGAAAATAGAAAAATAGCTATTGTGTTGGATAAATTATAAGTGTTGATTAAAAGTCCAGATAACACATATACATGTACTCAATACATGTGACTGGCCTGGAGCCCGTCTCATTACATGAGGGGTGGGAACAATGGGATGACCTAAAAAGAAGACCTTGCACATTATTGAGTGTTGTTACTTTGCCAAAAAATAATGGTAACTTATTTACAGGAATAAATTCTTTTTTTTTTTTGTAAAGTTCAAAGTTTTTTGGTTCTCATAGAGAGAAATCAACTTTCTCACTTGAATTTAATTAAAGTTTTTCATTTTGCGCATTTGGTTCGTGTTGTTTGAACCTACACTCAAAGCAATTCGTTGTTTGAGGATAGCAGATAAGATCGTTTGGTTGAAAGCTGGGAACTGACTTAGATTGCCTCAGTCAAAGCACAAGTAACAATTTGTTTAATGATTTATTACCATAAATACCATAAGACTCAATTTTAAGACAAAAAAAAAATAAACTTCCGTTGTGAAATGTTGTACATTGTTTTGTAAACCAATTTTTCCAACAGTTTGAATCTAAACCTGATAAATAAATAAAAACAACATTACCATGTCATTGGTTATTTTACATGTTAGATACAAGCTGTCAACGCAACAATTATAAATATGTTTAAATTTTGATCACATATTTTAAATATGTTCAATGTCATATTGAACTAGAACTTTGATCTTCTTCTTTTTTCCGCTTTATTAGTAAATTGGCCCTTGAATTATACTTCAATTTTAGACTAGCCTTGAAGTTTATTATTATTATTAAAAGTAATATAGTCAACTCTCTCTATAATAGCCTCGTTTGTCTAATAAAATTTTGAATGTTATAGGGAGGTGGTTGTTATACTCCTAGAACAACATTTGAGATTTAGATCATATTTAATTTTTTAAATTTAAATTAAAATATATAATATATTAATGACTTCTACACTAAGGCCTTGTTTGGTGTTAAAAAATTAAATCCATTGAAATTTAATATTTTCAATGATTTAATTTTTACCAAGCCAAGACAAAAACAATTAAGTAGAATATTTTCTATTAGAAAGTAGAATATTTTCAATTACTTCAATTTTATTTTATTTATTTTAATATTATATTATTCTATAAAAATTACGTTTAAAAATTTAACTTTTGCTTAAAAAAGTGAAATGTTTAAAATTAAGGATAAATGTAGAATATATATATATTTTATAATTTAAAATATATATTTACTAAACAAACTAATTTATCAAACAAATTTTGTAACTTGTATTCAATATTTAATTTTTCAACACATATGTTTTCAGTTTACCAAACAACACCTAAATTAGTAAAAAGTCTTTTCAGTTCGTATGTTTTTTCAGCTCCAAGTTTTCATTCTAAATTTTTATATTCTCATTCAACAAGATTTGAAGTTCAACGCTTAATTTCCTTTCATCCTTTTAAGTCACGGAAAGAAATCACATCCACTCTACAATAATTACGAATCATATTTATTAAAACAAATTTTTGAAGTGATCAACTAAGTGTCAATCGAAAGTAGTCATCTTTATTATCCTTACGATAACTTGAAACTTTTTGAGCATTGAATAATATTAACATTTTGGATATATGCAGGCTCAATTTTGAAGTCCAATCCATTCAAAGCATCTTTCTTTAAATATTGGATTGTGAAGAACGGATGAAGATCGTATTAAAATTATTATTAAAGAGTAAATCTCAGATTACATTAGTATTTATTAATATAATGTAATTTGCTATTTTTTAGCTAAAGAGTTGAGTGATAATTAATGTATTTTGAAAACTTTTATATAAGATTTGATACGTAAAAAGTATTTTATTGTTGATCGTGTAACATATTTTTTCAAAACAGGAATGTTTTGACATGCGAAAAAAACAAGAAAGAAATGTATTGCTTCCCCTGTTTAATGCCACTTAACAGGTTACTATGCTAAAATAAAACGGAAAGTGTAACACCCTTAACCCACATCCGTCGTCGAAATAGGGTTTCAGAGCATTACCGATCAAACAGGCATAATTTCAAACATTTCATATTATATAATATTCAAGTCTAATTTGTAAACATGCCAAATTCAAACTATTTTGCCAATTTCATGTTCATTTAAACATTAACTTAACATGCCATAATATGACCTTAACATAAACACATATTTATATGTATATAAACAACCAATATTAACTTATAATCTTATTTACAATCATTCCACAAAATGATTAATAGTTAGACACCCTAGGTACATGCCAACACATTTCAAAAGGATAAACATCACCACATTTGAGATCGGGATTGTTGTTGGACGTTGATTCAACGATCAAAATTAAGTACCTAACCTGCGCACGAAAAACAAATTGTACGCTGAGTAAAACTCAGTGGTATTTCTATAATCCGAATATTTAAAAATAAAAAAAATATAATATGTATAATAAAATGTTAAGCACAATTGAACATTTAAAACCATACAATACTAAATTTTTCATCACTTGCTATAGAAATAGCTTTTCACAATTTTAATCACATTTCATTTATGCAATTGTTTTATCCATACCATATTCAATTCACTATTCCACTTCATTTCTCATATCATTATTTCAATATCAATTATAAGACTTTATTATTCATTTACCCCTATTAACATGACTCGGACTCGGACGGATACACGGATCTAACCAAAACATACCAGTTTGGCACCTAGTGCCTCACCGGATAATTCGAAGTAATAATTTGACACCCAATGTCTCATCGACTCAAAGTCGAAGAAATCCTTGAACTCTTCCAATCCTATGGCATGCCATTTATATCCAACTCAACTCCATACAGTTAATAGGGTTCCAATTCACTTTTCAAATACAACCAATATTCATTTCAATACAAATAATCAATATGTTCAATATATATATACCAATTCAATCAATATAAATTCAATAAATTCATCACATACTAAATCAATCCATAGTAATTCTCCAACCAACACTTACTACATACATTAAATTAAATTATAATAATTAAAAACTAAGTTCGGATTATAAAAATACAAACCAGAAATTTCGAGCTATTCCTTGTCGACTTTATCTTATCCCTTTTTAGACAAGGGTTCCGGTACGACGTTAGTTACGGAATTAAAACAATTAAAAAAATCATCAATACAACACAATTCAACCTCATAATTAATAATTCAATTTTTATTCCATATTTGTCTAAATTTCAATTTAGTCCCTAAATCGAGATTTTTTTACATTTGATTCTATATTTTCCTTCAAATTCTACTTTAAACTAAAATTAACTCCCTAATTTCACTTAAATCCCTAAAATTTGAATTTTTTTTATAATTTAGTCCCTATTACACAAAATTTACAATTTATTCTACAATTCAATCATTTTTCATTTCTAACTTAAAAATCTATCAATTTAATCCCTAATACTAAAATTATTCAACATAAACATCACTTAAAAAACTTAATAATTTCTAAAATTTTGACATGGTTCAGGTAGTATTTAATACCAGGATTCCAAAAACATAAAAATTACAAGTAAAGGGGCTAAATTGACTAACCAATTTGAGCTTTGAACCCTTGAAACCCTAATTATCCTTTTTCACCTTTTCTTTCCTTTTTCTCTTCTGTTTCGTTTCTATGGTCTTTCTTTTTCTATTCTTTTTCTTTTATTTAATTATAATAATATAATAATATAAATTATAATATTATAATATTATAATATATATTTTAACTTTAAATATTTATAATATATATACACTTATCCCGCCTCAATTATGACCATTGGCATAATTGTTCCTTTGGTCCCTTTAATTTTCTTTAATCTATAATTCAATTTTCACCCTTTATACAATTTAGTTCTTTTACCTAATTACTCTTAATTCATGCAATTTCACCTAACCAAAACCTAATTAACTACACAAATAGCTTTGTAAATATTTATGCCAATGGTCATTACAGAAATCCTTTTTTAACGGTATAATAACACATTTAGTCCTTAATACAAACATGTTCTATCATTTTGATCTTAATTCTAAATAATTTAATAAATTTAACCCTTCACATTTACAAATTCTATCAATTTGATCCTCAAATTTCCTAACCAAAGCTTTCAACTTTTAAAATAAAGGCATTCCACATCTATTAATTGTTTATATTTTTAACAAGTTAGTGTTAGAAATTAACTAAACGTCATTAAAATAATAGAAAATACAAATCTTAAAATGTAATATATAATAAAATTATATAAATATTTTAATATTTGTAAAAAATTCATATTGACTAGCATAATTTTAGTTTTTAATTAATTTTGTAAATAATTTGACACTAAATCAGATTATTAATGATACGTATTGCTTATTGTGGATTTAAAATTAAAAAATAATTAAAATTAATAGAACACATAATAATCTCTTAATCAATTTATAAAATTAAAAAATCATTATCAATGTAAAAAAGGAAATTCAATTAATTATTTCACATTTTTTATGGAAAATTTAAATGTTCATAATTTTTTCTTATATAATTATTTATCGAACAATTGGATTTTTCAAAGCCTTATTTTAACTTTGGATTTACTTTTCAAGTCCGAGTACTATTTCTATGTACCTTGAAGGAAATATCATATTGTTAACAATAAGAGTAAATCTAAAGTATTTTTTAAACGTTTTTCCATTTTATTTAGCCAAAATTTATCAACCAAAAGGTTATAAAATATTATATTTATAAGAAAATTAATGAAAAAAAGGAAATAAAGTTTCAAAATAAACTCATTGGTATCAAGAATTGGCTCGAAACCGCTTATTAGTTGAGAGAAATTTTTTCTTTTTGGGTTTTACAAATTTATAGATACGTAATGCTTCTATTTGAAAAGCTAAAAGCTTTTGTTAAGAAGTTTGAGAATCAAATTGATATAATTCGTAAATGTGAATGGTTAAATTTATTGAATTATTTAGAATTAGGATCAAATTGATAGAATATGTAAGTGTTGAGGACTAAATGTGTTAATATACCAGTTAGAATTATCAATTTAACGGAGATGACAAAAAAAACGAATTCAAACGTTAATATATAAATTGAAAATTTTTAAAATTTTAATAAAAGAAAAAAGAAAGAGAAATTATTTGAAATTGAGCAGTGAAGTAGTGGTATGATTGGTATTTGGTATTTTATAAAAATTTTAAATCAGTGCAACTTGGTTAATGGCTATGGCCCTATTGGCCTATATTGTTCAATGAGCGTGGGCATGAACTCCTCGAATCTTAATTTCCTTTATGGTAGTGGCGGCGCATCCTGATTTTAACTTTTGATTTTGTTTAATTCCGTTATAAATGCTTATAATATAACGCCCTCTTTAACCGTTACTTTTATGTGAATGCTACGTACAACTATAACGATACGTAATTACTTTTTAGATGAATTAATTATAAATAAATAAATCCGATGATAAAAAATTTATAAAATTATTTTGGGAAATAAAATGAATTATTTTATTATATTAAAAGAATCAATTATTTATGTACGTATAAACATTTCATAATACTTCAAATCTCTATATAAGCCAAACATCCCATTTCTTGGTTTAACCCAAAAACGGAAACCATTACTGATTAGAAACAAACATCCAACAATATTTTCCTTCTCCATGGAAACACACTCTGATTGCTTCTGGGTTTTGTTTCTTGCATCCAAATGCAAATCTTTTTCCACCCAAAATTCGATTTTGCTTCTTCTTTTTCTGTGCATGGCTTGGTTTGCCATCACCTTGTGCTTCTGGTTTTACCCTGGAGGCCCTGCTTGGGGTAAGTATAATTGGCTGACCAAGCGAGCTGCCTCAAAACCCAAAAACACCATTCCAGGACCACGAGGGTTTCCAATTGTTGGAAGCATGAATCTCATGGTTAACCTGGCTCACCGTAAGCTTTCAACTGCAGCTAACTGTTTTGGTGCTAGGCGGCTCATGGCGTTAAGCTTGGGTGATACTCGGGTTATCATTACATGCAACCCTGATGTAGCCAAAGAGATCCTTAACAGTTCTGTTTTCGCTGATCGTCCAGTGAAAGAGTCTGCTTATAGTTTAATGTTCAATAGAGCGATTGGTTTCGCTCCTTATGGGGTTTACTGGCGAACACTGAGAAGAATCGCTGCTACGCATCTGTTCTGCCCTAAACAAATTAGCTCCACCGGGGCACAGAGGTTGGATATCGCTTCTCAAATGGTGTCTATAATTGCATGTCGTCGTGGGGAGTTCACCATACGCAATATGCTCAAGAAAGCTTCTCTTAACAACATGATGTGCTCGGTCTTCGGCACTAAATATCAACTGGGATCGTCAAATACTGAAACCGAAGAGCTCGGCCAACTCGTCGAAGAAGGTTACGACCTACTCGGAAATCTCAATTGGTCCGATCATCTTCCATGGCTTGCTTGTTTAGACATTCAAAATATCCGGCTTCGATGCTCGGAACTTGTCCCCAGAGTGAACAAGTTCGTGAACAAAATCATTCAGGAACATAAACTCAATACAGGAACAAGAACCCCAGATTTTGTCGACGTTTTACTTTCTCTCAATGGACCTGATAGACTCTCTGACAACGATATGATTGCTGTTCTTTGGGTAAGCAAGCAAATCTTTTCATTTTAATATGCATGTTATTGTTTTCTCTTGCATGAAGTAAAGAATCAAAGGTGGAATCTTGATAATGATTTGGAGGATCAATTTGTTGATTAGATTCCTAAAATATACTATAAAATTTCTTAGCTTTTGCAAGGACTTGTTAGCACAACCAAACGTACCAATGTTCCCTTTGATTAATTACAAAAAGTTGATTGCTTTTCCTTTTTCTAATCATGCTATAGGAGATGATATTTAGAGGAACCGATACTGTGGCGGTTTTAATAGAGTGGATACTAGCGAGAATGGTGCTTCACCCTGAAATCCAATCAAGGGTCCAGGCCGAACTTGATCAAGTCGTTGGGAAATCATGGGCGTTGCTGGAATCAGACATTCAATCGATGGTTTACCTGCCGGCGGTGGTGAAGGAGGTCCTCAGGCTACACCCTCCTGGTCCACTTCTATCGTGGGCCCGTTTAGCAATCACAGACACTACTGTCGATGGATATCACGTGCCTGCTGGGACAACAGCCATGGTTAACATGTGGGCCATCACTAGGGACCCAGATTTTTGGGTGGACCCACTTAAGTTCAAGCCAGAGAGATTCGTGTCCAAGGAGAGTGCTGATGTGGAGTTCTCGGTGTTGGGGTCTGACCTCAGGCTATCCCCATTCGGGTCTGGCCGTAGGAGCTGCCCTGGAAAGACACTGGGTTTAGCCACTGTTACCTTTTGGGTCGGCACCTTATTGCATGAGTTCAAGTGGGAGGCATCAGATGATAATCCAGTTGATCTCAGTGAAGTCCTTAAGCTCTCCTGTGAAATGGCTAACCCACTCAAGGTCAAAGTGCAACCTAGGCGCAGATAAAATAATCAAGAAAATGGAGTCAAATCACCTCAAAATCTCAGCAAACGCCATTATCCTAAATTACCCACCTGTTAGTTATGCTGGACTTTAAAAATATATGTAAAAATAGCAGTGTTTTGTCTCTACAAATCCCAATGCCTCCCCCGTGTTTTGATCTCTTAACCTACAGTATTGCTCGCTCCTTATGTAGATAACTATTGTAGCAATAAGCTAGCTAGTGCTAGCAGTTTGTAAATTGTAACTATTTGACTGCAATATGGTTTTGATATTTTTGCCAGCTTATAAAATTTCATTAGATGAAATAATATATATATGTATAGCAGTGGGCAATGAATTTTGATGCAGACATCACGATTTCACTGTATGGTTTTCTTGTTGCAATTCAATTTCTGTACAGAACACTTTCATTTTAAACCGTCTATGGGAACTCCAAGTAGAAGAGAAAGTGGACAATATGTGCATTTCAAGATGCAAGTATAATAATATATGGCAACAAATCAATGTAAAAAACGGACATTATTTTTTTTTAATTTGTACTTCTGTACTGTAGGCTGCCAATTATAAAGAAAATTATCACTTCATAACTAAAAAAGTTTTTAAGCTTTTCCAGCTCAATCACAACGATGATATTCATTGCAATTGATTGCGAATAATTATCGAAAATGTGTCTGTTACGAAGAATTTTTCATAAAAAAAAATAAAAAGAAATGGCAAGAGTCGAGAAGAAGCTAGAGAATTTCCTTTTCACTTTGGGGAAAAAAGGGGCAGGGTCTTTTATGCAACTACCGAACAATTGCTATCATTTTAAATGAGAAACGACATTGCCTTTTTGTCTGAGAGGGTTCTTTCATCATCTAAACATGGGGTTGGGGAACATTGCCGATGCTCTCTACCCCTTGAATAAGGTTTCATATGAGCCAACTAGTGGATGGAACGTGAAATGCACATGGATCGAAAGGCACTATTGGTACTTTGCCAGAAAAAGTAGTTTCACATTAAACATCTTTTGTCTACTGTCCGCCCCCAGACATTGATTGTGATCTTCCCTGTCTGTTACGTTAACACCCATTTCTTGTCAAGTCCTAATCCACTTGTTTCAAACCCTAAACCTACCTCGATTAAGGGGTAAGCTTCAGTTGGGGTCTTTCTCCGGCATTTTCCCTATGTGATAAAAAAAGGAAACTTCGATGCATAAGAGTCCTGTCTTGCAAGAAGAAGTAGGTTGGATTGAGTGGGTTAAAATCATATTAAAAATACATATAGTTATGGCTAATATATTAAAAAAAAAACTTATATATTAACATGCTTTGTTCAAGTAAACCATTATACTTTTTTTAATTCATAAAAATCGAAAGTTAATATACGATTCAACCTTTAAATTATACATCATGATATTGAAAATAATCTAAAGACGAGAAAGAGAAGAGTATGAAAGATGAAATTATTGATTTACATTGGCTTTAATGGATTTATAATTTACAACCCAAGTGACATTTAGGTTCAATACATTCATTAATTATAATCAAGTAATAAATATGTAACTCTTTGATCTGCTATATTCACGCATTCTTGTCAAATGACTATTAAATATTTTCTAATTTCACCCATTCTAGTCATATCAATTAAATACAAACTTAATAACCACACATTATTTGACATACTCCCCTTAAAGTAATATTCTTTGACTCTCAAATCTTTTTTGAACAGTTGGAGTCTTGTTTTTGAAAGTGTTTTGGTGAAAATATCTATTAGTTGCTCCTGTGAAGGACATAGCACTAGTTGGATCTCTCTTGCTTCTATTATTTCTCGAATGACATGATGTTTAATGTTGATGTATCTGGTTTGGATATGATAAATTGAATTCTTTGACATAGCAATGGTTGGCTTATTGTCAAATGAAGTTGAAAATATTCCTTTTACTTCTTTTCAGTGTCTTCTGTAATTCTTCTCAACTACTTGTGTCGCTAATCTAACTGCTAGTTACTCTGTTTTTGCAAATGATTGGGGCATTATGTGTTGCTTCATTGAACACTAAGAAATCATATTAATTTCAAGAGAAGACACATAACCTAAAGTGCTCCTCATATCATGATTACATACGATTCAATCACTATCACAATATCCTTTTAATTTTAATGTTGAATATTTGTCAAATAGGATCTTGTACTTTATGGTGCCCATCAAATACCTTAACACTATTTTTGCTACTCTAAGATGGAAATAAATAAGTTTACTAATGAATCTTGAAAGTGAACTAGTTGCAAATATCATATCAAGCCTTCTAGTTGTTAGATAAAACAAACTTTCAATCAAGCTTTTATACATGTTTGCATCTACCATTTTCAATATTGAAAGTAAACTAGCTACAAACATCAAATTGACTTTGTAATTGTTAGAAAAAAATATCCAATCAAGCTTCTATATATGTTTGCATCTACCATTTTTCCATCATCCTTTTTCTTCTAATCATTCACCACCAATGAAGTATCAACTTATTTGCAACCAAGCATATATAGAACTTCTTCAAGATATTTTCAACATATTTATTTTAATATGTAAAAACACCATGATTATCTTGATAAATTTAAAAACCAAGAAGATGGTGTAACAATCTAAAATCACTCATCAAATATTTTTTGTCATCGCTAAAGCTCATGCATTCATTATTACCAAAATAAACCAACTTTCAACATAAAGTGCAACAAGAAGAATATAAACTATTCCTTGATACTTAACATAAAAACTAGGCTCACTTTTGCTTCTTTGGAATCCTTGCTCAATGAAATAGTTGTCAATCTCAATGTACCATGCTCTTGATATAGAGCTTTCTTCCATTTGTACACCTTATCTTCTTGGCCTTTAATCACAGAACTTTGAAGTTGTTGCTCTTATACCATTTCTTTTAATCCTTCAGTTAAAAATGTTGATTCCACAATAAGTTGGTATACATTCCAACCTTTTGATGTTGCCAATGTGATATTTGCTCTAATTCTGTTCAGGCAAGCAACTAGAGCAAAAGTCTCATGATAGTCAATACCATCCTATTTTGTATAGCGTTTTACCATTAATCAAACTTTTTTTTGGATCGAACCATTTGGATTGTGCTTTACCATGTACACCCATTTCAAGTTAATAGCTTCTTTTTCATTCGGCTTTTTATCCAACACCCATGTCTTGTTGTTTTCAAATCTTTATAATTCTACTATATACAATAATTTCATCTAGCATAAACATCACTTAAACTCCTCATTTTTCTTGGAATAGGGCTAGATGATGAAGAGTTAAAACTTGGTGGAGACGAATAACTTGCTAAAGATGGAGAATTTGGTGTAGAATAAATCGGTTGCCTTCTCATCAAATCAAACATCTTGACTAGTGATCATCTTATTAGTCTTCAAGTTGTAATGTTAATCTGTCACAAATTAATGTGTCAAATTAGGCTCTTCTGATGTACTTAAGGAGCTTTTTCTCAAGCAGAATAGCGTCTTTTATATAGTTTTTTTTGTTATTTTTAGATTTTTAGTTAATAAGTGAAAACGTCTCGTTTTTGCTCATTTTGTGACCCAATTTGGCCAATAGTGTCATTGGGAGGCCTAATGTGTGATTGAGTGGTGTAAGGACATGTTGGAAGTAAAAAAAAGAGTGAGAACGGCACCAAGGGAAAGGGTATCGCGATATCCACACCTTAGAATCGTGATATCTCCAATAGTATGGAAAAGAGAAGGCTCCCTTTAGTGGTATTGCAATATCCTCTTTGAGTATCGCAATATCCACCTTTCAAAGGCGACACCAAGGCTCGACACTGCCCGAGGTGTTGCAATATCCACTTCTGGGTATCACGACACCGCCTTCGTCAGGGGACAAACTTGGACAAAAAGGATGGTCTTTGTCCAGTCGATCCATCAATCACCTAAGGCCCGTGTAGAGGCATTTTTGGCAACAAAAAAGCATCAGATGACAGCTTAAAATAGCCAAAATTGGATGAGGAGGAGAGAGGCACACTTTAGCTTAGTTTTAGGTTTAATTTTCACTTAGTTTTCGACACTTTTTCTAGGGTTTTCATTTTTTTCTTCTTCTTCCTTAGTTTAGAGTTTATTTTTCTGCATTTACTTCTTGATGTTCTTAGTGTTAGTTAAGTTAATTATCACTGTAACTAAGGTTTATTTACACTTTTAGTTCATATACCTTGGTTTCAAGACACTTTAAGCTTTAGTTTAATGTATTTCGATTTTTTTTACTTTAAATCTATTAAAGCTTTATTGCTTTAGATTTTCTTATTAAATGTTGTTAGTTTCATGTTATTTAAGTTTTCTTGTATAAAAATCTCAACTTTCATATTTTTCTTAAGTTTTACTTTCATGGATGTATTATTTTGCATCTCCATATTCATTTGTTTTAGTTTTAGCATGAGTAGCTAAACCTCAAAGAGGGTTGGTAGATGGACTGAAATATTTTGACAAATGACTAAATCAAATAGACCTAAAAACTTAGGAAGTGACACCCCTAAGGGAATATCAAGGCAAGTGAGACTGAAAGGTAATATTGTCGCGTATCCGTCCATTAGTTCCGGATTAACCGGCGAGATCGAAAGATAAATTGGAGCTTATTCGTCTAAGTAGGTAAAATTGAGATTGGAAGATAAAATCGAGTCACTTTGTAAGTCCATTGTTCGAGGATCGATGAACCATATCGAAATCAACCAACCACCATTAGTTATTTATTGAATATTCTTTTAGTTTTATATTCTTTGCAATTTAGTTATTAGACTAGCATATTTAATTTTCTTGCAATCTTTTCTTGATATGAATTGCCGTACTATAAGATCGTATTAGTAGCCGCTTAGCCTCTATAGTGTATGCTAGCTATCGCTCAACTGTCATCTCCCTTAGGTTAGATCCTTAGAATACTCTAGTGTTTCATTGTAACACTATAAATATTACAACTGATCTGTACGCTTGCAATAAAACCAGGCTTTAAAATTTGTTTTATAAATTCATTGTTTTATCGTACATGTGCGATGCCGAGTCGAAAGTCTATATCCCTTTGATAAGAACTTATGCATTAAAATAATGATGACTTTAAAGTATTAGAATTTATGCGTAAACGAATTTAATTATCCTATTAAAGTATAATTATGATGACTAATTAATTTAATTCTCACTTTGAATTCAATTATTTAATTCCATACAATTAAATAAACCTCGAATAAATTAAATTTGTTTCCAAGTCATCTCAAGAAAATGCATTTATTGCAAATAGTAATTGATGCAATCTATTTCTCATTCAGTGTTGTGATACATTCATTCAATCAATTCTTATTACACAATCCATATAGAGTTGTGTTGAGCTAGCGGAGGGACCAATAAAACATATATAAATAGGGCTTACATAATTTGTAACTAAGTTCCAACTCTTCCCTATTAATTACAAATTATTTAATTATGAAGTCAATCCACTAAAAGGACAATGGTTGATCTCCGTATTATATACCATTATGAAATGCGTTATATATGCTTTTGTCCAATAACCTTATCATATGTTTGTTGCCCTCGTAGGATATCATTCGCATCTTTAGGTTAAATTTGTCACCTAATACAATCCATTTTATCTCATGGTTACGATTATATGTTTCGTGATGAAAATTATTATTACTTACAAACAGTAATGATTAGTGATTTGTACTAGACAAAAGACTCGTGACCACATTTCATTTTCACAATCATATACTGCCATTAAAAGGAAATCATTTACTATTTGCTCGAGTTATGAATTCCACTATTATGAGTGAAACCATGCTATATATAAGTCATGTACCCAATATACCAGCTTTCGTCTCATTACCATGAAAGCTTAGGTTTTCAACGTATCAAAGTACATTAGTTTTGTACACATGGTCAGACATTTGCTTTTGGATTGATATAAATCACACCATAAACGTCACAAGTGAATAAATCCATACATAACTAGAATAAATTCAACTTGGGTCTAGTCCAATGTATTATTAGTCTTGACAACCATATTTGTTTCTTTATTTCTAGGAGTCAACTACTCCGATAGCAATGACAAGCCATATTCACAATTGGACTTATAAACAACATAATAGTCCCCTATCTATTTTGAATCAATAGCTCAATTTGATTCTTAAGGACTATGGGCTATTTAGATTACTTACTAATATAAGTTGTCTTTCTTGCATTATAATTTGTTCTTATAATGCAACTTAGCATTACTTAAACATTATGAAGTTCAAAAAACTCCAAAGAAATTCTAACAAATGTCATACCCATTTTGAAGAAAAGCCACCTTCCAATTTAGTTTAACCAAGAAGAGGAAGCCAAAAGCCATTTCTAAAGAAAGCCTCATTTCAATCCAATACAACTGAAGAAAAGAGATCCAAACTCGTTTTCAAGTTCAAGCCTTGACCCTTGAAGTATACATTATTGATTCAAGAGCAAGTCACAACGACACTTGAAGCAAAACATATCTTTCCAAGATCAAAGTCTAGACGACCTTTGGTTCAAAGCTCACTCAAAGAGAAGAATCAATACAATTTTCTTTGTAATCAAGAAATCTAGAGAGTTGACTCTTTTCAAAGTTATGAACATAAATTGACTCCAATTTTTCAAGTCAATGTTAGACTCATAATTTATGTGTACACCTTAAGTAATCAAAGAGTTAATATTCGCTTACACATTTTGCTTTTTATGCAAATCCCATTGAAGACAAACATAAAAAGATATAATTAAATAATCATATAAAAATTTATTTTTTAAATTAATTCAAAAATTACATATAGATTTACGAAATGATAGCACTAGGAGCACAAATCCAAAGAAAAAGGACCAAACAGTGATGGCTTCAATAGCTTTGGCAATGGCAGGGTTTTAGTCTTGAAGAGAAGGAAAAATTTATGGGCTTAGTCGGAAAAGTAAAAGGGAAAAACTTAAAAAGAATAAAGAAGGAAAGAAAGGTGAGCTATGGGTCTTTGGAACTTCACAAATTTATGATATTTTTCAATTTCATCTTCCAAAATAATGTGCCATATGTCTTATTTCGACTAGCCAAGCAGTGCCACGTCAGCTTTTGTAATGGTGTAGGATAAAGTGTTGAATGGGGCATGAAACTATAAATACCTGAGTTTTCTTTTTACCAGTGTGGGATGAAGTATAGCTCAAGAGCTAAATTGTATGCTAGCCTTTCATTTTAACCGAAAGTATAAATACTTATTTTGGAAGGTCCTAATACCCAATGTTACAAACAATGCTCTTGAGTTATTAAACTACCAATATTCATTTTTCATTCAAAACTTATTAATATTCATTTATTTATGTATGTATGATATGCCAGTTTTTCATTTATATATATATATATTCTTATAAGATATTTTCCACATTAAAATCTAATTTTATTTTTTATTCGACTTTATGAGTCCAAAATTTTAAATAATTATGAATCGAATATAAAATCGAGATAAATAATATACAATAAAGATGAATCAGTTGTGAAATAGAATGAAGGTGAAAAAAAGTGTTTTAACAATTTTTTAACAATAGTTTGTCTGAGGTTGTCATGTGGTCAAAAGGCTTCTATGAAGGGAAGATCCAAGCTACATATAGGGGATGATAATGGTTAAATATAAAGATAAACTCTGACTGGAGTGAACTTCATTTCTTCAATGTACGTAGATATCAAGTTGAGTGATTATTGTTTTTGTTTTTTTTACATACTACAAATTAAGAAAGGGATGATAATTAACATTAACATTAAGTTTAATACAAAAACATTTGAATTATTATATGAGCAAGCCCCCAAATGTAAATTTGATATCGAAGTGCATGCATGCCCAAACAATTATCTTTATTTTTGAATTTATTCTCAACGTTTGTTCTCACAATTACATACAACAAATCTATTGAGCAAATTCTTACGGGACACACACTCATTTATAATGGACACATGCTGGTGTCTCTACCATAAGGGCCATTCCCATGCATGAAAATCTTTTGATTGATTTGATTCGTCGTTATTCCACTAGACCTAAGCTTGGTTGTGGCTGTAAAATGAGACCGTAGTACACATGTATCCAACCATGATTTATGTGGGGTAGGGTTGTAGTCGTACGTACAAATATATATACACATGTAAAACTTATTGTTAATGTACCTAAAGAGAGATACCCATTTAAAAGAAGAAAAAAAACATAGTGACAAAATGAACACTATTGAGCTGAATAATGTCGAATGCTTCCATATGTATGGCTCATACTTTGCTGTCTTTTTTCACACGGATTGTCCTTCTTAATAAGTCCCATCATTCGTCCTCTTGTTTTATTTTTATTTTTTTTGGCTCACACCGTGTTCATTCGATAATATTTTTCTTAAAATAATTATATTAACTCTGTATTAAACCATAACAAAACTTTGTTTATGAAATATAATTACTATTATTATGAGTTTTTTTTTTTTTAAGTCTCCATTTGTTTGAATTATGTCATACCGTCCAATTGGATATTATTATGAATGATGATGAAAAGAGAGTATGTTGTTATAAAAGCCTAGATGCTCGCGTCCTTGTTTCGCAAACTAATTATTATTTTTACTACCTATTTTGGAAGAATTTAAAGCTATGGTCTGCCATTTGATTATCACCATCATATATATATATATATTGTTTGTTCGTTGATCAATAAGTGATTAATTGAATGCGATTTTTTATGCATATACCTTATATTTTAAACTATTCATTCAATATATAAATATTAAACATTTTTTATTAGAGTTGTGTAACTTGAATTCTTGTTAAATAAATACAATGGTAAAACAATGGATCTTTGTAGGGTTTAAGCCCGAGTGTCGAAACTCCTCTTATATTAGAACTACACTTCTTTTATTTGATATTAATTAGAATAATATTTTCAACATTTAAATAGATGTAGTCGAAATTCCTCTTGTATCATTCAGTTTTCAATATTAGTGAATTTCTCTTCCTCTACTAGTGATTTTTTCTCGAAAGAGTTTTCACGTAAAATTTGTATGTTTTATTTTTCTTTTCCTTTTACTTTACAATCGTTCTAATTTTACCATTATCGGTATTAATCAACTCCAAATCCTGTTTGAGCCAGACATCCATAAAAATATTATATTAGGATTTACCCATGAAGAACATGGTGATACTCAAGTTGAAAGGCACGACGTCCATAAGAATGAAACGATGATTAAATAAATTATACAAACAGTGCAATAAAGAGCATTAACCTAGAAAATTTTCAGGGTTTGTGGGTAATCATGCGCACTGAAAAAGCCATAGCCAACCGACTAAGGTTTAAATGGAGCATTCAACACAAGCTTTTTTGCTGAATAATGATTAATGATGTAAAATCCTGGGAATAGTGATGCACTTTATTAGTAGAAAATTTGCTGGACGTCGCTTTCAACCTTAATTCTAATGATTATTTCTTAATTAACCAAAAAATATCGGTGTTGGTGCTATAGCCGGCAGGGCTATTTGTTGGGATATAAGTAGGGTTTATGATGTTATAGGTTCCAACATTATATATAAGCCCTAATTAGCTACCTACTCAACAAACTTTTTAGGTCTATAATTAGAGTGTGGAAAGTGTTTTGTGTGGGTAAATTTGTAGTCAATTTTACAGGCAATTAGCATTTGAAAGATGGAGGATTGTTAATGGTGATCACTTTAGAAATTATTATCCTTAAATCATGATGGAGAAACACTTTATATACGTAAGTATAAATTTATACGATATGATTTTATTAATGCTAATTTTCAAAGTAACAATATCATTGTTCTTAATTTAGTCATTAGTTTGAGCATTAAATATTAAGTTCAGATTTAACATGTAGTATATTTAAAATATGTGTTATCATATTTTAAAAGTATCTTGTTAAAAGGAGAAAAAAGAAGAAACGGTCCTCTTAAATTTTATAAACACCATTTTATTTTCTTAATATGTCAAGTCCAAGATATGTATATGATAGAAACATGCATATTTAAAATTTAAATATATTCGTGTCGATTTAAGCTAACACTTAACACTCAAACTAATATTAAGCTTATGAATGGAAATGGTTGATACGATATTAATGTTTTAATAATTCAATTAAACATTTTGAAGTTTACAAATCAATTCAAAATTGAATCACAATCTAAAAATGATTATTGTAATTAATTTTTTATTGGAGGAAAATTAAAGTCTTAGAAATAAACTTGGGTTTTAACCCATTTGTTTATGCAGTTATCTCATTTAATATAAAGATAAATCCTAAAACTTTACATGAATTAGGTGTAATGTGCAAGGATATAAATAAATTTTGATTTTGTACAATTTTATACATAAAATTTTGATTTAATTCAATTTTGTAAAAAGCAGATATCGTTATTGATATGACACCATTTTGCATTTGCATATTACATCACGATAATTATACTTTTCCAATATAAAAATAAATTGATATATTTATTTCTTTAAATGTATATAATTGAATCAAAAACAAAGTTGTGTATATATTTGAACCAAAATTAAAGTTCATATATCAAAGTTTACATTAAGACAAAGTTTATGTATGATTTTGATTTTAAATCTTTAATATATAATGTTAGTAAGGCACACAAGCATTCTAGGAAACAATCTTATATGAAAGCTTAAAATTGCAACAAGTGGACATGCTCATCGATTGACACATCATTATTATTAAAATAATGAATAAGCTTTTAGAAGAAATTAAATTTGCGCCAAATATAATTAGAATAAGGCATTAGAATTAAATATTAAAATCTATTTGAAGTTAAATTAAAATAACTCTAGAGAAAATCGAATTAAAAATAAATTTAGAATGAATCCACACATAATTTATATATGATAAGACTCAAATTTATATACTCAAAATCTCGTAATCATCGCGATTTTGAGAAGTGAGTCAATAGCTCATCCAATGAATTGAAGCATTTCTTTACATCCTATTGATTTACTAAAGACTGGTTAATGATGAGTTGGGTTGAAATCTGCTAATCTACTTTTTATCAAATAATTATATGTGATTTGGAGTGTTTCTTTTGTTTTGGATTTTGCAATTTTAAGGATTTAGGATTATCATAAATGTGTTCCGAAATTTCCAATAATTTGATTGCCGTTGTTGAAAGATTAAACATCTAATCTTATGAATTTTGGGTTATTTATGAATTTATTATTATTATTTATTTTGAAGTGCATCTATGATTTTTTTCTATATAATAGTCCTTCGTTTTATTTTGGATTTTGCAATTTTAAGGATTTAGGATTATCATAGATGTGTTTCATAAATTTTCCAATTATTTGACTGTTGTTGTTGAAGGATTAAATAACCAATATTATGAAGTCTGGGTTAAAATGATTATTTTAAATTCTTTGACGACAACTTCGAATTTTCCAATTTTTTTCGTTTTTATATATTTTTACAATTTTATTAAACCATACAAACCTAATGAAAGGAAATTGGACAAGAAATGTTGAATATTGTGCAACTGATCAAAACTTGCGAATCATGTTTCAAAAGGAGTTTGCTAATATTCGTAGCTGAAAATGATTAGGTAGCTTTGCCTAGTTTTTCAACTGAAAACAAACTATTTCTGTCTAAAAATCTGGGTATACAAATTCATAGGAAACCTAAAATAGATTAGGATTATCACAAAAAGTGCATGCGATATGTGCACGGAAAGAGGTGATAAATTTAATTTACTCTGATAATCATAGATGGATATAGAGTGGAAAGAGATGAGAAAATTCCAATGCATATATAATGGGAAGTCTCGTGTTGATAAGAATAGGGTAATCCCTTTCAATTTTATTGATACATTTCAAGAGTATACATAATATTTATACAGCGATAATCACGTAGGAATAGGAAAGATATATAATATATTCCTAAATAGGAATGATATATAATATATTTAAATATTTCTAAAAGATAATATCCCATAATAATATCCTAACACCCCCTCAAGTTGGAGCATGCAAATTATAAATACCCAACTTACTAAGAAAGTATTTAAATTGCGGTTTACCAAGCACGTTTGTAAAAATATCAGCCAACTGAATGGAGGTCGAAACAAAAGAATATGCAATAAACGCATCTTGGATTGCATCCCTAACAAAATGGCAATCCACTTCAATTGCAATATACAACACAGATTGACTATCATAAAAAAAATTTTAAAAAAAGGAAATAACTTTAGGATGATGAACACCTAACACTACACCAAAACAGGCTTTTAGCGGCGTTTTTAGCGGCGTTTGGACAAAAAACGCCACTAAAAATCAAGCATTAGCTGCGCTTTTGGGAAAACGCCGCTAAAAATAAACATTAGCGGCGTTTTTTGAAAAGCGCCGCAAAAAGCCTAAGCCAAACGACATCGTTTTCTGAGTTTTTGGGGCCTTTAGCGGCGCTTTTTCAAAAACGCCGCTAATGCTATGGCCTTTAGCGGCGTTTTTCAAGAAGCGCCGCTAATGCTCGGGCCTTTAGCGGCGTTTTTGAAAAAGTGCCGCTAATGCTATTGCCTTTAGCGGAGTTTTTGAAGAAGCGCCGCTAATGCTCGGGCCTTTAGCGGCGTTTTTGAAGAAGCGCCGCTAATGCTCGGGCCTTTAGCGGTGTTTTTAAAGAAGCACCGCTAATACTAGGGGCTTTAGCGGCGTTTTTGGAAAAGCGCCGCTAAAAACATTTTATCTTAATTGGTTTATTTATATTAATTAAATAAAATTCAATTTATTTCTAATTGAATATTTTAAATCTTCATAAAAAAATAATGACAGGTAGAAATAATTTGAAATAAAGCACATGGAAAAATTAAAATACTATTATTTAAAATAATTTTAAAGTTTTTTGGGTACATGATTACTGATTGTTTTTTAATTTATATATTAAAAATTTTCTTATATAATCGTAAAAGAGATAGTATTAATTTTAAAATATTGAATTAATTATCACTATAGTTTAGGGTTTTTGGTTTAGGGTATATGATTTATTTAAGATTTAAGGCCAGTTTAGGAGTTACTATTTTAAGGTTTAGGGAGTATGGGTTTAGGGATTATAGATGAGGGATTATGGTTTAAGGATTGAGATTTAAGGTTTAAAGGTTAGAGGATTAAGGGTTTAAGGGTTAGAAGGTTAGCGGTTTAGGGTTTAGATGTTAGGGGTTAAGAAAGTTAGGGATTTAGGGTTTAGGAATTCAAAGGTCGAGTTAGGATTTTGGGCGTTTAGATTAACTTTTTAAATTTATATTTTAAATATGTTCTTATATAATTGTAAAAGAGATAATAATAAATTTGTTTAGGGTTTTTGGTTTAGGGTATATGATTTATTTAAGATTTAAGGCCGGTTTAAGAGTTCATATTTTAAGGTTTAGAGAGTATGGATTTAGGGATTATGGATTAGGGATTATGATTTAAGGGTTGGGATTTAAGGTTTAGCGGTTAGATGGTTAGGGGTTTAGGGGTTAGACACGTTAGGGGTTAAAAGTTAGGGATTCAGGGGTCGGGTTAGGGTTTTGGGTTTAGATTAATTATTTTTTCATTTATATTTTAAATATGTTCTTATATGATTGTAAAAGAGATAATAATAAATTTGTTTAGGGTTTTTAGTTTAGGGTATATGATTAATTTAAGATTTAAGGCCGATTTAGGAGCTCATATTTTAAGGATTAGGGAGTATGGATTTAGGGATTATGGATAAGGGATTATGGTTTAAGGGTTGGGATTTAAGGTTTAGTGGTTAAGGGTTTAGGGGTTAAGAGTTAGGGATTTAAGGTTTAGGGATTCAGGGGCCGGGTTAAGGTTTTGAGTTTAGATTAATTATTTTTTTAATTTATATTTTAAATATGTTCTTATATAATTGTAAAATAGATAATAATAAATCAAATATATTGAAATTATGAGCATAGTTTAAATTATTTAAGAGATATATAATAGATAGACTTTATATGTATTGAATGGTTAATTTAGGGTTTAAGGTTAAGGTTTACTTGAGATTTGTTAATAGATATATAATGATATGGATATATAGGTACTTATTTAATTTGGATAATTCTAACTTAATAATTAATTACAACCATTTTATCATTTGTTTTCTTATTAAAATACATAATATTTATTTTGAGAGTACTTGTTTTTTTTTAATTTATAAAAAACCAATTTATAAAAAACAAATTAAAAAAATTTTTAGCATAGCAAAACGGCGTCATTTTGTTCAAAATGAAATAATCTTTTGTGGCGTTTTTATGAAAAACGCCGCAATAGATAAGCAATAGTGGCATTTTTTTTAAAAAAGCCGCAAAAAATCAATTAATTTATAAAAAAAAATTAGCATAGTGAAACGGCGTCATTTTGTTCAAAATGAAATAATTTTTTATGGCGTTTTATGAAAAACGCAATAGATAAGCAATAGCGCGTTTTTTAAAAGCGCTGCAAAAAATAAATTAATTTATAAAAAAACAAAAAAAATTTAGCATAGTGAAACGGCGTCATTTTGTTCAAAATGAAATAATTTTTTTGCGGCGTTTTTCATAAAAACGCCGCAATAGAGAAGCAATAGTGGCGTTTTTTTTAAAAACGCCGCAAAAAAATAAATTAATTTATAAAAAACAAAAAAAAATTAGCATAGTGAAACGGCGTCATTTTGTTCAAAATGAAATAATTTTTTTCTGGTGTTTTTATGAAAAACGCCGCAATAGATAAGCAATAGTGGCGTTTTTTTTAAAAAACGCCGCAAAAAAATTAATTTATAAAAAAACATAATAAAAATTTTTTAGCATAGTGAAACGGCGTCATTTTGCTCAAAATGAAATAATTTTTTTGCGGCGTTTTTATGAAAAATGCCGCAATAGATAAGCAATAGCGGCGTTATCCCAAAATTCGTTTTACGCGGTTTTATCCCAAAATTCCCCCCAAAACCCCTAAATTTTCCCCCCTAAAATTGGCTTCTGTAAGTTTAGACGTTCACCCAGACACACACACTCTCTCTCAGACGTTCAATGCTCACTTTTTTTCTCTCGACGGTTCTCTCAACATTCCTAATCTTCAAAGCCTATCATATCGCCAATCCATTCCCCTTTTATCTTCTTACTAGCGTTTACCATCGAAAAACACTCTCGATCTATCTTCACTCTCCATGCTCGAGCTTTCCTCCACACTCTCAAGCCACGTTCGGTTCTTGCTGCAGTCCTTGACTGAAGCCAACGCTGACTCTGTTTTTTGAGAACTCTGCCAGGTTATTCATAATAATTCACTTTGATTTGCTTTTTGCTTTTTCTATTTAGGTTTTGGGTTATTGACAAAATAGAATTTTGCTTTATAACTTTTAGATACTATTTGGTAAAATTTTAAATTTGTTAAATCATGTTATGCTCCTAAATTGATCATTGTTGTTAAATATGTTTATGTGTGCAGATTGTGGCATCTCTAATTCCCCATTTAGATCATAAGTTTACTCTCATAAGGAGTACTTCTTGTTGGACACTCTCTCAATTCAGCAAATACATTGTTCAGGTATGAATGAAAATTAGCCTCCCTTTAAATGCTGTGTGGTTGTCAATACCTTTTTCTAATTTAGTAATGAATGATTAATAACCCCTTTGACTGACAATATAGTTTATGTGTTTGCATCATATACCAATCATTTATTGTTCTTGGTACATACCGATAAACTTCTTTTTCGGTTTCTTTGGCATTGGATTTTATGTTGAGAATTCTCATGTTTCATCCATTCGGGATAGTGGTAATAAAAAGGCTATGAGCAATTTGACATGGTTCTTACGGCTTTCCGCAAAGAATATCGGATACTAACAAGTGGTACAAGGGGTCGCTTGTTCGCTCTTGCAATACTTGAAGAGGTTGTAAACTTGTTGTATGACCGATTACTTTTGGGATTTAAATTCTTACAAGTTTCAACCTTTGCCTTATACATTTCAGGAGGTGCTAGAAAAGTTGGCACCAATCAAACTAGGTATGTGTTTTCTTGGTTTTTATATATATGTTCTTTTCTTTTGATAAAGAACTTGAGGTTTAATTAAATTTGACTAAGGACTTGGAGTTGAACTAATTTGATTTTTGTTTTTTATTTTATTGGCAAGAAAGATAGAATATTTTATTTATCAAATAACTTGAGGTTTTGTGAGCATATTAGACAAGACAATAAGATACTTGTTTGTGGGATCAATTGGTCAAAGATATTGCAATGGTAGCTATCTTTTTAAGCCCATTTCTTTCAGAAAACTGTTTTGTCACTCTTTTCTGCAAGATCCGAAGAAAGAAAGAAATTGGAAATCTATAGTCCAAAAGTGTAAATATGCGGTTTCTCTATAGGTATCTTTATTATGGCATCTGTAAAGTATGTCTTTCCTATGTTTGGCTAACGCTTCTTCTTCCATATGTAGGTTCGTTTACTTACACTACCAAATCTTGAAGCGTATTTGCAGCTTCTTGAACCTGAAATAAAAAGACATGAGGCCTGGTGTGTTCATGGGGAACTGCTGGTAAGTTTAACATCAAATTTGGTACCAGTTTACGAGCATCATTTCATTTATTTGTTTGTAGATCTAACAACACCGCCTAAACTTTCCACTAACGGCGTCTTGGTTGGATTTGTGCATGTATGGTCGGCTTAAAATGTTCCCAGTTTGCTAGCACCCCAACTCGTCTCGTATGCAAAAGCAACAACAAAGTTGCGACAAGTATGATTTCTTCGAACCATCATATTTACACTTAATCCACAAGTCTCTTCTCCCCCTTTACGATTTTCCTTTTTCGATAAATCAAGATAAGCGAAAAGCAAGCACGAACGCTTGATGCGTGACAACCACCTGCCAAGAAAATAGCAACTGAGAGTTCAATAGGTATGACAATTATGATGCATGGGCCTATGGTATAAATTCTGACATGTTATGATGGATAGGCCTTTGGTATAAATTCAATGATTGCCAGTGCTAGGATAATGTTTACTATAGAATATGTCTCTTACATGAAATTGCCAAGTGGCAAATATATGGCATAAACTAATGAACCAAAGAATTGGTGTTGCTGTGGTTGTTTTATTGTAGAAAAGGAGGTTGGAACAAAATAGTGAGGAGCATAATGGTGGGAATTAATGACAGAAATTGAAACAATAAACCAGTAGAGTATACTATTGAATTTGAAAAAAAAAAATTGACCAAATATTAATTCTAACTGATAGAATTTAATGTTTTAGGTACACTTCTAAAATATTAATTCTAAGTGATAGAAAATGCTTGTCAAGCATTGGACAATGGGGACAAGAGTTGGAACCTTAACATGACCATTTTTCGGCAGGTAAGCAAGTAGATATTAACTGAAAGATTATATATTTATTTTTCCACTTTGAAATTATTACGATATTAATTTGACTAAAAGCATTTTGTTAATTTATTATGTTCTATGCTTATAGTTTTGTTAATATTAATACATAAATGTAGAAACAATTTTGCAAGTACGTGTTATTAATTTATTATTTGTGTTATTAATTTATTATTTTATTATTTTAAATTCTAAAACTAAATTCATTGTGTTTTTTTTTTTGCTTTTAGTTTAATTGATTTTATTATATTTATTTTTTGTCCTCGTGTACAGCTTTTGGTACTATATTCTTAGATGAGATCTTCATCATTTTTCCAAGTTCCAATTTCTTCTTTACTTATATTTGCGTTGATTCTTATTTCCCCCCCCCTCTCTCTCTCTCTCTCTCTCTCTCTCTCTCTCTCTCTCTCTCTCAAGTTGTTGGGTTAACTAAGCTCTCTGTTTATCAGATAAAGCATGTTTACATTTGTGAAGCAACATTGTCAAAGCGGTTGATTGAATTTGAGAATACTAGCGCTGGAGCCTTAACGGTTTGTATCTCTTTACTTGTGCATGGTAATGCAGAACTACTTTGCTCCAGGAAACTGATAATGGAATAAGATTGAAATTAGTAACCATGAAATGAAGAACCATAACTGATGTTTACAATAGTTTGGGACTTTTTTCACTTTTGATATTGATGTGACTTCCTATCTACATTTGGTACTAAGTAGAGCATGCTGGCATAATCTGTTCTATATGGATTGCAACATCTTATGGGAGAAAAGCTATGTTGTTGTCGTAATTGTATCACGTGTCATTGCTATTATTTTTTTGTATGGTAGAATTTGATTAGTGAATCTTTACTGCTATTACTCTTATTGATTATGTCCACTCTAAGGAGTATCTAAATAATTTTATGAAAAATTTGATGCCAATTTTTTATCATTACAACAAGTGTTATGTTGAATTTGTTGTATTCAGCATGTAGTTAACTTTTCCTCTGTTGCATTTATTTTCTTAATATTGATTTCATTTCTTGAAAATACCTCCATTGTTTTAAACTTATGACCAGATGGAGGAGTTTACGGAAAAGGAGAGGGAGCTTCGAACTAGTTCACTAACTAGAAAACAACCAAATATTGGGTCAAAAGAAACCGGCTTAGATGAAGTGCTATGTAGGCACAAGGAGAGAAAACCTTTTGCCTATGGACTTTGTAATGAATGTTATGAAGAGGTGAGCACCCATGTACCTACTAGGCTTTCCAATCGATAGAGGATTAGATCCACCTGCATTCCAGCTTGCTGAGAAAGAGAGACTGGCAAAATTATCTATTGAGGAAAATGCTAAAGTATGTTCTGTAATCATACTTTCTAAAGGTTTAAGGACAGTAATAGGTTGAAAATCCTAATTGTAATCACTTAATATATTTTACTTTGCGAGAGTCATGTGGGCACTCAAGTTATTCTCTCACAATATACTTCTCTCCCTTTCTAATGTGCTAACTGATCTCTTAATTGTGTTATTAATTTATTATTTTAAATTCTAAAACTAAATTCATTAATTTTTATATTTAGTTTTAAAGTTAAAATTTTCATAGAAAATTTAATTTAAATAATATTTTTTATTTATTCTTAAAAGTATATATAAAGTTCAAATTTTAAAAATAAAACATAATATAATATTTATCATAAAAATAAATATTTTTTTGATTAAAATAAATTTTTAAATGTTATGTTTTTAGTGGCGTTTTTACAAGAAGCGTCGCTAAAGGTCTCGAGCTATAGCGGCGTTTGTGGGAAAAGCGTCGCTAAAGGCCTCGAGCTATAGCGGCGTTTGTGGGAAAAGCGCCGCTAAAGGCCTTGAGCTATAGCGGCGTTTTTGGGGAAAGCGCCGCTAAAGGTCTTGATCTATAGAGGCGTTTGTGCAAAAAGCGCCGCTAAAGCTCTTGATCTATAGCGGCGTTTTTGGGAGAAGCGCCGCTAAAGGTCTTGATCTCTAGCGGCGTTTGTGCAAAAAGCGCCGTTAAAGCTCTTGATCTATAGCGGCGTTTGTGGGAAAAGCGTCGCTAAAGGTCATGATCTATAGCGGCGTTTATTCCTAAAAACGCCGCAAACATTTGCGGCGTCTACAACAGCGGCGTTTTTTGCGGCGCTTTCAAAAACGCCGCTAAAGACATAAAAAACGCCGCTAAAAACCTGTTTTGGTGTAGTGTAAGCTCAATTGCAAGGCCTTCTGCCACTTGAGCTTACAAGTGATGGAAGCCATATACTTATACTCAACCTCAGCAGAAGACCGAGAAAACATATCTACCACCTCAACCCCTTTACTCAAATGAGGCATGAAAATAATAAAAATAAATGACCAAATCAAAGGGTAATTTGAAGCACACACTGGTTCCTTATTGCATCCTTTACCCTTCCTGCAGCTGTCACTTTTTCAGCAGTCCGTGGATAATACATACTAACAAATTCATCATCTAATGCATTCAAAAGCCACGAAGATAGTGGGACACAAATATCATAAGCCCAATCATCGAAGTTGTCGAGCTTTAATCAAATAGGAGTAATAAAATCACCGGGTCGATCTTGATGACCCAAGAAAAACGGAGAGTTAGGTTCAATTTTAGGTGGTAGTAGAGAAGTAGAATTGCCACCAACCATTTAGAACGATGAAAATTTTTTTTGTTAAAAGGCGAGAGATAGCCAGCCTGGAGATTGAGACCGTCGCGCCACCGGGCAAAACATAAGAAGCAAATGGCTTGGAGAAGAAAAATAAATAAATAAAAGGGGGACCTAAGCTCTTGATACCATGACAAGAATAGGGTAATCCCTTTCAATTTTATCGATAGACCTCAAAAGTATACATAATATTTATACATCAATAGTCACGTAGGAAGAAGAGAGATATATAATATATTTAGATATTCCTAAAAGATATATCGTAACATGTGTATGCAGAAATTTGTTCGTGTCCAGATATAACGTATACAGTGAGACTGTTCTATATAGGTAAAATGATTTTTTGGTAATTTTTCATCTTTTTTGGTATTTAAACTTACATTTTTTTATCAAATTACCTCAAAATGGATGGAAAAATTAATATTTGATGACATGACATATATGTGGATTGACAAGTAGATGACATGTCAAGATTTAGTTAATTTTTAAAATATTAACAAAATAATTTTAGAATTTTAATAATTTTATTTTTAAATAACTTTTACATTTTTTTGAATTTGAAATTTTAATAAATTAAGTGTGGATGTGTTATTCACACTTATGTAACGTCAACAAAGTTATTTTAAGGTGAGTCGACAAAAATATAAATTTAAAAGTTAAAAAATAATAAATAACTAAAATGGTTTTTTTATAAAACCGAATTGTTGGTATTTGAATTTTAATGTAATAAATAATTGAATCAAAATTATATGGGATACCAGAAATATCATTTGGAAGAAATGAACTCTGTTTTACTGTGTCATTTCAAGCATACAATGTGTATGTTTGTACGAAGCATTCCATTAGCTTAATTTCTTTTTGTTTCAAGCCCAAGCCCAAACCCAAAACATTGTAAGGGCCATAACTATTGTGTGTGTATAAATCTTACGATATTTTTCTGTTGTTGGAATAAAGCTTATGTTTGCCAACGTTAAAGGATAAAGATTTTAAAAGAAAAAAGCATTATATTTATGCAAACGCTCCAGTTCTACTGAAACAACATAAACAAGACTTTATACACCCAAGGCAAACATTAGTTTTTATTCAACAAGGTGCCATCTTGCATCCTAGACAGTGCCTTTTCTAATTGGCTCCACTTCTGCTCTAGTGTTCCGATGTATCCGATGGACATCCTCACCAGCCCCGGCGAAATGCCGGCAAGTTCCTTCTCTTCGGCATTCATTTCACTGCTGGTGCTACTGCCGGAACAAGACATGAGAGTCTCGTAGTAACCCAAGCTAACCGCCATGAACCCAAACTGAGTATAGTTTTGCAAGTGGTGCATCAGCCTATTGGCTCTTTCTTCGGTTTCCATGTCAACACAAAGAAGCCCACCATACCCATATTCCTTGTTGGCCATGGACTTCAATAGCTCATGCTGGGGGTGATCCTCGAGGCCTGGGTATATGACCTTGAGCCCCAATTTCTTCATTCTAATGGCATATTCCATGGCTCTTCGGCAATGCTCCTTCATTCTCAGGCCCAAGTGAGGAATCCTCTCGGAGAGTTCGAAGGCAACTTTGGCGTTCATGGTTGGGCCCAGAAGCATCAACGCACCTTGATGAAGATCCATCATTGAGTTCACCAGGCTTGCAGGGCCACAAACAGCACCTGAATTTTACCGCAAGTACATCTTGTAGTAATTAATTAATAAACTAAACTAAAGATGACAATTAGAAGAACAAAAGACTTGTGTACTTTTCAACTAAAAATGTCAAATAAAAGGTCTTTAAAAGAACAAAACAAGTTCTCAGAACAGAAACAAAAGACAAAAACCATCACATGAAAGCTTATCCATGATAACGACAAGAAAGGGAAGATCGAAACGCACACCTCACTCACATGCATGTTGATGAAAAGCTAGCCTGAAAACCACACTTTTCCATATTTACACGAGAGAAAAATAAATAGTAATCCAGTTTTCTAATTCTGAGTACGGATTCTAATGGTGCCAATGGCCTTGGGGGCCAAAATTTTGAGAAAATTTCTTTAATTTTTTTTTTCAAAATATCATTATACCTTTTTATTTTTTTCTGAATCAAGCACTCTTGAAACATTTGTAAATTCTCACTAATCTCACAAAGATTTTAAAAATTTTAATTAGATCCCTAAGTTTTTATTAAAAAATCTAAAATTTTAATAGTCTCCCAAAAATTAGTCTAAAATCCGCCACTATTATTCCCTTAATTTCTTCAAATAATCTCTTCCACTTATAATGTAAGATAAATAATTGCATGTTAAATCAGTATTTTAAATGAAATAGCTACTAAATTAATTTATAGATTAAATCTAAAATAAATTTGACCTGTTTTGCATAATATATTTCGCCTTGACTGGTTTTGACGAGGCTAACTGAATTGCCCTTATTAACTCAATCAATCACAGGATCCCACGTGATTGATGACACGACTCCCTAACACGTGTACGGATAAGAGAAACATACGACAAACGAACCTGCAATAACATCGGCCCCACCGCTGATGAACTTAGAGATACTATGGAGAACCACATCAGCACCCAGCCTTGCCGGAGAAAGAACCATGGGGGCGAACGTGTTGTCCACGACCACCGTCGTTCCTTTCTCGTGCCCGATTCTGCTTAGTGCCGGAATGTTGGCTACGGTGAGCGTGGGATTCGACATGGACTCGAAGTATAACACTTTGGTCTTTCCTTCGACGATGGCATTTTTCACAGCTTCGAGATCGCCGATGTCCACAAACGTGGTCGTGATATTACAGGCTCTGGGAAAGAAATGTGTTAAGAGTGCATGGGTGCCGCCGTATAAGGTCCTCGATGCCACTACGTGTCCGCCGCTGCTGCAGAGTTGCAACAGCACGGATGATATAGCAGACATACCTGTCATCACGAAATCAAATTAATTATTAACCACAAAAAAATTACGTTTTTTTTATGTGACAAAATTTTAATTACCGCTAGCGGTGCAATAAGCAGCTTCGGTTCCTTCCAGGGCTGCCATGAGACGGCCAAGATTTAAGACGGTGGGGTTAAAATGACGGCTATAGATGAAGAAATCACGATCAGGACCGAGTTCACCGGCGAACATACGGCGCATGGTCTCAGGTTCCATGACGGTGAAGGTGGCGGAGGCTTCAATGGACATGTTAACACCACCATGTTCACCGAATTCATGGCGAGCGTTGGCTAATGCAGCGGCAGGGTCGCTTTCCGTTGCCATCGTGGGCAACATTGATTTCTTGGCCACGAAAATATCATCCCCGTCAAAGTCATCGGTTCCTGTTCCTCGCTTCTTACCGGCGAAAACAAGGCCACGGCTCTGGGTTTCTGCCATAGTTAAATCTCCCCTTCTTCTTCTTCTTCTATTTTTTATGTGGGGGACCTTTGTTGGTTACTGGAAAACTAATAATGGGCTTGCCAGGAGATGGGGAGGGGATTTGAAGGTATATATAAAGCAGGGAATTGAACAAATAAGGTGCGGTTCGTTACAATTTAATTAATTTTGCAAAACAAAGTATTAATGGCAGATAAAAGAAGCGTTACCTAAATTAAATGTGAACATGACTAAAACTTTCCTTTTTCAAATAATTTCTTGAAAGGTAATATATTTATTATTTCCTAAAATTATAAACATGTCACAATTTAGTTTAATACCAAATATAAAAATGTATAAGGTGATTATAGCTCTCTCTTTTTGGATAAAATCTTTCAATATATACCATTTAAAATTTATAAAACAAATAAGCCAAAAAGATATGAACATTTGTCAATTTAATTTAACGCCAAACGTAAAAATTTTATAATGTTAACATTCCTAAAAGTTTCGTATTTTAGATATAACTTTGTAATATATATAATTATTTAAAGAATATGATGTTATTCTCTCCAGACTTTAAATTTCAAAGCCAAAATCACAAAGTAAGGAAAGCATGTCTCACGACATTATCTTACATTTTTTTTAATTTAACCTAAAAATAGTAACCTAACTTTATGTTTGACCCTCTTTGACCCCCCGAATTGTTAATGTGTAGTCCCAATTAACTTCAAATATGTGCATTTACCATTTATAATTTACACTCATAATATCATTCATTTATTTACATTGATTTTGTAGAGATTAAAAAATAGTTTTAATGATTTATTTTTTCCACATGTATGATAATCTAAAATAAAAACAATATGATAGAATTTTTCATAAAAATTATGGAAATTAATAAGTAGATAAGAGCTACGAGAATATTTTAATTAATTAATTCTATTTTATTTTATTTATTTTAATATTATATCATTTTATAAAAAACTTTACGTTTAAATTTTGACTTTTATTTAGAATAAGGTGAAATGTTTAAAATTAAGGATAAATGTAGAATTTATTTTTATAATTTAAAATTTATATTTATCAAACAATCTAAGTGTATTCCGTAATTAATTTAAGTAATACATCAAACAAATTTATAACTTAAATTCAGTAGTTAAATTTTCAATACTTCATTTTTCAACTTATCAAACAACACTTAAACTAGGGGTTACTAAAAGAAAGACCCTAAGACCCATTTTTTATAAGCCATTGTAGTCCAATGAACTAGTAAGAACCAAGTCAAGAGGGTGGATTCGTGCATTGGTCCCAAAAGGCCAATATAATGTACATCTAAGACCTTTTGTTCTTGAACTTTTTTATTGAATTTTTGGGAGTCAACGAAAAATAAACTTATTAACTAGTAACATTCATGCCCTTTATTTGAACTTCTTAACTAGTCAACGAAAATAATTGATACATAATTTGAAACTTGACAATCAAAACTTGAGAAGCCTTTATTTGAACAATTTCGAATAGGTTGGGTTTTATTTAAGCATTTTAAAAAAGGTTTGACCTTTATGTGAGCAACACTTAAAAAGTCGAGACCCAATTTAAATAATTAACGTACTATATATGATTTGAATATATTTTTATTTGAAGTAGGGATGATTCAGGTTTTGTTTTTCAAATTAAAAATCATCTTTGAGTAAATTAATATTTATACATAACTTAAACTCAATTTGATTTAAACTCGAAATTAATTCAATTCAAATATAAAATAATTGATTCAAAATAACTTGAATAAGAAGGTTTAAGCCAAACTTAAATTAAATATTTGTTTAATTTAAACATATCACTGGTTTTGCTCATTAGATAAATGTTAAACATATAAAAGAAAAGATTAAATATTGATTTTAATTTTTATTTTTATAAATCAAAGGTTGATTCCTTTTCTTGAATCTCCCATAATAATAATGATAGGATCAAATTTTGATTTTCATTGATTATCAAAATAAAGATGATAGATGAAAACTCATTAATTTATGCTCATTCAAACAATTTAGAATAGGTAAATGTTATTAAAATATCAATATTTTAATTAAATAAATGTTGTTAACGATAAAATATTTATAATGATATTTTAAATATAAGTTGAATCATATAGTTATTTTCGTTTGTTCGAAAGACTTTGGTATATTATAGATTAATTCATCTAAATTTAGAATAAGTTATTAAATCTTATTTTCCAAACTTATTTTTATAATTATTAATTTTCTAATCAATTAAATCATTTATTTAACTTAGTAAATTAAATTATTGTGCATAAAATACAAATAACTTGGATATAAAATCATTTGATTCAAAAAATAAAAATGTGTTAAATGGACCAACATGTGTTAAGTATAATGGTAAGACACATTACATTTTTAATGGGAGACACAAGCTCAAACCTTGAATACAATATTTTGTGGAGGAGCAAATATGTACCCTGAACAAAGACGGTAAAACAGATGAGGAATACCCCTAAAAAAATTTAAACCCGAATAATCTAAAAGATTTAAAAGCTAAATTAATCCGATTCAAATGAATCTAACTCGAAATCAACTTGATCTATCCAAATAACATCATCGATTCGTTTTGAGAAATTCGAGATTAAATTCTTTTCCCTCTATAAAAAATGCAATACATTAATATTTAAAAATATATGTAAATTTTAAAAATCAAAAGTTCAAAAGTTAAAATATATTAATAAAGGAAAAATAATTAAATCAGTTATTAAGTTTGTTAAAATCGAAATTCTCAATCAAATATCCATTTCCAACTTGTATTGTATGAAGCCAATATGATTTTGTTTTCCTTTCGTTTCTGTTTCTGGTTCTGGTTTTGTCTTGATGCATGGGGCATGACCTGGCATCCTCTTCCTCGTCAAAATGTAGACACATCAAACGCAAGTGGATCCATTGAAGTAAATGTTTTTTCCGCCACGTCGGCCACAATATGGACAACTAAAAGCCGTGAGCACTTAAACTTTGCTCATAACTCAAATCTTATCCTATCACCCAACACTCCAACATCTCATGCCTTTGTCCTTTCCCTCCTCCTCCTCCTCCATATCATTACGCATGTCTGGATCCTCGGTCATATCTATACACACATACAGATAGACCAATGGAATTCTTTAGTTCCGGTTAGCTCCATAAGTTTCTTGGAAAGGAATTGCAGTGCTTGAATTTCAGAGGATTTTATAAGGTTTTTATAGATGGACTCATTTGTTTTACTATTTAAGTTTAGTTTAGTTGGAGTCAAAATAGTATTCAACTAAAATCTTTCTAACAATATGGATTCCAATATTTGAACTTATAACAGAAAAATAAAATGTATATGGTTAAATAATACATGTCATGTTTTAGATAGCTTTTGAAGTTTAATAATTTTAGCTATTGGTAGTGGACAGATATTATTATATAATATTTTCCTAATCTACCTGTTTTTGTATGTTTGGACATTGGGCAGATATAATATACTATGAGAAAGAAGGCTTTAACCTAAAGATGATATATTAAAGAAATGAGGAATACAAGGGTGTTTTTTTAACCCCCAAAGTATAAAAAGGTATTAGTATTGATTGTGACCTCCAAACATGAGGGAACTGCAGTAAAGAGTGGTGGAATGAGATTATATACAGAACAAAAAACAAAAGTGGGTCTGTTGATATGGAAGAATTTGGGAGAAAAGAAACCAAACAAATACATAATTCCAAACAATAAGGAAATGGATGCAGCAACGCAAAGACCCACCACTTTGGTGTTCAGAAACCAACCATGTCCACAAAGAAGACACGCGCCCATTACTCTTTGTCTTATGTGACGACCCCCTATGTAGTACATTGAAGATTAGGTAGACTTAGTCTCGTAGCTCACGATGGTTTGGAGTTTGGACCAATGCCTATCCTTGTTATATTCATCATATTTTGAAACTAGTCGTGATCGTATTATTGCCAGCCTACTAGTGTTAAAAGAAAATATATAAATTTAAATATAAGTAACCAAATTCAAAAAAGAAATGCAAGTTTACCCAAAATGAAATAATAAAAATATAAGAAAAGAAAAAGCTTTGACCATTTGACATTGTTCTCTTTCATCCTATCTTTTTTGGTGGTAGATTACTATTCAGTGAAAATGACTCGGAAGTTTCAAGAATGAAAGCAAAAGTTAATACGGTGAAAGCTAAGGCCACGTGGTTGGTACATACCTCTTCAGAAAACAAAGCAAATAAACCGATTATACATTACAATCACGTGTGTTGCTTCTTTTATCGTGTTTTTGTCGTGATATATATATATATATATTATATTAGTTAAAATTAATATTTTTTCATCTATTTTAAAATAATTCGATAAAATTAAAAGACCAAAAAAATTATTATGCTTCTTTTGTTCGTATATATTCGAATTTATTTTTCTTTTTAAAAAGAAAAACAAAATGGTACATATTAATCATTTAATTATTACGTGTTACTAAATATGGATTATGCAGGAGGAAGGACGTGGCACTGACATCAGGCACGTGAATATGATCAGTAAGCCCTGCCAATCTCCCATCTTCCATCATCCATCTTTATCCATTGCGTTCTTTTAAGGCTTTTTTATTTTTATTTTTATAAATTAGCTTAATATCTTGGGGGACCCCAAAGATTCTCCATTATCCCATATGACCCAAACCAAACACACATCATGGTTCAATCACTTTGCCTCTAAAATGGTTGTGAAATCTATAATCCCAGCTTTAGCGCCTGGCTGTAGTCATGGTTCTTAAACCAACAGTTTTACACATTAGTTTCTGGTTTAGATTGAATATTAGATTGGAAACCCATCCAAGTTCATTCTAAACATCAAGTTGAACATGATTTTGACAAAAGGGCCCAAGTCAAATCAAATTTCGCCTTCTCCACTTTTCCTATAGAATCTTTTAACCTTATTAACAAAGACAAAATCTTAAGCCACAAGTTCACATTAGGAACAAATCCAAATTCTAAATGATTTTAGACTTACCTAATCAAGTACATCATACATTAAAACCACTTCAAGGCCGACTGGTCCGAACCCTTTTCTTCCATTCTTGAAAACAAATCATATAGACAACTAAAATGGTGAAGCACAAGAGCCCAACCCAAACAAACGGGTCAGGAAAGCCCAGCTTGAAACAAAAATGAACAGATGTGGACATTTCTGTTGCAATCTCACCTGACCAAGATATCAAATGGGGAATATTTGCACCAAGTGACCAACCAACAGCTTTCAAAATAGCTGCTCCCCAACATGTTCCACTCAACAAAACTGATTATATGCCAGTGCCATTGTAATAATCAAATCAATAGCAGCTCCTTTTTCTTAAAACAATTATAAGAAAACCCGATTTCCCAAAACTGTTCTAATTGCAAAGCAGCAAAAAATTATTACCTTGGGAATGGTAAGTGGGCTACATATGAATTATGACCACAACGTCGCCCACTCAAAACCACAATACTTCCACCCTTTGCTTTTCCCCCTTTCGACGTGACTCCAAAACCGAGTGCTAACTCCTTTGCCCTTCACATGTTGTCTCACTATAAATTTACCTCCTTTTAAAAAAAAAAGATAAAATGGAGGGTTAAATTCTTCTATCAGTAGTTCTACTATGTGAAAGTTATAGATTTAGTCCTCATATTTTAATTTGATTATTTTTAGTTCTTGTACCTTTCAAATTTTAAAATTTAAAAAATGACCAAATTTAGTTATTAAATTTGTTAAGTTATGTTATTTTAAAACCTGTACAAACTATACCATTTCCTCATATTATTCAAAAAAAGTCGATTAATTGATTTAATTGGTTGTCGTTTGTGTCAATACCGAAATTCTAATTTGAAAAAACATAAAGACTAAGAATAATACGATCGAAAAATATGGATTAAATCTATAATTTATGCATAATATAAAACTAATAGTTAAATTTAACCATATAAATTTAAAATTAATCAAATTGATTTGATAATAGAGTTTAACCGAAAATGGAGTGTTGTTCAAATTTTTAACCGAAATTTATATCAATTTTACGCTTGATTCAACATAAACTACGGACTTTTATTCCTTTGTAATGACGTTTTTTTTAATTTTTTAATCGAGTTTGTGTGATTAGTTAATTAAAATACCAATTTGTTTAGGAAAAATAATTTTAAAACAATAAATTTTACCATAAAATTACTTATGTATTTTTAATTTTATTTTAAAATTAAAACCTTAAAAAATTAAAAAATTGTTATTAACACTATGTTATTAAATCTAATTGTTGAGAGATTTTCACTTATGAAAGTTTGTAAAGTGTTGTTCATTTAGTCAATAAATTTATCAGTAAGCTTAGTGTTGTCCCTATTCTATTGAAATTTCTGTGTGCATGAAAATAGAGTGAGAACACATCGTTGAAAGTCTGAAAGGACAAATTATGTACATTGTAAATTGCTGAACCAAAACTCATCTCCGAAAGCTTATATTAGACACTTCATGGGCTTGTTTATGAAAGAGTTTGGAAATCAATCAATACAAAAATATATATATTTAAAATTAAATTAATATATGATGTAAAATGGGTTGTTGGAAAATGCATAATTGCTTTTTAAGGCTAGATTATTTTAGGATTCTCTTTTGGGGTCCAGAGGGTTTGGAGTGTCAAATGAACAAGTGACAGAGTTCCATGATTTTTGTTGGTTAAGTGATCACTGGATCTAATATCGCTACCAACAGCATCGTGATTCCATTGAAGGCCTAGCCCACATCTTATCGATGGACCCTTTGCCTAATCATGGCATCCGCTCCTTTTACGGGAAATAATGCCCTATTCCTCGTCATTCCACCTTTGAGAAACTCAGAGGAATTAATATTATTCTCAAAATGCATTGCTAATCCAAGTAGTTTGATAAAATTTTGATACGGAATTCATAAATTTATCTTTTAATTTTTATTTTTTTTGTCAATTTAAATTTTATTTATTTTATTCAATTTTTACTATTAATCTTTTATAAAGAGTTAAATCGTTTTTTTAATAGAAATACTGATTAAAACATTATTTTTCAACAATGTTGGCATGGTAATCTGCATAGCAGTTTATATGTACTTCATGTTAACATAACATTAATTTTCTCATATGCCACATTAAGAAATCATTTAAAATTATAAAACATTCAAAATTTAACATAAAGTACGTATAGATTGAAATGCGGGTTACCATGTTTAGAATTTTAACGTCTTAATCAGTATTCTCGTCAAAAACAAAAATTCAACTCTTTTGAAAGATTGATGATCAAGTTTAACTCTTTTAAAAGGTTGAGGACCAAAATTAATTAAAAAAGAATAATAACCAAATTAATAAAAATTATAAATATTGAAGACTAAATATATCGTTGTGCCAAAATGTTTTAATACAATAATTAAAATATTCATAATCCCTTATTCTTAAATGGAAGATATTGCATGCTTAAGCCTAAGTCACGTTGTAATAACAACAATGACAATTAAACTAAAACCTAATCACTCTCTTGTTTATTTTATTATTATTATCTAAAAGTCATAGTTCAATTTAGTAATATTAGTATTTATCGTCAAAATGTAAGCTATATTCGATTACAGAATTTTTTATTTGATTTTTAATTTTTTTATTTTTAAAATTAGAAATTTCATAATTGAAAACATGACAGTATGCTTGATATTTATTTTAATTGGAACGAGTTAATATTTTAATGTTTATAATTTGTTTTTGTGTGTTTATAGAGTTTAAACTAGAATCAAATAAATTGAAGGTAAAGAACATTTATTTCAACTTTTTTTCAGATTTAAAAATATGAAACTTTTTTTGTTATTATTTAATTTTTAGATATTTTTTTCAAAATTCAACTAAACTCATTTTCTTCAATGTTTTTCGTCTAAAAAAAAACACTGAAATCACATCTATACCAAACCAGCCCTTCCCCTCCTTTCTTTTCCACCATTCAATTTTTAAATGTTTGGAAATAGAAGGGACTCGTGCAGATAAAAAAAAAAAAACCAATACTTTGAGTATAAAAAAGATTACTACAAGAGAATAGGAAAATAAATTGCAAATACCGAAATTTAAACACTAAAAGTTGCTTTCTTGGAGAAAAAAAAATTGCTTTCTTGGAGGAAAAAAAAAACTCCAAGAATATCACATAAACTATTAAATGGGATTAAAAAATTTTTAAATTTTAATACTTTTCTATAATTTCACGTTTTCGAACCAGACTAACTGTTAATATATCGATCCAAAACAGAGCAAAAAAATTAAAGAATTCATGAATTGGTACAAATTGATTGAATCATATTTTACAACTCCTCAATATTTTTAAAAAAATTACATAATTTATTTATTTTAAACCAGTTAAATCGAGAAACAATGCCCTAATTAATTCGACCATAAATCTAATTCAAAAAACACTGATTTTTTATAATATATTTATTAATTCTTATGTAACTTGATTAGAGTGTTTTTTTTTTTTTTATATTACAAGTTTTAGATAGTAGTGGAAGGCGAAGCAAATGGCATGTGATGCGGCATAAATGTGGCCTTTGTCTCCCATGGCCCATGCTATTTCCTAACCCTTCCTCCACGTCTTACATATAGCCATGTGATCAGAAGTCCTTCCCCTACCAACTTATTTCTCTTTAACCTACCTTCATTATTTCTGGTCTTTTTAGATAAAAAAAAGCTAAATATATTTAGTCATAACAAGAATTATATCTGATACCAACATTATTTTATAGAATTTTTATCTCAATCATATTGGAAAATATCGTAAATTCTCAAACTAAGAGAAACATTTCTTCCTAATGTTGTCATAAAATCTGCAACCATATTTATTGTACATGGAATAAACATCACTTTCACACCCATGCTCACTCATCAACACACATGAAAAATATCAATGACATGTTGTTTTAATAGTAAATTTAAATTTAAAATTAATTATATCATACATCTCCAAATTATGGTTTTTATTTTAGTTTGGTATCTAAATTTTAAAATATTTTAATTACATTGTAAATTATCAATGTTATATCAATTGAGTTTTTTATTGTTGAAATCGTCAATTTAACTATTAAATGATATGTAATATCTTTTGTGATATAATTTAAAATAAATTTTTAAAGAAAATTAAGATGCTTTCACATAATTTTAAAATTAAAACTTAAATATAAAGTAAAATCGAAAATAAAGAGAGTGAATGATAATTTTTACAATCGAGATTTTTACAACATTTTTTTTCTTTAAAGTATTTATTTTAAATCATGTCGCTTAAGATCTAAGGTTTCATTTAATGTTGAAATTAACGATTCTAGTAATGATGATTTTATCTATAAAACATCAATAATTTAAGGATGTAATTAAAATATTCTAAAATTTATGAATTAAGGTGATTATTTGATAGAATTAACTTTTAAATTTATTTTAATTTTATCGTTTCGATTTTATAAAATATCCTAAATACAACCGCAACAAGCAAAGTATATGAATACATAAATTGTTTTAAATCTTTTTTTTTTTTTTGGTTTTGTTTTAATTTTAACCGTCGTTTGTTGCGTATTTTTTTATTGGTGGGTTTTGAAGGGTGAAAGTGGAGGTTGATGAATGTTTGTTGAAACACTCAAGTGAATGCCTGATATATTTAAGACATGGCTTTGTCGCATGTCTTTAAGTGAAGCGTTTTTACGTGTTTCCACATTCATTTGCACGAACGGTAGTTTTTGGATTTTTTATGAAATTGGAAAATAATTATAAAAATGAAATATTTATTATTTATTATAACTGCTAAATTGAAAAAAAAATAACATTTTACAACTGCATAATAATAATTTTAGCCCTCAACATATATCTTGGTCATTAATCTTTTAAAAAAATGTAAATTATTTCAAATCGGATCGAACTAAATGATAAGATGAATTGGATCGAGCATCATTTCAAGCAAAAACTTTGAATTGATTGAACCAGATTTTTTATTTTTTATCAAATCAATTGGAACAGTGAACGGTGACTTAACCAATATAACCACTGGTCCTACTCTAAAAATATTGAAAAAAGTCAAATTATTTTTTATTTTAATTAAAATGCTAACTAATATATTATTTTTTTAACCATGTTGGCGTGACGACCTGTGTAGTCTACATTAGAGGTGATCATGGGCCGGGCCCAAACAAAATTTTAGGCCCATTTTTTAGACTCGGGCCAGTCCCAGGTAGAAATATGGGCCTAAAAATTTGCTCAAGCCCGGCCCAAAAGAAAATTGCTAAGTCCAAGCCCAACCCGGCCCGACCCATATTAAATAAATATTTGATTAAAAAAAATATATATTTGATTAAAAATAAAAAAATATATATTTAATATATAATTCGGGCTAGGCCAAGCCTGGGCTAAAAAAGTTTTACCCGAGGCCCGGCCCGTTTTCTAAACGGGCCTCGTTTTTTGCCCAAACCCATATTTTGGGCCTATATTTTTACTCGAACCCTTCAATTTTTCGGGCGAGCCGTCGGGCCGGGCCGAGTAACCCAACCCATGATCACCTCTAGTCCACATGCACTTCATGCTGACATGACATTATTTATCCACATCAACAAATAATTTAAATTTATAAGAATATTCAAAAATAAAATTAAAAAATAGCATGAAGTATACATAGATTGCCATATAAGCTGTCATGTTTAAAATTTTAACGTTTTAATCAATATTTTCATTACAAACAAAAAACCAACTCTTTTTGAAATGTAGATGGTCAATTTTGACTCAATGGTAAAATTTAGTTTGTTTTAAAAGGTTGAAGAACATATTTAACTTAAGAAAATTAAAATTTAATTTTATAAAAATATAAATATTAGGGGCTAAATTTATTATTGTACTGATAAACAAACAAAAATTAAGAACTCTATAAACATATTAATCGATGTAGTATAAATTAAAGGAAACAAAGAAAACAAATCAAGGTCGATTTATTGTCCTGACAAAATGAATTTCCGTTAAATTAAGGAAAACCGAAAACTGGGCGGAGCTAATAGACCCAACCAACTATTGTCCACAATGGGAGACGTCCTTTGGTTAATTTTGTGTAACGTCCCTAAATTATTAAATAAATTCTAAATTGATCTTTAAACTTCAAAACATTATAATAAATCCTAAATGTATTAGAATTGGACTAATAAGATCTGACAGCCCAACAATCAATTTAGTCATTACATGTTAGTTTGGATATAATGTAGCGTATATTTAAAATAATAGACTAAATTGTAAATATATTAGTATTTACGACATGGATATGACATTTAAAGAAAAAAAGAGATTGCCAATGAAATGTTAGGAGGATTATTGTTATTAATACGTCATATCTAAACGGTTCATGTAATAGATCCACATTTAGTTACAATTTATTTCATGTATTTGAATATAATTCACGCCATTTTTAATTAACATTTAATATCAAAATTAAAGGCTAAGCTGATAGAATAACTAGATTTATATGATAATGATAATTTAAGGGCACGTTTGGTTCGCTGTAATTGAATAGAGGCACAATGGAATAGATGCGTAATGGAGTAGAGGCGTAATAGCAATTCAATTGTTTAGTTAAATGTAATGGAATAGTGGCGTAATAGTATTCTTGTGTTTGGTTGAATGGGATGGAGGTGTAATAGCATAAGGGAAAAAACTAAAATGACTAGAATACCCTTAGCAGAAATTTGTTTAGGTAAATGATTATTGTTATTGTTATTAAATTTTAATAAGATTATTAATATCAATAATAAATAATTTAATCATATTTTAACATAATTATTATTAAATATATTTTAATTAAAATATATAATTTAATAAAATTCTTAATAATCAATATTCTTATATGAATTTCCTAAAATCATAATATATGATATTATAAAATATAATTTGAAATAATTATTATTAAATATATTTTAATTAAAATATATAATTCAATAAAATTCTTAATAATCAATATTCTTATATGAATTTACTAAAATCATAACATATGATACTATAAAATATAATTTGAAATAATTATTATTAAATATATTTTAATTAAAATATATAATTTAATAAAATTCTTAATAATAAATATTCTTATATGAATTTACTAAAATCATAATATATGATACTATAAAATATAATTTGAAATAATTATTATTAAATATATTTTAATTAAAATATATGATTTAATAAAATTTAAAATAATTATTACTAATAAATTTTGTTACATGAATTTGTATAATTTAAAATAATTATTATTAAATATAATATAATAATATATAATTTCATAAAATTCTTGATAATAAATTTTCTTATATGAATTTGTATAATTTAAAATAATTTATATTAAATATAATTTAATAATGATATATAATTTCATAAAATTCTTAACAATAAATATTCTTATATGAATTTACTAAAAGCATAATATAACTTGAGAATTATATTATGCATAAACATAATTAACTTACTAATAAATCTTGTTTTTAAACGAAGTTAACTTGTGAATAAAGTGATACCTAATTAAAAACTTCAAATACCAAACTGATACAAAAAATTCTTTAGATACCAAAATGATAATTGGATGCTACTTTGAAAGGCAAATAGTGCATTAACCCTATGATAAATTGCAAAAAAAAAGAACATATATTCTTAAATCTACTAGAAATGTAACTTCTGATTGCAAATGGGAAAACTATATATTCATTAAAAACAAACTAATACAGCATAGGACTCTATACAATGCAATATTGCTAGGTATAGGATACCAAGGGAACGACCCTACCATTGCAGGCAAATAGGCTCATAGTAAAATTCAGCACAAAAAATAGGTTTCTTCACCAGGCCAAGCTCATTGTGTGGTCTACATGGAGAAAAAAGACAAAAAAAAAAATGGTATTTCAAGTGAGCTTCATCACACTTTATATGAGGAAAGTTTGATGGTAGTTATAACAACGTTAAATGTCCAATTAAACAACACTAATGGTAATCATAACCACGCTAAATGTCCAATTAAGGCACACTAATGGTAGTTATAAGAGAGAGCTATCGTTATATCAGTCAGTTTGGCACTTGAAAATGAGAGCTCTTGCTTATCCTGCTCTATCTTCTGCGACTAATGTAATAGAGTTACAACAATGCATACACAAACAAAATCGGTATATGCCTTGACTTCATCAATACACTAAATACGCCTAGGTGATCAAGATGGAGGCTATACTTAAGATGTTGCTCATAGAAGTCGATTAAGCGCAATGGAATAAAAAAACAAACGAGCAAGAATTGTCACTCTTTAAGTCAACTTAATGAAGGAAAAGATCGAGCAAGAAAATGATCCATTACCAGCAGTGGATTGTTAGTTTTAAAATATTGGTTGTCCACCATAACCTCTTTTCCATCGGACCTGTCAAAATGTGATGAACAAAATTTATCATTGACAATATGAACTTCAAGAAAGTGCAACATTAATTTGAGGATTCTCAAAGACTCCAACAACAGACTCACATCTAAGATCAGCAAGCTAAAAACTTGAGCATTCTAGCGGTTCATATCTTAAAATTACTAGCTATGTTAGGGGCTACGAGTGATAGCATTATCAATTTCTCCTAAATAAAATTCTAGGAAGTGAAACAAAAAGTTATTTGAAGGTAAAAATATGTTCCAAAAGCCAAAAGGAATTGTCTCAATCAGATCATACAAACTCAATCAGCACATGGTGCTTATGAAGTGTAGGACATTCTCCCAAATTGAGAACTAAAGATAAACCGGAACTAAAGATAAACCATGATCCATTTTATTTTCCCATTTTTGATATAACAATGTCTACTAGAAATATTTTCCTATAAAAGAAGAAAATAATAAACAGAAAAATTGCCTTCATTGTTGCCTGCAGAGCAGCACGTATCGCATCTCGCTCAGCTTGCCTAACAATGACTGAAGTTCTTGTAGATTTCCTTATAATTACACAGAAAAGAGGCAAAAGGGCCATGAGTTTCATGATGCACGCCAAGAATTGGAAACCACTATCAGTTAATCTTGGAGCTTCTTTAATCTCTGTAAAAACAGACATAAATACATCATGACACCAATCGTGAGATATAGAACCCTCAATATCTATTGCATAAAAGAAATGAAGCTAAAGTTCATGGCAGGATATAGCACCTCTGATGCAAAAGACCACGCTGAAAAATTTTCATCGTGGAAGAGTCAAGCTTCGTTGATTTTCACTTATCTGAACTTATAAGTTAAAGAAGAAACACCGCTTAACAAAGTCAAGTAAGAAGACTCAAACATTAAAACTAAACAGTTGAGCAAATTCAAAACTAATTGCATAATTCCGCTTCACATACACTACCATTAAGAACATAAATTATGCCAATGAATCGATGAAAAAAATAGGTGAAAGTCACACCTCCCATTGCTCATGTGCATAGGCATCGAGCTCCTCTGAGGTTGGAAGCCTTGCAGTAACACTTTGAGGCATCAGTTCTCTTGGCAAAATCCCACTGCAACTATCTCAACTATCTCAACAACTTGTTGAGTAGTAACATCTTCCTGCATTGTTTAAATATGGCAATGCACATATTAAAATTCCAGTAGGTTATCAATTGAGCACACTGCCTAGTTATGGTTAATCAGGCAAGTCGAAAAGAACTCTACAGAAACCCACATAGTAATTATACGTATAACCTTCAGATCCATTGGTGTAATCAGCAACTGCAATCATAGGAACATTTACACAACATCCTCAGAGAAAACATTTACAAAGCTGTTAAATTTGTGAGAGTGATTAAGGAAAAAAAAAGGTTAGCATAAATAGATTTTCTAATAAAATTTGGCATTATAGAGAAAAAAAGAAGTAAACATGTAAAGGGAAAGACTTACCATACATTCCATTTCTCCAACAGAGAATAAACCGTCATTTGTTACCTCTAAATGATAAAAACAATAGATACTTCATATTCAATACAATCTAAAACTTCAAACTCTGACATGAGTTTTACATGATATGTGTATAACTGCAAGCAATATGTTTACAACACTTACCATTGCGCTCAACCCCCAAGGATTTCAATAAGGCTCCTTCAATTTCTCCTGAACCACATATCATACATGGTGTTGTGCCACAAACCAATGATCACATAACAGAGGAAGTGAGCAATTAGAGAATGACCGCAAAATGCAGGAAAAAGAAAAAAGAGAGCAAGAAAGCAACGATGGAATCAAATCTAAAATACCTTTGGGAGATGTTTTCTTCTTGAAGATCTTCAACATGAGATTAACTTCACTGGTTTATCCTTCAAAAATAAACAAAAACCCTAAGAAACCAATATCAATGTGAGCAATAGCACTTCCAGTGAGGGAGAGACCTGGGCATGAAAAAATAGGGAGAAGTTTGGAAGGAAATGGGAAGAAGAATGAAAAAAAGAAGAAGATGCTTCAAACGTATTGCACCCTCATCTAAACCAACTCCATAAAACGAGAAGAAGAAGCAGAAATCAATGGAAGGGAAAGGGAAATTACCTAATCAGCGTTTGAGGCAAAAATTGATGGAAGAAGTAGAAATTGACGAGGGCAGAGAATGGAATAGAAAAAAAGAATAGGGAAGGAATCCCTAATCAGGGTTTGAGGCAGGAAATGGCTATTACAGCCAAGGGAGGTAATAGATCCGTAACCGAATATGGCCGTAATAGAATTACGGGCAACCAAACATATGAATAGGTGGGGCCCACGTAATAAGGATGTAATGGCTATGCCATTACACCCAACCAAACATGCTCTAAGAATAAGTTACAACGTTCTAAAGTTTGAGACCAATTTAAAATTTTGACCATAGTTTTAATACATGATATGTAATTAAACATGTGTTTATTTCACTAAAACAACTTTTGAAAAATCAATTTTTGGAAAATAATTTTTTTTAGGAAAATTTCAATGATTGGGTAAAACATTTTTTGTTGCTAGACAAGTCTGACTAAAATTTGAAGCAAATATAACATAAATTATATTTATTACAAATATTATGAAAGACAAAACAAAATTTACCTTATATAAATTAAATAACAACCAACGCCTAACTAAAATTTACATTTACGAGAGTAAATAATAACACCCTCCGATTAGAAAAGATAAATGAAATTAATCGATATTTAAATAAATATTTATATTTATATAATTAAAATATTCATATTAAATAAAATAGTAACAGTATTTAAAAGTTAAATCATTACTAATGTTAAATTTTTATTGAAATAAAATTTTAATATTAAATAAATTTATCAAAGTAATAAATTACATTAACGATTTTAATACAGTAATCCTTGGTTCAAGATATTTTTATTTAAAATTTCGTGTTACTCATGTTGTGCCAAAAAGAGAGTTTATTTTCCAATAAATCGTAAAAAAGAAGCATTTTGTTAAATATATTTTTCAAGAAAACAGATTCATCGATAAACGTCTTTTACTTTTTTTACATAACACTCGGTCACTCTCATCACTCTCTTTCACTAATTTAAATATATAATTGTATATTATAGTTAGTTATATGAAGGGGAATAAAATATTAGTTAAAGTATTATAATTGGTAGAGAGAGAGTTCATAGTTACTGCCTTCCATCAAAAGAGAGCTTAAAGCTTTGAATTGGAAAAAAAGAAATAAAAAATCAAAATAATAATGAAAACCCAAAGCAGATCCTCCGTTTGTTGATGGTTTGTGCTTTCTTCTTTCTTACCTACCAGAAGAAGAAGTAGCAGAAACTGAAGCCAAACCGGAAGTCAAATCGGGATTTGGGCTTGGGTTTACCCGTCATTTTAGCTTACGTCGCCGTTTTGATGCTCTTTTTCTCATCCGGTGACGGCGTTACTGCTGATTTCGGTAAATGGATCTTATTTGGGCGAGCTAGCACTGGCACCGGTGGCGGCGGTTTCTGGTCTTCTAACTCGGTGGTTTCAACTTCGGTATAGCGATCGCCGTCACTGCCGTAGCTGGCATCGCCGTCGCCGCAACCGTCGTCTACTCTTGTAGATAAAAAAAAAAAGGAAAAGAAAGAAAAAAACAATTCTACAAAAAAAAAGGTTCATTCTCATTCAAAATCACTTCCATCATTACCGCAGCATAGGGAGCTTAGATTGATTTTGGATATTAATTAGGTAAAGTAAGACACATAGAAATCGATATGCTTACGGAACAGAAACCGTTAATGCGAGCTTTGCGGCGAATTCACACATCTTCATCGCAATCAACGTCATCGTCCTCCTCATCGTCGTCAAATACTTCATCTTCTTCATCGTCGTCGTGGATTCATTTGCGATCGGTTTTATTAGTCGTTGCTTCTTCCTCTTCCTCGTCATCTTCCTCATCTTCTTCCCAACAAATTCCGACTGATCGGTGAGTTTCCTTTTTCCTCTTCCACTTAAACTACTACTTTCCTTATTTCCCCCTATTTATTTTAAGTAAAGATTTCTACTTATTTTTGCCTGGATATGTTAGATTCCCAATTTTCTATTTTTGTAGAAATTAAAAATCCTTATTCCTTACTTGAATCCCCGATCTGAAAGTAGTCGAATCAATTCCATCAACATCATGTTCCTTAGGTTGTTAATAAGAGTTCGATTCCAATCTATCTGTTTCTTCGTCTCTCCGAAGGTTCTGAATCTGATTATTATTCGGTTCGTTTTTCAACTTAGTTTCAAACTATCTTTGAAAGCCTCAACTGTTTCAACACTTATGTTGGTCAAACTAGTCAAGGTGTTGTGATTCCTCTAACTTCTGGGGAGGAGAAGTAGTCACTTTCGGAATCTAATTCATTAGCCGAGACATGATTAAAAGCCATTGAATCTCGATTTTGTAGTACTTCATGATAGATGTTTACTATAAATTTGGATTCTTTAGTTGTTGCTGTGGAGTTGTTTTTCTTTGTTTCCATCTTCATTAAGGTCTCTCTTAGTGATCGTAATTACTCTTGCAATGGGTTTATATTTGCAGAACTAGCTAATTTTTTTCCCACACTTGTCTTGACTCTTCCATGTATCTGATTAGCTTTTAGCATTAGTAGTTTAGTGTTCCAAAAGCTTTGTTTCCACATATGATGCATTGCAATTTTAGAAGTGTTTAAGCTCATATACTGTATCTTTCACGAACCACGCATAAACCCAAAAAAGCTATGCTTTTGTTTTGTCAACTTAATTCAAACTTATAGGAACTATTATTCATAAGCCTATATCTTGATAGAAGATTCATTAATTTGTTTCTTTTGCTGCAGGGGTAGCCTAAAATCACCTTGGTCCCACAGGAGAAGAAAACATGCCCTTCTACCTAAACAATGGAGGAATTTGTTCACTGCTGATGGGAAACTCATTGATGGTGGTGTCAAGTTTCTGAAAAAAATTCGAAGTGGAGTATGTTTTAAACTTGCTTTAGACTTAAAACTTTACCTTCATCTTGTTTTCTTAGACATTGTATTGTTTTTTTTTAGTGGATATTTGTTGCTTCTCGAGAATTCATTCTTTGCACCTTTAATGCAGGGTGTTGATCCAAGTATTAGAGCAGAGGTGTGGCCATTCCTCCTCGGAATGTAAGATTCTTATACTTTTTTTTATGTACCATTTTATACTCTGATTCAAGTAAACCTCCCTTTCTTTGAACTATTTAGTTCTTACTTCTTTGACCTCTCTATGAGCTTACTCCTTTCAAATCACTGTCTGGTGGCCTGGTTCCTTTTTCTAATACATCATTGTATCATCTTTTTACCATATCTTGGTGCTTTTCTGACTGTTTATGTCTCAATGATTCTTTAGTGGATAGAAAGCCTGAGTTAAAAGAATTTTATCTTGCTAGTTGCTATTTGCATTATATATTCTGCAAGCATCCATTTTAAGCTCTTTTCCTTGCTGCTCGAGTTTTTCAAGCATCCATTTTAGGGGAAATGGAGTATTTATTGTATTCATTTGCATTATATATTCTTCAAGCATCCATTTTAAGTTCTTTTCCTTGCTGCTTGAGTTTTTCTTCATTTGTAATCGTTTTTTGTATTACTTATTTATCTGGAAAACACAATTTTTTGGGAGATGTTTTCTTATGCATTTGAGAAGTGGATCATAAATGACCTGTTACACCACCTAACTGTGATATCTGCATGCTTAACAGATACGACTTCAACAGTTCAAAGGAAGAAAGAGATTCCTTGAGAAGTCAGAAACGGTATCATTTATTTTCTTTCTTGTGCTTCTTTTACACACAGATTAATTGCCAATGCTTTGTTACTTTACCATATTTGTTTTCCCCTTCTCCCCATCTTTTTTCTTTCATTGAAGGTCTGTTTGTTTACGTATTTCTGATGCAGAAAAGAGTATGAAAGATTGCGTAAGCGGTGCCACCAAATCCTTAAACGTACTGAGAAGAGTGTTAAGTTGAAGGGAACTGCTGGAAACGTCTGCAATGAAGACAATGAGTGTTTCAGTCAAGTTTTTGATTCTCCAGGCTTGGAGGATATGGTTAGTGGTAGGAGGTCCCACTCCACCGAGGGAGGAAGCCCTGTGTTTGATGATTCTGATCACCGCGTCTGTGATCATAGTCATCCAACCTCTTTATCTTCTGATTCATTTCTGGAGGGAGAGGTTGGTAAGAGAGTAGTCATTAGTCAAGATGCCTGTACTGGTGAGACAGAATCATCTGATTCTGACTCCTCTGAAGAAGATGAAAACACACCTCTCCTTTCCTCTGAAATAATCGAGGAAAATGATATTCATAAAGATGATAATGGTAGTTCCTCTCCCTCCCAGATAGAAGGCAGGTCTGCAACCCCCACTGATGAAGATTTTGCCACATGGCGGAGAATTATCCTCCTTGATGCAGTGAGGGCAAATGATGACTGGATCATTTACTCTCCATCTCAGGCTTCAGTATCCACAATGAAAGCACAAAGGTTAGCTGAGAGTGTTGGGTTGAAAGATTATGATGATTTAGAGCCATGCAGGATTTTTCATGCAGCTCGCCTGGTTTCTATTCTCGAGGCTTATGCCCTTTACGATCCCGAGATAGGTTACTGCCAAGGGATGAGTGATCTGCTCTCTCCAATCATCTCAGTGGTAGAGGATGACTCTGAGGCCTTCTGGTGCTTTGCAGGTTTCATGAAAAGAGCTCGTCACAATTTCCGACTTGATGAGGTGGGGATTAGAAGACAGTTAAACATTGTCTCCAAGATTATCAAGTGTAAGGATAACCATCTATATAGACACCTCGAGAAGCTTCAAGCTGAAGACTGCTTTTTTGTGTATAGGATGGTTGTAGTACTTTTCAGGAGGGAATTGAACTTTGAGCAGACACTTTGCCTCTGGGAAGTGATGTGGGCAGACCAAGCAGCTATCCGTGCCGGCATTGCAAGGTCTGCTTGGGGGAGGATGAGACTTCGTGCTCCCCCTACTGATGATCTCCTGCTTTATGCAATAGCAGCATGTGTTTTGCAAAGGAGGAAGTTAATCATAGAAAAGTATAGCAGCATGGATGAGATAATGAGAGAATGCAATAGTATGGCCGGACATCTGGATGTCTGGAAACTTCTCGACGATGCCCATGATTTAGTGGTCAACCTACATGACAAGATTTAAGACCAAACCACTCTGCCTGCCCTTTTTTTTCACTGATTTTTCCCCAACTCAACTCCTTGCTACATTTATGGAACCCTAAATTAAAGAAGGGATCCAAGTTATTTGACATTTCAGCCTGAAACAAAGTGTTTTGATAGGCGAATACCCTGAACCAAGTAAATTATGGGATTTACATCTACTATGTTATATTGCCCGCACTCGATACTTCATCTGGGTGATGGTGGCAAACGCTGAGAAATCAGCTATTTAAAATGTTTTTAGCTTTGTTTGCTTGCAATTATTGAAATGACAGAAACTTGCCAACTTCTACTGTTCTTTATGTGTCAGTTCTTTCCCATTGTTCAGTTTATTTGCAAAAATAATCACTAGTATGTTAATTAAAGAATAAAATTTCGATTTTTTAATAACTTTTTTGTGATGTGAAAATTTTCTTAAATCACATTGGACTCCATTCAGTCGAACTAAATTCCACGGCTGAAAACGTATGGAGTCTTTGCCTCCACTATCAGTGGAGAGAAATTTTTTTATTATTTTGAATAATATTGGGAGGAGACTTGAATTAATTAAAATTTTTTTATATAAGTTATTGAACTATTAAAATCGCTGTTATATCATCTCTATTTACACTGTCTATATCAATTGGAAAATTTTTCTTCTTATTTAGTTTTAAATTTTTTTATAGAATAACTTTAAACATCATAAATATGCATACTAAAATCGTTTAAAACTTAATAGCTCAATAATTTAAATAAGAACTTTTGAATAGTTCAATGATTTAAATGAAAATTTTAAATTTTAAATAATTAAATAATTATTTTATAATTTTTAAAATTAAATGACTAATAATTTAATTTATTTTTTCTCTTCGGGTTTTACAGTTTTACTTACCTTTCACGTTTTATCTTGTATTGAATTGAAGTCTATGACTTTATTAAACTTTGTTATTACGAGAAATTTGTCCTCGTTTGACCGTGTGATCACTTCACTTGTGGAATGAAAATGATTATTATTTGATAATAAAAAAAGCCCAACCTAATTAACAGAACGAGATCATCGACCGTCCATTCTCATCAAACCAAAGAACCATTTTCTTTCTCTACTGCGCAAAGTACTAGATAATTAACTCCACCAAAAGTCAGGTCTGCAACTCCAGTCTAATCCGACAAGCCGCAGATATTTTTGTCTTCTTCTCCACGTCACCACCAAATACCGTGTGCTTTCCACTCGTTTCACTCTCCAAAACCGACGTCTACTCTGCCGGCGGCGCCGACTAAATCCCATTTCTATATTCATATATGAATATGAATCCATTAAAAGTCATCTTCATTCCAAAAGGAACTACAAAATTATGTGCAGATCTGCGGATTATTACGACTTTCGCTCCGGCGATCAAAGTCTTCTGAAGATCAAAGCTTTCTTCGTTCGATTTTCGGGTTTCGATTCATGTGCCGACCCGTTATCCGATTCGCTCACTCTACTCTTCCCACCAAGAATCAATGACACGGCGCGGCTAGAAATTTCCGGCTCCATTATCCGATCCGGTTCTCCCGCGTTCGTGACACTCCATCGATTGGTGAAATTGAAGACGAGGGACGGAGAGGCGATATATGGGAGCAGGGAGCGGGTTCGGGCCGGGGATAGGGTCCGGTTCGAGGTTTACTCGAGAGAGGAAAAGGTGTTGAACGGGGTTTTAAGGAGAGAAGAAGAAAAGTGGAAAATGGAATGCAAGTGCGCGCTGGAGAGTGGCAATACCGAAATGATAGGCGGTAAAGCGGCGGTTGCGGACGTTTGCGTGGCGGTGGAGGGAGACCTGGCGATGGGGGAGAGGGTGGAGATGGTAGTGAGGAAGTGTAGAAAAAACAGGAGGGTGGGGTTCGATCAGCTGGAGGATATTCCAGAGGAGAGAGAAGGAGAAAGTGAAAGGGACGGTGGATTCTGTTGCAGTTGTGGAGAAGCGGACGGTGGGGGAGAAGAGGTGGATATAGAAGCGGCGGGTGTAAGCTGGGCCTTTGATGTGGGCATTTGGATCATGTGCTTCGGGGTTGGATATTTTGTTTCTAAAGCCACTGCCAAAAGCTTGAGGCGCATGCGATTACTTTGACACTGTTAAAAACAAAAAAAAAAAACATTTACCTTGGGGAATTTATATTCCAAGGTTGTGTTAATCTTTTATTAGTTACCCAAATTTGGGAATTTTGTGAAACTCCAATTCGAGTGATTTATTGTAACAAACGAATTATTGGGGAAAAATACTTGCCAAAATATTTGCTTTTTTTAATGACATAAATGAGGCCTGGCTAAGCTGCAATTGGCAACAAATCAACCCAATAAAACTGAAATGCTTACCAAATTTGGCATTAACTTACAGGGTTTAGTAAGATTTGAATGAAATTTATCGAGAGAGAATCACGGAAAACTTTTCCTATTTATGGTTGAGAATATTAAATGGTGATTTGATTAGGACTTTGGATCAAGAACATGAAACTTTCAGATGCCGATGGCCATGGATTCTGAATCCAATCGTCTCTGGTGCAGATATGAGGCTTTAGATGATTGAGAATGTTCATTTAGGTGCATGTACAAGATGATGCTTGAACTTATCTTTGATATGACCATCCATAACCCTTCACTTCTATAATCGGGTTTTATTTGCTTTGTTGTAGTTTTCTATCTTTCGTCTTCTATTGATTGACATCATCCAATTTAATAGTTTTTATATAATGTTATATACATTAAAATCAATACAGTTTACATAACTATGATTTATAATTTATTCATGAATATCACCTAATCAAAAAATTATATTTTTCCTTATCCGGATAGAAAATTAAAAGAAAAAGAAAAAAGAGAGAAAAATATTAAAATGATCAAACAGTTCACGGAAGTGATGAAAGCATCAAGGCCACGTGTCAAAATCCTAATCACCTAACATAAAAGCCACGTCAGCACCCACCCCGGTTATCTCTCTTCTCCCTCAAATCAGTCCCCCCCCCCCCCAATATCGCTACTCATGGCGGTCAACCGATCAAATAACCACTTCACCAATCAATAATTAAAAAAGAAGAAGCCGCCTTTTTAATTTTCACTTCGGTTGTTTTACTTTAATTACTCCGCCGCCGGCGTTCAACGTCGATTACTCGACTGCTAGTGATTTGGTTATTTTTTCCAAAGGGCGGTTTAAGGCTTCAGGTTTTGCGGAGAATGGGAGGAAGTCGGAGTTACTCAGCGAATCCTAGCGATTACAAGCTTCTAGAAGAGGTTGGTTATGGCGCCAGTGCTACTGTTTATAGAGCGATCTTCCTTCCTACTAACGACATCATAGCTGTGAAATGCTTGGATCTCGATCGTTGCAACAGTAATCTGGTTTGTGTTTTTTTTTTCGAATTTTTCTTTTAGTTTAACTGTCTCTAGTCAAATAAATGAGCTTACTTGATTTCATTTTAGTTAGTTTTGGATAGAGATCTCGTTTGATTGAATTTGATTTGATTGTGGATTTCAGTGATTGTTTTTGGTCGAGTTGAATGGAATTCTGATATTCTTACTTTTTATTATTGAAGCTCGTTTCTTTGGATTTTTTCGGAGTTTGTTATACCTTGAACATGATCAAATTGAAGCTTTGTATTATACTATATGTCAATAATGGCAATAGTAATGACCCCAAAGCAGTAAGAAAGAAAAATAAGAACGGGAAGATTTTACTTGGAAGTTAAACATCCCTGATATAATCAATGTCTAATAGAAAAAAGTATAGTGATATACAGATTCAACTTGTGGGACATGGTCCATACCATGGGGGCGCACCTCCGGTCGCATTCCTAGTCGAGTTTAGTGGTGGATGGGGTTCGGCCCGAGGCCGTAGCCCGCCACAGATCTCTAATTTTATTTCTTTAATAAGAGAGTTGCATCTCGAACTTTTCAGGTCGGATCAAACGGGATTTGGGTCACATAATTTTTATCCCTTGAATTGAAAGAAATTCGAATTCGCAATTCTCGCCGGTGGTTAGGGGATAAAATATTTTCAGGAACAAACAAATCATAATGATTTTTGTCTTTATTTTCAGTCATTTTTTGATGTCTTGCAATAAATTCATAAAAATGATTTTTATCAATATAGTTTTTTTCTTGGTATCTTTGATTAATTTGGTGTTTATTTTTATGAACCAACAAAATACTTATAGTTTGATATAGAATAAATTGTCCATCATTTTTTACCGACAGACGAACTGGATCGATAATCAATATTCCTTTTTTCATTAGTTCTCTAACACTTTGTATGTGCTTGTTTCTATCACTCCATATGGTGCTTGGTTTTTGTTCCTTTTGAACTTGTGTAAAGTTGAAACTTGTTCTTTTTATCGTCTATCATTAATTATTTCTGAGGAAGCAAAGAAATAATATTTAATAGTGTTATCCGAAATATTTCATTCAAATTAGAGTTATCTTTCTTTTAGCATCTACGCCATTGATTTAGATTAGGCATTTTAGTGCTGAACTGCTTTTGCTACTGTGTGCTCTTAAAGTAGTCTATCAACATTATATGGTTACTTAAAGCTGAGATTACTTCGAAACGTGTCATCCTGGGTCCCTGATATTTTCTTTCTTTTGTTTTTAAATTGTATAAATCTGGAATACTTGCATAGAGGAATAGAATTATTGTCTACTTGATATTCAAGGATATAATCTTACTTTAAAAAAAAAAAGAGATATGATCTTGTTTTCATAGAATTTTTGCTTCTCAACTTGAGGAAGTATTGAGAGATCAGGAGGATTCCATTCCAAGTATAATAAGAGTTTAAAAGTTTGGACTTGCTTGTGTTGGGATTTTATCATGTTAAAATGTTATCTAAATAAGGGACACAGTACCACACTAGAAACCTTCCTTTTCCTTTCCCTAGTTTCCTCTCAATCCAGGCCAGGCCTTAGATCCAGTTCATGTGTACCAAACATCTTGTATGCTTGCTTGTTTCATTACTATTGATCGTTCTATGGGAATTTTCTACTTTTGGTAGTAATACAATCACTCAAGTATGTGTACCAAAAATCTTTTTTGGCTATTGGGATCTTTTGTGATATTGTTTAGAGGCTTTAATAATTGGTAGTATCATGAGTGGTATATTTAGATCCATATTTTCTGCTCTTCATGTGATCTATTGGCTCTTAACAGGCTTTCTTAATGCTGTTTTGCAGGATGATATACGCCGGGAAGCTCAAACAATGAGTTTGATTGATCACCCAAATGTTATTTGGGCATATTGTTCTTTTGTGGTTGACCATAATCTTTGGGTAGTCATGCCTTTCATGTCAGAGGGTTCCTGTTTGCACCTCATGAAGTCAGCATATCCAGACGGTTTCGAAGAGCCTGCTATTGGTTCTGTTCTGAAAGAAACTCTCAAAGCTCTGGATTATCTTCATCGACAAGGACATATTCATCGGGATGTTAAGGTCAGTGCCTTACGGAAGTTGGCATTATGTTATCTGATTGGATTCACCATTATTTTATTTAAGTTCTATTTAATTGGCATTACAGGCTGGAAATATACTGCTTGATAACAATGGCACAGTAAAGCTTGCTGACTTTGGTGTTTCAGCTTGCATGTTTGATGCAGGAGATAGACAACGTTCTAGAAATACCTTTGTTGGGACTCCTTGCTGGTGAGCTATCTTTGTCAAATCTGTCTAACTATTACCCTTCTCTTCAGCTCCTCATGTACTCTGATATTCCTATTTATCCTTTCTTTCAGGATGGCACCAGAGGTCTTGCAGCCTGGAAGTGGATATAACTCCAAGTGAGTGTTCAGTCTTCACTAAAGTTAAGGTCTTAGAATTTCACTTAAATCCATTGTCACCTTACAATGTTGCATAAGCACGACATCTTAGTGTACACAAGTATTTTCTGCTTCAGTGTGGCAAGGGGTGGTCATGACTCATGAGTTTGAACCTACAAGGACTCATGAATTTGGTCTGAGCGACATTTGTTCTGAAACACAAAACTTCACTTTATCCACACATCTGGGCTTTCTATGAAAGCACTTATGTGCCTCAAAGTTACCACTTTTGCATGTAAATTGTAATCTGTATTCTGAATCTTCAAATGGTATTGTGGGAGTCTGGCTAAAGTTTATATAGCTACTGGCTAGTATGCTTGGGTTGCATTGAATTTGGCTCAGTTGCATGCTATGTTGATGCATTTCTTGGTACCTTTAAGGAAATGGTACATTTTTATTCCACGTTAATTCTGTAATTCGTTAATTGCTTTTTTTTTTCCTGGCACAGGGCTGATATATGGTCTTTTGGTATAACAGCATTGGAGTTGGCTCATGGTCATGCACCTTTCTCAAAATATCCCCCAATGAAGGTATTAAAACTCCATTGAAAATATAACAAGAATTTATTTGAGTGCTGCACAGTGAGGGTTTGCTATCATGAGTTTTTAATCAACTTTTATATATGTTCACAACCTTTTTTTTTTCCAACATTAACAGGTTCTCTTGATGACAATACAAAATGCTCCTCCAGGACTTGATTATGATCGTGATAAGAAGTTCTCTAAGGTACTGCTGTTCTTTCCGGCTACACAAGAATAATGATAGACATGTTATTTGTCATTATGTATGTAAAACACTGGTTGGTGCCTTCAGTGGTGTTTTGCAATTGCTTACTTGTCATAGCAAATTTCTAATTAAAGGACTTCCAGCTGTGATCAGTCTTTCAAAGAAATGGTTGCAATGTGCCTGGTGAAAGATCAAACAAAGAGGCCGACTGCAGAGAAATTATTAAAACACTCCTTTTTCAAGCATGCAAAGCCTCCTGAGCTCTCTGTGAAGAAATTATTTGCTGGTCTGCCACCACTTTGGAATCGTGTGAAATCCCTTCAGGTTAGTGATCACACTGCCACAATGCAGGTATTTTGCTTCTTTTGCCATCATATTTGTTTAATGCTTTTCTTTTTTGTCTGAAATTTTACAGCTTAAAGATGCTGCACAACTAGCTCTAAAGAAAATGCCTTCAGCAGAACAAGAAGCTATATCACAGGTTAGCAGTCATCAATCAGAAGTCATTATTGTCTTAGATAAATCAGATTCTTTTCTTCTCATAACATATCCGTGAAATTTTTAACTATTGGGTTGTCCACTTGGGGACATTTGTGCTTTTTTACTGCTTGGGGTGTTACCTTTTCTTCTGCTTGTCAGAGCGAGTACCAAAGAGGAGTTAGTGCCTGGAATTTCGATATTGAGGATTTGAAAGCGCAAGCATCTCTGGTAGGCCACATATTTAGTTTTAATCTTTAATACTAAAGATTTTAATTCAGACATATAATGTGAGAAGTAATTTCTCTGTCAGTTACATCAGTTATTCAATTTATAATAATTTTTCTACTTTAACATGCTAAGGTGCGTGATGATGATGATATTCATGAGTGCAAAGATGATGATGAAAGCATGAAATCAAGCTTTGGTCATAAGGTAGTTGTGTAGTTCCCCCCCTCGGTGATTTGTGATAAATGATTAAAGTGGTATTTCTTTTTTTACTTATGCAGCTTGAAATTGTTTTTTTTTCCTTATTTGTCCCTTATTGTAAACTATGTTAATGGGTTCCTGGTGTTGCTGACAGGCTGAAGCTTACTGTGGATCTGGTTTGGGAACATTGAATTTAAGTAGGGAAGTATCTCAGTCTGAATTTGGAGAACCAATGACCATTGACTTATTACAGTCTGATTGCTTGAATGGAAAGGGAAAGAACCCAGAATGTGATATAGTTGAGGCTGGCCTGCACGAGAAGGGTTTGAGGAAAAATGGTTCAGGCATTGATATTATGGCATCAACTTCAGAAAAGGATGTGGTCATGACCGGGGCTAAATCAGTGAAACCTAGGCAAACCCAAAGTGGGCCACTCACACCTGGTGCTATTCTTAATCATTCATCTTCTGAGCGGGTTCATAACTCAGAAAGGTTGGTGATAGTTCATATTTAGGCTTGCTTAGCCATTTGATTTATCTTATTATTATTATTATTTAAGAAGTGATCTCAACCTTTTCCTTTTCTCCAATTAATTGTTATCTGATGATGTTTATGCATTAACATGTAGCACATTTGGTTCTAATTTTAGTTTGCTTATAGCATATTAGGGTTTTGAGTTGATTCAGCATAGCATTGATTGCATACTTGCATAAGCGTAAATTTTAATATAGTTGCTGGTATTAGTGCTTTGGTCTTGTCTAATTTAAGGTTACAGCAACTGCGTTTACATGTGTGACAAAGTCTTGTCTAATTTAATTTAAGAAAATAATTTATAAATCTTTTAAAATAGAAGAGAAACTGTAGGATGCGGAGTTAATGCTTGTTGATGATTAGGTTTGAAAATGAAATTTCACAAGTGAATGAGAGAGTTTGCCTAGTTCGTAAAGCACCAAGCTTTAGTGGTCCGTTGATGCTTCCTACTCGAGCATCTGCAAACAGTTTATCAGCTCCAATTAAATCATCTGGAGGTAATAAATTCATGGCATTTAGAAATATTGTTTTTTTGTGTCACCGGCTTCACCACCGGTGCTACTTTAAATATATATAGTATCATTATTTTCCTCCTTTGACAGGGTTTAGGGATTCTCTGGATGACAAGTCAAAGGCTAATCTGGTGCAAATAAAAGGTCGATTTTCAGTAACATCTGAAAATTTAGATCTTGTAAAGGTAAGGTTCAATTTTGCTATATTAGTTCTCTTTTGCAACTTCACTAATCAAATAATGTTCCATAGGATATTCCTCTAAGTTCAGTTTCGCGCCGGTCGTCACAGGTTGGTTAGTGGTCTTTGCTTAAATATCCTTCTATTAACAATATTAATTGTCCAGTTCTTACTGGTTGCTCTCTCTCTTCTTGGGTTTCAGACTTCGCCTCTCAGAAAGTCTGCTAGTGTAGGTGATTGGATACTTGAATACAAACAAGCGGTTCGTGCACTAGATCTTCTCCTCAACATGGTTTAATGTGAATTATGCACTGTTTTATTTTAACATCTTCCATCTTGAAGCTTAAGGATGTGTTATAAATGGAGGAGCCATTGTTAAGGCATGTGCCTAGGTAACAAGGTTGGCACAAATTAGAGAAAGTGCCTTCCATGGGATACACCTTTATTGAGGCGCATGCCTTCTGAAAGGCTCACAAAATACTAGCCTCACTCAACTGATTTTGTTTTCTACGATTTATATTATAATGAGGTATATGGTAGCAACAAGAAGAATATATGTTGTTTCACATTAATAGGGGTTAATAACCACACTTCAGTGTAAATTCATTTAATCTTTTACGTGGCTCCAACATTCCGGTGGTGGAACATGTTTAGCTGCTTATTATGCTGCTGCACTATGTCATTAATTTGTCTGCTTACAGTTACCCCACCCCTCCCTGTTTTTCAGCCTAACAATCATTCCCCCAAGGATTTGACCAATGGTAACATGCCCACCTCAATTGTTATGAGTCACCTTCAGAATCTTTTCCAGCAAACCTCTGCTCAACAGGTAAAGATTTGGAGTTGGGACAATCATTTCGCTGATCCATACTTTCTTGCCTTAAAGACAATGTTCTCACTAGAAGTTGTTCTGGAATGCTAGGATCTTATTGTGAATTTGTTGAATACATTGCAGCCAGCTGAGTTTGTAGATGGTCAGTGAAAGATTGGTCTATCACAGTTACATGTTTAAATTAGGAAGTACACTGCTTGTAGTGTTAATATGTTTCTCTTTTTGTTTTCCCAGCCGCTCAAAATGGAAAGTTGCCTCCTCTACCTCGTTGTTCTGAGAGCAATGGAAATGTAAGAACCTTTTATCTATTCTTAATTATGACTAATATCTAGCAGGTTATTCTTCCTTCCTTATCTGGTCTTCTTTGTCAATAGGTGAAAACAGCAGCCTCTGAGAGGGAGCGTTTACTGCTTGGCAAGATCTCAGAGCTACAGTCGAGGTTAGTTGTTGGGAATCTGTTACCAAGTGGAAGCCATTCTTTCCCACCTATGTATACAAGTTTCTTCTGATACTCTCTTCCTTGAACACTTGTTGCAGAATGATGAGTTTGACTGATGAATTGATTGCTGAAAAGTTAAAATATGATCAAGTGAGTTGCATGATGGTTATCTAAATACATTTTCAGGCTTTATGTTGCCTCTACTTTATTTCATGGTCGTGTGCAAGTACGATACACTCAAGATCTGATGTTGATTCTGGACCTAGTTTAAGCGTGCCACCCCCTTCCATTGCTCGAAACTTGATTCATCTGTTCTTTCTCGATATTTTCCTTAATAATCTAAAATGCGAAGAAGGAAAAGTTATCCATCAGCTCTGATAATTTCATTGTCATTATGCAGTTGCAACAACAACTTAGGTTGATGTCTGGTGGGGAAGAGTGGGATTAGAAGGGAAGGTTATGCAAGAAAGCTGTGACAACCACTGTACAGTAAACTCCCAATGTATAATTGGGCAAAAGATGTAAAGTAGGCAGGTGAAGTTGTATTCCGCCATTGTTTGCCTAATGCCTATGAGCCATCGACAACGTTAGAACAGTAGAAGGCTTTGATCTGATACATCCCTTTGCAGATTTCAGCTTCTTCAATGACAAATAAGCAAATATTATGGGTGCATGAGGATGCTTGTACTTGAATATTTCATGTAAAAAAAATGATGTTCCAGTTCCAGAGCCAGAATCATGGAATTAGCATAGAAAGGTTAGATTTATGAGTTTTGGTTGTGTCCAGAAAAAGCTGAGTATCATATTAAGTTATTTAACAACCAAGTTGGTGTTTTTTCGAAGCTATCATGGGATGTTGAACCAGTATAGTATATCTTTTTTTATATTTATTATATATTTCGACATTGTAATTTTTAGGACTATGAATGCCATTGCTAACATTTTTTAAAGATTTATTTATTCAGTCAGTGTTATTTTAGGGCCGGGGCTATTTTGATCCTTGAAACGTGTCTCTTTTAAAGGGAAATTTTCATCAGCCTATATAAAAGAGCCGAACATTGACCCAGATTTTAATGACTACAGAAAGTTGTAGGGCCTCAGCCCAATGAGAGAATTGGTCCCTGTGCCCTATAGTAGCGCGCCAAACAGTTCCAACATTCATTAACCCATTTCACCATCGGCGTTGTTGTGCACTGCAAACGGACATAACGGCAACGCTTCTTCCTTCCTCTACATTTCTCTTCACAATTTCCAACAATTTTGGCGGTGGCCTACAGAGGGGCAAGCAACAACCATGGCCCCCGGCCGTCGTTCGGATAGAAGCTTGTTACAAGACCTACTCTTATATGCAGCCAGCATCGCTTTCAGTTGCCTGGTCCTCGCCGGCCTCAAACAACTAAACCCAAATCGTGATGCCTCTAAGAAATCGATTGCGAACAAAAATGCCATCTCCAAACGCCTTGGTCGCCCCCTCATCCACACTGACCCTTACGAGGTACTTCAAAAAGAAAAAAAAGAAAAAAGAAAAACAAAATCATCGTTTATAATTACATATAGATCGGGCAAAATCCCTTTTGTATTCTCGAAGTCATTGTTTTTTCCCCATAAAATGCAGGATGTGATAGTGGGTGATGTGGTGAACCCAGATCACATAGACGTAGAATTCGACTCTGTTGGTGGGCTTGACAGAATAAAAAAAGCACTGTATGAGTTGGTTATTCTTCCTCTTAAGAGGCCTGAGCTTTTTGCTTATGGCAAACTTTTGGGTCCCCAAAAAGGGGTGCTTTTGTACGGACCACCAGGGACCGGGAAAACCATGCTTGCCAAAGCCATTGCAAAAGAATCTGGGGCTGTTTTTATCAATGTCAGAGTTTCTAATTTGATGAGTAAATGGTTCGGTGACGCCCAAAAACTAGGTATGAACAGTGGGATTTCGTTTAATCCTTGTTACACACATTTCTAACTTCTAAGATTATATTAATGCCATTATGTTATATTATTGCAGTGGCTGCTGTCTTTAGTTTGGCTTATAAGCTGCAACCGGCTATTATATTTATTGACGAAGTGGATAGTTTTCTGGGGCAACGACGAGCCACGGACCATGAGGCAATGGCTATTATGAAAACTGAGTTCATGGCCTTGTGGGATGGTTTTACCACCGATCGTGAGTATTCTTTGTTATTACCTTAATTATGAACTAACTTTTAATCTGTGAATGTACGAAAAATTAAATGTCCTTTTCTAACTTACATTATCGGTATAAAACATGATTGAATTAGAAGGGTTAAGGATACAAAATTTGTTAATCCAATGGTCAGGTGTTATATACACTTTCGTACTGTGTAGCTAACCATTGAATTAACATATAAATTGTACTGTCAAAACTACAATATTAGAAGAATGGTTTTTACATTTTAATTCAAGATGTTTTTCCTTTTGCTTCATACCTTGATTTTTAGAGTCATTATGTATTTAAGTCAATTTCTTAGGTATTAGAAAAGCATGTGTGTCACATCAAGTGGGGTGTTTTGTCAGATTTATATTTTAAAACTGTTTAACACTGTTATATAGTGATGTTTCTTGTGTTCTTCATACAGAAGTGATCAGTTTGGAAAAGATATGGGCATGTAGTAATATAGCTTTAAATAATTAGTGTATGTTGATATTCAGCGTTCTAACTTTTGCATATAGCTATGAAGTTGAATTTTCTATTAACTTGCATTCAGAGAATGCTCGAGTTCTGGTACTTGGTGCAACTAATCGTCCGGCAGAGCTTGATGAGGCAATTCTTAGGCGTTTCTCCCAGGTTTTTGAAATTGGAAAGCCTGACTGTGATGATCGAGAAAAGATATTGAAGGTGATATTGAAGAATGAGAGAGTGGAGGACACTATTGATTTGTACCACATAGCTAGATTATGTGAAGGTTATACCGGTTCTGATTTATTTGAGCTCTGCAAACAAGCAGCATATAATCCTCTCAGGGATCTCTTAAATGAAGAGAAGGCTAAAAAGACACGTCAAGTAAGTACAGATAAATCACTCGTTTTACTCTTTATCGATATGAGAATCTTTATCAGTTAATCACCAAATTATTGGGTTTCTTTTGGTGACAGTTGCTTGTTAAATTCACATAAGATCTTTACTTTAAAAGATTAGCAGTATGCTCTTTCATGTTTCATTGCGACTTGTGCAATAGCAATCTGTCTTAACTTGCTGGTGTTTTTGGTGTGTAGTTACAGGCACCAAGACCATTGTCGCAGTTGGACTTTGAGAAAGCTTTAGCTGCTTCCATGAAAACAAGCATCGGTGTTGATGAGCATAATGGGTATAGCTCTTGTTCATCAACATAAGTTGAATGCAGTCAATTGGTTACTGGATTGAGTTGTGATGGAGCACATGCAAATTTTGATATTCTTGAATACTAACTTTGAGTAAGAGCCTAAGCGGCTCCTCGATGTTTAAGTTATAGTGTTATTCAAATAGAAAATTCAGAAATGTACTAGGCTTATAAACTTTATACTTGACTTGGATTCATTGTTCTGAAATATTTGTGGGTGTGGAGGAGTGTTCCACTGTAGCCATATTTGGAATTTAACAGAAGAATACATTTTATATAAAAGCATGAGATCTTAAATGGAATTGAAGATGTCACCATGGGAGCAAAGCCCCCTGAATTGAATGGTTTTTGAATTAACCAGCATCTTTAAACTCTTTATGTAAACAATCGATTAGGTTTACCATACACTTCGGCAGCCACTATGTTAAGTTTATTACAAATATAGCTAATAATGAACCATCTCATGTTCCCATTTGGGGGGGGGGGGGTATTGTAATCCAAGTATGATACAGAATGCAGTCAAAATGAGCCACATATACTGATTCTCATCCATTTGAAATTTCTGATCACCTTGTATCCGTCCTCGGAGCTGATCTTTTCATGGGAAAAGGACTTAAAATCCTCATCTTAATGCAAAAATCCAAGCCAACAGCAGCAAATAAAAAAACGAGAAGATTCTGGGATACATAAACTGCACCATCGACAGCATGAGACAAGAAGCTTCCAGGATCCAGTTCCAGAGGAGCCCCTCCTCCCAATGTACCAAGACCTACATTTTCAATTATTACTTTACATATCAAACCTGGAACCATGTGCTCTATGTTTGCATATATCCTATTCTACGGACTATACGCATAAAGATTTGTGTCTAGCAGCACATGATTGCAGTTATATATACCTTTCACAAAACCGAAAGCTGCAGATGTGCCGGTCTTGAGCTGAAAATTGTCCAAGTCCCTCCTAACTGCATAGCGAAAAGTGACCCCAAACAATGCGCAGCTGATGAAATTGAGTGATAAAGGGAGCAGCAGCTGAGTGGTGCTGGAAACTTGGGTTAGGGAGATGGGGAATCCAGCAAGGGTGCCAACAATTGCAGATATCAAAGCTGCTTTTAATGACTCTACTCTCTCTTTATCAGTATCAATTCCTTCTTCACCATCTTCTTGGCTGCTGAAAGCGTTTCCATCTCCATAATTAGCTTCATTAGGTCCAAGTGAGCGTTCTGCTTCTTCAATCATGGCCCGTGCTTGTGAAATCTCCTGCTGAGTTTCTGCAATCTTGAATTTTCACCAAAATTTACTCATCAATAGTTAAATAGTCCCATCATGGAAAATATCCCTATGAGTTAATTAGATAATCATATGAAAAGTTTCCCATAATTAGAGAAGAAGCTCACCTCGGAGGCCCTGGATTCTAATTGGTCAATGTAATTTCTCAATAACCGAGCTTCAAGTTCTTGTTTTTCAATCTCTGCAAGTTGTCTCTTAGCAATCTCTACTCTCTCTGAAGCCTTCTCCAATCCATCAAGCAAACCCTTGTTCTCTTCTCGGTTCAAGAGTTCCTCAACCTGCTTGCCAAGGATACCAGAAAGGGCATCCTTCAAGCCATTGCTTGTTTCTTGCTCCTCCGAGTTACCGCTGCATTTCAAGGTGAGAGGCTTTAGCTGAGGAGAAATGGGGCCTTTTGGACATGTCGAAGGTGCTAAGTAGAAGGGATCTTTGAATAGGAATATGGGTTTTGAAGAGAGAAGCAAAGTGGAGGTGATTGCTGAGGGCATTGATGCAGGGATTGCAGCGCCTGGATTCTGTGCAAATGCGATTGTTATCCTTTCCCTCTCACCCTTCGGGCCTCCAGTTCTGGCCCCTGATTTTTTTTGCGGTTCTTATTGATGTTTTAATCACTTATTTTCGGTAAGAATACTTTACAGGTCCCTATATTCTAATGCAGATTGCATTATGATCCTTTTGGGGGGGGGGTAGCTGTGCTTTTAGGGTGTGTGTGAGTGAAAAACTTGGAAAAGGTTTTCAAATTTTAAGAAAATAATTTATTTGTTTAAGTAAATATATTGAATTTTTTAATATTTATGAGTAATTTTAAGAGGGAATTTTAATAGTTTAATTTTTTTTTTCAAAACCAATCTAATTTTATTTTATTTAATGCATATGATTCCACCGATAAAAACTTAAACTTCAAATTATTTTTATTTAAGTGTAATATATATTTTAGAAAATTTATTTTATTAAAATTTTTATATTATTTTACAGATATAATGATATCCATATTGTTTTTATATTATTTATTTTAATATAATTATTCTTCTTTGGTAATTACTTTTTACTTTTTAAAATTTCATTAACTAGTTTTTTCTAACACAATTATTTATCCAAGCAAAGCAATTGCAAACCCAAGCATTTAGAATTGATTAATTTAGCTCTCAATATATTCATCTTTTATCAATTTGACCTTTATTCTTTTGGAGCTAAATTTGACCATTAACCTTTCAAAAGAGTTAAATCGTTTTTAACAAAAATACAAACTAAAACATTATTTTCTTAACGATGTTAGTGTGGAAACCCGTGTGGTAGTCCATATATATTTCATGTTGACATGATATTATTTGTTTTATATGTCACCAACAGATAATTTAAAAATTTAAAATACTTTAATTTTAAAATTCAAAAATATAAAATATAAAGTATAATAAGTTCATAAAAATTAAAATATATATATGAAGTATACATGAATTGTCATGCGAGTTTTCATGTTTGAAAATTTAATGTTTTAATCAGTATTTTTAATAGCAAATTGACTTTTTTAAAAGTTGATGGTTAAATTTGACTCTTTTAAAGGGTTGAGGGCCAAATTTAGCTCAAAAAATAATAATGGTCAAATTGACAAAGGATGTAAACATTAAGAGTAATTTTTTCATTATGCCTAAACTTAATTGTATTGAGCATCCTCCAATTATGATTCTCGTTCAAAATTAATCTCCAAACTTTAAAATATTATAATTGCACTTTTAAACTGTCGAGATTACATAGATCAAATTTTTTCATTTTTAAAATTATTAATTTAATTGATAAATAATACTCGGACCTTATGCGACGTAATTTAAAATGAAAAATTATATGACGAGACATTAATTTAAAAAGTGATATGATATTTTTATAAGACATGTAATGTTCACCCTACCCATTATTGATTAAAAAGTTTGTACCATTGCATTTAATTCAGCCCAATTTCATACATTATCATCGATTCACATCTTTTATCAATTTGACTTTTATTCTCTTTTTTTTACTAAATTTGGTCACTAACCTTTCAAAAGAATTAAATTATTATTTTATATGAAAAGTTGATTAAAACACTAACGTTTTAGTGATTTTGGTATGGCAACCTGTGTAGTAGTTCACATGTATTTCCTGCAACATGGCACTATTTGATATATTACGTCAATAAATAATTTTAAAATTATAAAAATATTCAAAAAATTAATTAAAAATATTAGTATGGAATACATGTCGATTGCCATGCGGGATGTCATATTTAAAAATTTAATGTTTTAATCAATATCTTTATTAAAAAATAATTTGACTATTCTATAAAAGTTGAGGACCAAATTTAACCAAAAATATGAACTAATTTAACAAAATGTAAACATTAAAAACTACTGTTATTATTATGCATTGATTAAATACAACAAATATTTTAAAGTACAATAAATTAAATGAACATACCACGTTACTTAAAAATATCACGTTATATTTTAAAATTAATATCACACCATTTAATCTATTTCATAAAATTAATATTTTATACTATTATAAAATAATAATTTTGTTCCTCTTCAAGGATCTTTTTCTCATTTTAAAAATATAAATATTAAATACATTTCACACTATGATACAAAAACTTGTAGATTACTTTTTATCGATGATATTTATGGGCCGAGTTGATACTCAATTCCAAACAAACTTTTGGACTTGGATTCGAGCTCGACTAATTTACCTAAATGGCTTATTATATTATTTAAAAGATGATAAATTTTTTTTATTTAAGTTTAATTATATAATTATTAATATAAAATTATTTTTTAAAACAATAAAATTAGTTGGATCGAGATTAAAAATCTTAAACTCAAACCCGACCCATAATGAGTTGTGGTCGTCTAACTTTATATTTCATTCATAATTTTTTTTATTTAGGGTAAATTATATAAATAGATAGTTACCCAACTATGCCTATATTCTTGTTTTAGTCGTCCAACTTTAAAATTTTTTAACTTAGGCACTAACGTTTGAATTCGTCCCTATTTTAGTTACCGCTGTTAAATCGATGATAGAAAGTATTCTTCTAATTGACATAATAACACATTTAGTCCTCAATACTTACATATTCTATCAATTTGTTCCTAATTCTAAATAATTTAATAAATTTAACCCTTCACATTTACAAATTTTATCAATTTGATCCTTAAACTTTCTAACCAAAGCTTTCAATTTTAAAACAGAGACATTACATATCCAACTAATTTACCGTACTCGAACTTAAATTTCTTTTATCACTTAACCCAAGGTATATGATTTGTAAGCAATACAAAGGACATCCAAAAAACAAAGATACCTTTTATATCTCATGTAATAAAATATACTCATGCAATGCACGGACTAGATACATGCATTAATCAAAAATATATAATTATTTTGTAGTTTATAGACGTGGATTTTGAATATATTTTTAGGATAAACTAGGTTGATACCCATCCAACTATTATTCTCAAAAATAATTTAATTTTTAAGTACCATACTTGAATTTAAATTTTAAATTTTAAAATATGTAAACAAAACATTTTCAAACTAGATTCATAAAAATTAAACTTAGAAAAAAACTAAAATTGTTTCTAAAAAAAGTAAACAAATTTTAGAAACACTTTTCTTTTAAAAATAAAATATTTATTACAAATAGATTTCATAAATAAAAATTAATAGATTTTATAAACATTTTTTATATATGGTTAATCTAGGAAATTATATATACCATATACATATAATAATGATTTAAGATATTAATTTTATCAAATAAGATATTGAATTAAAATATATAAAATGATTTAAACTTAATTATACTACCAATTATAAAATTTATACAAAATCATACAATATATAATAATTGATATATACAACCAAATTTCGCATTTCTAAAAGTTGAAAGCTTTGTTAGGAAGTTTAAGGATCAAATTAATAGAATTTATAAATGTGAATGGTTAAATTTATTGAATTATTTAGAGTTATGATCAAATTGATAGAATATGTAAGTATTGAGGAATAAATGTGTTATTATACCAGTTAAAAAGATTCCGATACCAATTTAATGATGAGTGATCAAAATATGAACGAATTCAAATGTTAGTATCTAAATTGAAAATTTTTAAAATTGAGAGACCAAAATAAGATCACGAGTATAATTCAAGAACTATTTATATAGTTGACCTTTTATTTATAATATATGGTTAAATTAATAGATATTTAAGTTTGTAAAATCACACCGAGTACTAAAAGAGTTGGACGTCTCTAAACCCTTTTATCTTCTTCAAAATTAATTTAATTTTGAATCATCGTTTGTACCCAGAAAAATTATTATCCTTTGAGTAAAATTTCAAATTGAATTTAGAGGGCTAATTGAGTACAGTGCATTTAGCTTATTTTTATCTTACACTAAAGTATACGTTCACTAGTATTTTTACACTAATCATCCAAATCCACCCTGAAGTGTAGTCCAAATCATATTAGAAAAAAAAGCACTGAAAATCCAAAATATATAATGGGAATAGGAATACGTGGAAATGGTGCCGTTTTTGTCAAGTCTATAAACTAAAGGAGGTATTGGAGAAAAATGGGCAGTTAAAGGCATGTGGGCAATTACAAGAGGAGGGTTTAACCAGAAAATTTTCAACTTGCCCAAAACCCTCTCTCGCCCTCTCATGGCTACCTCTAACCTTATTAGGGTTTCTTCTCCTTCTTACTCCACTTCCTCCCCTAACCACGCTCCTTTTAAGCGCGTCGGCACTCACAATGGAAGCTTCCACTGCGACGAGGCCCTCGGCTGCTTCATGATTCGTCTCACTGACAAGTTCTCCAACTCCGAGATTATCCGTACCCGAGATCCCAAGGTTAGTTCCCCCCCCCCCCTTTTTCTGTGTGATTGCCGAATATTATAGCAAAGTTAGAAGAAATGGAAATTATGAAATGGGTTTTCTTTGGGTCTAAATATGTGCTTCTTTATAAAGTTAGCTTTATAGTTGTTTGCTACAAGTGTTGGCTATAAATTAGAAAGCTTGAAATCTAGAACCAGTTGGAGATGTAGGTGGTTTATTATGGGATTCGTGTAGTTTATTTGTTCTCGTTTGGTCTTAATGATTCCTCTTTGAAGATTGTTTATAAGATTTATCTGACTTTTCAGGTATTGGAGGGTCTTGATGCTGTGCTTGATGTTGGAGGCGTCTATGATCCTAATCATGACCGGTATGATCATCACCAGAAGGGATTTGAGGAGGTTTTTGGACATGGATTTAATACAAAGCTTAGCAGTGCTGGACTTGTTTATAAGGTATTCATTTATTCTATAGGGCAATTGAAGATTCTTCTTATAGTTCTCTCCTTTTGCCTTTTGTGTATTGTGGCCTGATACAAGTTGGTAGGGTGTAATATGAGCAATGACGTGTTTCGGTAGGTTATTCTATTTCTTCCTTATTAGTGATTTTCCCTGTATTTAGCATTTTGGCAAGGAGATAATAGCTAAAGAGCTTCAGCTTGGAGAAGACCACCCGGATGTGCATAGATTATTTCTGGCCATTTACAAAAGCTTCATGGAGGTACCTACAACTTTGGTTCTTATGTTTTGAAAGGGTTCGAGTTCCACGACTTCCTGAGCTTGCATGGAAGTAGATTAGGAACTGCTATTTTCTTGGTTTTCCTTTTCCTATGCTTTAGTTAAGGGATTATAACTTGGATGTTCAATTGGTTTTTTTTTTTTGCTTTTACCAGGCAATTGATGCGATTGACAATGGAATCAACCAGTTTGATACTGACAAGCCACCAAAATATGTGAACAATACACACATATCTTCTAGAGTTGGAAGATTAAATCTAGACTGGACAGATCCTGATCAATCACCTGAGAAGGAGAATGAGGCTTTCCAACGAGCAATGGCTCTAGCTGGTAGTGAGTTCTTAGAAGTAAGGCTCTGTCAAAATTAAACATACCTAAATATACAATTATTAGTAAGGTCTTCAATATGGATTTCTGTTTTTTTGTTCGTTTCCTTGCGAATTTATAAAAGTATGTACTGTATCATTCTTCCTATTTTAATATTCTGATGGCCTTCTTCAATTCTCAGAGTGTCCGATTTCATGCAAGATCATGGCTACCAGCAAGGTCAATTGTAATGGAGTGCATTGCGGAGAGATTTGACATAGATCCTAGTGGTGAAATTATGGTTTTGAAAAGGTTTTGCCCTGTAAGTAGATTTTCTAATTTACTCTCTTCTTACTGTTATGTTCTTCTTCAACTAGCCCTGCAGAAGTGTATGTTATAGATTGTTCTGTTTATGCAACTCTTCTCAAGAGGAAAGAATTGCTTGTTTATAAATATACTCATTTTGGTTATTCAATTGGTTTGAACTTTCATCAAATAACCTTTGCTACTTCCATTAGTATGTGAGATGAATATATTGTTGCAAATGACTGCAGCTTATTATTGACTTACCATCATACATCATTTTATTTACAACTAAGTCTGATTTCATTTCACATCCAACAGTGGAAGCTTCACTTATTTGAGCTTGAGGCGGAGCTGAAGGTTGAGCCTCTTATTAAATATGTTCTTTATGGGGTATGCATTCAGTAGACCAATCTTCCTTTCAAACAAGTTTTCTAATGTGTTAGCCCTAGATTAGATACTAGTGTCTGGCAAATGGATATGTTGCAGTTATTGTTCCTCTTTTCCAGAGTTTGAGATACATTCTTATTGTAATCATGACACAGGATGAACGGGGCAAACAATGGCGAGTGCAGGCAGTAGCAGCATCTCCTGATAGTTTTGAGAGCCGGAAGCCCCTCCCAGCACAGTGGCGAGGTTTGAGGGACGATGAGCTCTCAAAGGAGACAAGAATTTCCGGCTGTGTCTTTGTCCACATGAGCGGGTTTATCGGTGGAAATCAAACTTATGAGGGTGCTCTAGTGATGGCAAGAACTGCTCTAAAGATGTAATCTAGGGAGATTGCTTCAATTTCTTTCATTTGACTTTGTATCTTTTACATCATTCTGTAACACAGGATTTGGATCATTTCCCAAGTTTTTTGTTTTTATTAAGTGCTATTTGATTCATGTGACGACTGCATTTTTAGTTTGTCTTTAGAAAGAAGTTAAAACTTTTAGGATGTAATGAAACCTGAAGGTTTTTCTTCCTTTATTTTCCTATAAATGTGTGAGCCAAAGGAAATCCCACTCTCGTATGCTTCTTACCACTACGAACTTTAAACTTCTATAAAGGTTAAACAGAATAACGTTTTTCATCAACCCCGAAGCTCCCCACCACTGTGGCCCATGGCCAACGTAACATACATTGCTGCCTCCGCTGCCAGTGCTACCCCCAATCTTTCCCTTGGAAACGTGTTTCTTTCATATCCTCCAAATTCCCCACCCTCTGCCCTCCCAAATGCTCCCTTAATCCTTCTTTTCCCTCCTCATCCTCTCTCAAATCCCTTCTTCGCAAATATCTTCTTCCTCTCCTCCCCAACTCTGGCCAAGATTGCACTCTGGCTACGACTTTGTAATTATCAGCATGGAACATGGCCCTGGAGGAATCCACCTCTTGAATCTTCTGTAGCATTGTTTTATTGCCATTTCACTCCTGATGGAATCTGTGTATATGTTCAGATGGTGGTGAGAACTTCTGACTACAGAATCAACGAAGGCAATGTAGGTAATTTCATGAATGATTTGTTAGTAATGCGCTAAGTAGAGACAATTGATGGGGTCTAAAAAATGGGGAAAGAAAAACTGGAAGAGGTCGCTGTCATCGATGAGGTTAACTATATTCAAGCCACTGAATTTAAGTGCTAATTGGGCTACCTGTGGGACTTGGGTCACAAGAAGGTTAGGGAGAAGTTAAAGAATGGTGGATAAATGAGTGCTTTAGTCCGTTACCGTGGTGGAGCCTTCTTGGTCGGTATCACAATGCCTGAGGAGCACGGAAGGAACTGGCATCAGATGGTTTCCGGCGACATTGATATTGAGCGGGTTTAGAGATGCAGCTTTGGAGGATGTTAGAAAATAGAAAGTTCAAGATTAGCTGGATAGCAAGGTCTGATGAGAACGGGGAAGAGGATAATGAGGCTGATTTGAAGTACAAAATTTGGTAATTTTTTCTTAGCTTTACCTTATTGGTGCCTCTTTTGTTTGCAGACATCAAAAGTCTAATGTCGAAAGTGGGTTCAGCCTCTATTTCAATCCATTTTTTAAGACGAATGTTAAGCTCGATTTTGTTTTCAGCCCCCTCTTACATGGATTAACCATACGCGAGTTTCAACTATTCGAGGGTAGGTATCATATCAAGTCAGATAAAAACATTACAATAGACTGAAACTAATAATTCGATGTTTGACAGAAAATCATTACAAATGAACCCGAGTCAAAAATTAACTAAAAACAGTAAAATGGGACTGATACAGTAAAATCATTACAAATGAAACAAAAGAACTATTAAGTAATGGTACATCGGCCCTTGAACTAGTATCTGGGAATTAACCAAGGTAGGTCAGGTTTTCAGGTGGTCATATCAGTATCTACAGCCATTGCCCTCTCTTCGGGAGCATGGCCTGCATCGGGAGCAGCTGGATCCGCAAATTGTGATCTTGACTCTGTTGCAAAGGGACTTCTAGCAGAAGTAGAGTCTATTTCCATGGCAGACGCTTTGGGAGGAGAGAGAGGTTGTACTTCTACATGTGGGTAGGCAGCCTTGTACCTTGCTCTTAGGCCTTCATCAACCAGTCTAACTCCATTTAACTGATTCCCAAGCGATATCCATCTGATGGAAAATAAGGGTAAAGGAGATTGCTTAGCAGTAGAAAATTGTTGATTCCCAAGAATATATTAAATAAGGGAATTCAACATTAGGTACTGACAATAACAAATGTAAAATTTATTTAAGCTTAGAGATCATCAAGGTCCTTCATCTATTTATCCTCGAAACATGCCCTGTTGGCACACTCTGATAGACGATAATATATACGAACAATTTTGAAGTATGAAAAATGGTTCAAGATACCATACCCTGCATGAGTATTATGCATGCGAGCAAATAGTTCAAGCTTCCTTGTCCTTGGACTGATCCTCTCCAGCATAGGGTACATCTGCATGGTTAAGTTTCCAGTTAAGTTCTATAACTACATGACAGGGACATTGCAAAAACATAAAGCAATGAAGAGAGGCCTTTTATGTACTGAAATGATAATGTACGAAGTAACAACATAAAAATTTCAAAATCAGAATGCATGGCCATCAGCATCCTTAAGCTAACATTTCTGACATCAAGAAGTGTAAACAGATAAATGTAAAATGGGGCAGCCAAATTGTCCACAAACCTCATCTGGCTTGCGACTAGTCTCTCGAACCTCAGCAACAATGACATCGGTATCAATGTTCTTATTTATTTCTGGATTTCCCTTGATTCCTACAAGGCAATGCTCCTTACTATGATTTAACCAATGACCTGTTCTTCCTGTTCTAATTATTCGCTGAAGTTGATTTGTTTTCACCCAAATAATCTCCTCACACCGTTTGTAACCCCATTGTTCCAAACTGCAAGAAGCATGATTACTTTAACATATATGAATAAAAAACTTGAGGTTTTCTCATAAAAAAGATAACTTTCAGTTATTACATAATTTTAATTAATTAACATTCAAAAAAAAGCACGCACCATTCCCGTCCTAGCTCCATTGCACGTCCAGTGACCCAAAGGAATATCAGACCATCAGTCTGCAATGCAGGAACGTTAAGGTTGCGCATCTCATCATCAGCCATTGTTCCATAAGGTAACTCCATATGAATATCCCATGGTGGATCTGCCATGATAACACCAAACTGCCCCAAAATGTCCATTCTAAAATTCCTGATATCACAATTAATCCATTGTGGTTCACCTAATTCCACTTCCGAACAATACTCAGCACGTGGAGGCTTCAAAGGTTTCTCAGGACCAAGATCATCTTGTGTTTGGTCAAGCTCGTAGTGGACATATTTGCAAGTCTATCAAACATGATTGAATTGGCATTACTCTCAAGTACTAGTTGTAATAAGATGACAACAGAAAGAAAGGTAGTAAAAGATTGATCTATTTGCTATAGAAAAATTACCTTCATATGCCGGCAGGTATCTAGAAATGAACAATCCCCTAAACTGATGTCTGTATGAGGAGCAATTATCCGCTTAAAATGCACCTGAAAAAAGTTATAAAAGCCAGTAAAACAACATTGCAAATAGGCAAATCAGGAATCCTAAAAGGATACTTCTAAAAGCTACAAATGATTTGTGGAAGTTCAAATGATAGCACCACATAAAACATAGCTATATACAGCAACAACCATTTCTATGAAACCAACAATAACACTATAGGTTAAAGGTCAATGATGCAACCTTTCAAGCTAATGAATATATCAAAGGACATTGCTAAACTGTCAAGCGATATGGAAGTGTATGATGCAGTTTAAATTGTTGCTTTAATACCTTCTTACAGGCAAGAAATGAGCCAGATTGTCTTCGACAATCCTCCTTGGTTAAAGCTGAACAATACTCCCTCACTTGAGAACCTCCTTTGCTTTTAAACTATACCCAGTAATTTGAACACAATCAACCAAATAAACAAGAAGAAAATGAAAACTTTAAAAAGCGTATATATATATATATATATATATTGACGAACTTCAATGTAATGTACCTTAGCAGCCACAGCTGTTTCCCTAGCAGTTGGGCGATTAATGATGTTCAAAATCTCCTCACCCGTCTTTGATTTCTGCATTTCCTTAAACGATTTCTTATTCAACAAAGCTTCCAAATCCTTCAAATCATCTTCCTCAGTACTCTGTCTCTGTGACGGCAAAAGGCCACTGTTTGGTGCCATCGGTGGCCTTCCCATCATCCCCATTCCCCGACCTCTAGGGCCTGCCATTGGGCCACCCGGCGGATACATCATGCCAGGGTCTCCCCCTCCCATCCAAATTTCACTCATTTGTCTCGGTGCTAGCCACTCGTTATTGCTGTTACTATTCATTTTCAAGTTCTCACTTTCGTTAACGTTGTTTATCCTTTCTCTTTTTTGATGATTTTGAGGTTCTTCGGGTAATTCTCGAACTAACCATGTTCGGTCGATGCTAAGTACCATAACTCTGCTTTTGCCGCCGACCACAAACTCTTCGATCTCAAGGCCGCCGTTATCCTCCGCCATTGACCTCAAAGCCATTTCCACCGCGACAATGGCCCCAGAATCGCCTCCCAGTTCACGCATCGCAGCCTTCTCCGCCGTAGTTATATTCTCGTCGTTCTCTAACTTCCTCAAAACCGTAGACGAATCGATCGCTTTAAACGGTACTCTCTGAAGTAAACACTCAGCCACCATGGCTCTCATCACCGACAATGGGTTGCCGCTCTCGTCAGCGAACTTGTCGCCTCCTTCAGGTTTAACAAGGGCGAGCTGTTTCGGGTCGGGTACGGAGTGGTTGGGCGGGTGTTGGGGCGGGTGGGAGATCTTTTTAGGCGTGGGGAGTGGAGGAGTGGGAGAGAAAGGGCGGCGGTTGAAGGCGGAGACGAAACGGAGGGAAAGATCGAGGGTGGGAACGATGTTAGGATCCAGAGTTTGGAGGGAGGCAAGGAGGTCGAGGTGGGTGGCATGTTGGTCTTGGATTCGGGTTTCGAGTTGGGTCCGAATTGATTTGATGGTTGCTACGGTGTCTTCGCCGCCTGAGTTGCTCTCCATATTTGTGTGTGTTTTTAGTTCTGGTTGGGGTTTAAATGTGTAAAGCGGTCGCGCCGGGGATTTTAGGATGTTGGGCACTTGTTTACCGGTTTACCACTGGAATTTTTTAATATTAGGATTAATTTGATATACTCTATAACTAAATATTATGTTTAGATGATTTAATGAAATTGATTTAAGTAAAAAAAATTCGAGTTTAATCGAGTTGATGAGTCATATTTTATTATTCTAATTTGATTTGAAATTTTTTCGAATTGAGACAAGTGAAATGAAATTATTTGAGTTAAATTAAATAATTAAACGTGTTAAATTAAGATTTTGTTACAATATAACTAATTCTATGTTAGAGCACGTAAACTTGAAATTATACATATTTGAAAAAATTTTTAAAGTAAAATAAAAAAAATACTTTAATATAATAAACTTGAATAATTAATTAACTTATTTAGAACTTCTCTTTTGCTCTCCTATTTTTTTTTGTTCTTTTACTCTTTTTATTATTTATTTCATATTATTTATATATAGCACACTCAAAAATAAATCATTTCATAGATATACTTTGTAATACCCAATTGTTGCCCGAGGCCCAAAACTGCTTACACAGTTCACATTTGGCCCAATACAGCCAAATACATTTGGCCCAATAACTCAAATCTAACCTAGCCTAACCCTAAGTAGCAGATCGGCGCCACCATTGCCCCACGTCGCAGCAACTATCTCCACGCACGAATGCACAATAACTGCCCACGTCGCGCATGTCTCTTCCAGTACCCACCTGCAGCAAAATCAAACCACGAACCACAGCACAACGGATGATTTTTATTATTGTTTTGGGGGTATAAAAAAGGGATTGTAAAACCGATTGGGGGGTTACGAATATTGTATCAAAAAAGGTCATTGAAAAAAGGGAAAGGGAGAATCAAAGGAAACAATTTTTGAAGGTGACCACTGGGTTTCGTTTTTCATTTTCTTTTTACTGTTTTTTCGATTTCATTTTTCTTCTTTTTTTTTAAACAAATACGAGAAAAGGGAGAGTGGAGGGGCGTTTACCTAGTTTCGAGCGTTGGTTTCGAGCGCTGAACACGGTGGCTCCACAGCGGCGGCGGCGGCGTGAAGGGGGCACCCCCTATTTTCTGTTTTTTAAGGGGAAATGAAATGTTTTTTTAGAAAATTTTTTATTTTAGGGTAAACTACACCCATTGTCACTTTTGTTTACCTTAGGTTACATTTCAGTCACTTATGTTTGAAATGTTACATTTTAATCACTTACGTTATCGTGTTGTAACATTTTAGTCACTGAGCCGTTAATTGTCGTTAATGGTGTAATGGTAAGCTGACGTGGAACGTTAAATCATTATTTCAAACAAAAATTTTAGGTTAAATTATACAATTGGTCCCCATAATTTTTCGTTTTGAGCAATTTAATTTTTTTATGTTCTTTTAACTTTCTTTCTTTTTTTTTTCTTTTTTTTTTCATTCTCTTCTACTTCTCCCTCTATTTTTCTACCTTCTTTATTTCTTTTAATATACCAGGAAGTCGAATTTGTAGTGAAAAAAGAAGCATGGTATGGGTTTATGGGTTTTGATTATAGGCAAATGATGATAGTCGACTTCCTACTTCTTTTTTCATTGCCAATTCGACTTCCTAATATGTTAAAAGAAATGGGAAATGTATGAAAACAGAGGGAGAAACAAAAGAGAATGGAAAAAAAGGAAAGTTTAAAGAACATAAAAGAAAAAATCAAATTACTTAAAACGAAAAAATATGGGGATCAATTGTATAATTTAACCTAAAATTTTCTTTGAAATGATGATTTAACGTACACGTCAGCTTACTGCTACACCATTAACGATTTATTAATGGCTCATGACTAAAATGTTACAACATGATACGTAAATGACTAAAACGTAACATTTCAAACATAAGTGACTAAAACGTAACCTAAGGTATACAAAAGTGACCATGGGTGTAGTTTACCCTTTATTTTAAACAACAAAAGCAAAACGGCGCTGTATAAGCCAGGTCTGCCCAATAGCCCGTGTGACCCGATTCAAAACCCGACCAGATCCGCGCACTTCTTTAAAAGGGGCCATTTGCGCAATTGGTCCCTTTGTTTTTACAGTGTTTTTTTAATTAAATTTCTTAATTCTTTTAAATTTTACTGCACATTTTAATATTGTTTCAATTCGGTTCATGTTGCTGCGCAGTGTTTTGGAGGTTTGGGTAAATTTCTCTTTGGGTCCTCCACTGTTGATTGCGTGTTCTAATTGGTCCATTCGTATTTTATTTATTTCAAATTTGCCCCGAATTTCTGTTTTAAGTTTAAATTAGTCTTTTTTGTCATTAGTGCTATTAAATATTTTAATTTCAATTGAATTATCATTATTATTATTATTATTATTATTATTATTATTATTATTATTATTATTATTATTATTATTATACATATAGGCACACATGTTTTTAATATGCATATATATATTTTAAACTTTTGTAAATACATGTTCATATTTTATTTATATATTTTATTATTATTTTATTTTCATAACTCTTGTATACATGGATATATATATACATATACATTTTATAATATATAATACATTTTTATGTTTTATATACATACATTTCCTGTAATATATGTATACGTTTAAAAAAAGAAAAAATTGTTATAAATATATACATTTTATATATATATATATATATTAAACATTTTTTATGTATATATATATTTGCATATTTGTCTTTCAAAAATGTTCGTTTTATTAAAGTATTAAAATCATTTTATTTTTAAAATTTTTAAATATTTGGCATTTACGTTTTTCGAGAGGGATCGTGTCCTAACTTACTGGCCTTCGATTCTATTCGATGAATTTAGAGGGCCAAATATTTATTTTACAAAAAATTTGTACATATTTCAAATAAAATCTTATTCTCGGGAATTCAAAATGTTGGGTCCTAACTTACTGGTCACGACATTTTGTCATCTCGAAATAAGAATTTCTACATAAATAAATAATTGTAATATTCGGTATTTGGAATTTTGAGAAATTGTGCCCTAACTTACTGGGTATCGATAATTTTCATTTGACCTAAATAACCGAATATCATTTTTAGGTTTAGATGTATGAGTTTTAAAAATTAAAAGACAAGCCTAATTTTGAAGATTAGAAAATGTTCGCCCTAACTTACGGGGTGTGACGTTTTATTTCTTTGCAATTAGAATGTCTTATTTTTAAATTCATTCAAGGTAAAAAGTTTTCTTTTAAATTTTTTTTTCAAATTTTTTGTCGACACCAATACATTAAACAATCAATTTGGTACCGATTTTGGGCGTTACAAGGGTGCTAACCCTTCCTCGTGCGTAACTGACTCCCGAACTTGTTTTCTCAAATTTCGTAGACCAAAATCGTTTTCAAGGTGAGCCGATCACACCTCAATCAAGGATCGGTGGCGACTCCAATTTTTGTTTTTAAAGTCGATAACTTATTTTTGTTCTCAAAAAAATGGTTTCGACATACTTATTAAAAGTTTATATAAATATTAAATAATACTTCAATTTAAAAAAATGATAAAATTAAAAGTTTGAAAGGTATAATATCATGAGTTTAAATTTTACTATAATTGAATTTTATTAATTTATAAAATATAAAAGATAAAACACTCTCATAATAGTATAATTTATTTTGTATATGAAGAGATATTTTAGTTTTATTCTCGATCGAGTTGGTACTCCCTAATACCAATTTAATCAAGGGCTTAACATTAGTATAGATAACTTGTTTTTACATAAAGACGTATTTTAATCTTTTTCCAAACAGTACTCATCAAAACAACTCAATCAAAGGATTTAATATTAGCATAGACAATAAAGAGATATTTTAGTCTTTGTTTGATAAATGGTTAGCAAAATTAAATCAATTAAAATTAATATTTTTAATGATTTAAAATTTTATACATGTTTGATAATGCAAAATAAAAACAATTCGATATAATTTTTCTATAAAAAATTTAGAAAATGATAAGTAGATAAATAACTACTTTTAACATAGAATATTTTCAATTAATTGATTTTATTTATTTTAATACTATATTATCTTATAAAAAATTTACATTTAAAAATTGAATTTTGCTTAGAATGAGATAAAATGCTTAAAAATTAAAAATAAAATGTAAGATATAATTTTTCTTCTTCTTTCTTCTACATAATATTAGTTTAGGACCTAATGACTTTGGCATTGTAAATTTACTATAGTTAAGTGTTAGGTAGACAAGAAGATGGAAATGGCAGATTCGTAATTTAGGACAGTCCCATGTCAATTGATGAACCGAATTACCGAAACCTCCATTGTTATTTGTCGTCTTCTATTCAGAGAAAAGTGCAAAAAAACCCACCAAACTCAGGAAAACCCTCAACTCTCTGGTTCCGAGACAACCATCAATCCACAAAATCATGGAACTCTATCCAGGTTTGAGAACCCAACACTTTATAATTAAAAAAAAACATAATAATAAAAGAAATACCAACGCCTGTCTCCTTGTTTCTTGCTTTTTTCACTGATTGCATTACACTATTCGTTGTCTTAAAGTAACGGGATTTTCTTTTCATTTCTTCTGATAACTGGGTTTTCTTTTATTTTTTGTTTTTGTTGATCTTTTTTATGCAATTCTCTTCTTTTAGTTCTTTCAATTACAGGGTTTATCTTCTTTTTACTTGTGAATATCTGGGCTTTTCTTTGGTGAGCTTAACTTGTTTTGATTATTGGTTTTTAATTACCCTTTCTCTTGATCCCTTTCTTTGTTCTTCTTTCACTGCTTGCATTACATCATTTCTTTGTCTACAAATTATTTAGCTTTCTTCGGATTACTGGGTTTTCATTATTTTGTTTAGTTGATCTTTTCATGGTCTTCTTCTCTTCTTTTAGCTCTTTCCAATTACAGGGTTCAACAGTTTTTTACTTGTTCTTTGAGTATATGAGCTTTTTGACTTGTTTTCATTATTGGATTCTGAATATTGCTTCGTTTGATATTTCAAGTACTCTGTTTTGGCTATGATGCAGTTGTTTTCTCAAACAAAAGTTGATTGGCAGTGTATATTATATTGTTTATTGGTATACTCAAGGTAAGCTTTTGATTAATTTAGCTATCTTTCTTGTGATATTTATTGGCTTTAGATTGAACATTGATTTTTTTATTCTCTTCCTATGATTTGTGATGAGCAGCAACAAGTTGAGTTTCGATAAGTTATTGCCACGATGACGGAAATAGTTGGGCCAAGGTTGTACAGTTGCTGCAATTGCAGAAACCAAGTTGCCCTTCACGACGATGTTATATCCAAGTCTTTTCAGGTCGGGATTTTGATGCTATTGTTGCTGGATTTATTGATAAATGCTTATGATATCATTTACCTTTTAAATGTTTGCTTAACTGTGTTTTCTGTCATTTCAATGTTGCGACTATATGTTGCTTTAGGTTCAATTAATATTTGTTTTGCTGAAAGCATTCTATAGATATATGTTCCAAAAGGTTCGTTAACAATCTGAATTTCAGGGGAGAAACGGTCGAGCTTTTTTATTCTCCCACGCAATGAACGTGATGGTGGGTCCTAAGGAGGATAGACAACTGATGACTGGTCTTCACACAGTGGCTGATGTTTACTGTCGCGATTGTCGAGAGGTATTGGGTTGGAAATACGAGCGGGCTTATGAGGAAACTCAGAAGTACAAGGAAGGGAAATTCATTCTTGAGAAGTCGAAAATTGTCAAAGAGAACTGGTAGTACCAATGTAAAATTTCCGAACAATTTCTCCTGATCTAGCAAGTAAATGGATGCCTTTGTGTGTTTTTCTTCTATTCCTGGTTGAGCGCATTTCACGTATTGCTCTTCCTGTGCATTCTTGTTGTGTTCCTTGCGTGGATATCGTACCAGATGTTATTCATTTTGTTAATAAATTGTGAATGGATTCTCTTATTACGTGCTTGATATCGGGATGCCATTGAATCTGCATTTCTAACATATTTGGATCATGGATCAACATACCGTTTGTTCGTCTGATTTATCTGCAAGTCGCTTTTCAACAGGATGTCTTATATGATTTTGCCAGAAACTATTCGCAGTTGTCACCATTTTTGTACAACCCTCTAGGGACTAGGATATATTTCTTTGGCCAAACATGGAAACGTGAATGCATGGGAAATAACTGATCCGATATAGCTGATTACTGTAACCGGTGAGATATCATCTACTGTAGAACACTGTCAATTGAATATTAAAGTCTCTGCCATCAAGATTGACTTGCTCAAACATTGATGTTTGCTTGTTTTCAGTGGTGCTTTAAATGTTTTGAAGTGTATGTATAGATTCTCGAAGTATCTGAGGTTCGAACTTTTCTGTTAATATGAATGTTAATGATAAATCTATAGTTTAGTAATACAAGTGGAAGAAGTGATTCACTTAATGGAGCATTGATCTTGAGATGAAAGATTACAAAGCGGAAGATAAGTATTTGCTCTTTTATCTTTAAGAGTTTATATGGTGGCTGGTGGTTTACCCTGGTGTTCTTGTATTTTGTATTGTATGGAAGATCCAAAAGTGTGGTCAATCAGTTGTTTGTCCCTACTGTCTCTGGTTTTGAGGGTGGGATAGGATATTGACTATAGCGATATGTCCTTTAAAAAATCTGCAAAAATATTGGAAGATTGAGAAATTAGAACACTATTTTGGTACAGAACAATCTCATAATTGAAGCTCAATAATTGAGAAAAAAATAGGGAAAATGGGAAATAGGCAATAATTCTGTCCATCATGAGAACATATATAATTATGAGGCAAAATTATTTACTTATTGGATAGTAACGATCAATGAACTCTGCAATGGTTTGCTTCACGTTTAAATAGTAGTTCCCTTTCAATGAGGACCAGAGCACCACGATTTGTCGTTTTTATCTTGTAACAAAAAGGGCCTAAATTTTCCCAGTCATGGCTGTCGGTCGTTCTGTCTCTTTTCATTGTTTTTTAGAGGAAAAATAGAATGGAATTTGACAACTGCATATCACATGGAAGCATCATTCAATCAAGTAAAAAAAGTGTGCACATTTTAGTCTTTATCCATAAAATTTAAAGGCCAATTAAAGTCAAAAGTCTCAATAATGATCAAAAGAGGAACCAATATGGTTAACCAATGAACTGAAATCATAGATTCAATCCCATATCTGAAAATAAACCAAATAAATGAAATTTTGTCAAAGAAAATGATCTTCCAATGCAAACAACAGCCGAAAAAAAAAAAGCAACTATCATAAGCTAAGGGAAGAGGAGAAAAAACTTGATGGTTAGCAAGTAAAAGATTTTGTACATCACATCACAGATACTTTCTTCTTTGATATCCACCTCTTCCTGGCGTTTTCCATTGCTTCTTCTCTCATCCTTAAGAGCTCTTGGAAGCATTGCTGGTACTGTGAATCTATCGCATCAAGCTCCAATTTCAGCTCTTCCATCTTGTCCTTGTCTGCAAGGGATAGAGAGCCGAGGCTTGACAAGCTCATGTCTTGTGAAGCAAATGAACAAGAATCCATTAAGGAAGTGTCAGAGTTCTTTGCGGAATGTTTTATCGCTATATATTCCCTGAGGTTTTTCTCGTCACTGGTATCTTTATGATTATAAGCCCCAATATCTAAACCAAAATCATATGCGTTCAAACCGTTATAGCACTCAACGTAACTGTGATCAGAAGATCCCATTGGTTTGTTGTTACTACCATCTGAGGCCACCATTCCATTAGATTCAGCTGATATATCTGAACCGAAAGATTCTTCGGTGTCTTGACAGTTAAGAACAGCCAACCGTGGGAAAACTTCTTGTTCACCAACTGTCTTAATAGTGGCCTGACTCGGGTAGCATAAGCAATCTTGTAGGCATGAAATGCTTCCAACTGAAGGTTTCCAGCAGGGAACAAGCTTCATGATCATGCTATCAATCAACTCTGCAATGGCAGTTACATCTTCATTTGACAAATCAAGTTGTTGAACCATCTCCTCAGCAATTGAAATAGCAGTATCTGAATCCAGATAAAATGAAAAATGGATGTTCCTTGCTCGACCTGTTCAAAGACAAACTGTTACATAATTCTTTTTCTTTATTTTTTCCAAACAAAAAGAAGAGAGTAAGACACTTTATATAGCAGATTCACTTACCACATTGATCAGCAATGCGCAAGGTCAATGAAATTGTATTATCGTCATTCTTCTCCCCTTTCAACCTAAATTCATTATTCTGAGTGAAAGACTGTAGCTCCAGAGCTGAGAACCGAGGAGTTTCTTTGATGCTTTCAGTAGAAGGTTTGACCATAATCATTTTACAGTTGAGATCTATTTCCATCAGATGAGGTTCAGTCTGGATCAAGTTCACTGGTGGACCACTGGCAGGCTCCTTGGGAGTTTCAGCCAAAAGGAACAGATCTTTCAAGAGTTCCGCAGCTGGCAATCTCATAGATGCTGGAAGAAGACACTTCTCAATAAACTGCTTAATTTGTGGATCATTCACTTTACCAAGGGAAGCGGGTTTAATACCCTGCAGTGAATGACGTTGAGAGAGGTTAAATGATTGCTTGACAGAATTATGGAGAAGTAAAGTATTGAAGATGGTTGTCTTACAGAGGTAACTTTCTTGTATATTTGCGCTGGATTTTTGCATTCATTATATGGATATTCACAAGTAACCATCTCCAATATGCACAGACCAAAAGAATATATGTCGACAAGCTCATTATACTCCTCATCATAAAGCTCTGGAGCCATGAATTCAGGAGTGCCTGCACAAATAACAAAGCATTACAAGTTTCAACCAAAATTGGCTTAAGTTTTTCTCCCTGCTAAGGCCAAAATGGTTTTAGATGAAGTCACTGTTACTAATTTTTGGGAAAATGAAGTACCAATTACACTTCGGGCGGTGGGCTGCTGCAAGACAGTTGCCAATCCAAGATCTCCAATCTTCACTTCTCCATTATTTCCATTAACAAATATATTATCGCATTTTAAATCTCTATGAATGATTGGAGGATTGTGACTGTGCAGATAGTGTAACCCTCTAAGGATTTGCCGTGCCCAGCTCTTAATAGCCTTCACCTCAACATTCTTATGCTTCTTACGGTATCTAAAGGAAAGCAAATCTCAGCATATCAGAGATGAATGACAACACCAAGCAGAAAAGAATGGGAAAAGAACAATTCACAAAACTCACTGCCTCAAACTCCCCGAAGTGAACAACTCAGTTATCATGTTGATGGTCTTGTTTTTATCATCCACCCAGGAATCGTAGAACTTGATAATGTTTACATGCTTCAATGACTTCAAAAGATGAACCTCTGAATATAGTCTTTCCAGCTGCTCAGGCTTCTGCAACACATCTTCAACATTGATTTGGTTCCATGCAACCTCTATTCCATCAGCCTCATCAAATCCCTTGTAACTACAAACAACAATGTAGCAGCCAAACCAGGAAAAACAATCAAACAGACAGTCCTATCAAAGTTATTCAAATTCAAAGAAGATAGGTCTTGGAACCATACACAGTCTTGAATGCTCCCCTCCCTAGGACCTCATCATACTGAGGAAATAAAAATAAAGCAAATAAAAAAAATGAAAATTGTAATACTACGTTCAAAAGTGCAAACTAATTTAAGTTCTAATGAAACAAACTATTTAAGAAAATATAAATAATTTCAGAATATCTTGAATAACATCGGCATTTTGGTTGGTCATGCATATGTATCATGCTTAATATTGTTCACTAAAATGGGAGTATAACAAGCAATTAATTCCCTTTTTTCTCAACAATGACTAGAGCAAGAAAAAGTAACTTACAAGAGCGGTAAAAATAGCTAAAGAAGAAATATTTACAAATTATTAGCTAAGTAGAAGCTAAGCTATAACCAAAGGTGGTTAAATTCTAGACAATTGATTCCATTACTCAAACTTGACGCTGTTTGCTTACTAGGAAATTGATGACAACCTCACCTTGAACCGCAATTTGACAATATTTTTACTAAATCAGCACGCAGTATTTGATTATCATATAAAAAGTCCCACAATTTCCATTAGAATTCGAGAAATATAAGTTAAATAGCTCCCTTCCAAGTTTCTTGCCAACCAAACAGATACTAACCCTAACAAAGAGAAACCGAACATATATATATATATATATATATATATATATATATATATATATATATATCAGGATTCGGAGCCAGAAAACATACCCTCACATACCGACCCGACGGATCTTTCTCAGCGAAATCACAGTCATCAGCCACCTCCATTTTTTCTATGTACAAAGAACCAACCGCCGCCGCAACCCGATCGATAATTCCAACAACAACAGCCAAAAAGAAGACCCTCGAAAAAAAAGAAAAACAAGAAAAACTCCAAAAGAAAAAAAATTGCAGAAAACGCTATTAGAGATGAAGCCTGACACCGATTAGATGCGAAGAAGAAGAAGAGGAGAGAATCTGCTGTCGTTTTTCAGAGAACGCTTCACAAGCCACAGAGTAGGAATCGAATGCCGATCGGAATCGGAACCGGCATCCGAAGGCAACGAACAAACGCATATCTTCTTCAGTCTCCGGATATTCCAATTCCATAAAGCTATTTCTCCCTGGATTCGATTTTCTCTTCATTTTTATACCAATCCCAAATTCTCCCCGCATAATGCTATCCGCATTGTAATTATTCCCTAATTGCTTTAGGTTTCAAGAGATTTCTGAATTTTTCTGAGACACCAAGAATCCTAATCACTGGGAAATTTGAAGTCCTAAGGATTAAAAGAGATGAGTTTTATCAAACAAAAAAAGAGAGAGAAAAAGAGAGAAAAAAGAAGGAAAAGGAAAGGGCCTAGGGAAGTAATTTAATTTAAAAGGGCAAATAAAAAAGCATAAACGGATGTATCATTATCGGCAACGGCATATGGGGATAAGGAAGTAGAAGAATCACACGCGCATGTTTAGGAGCGTGTGGCTGAGGTTGGAGTTTTTTAAAAGGAATCAATTACTTGGATTTTAATTGCTATGCACCAAGTTGCTGGAGATACATAGAAGTCTTTGTTACCAAGGAATATTTTCCTTAATTTTTAAATTAAAATAAAATATATATAGAATTATAGATTTGGTAAAAGCATCAGGAATTCCCTGTAGTTAATTAATTTTTAAAATGTAACTTTTTTATTTTTACTTTTTTTTGCCTAGATTTGTTTAAAAAATAAATTTTATTTTATTAGAATTATTGTGAAGAAAATTTTTAAGAAATCAAAATGATATTTTAGTTATTGTGAGGGTTTGATCCTCGCCCTAGGTATGGAGGGATTTTAAAACTCGTGGCCAACATCTACTACCATTAGTTACTGGGCTCGCTCCATAGATACCTTGAGAAATTATATAGATATATATGTATAATGACTAATTTACCCATTTTTCAATAGAGGGATCGAAATGTAATCCGCCTCTAAGTACATAGGCTTTTCTAATACTTTTACCTATAGATTTTCATATAAATTAAATTATGAGAAGTTGACACGATGTGCGTGAAAAAATGTATAAGTATATAATTTACAAATGAAATTTTGATTGAAATAATAAAATTAAAATTTTGAGAATTTGGTGTTCTAGGTTCAAGTTTTACCATTTAAATTTTAATGTAGTTTCGTTTTATATTTATTAATTTTAAATTTACATGTACTATAAATGATTTTATCCGTTTAATTTTTAATTGAATGAATATATTTAAATGTTGAATATTAATGCATATTAGTTTTGTATTATTGAATTATCGATGAAAATGTAATTTAAAATTAAATAATTTAACATAAATACAAATTTTAATTTCAGGTTTAATAAAAAATACAACATTTAAAATTAAATTTTTAGGAGTTGTGAAGGTGTTGTTAGGTTACGGTTGGCCAAGAGTCTTGGAATCCCACGACTCATTGTTGATTAGCATGCGAGTTGGGTTGTAGAAGTGCGTTATGTTCTTAGAGAAGGCAACAAACATGCGAATCATCTAGCTAACTTGGCATAGGAGGCTGCGAAGGGGTTTGTTCTTTTGATTAGCCCTGCAGGTAGTGTCATACCACTACTACATAATGCTTACAGTTAGGGTATTCATAAGTCAAAGTTTAGTCGGATTTAAATTAGACTTAAACATGATATTAATATATTTTATATTTGTTTAAATTCGACTTAAATTATAGATCTAAAAATTTGTTTAAACTTACGTGATTTTTATTTTTTATTTTACTTTTATATATATAGACTATTAATCTATATTTTATATAACGAGCTAGAATTAATTAATAAGTAGTAGGCTTATTTACTACTTTTAGTCCAATATCAGTTTAATTAAATAATCAAATAAATTCATTTTAACGAATATATAATTAAAAGTGATTATATATTTTTAAAAGGCTTAAATATTTAAAAATATTGTCAAATAATTAAAATTAATTGAAATTCTAATTGAAAATTATCATTTTAATCGAAAATTAGCGATCAATTGAGTTCTTGAAATATAATTTTCTGTTGAAATTCTTATGATCGTTAAGTGATAATATGACGGCTAAATAATTATGTGACGACTAACATAGCGTTGACATGAAAAAATGATGATGTGCTAATTTAATTGATTTTATAATTATTTTACGAGGATTTTTCAGCATTTAAGGTTAAAAATTAAAACATTATAAAATTTTAGAAAATCATAAAAATATAGGAAAAATAAAATTATATATTATATATTATTTTAAAAATTATAGAAAATTTATTTAAAATATTTAAAATTATTAAAAGTTATATAAGAATTATTAAAATGATAAAAAACTTGTAAATTTAAAAATTATAAAAGGAGTAATATTTTAAATTTTTAGAATTATTTATAATACTCAAATAAATTTTAAAACTTCTACAATTTTATAAAATATAGAATACTTGTAAATATTATAAAACATCAATTTCCTTCATATACTTCAAACTTATTATTTTCTTGTTACCGAAATTAAAGGCTCAAAACCTTTAAATAATTTTCTATATTTTTAATATTTTAAATAAATTGTTTTTTAATAATTTTTATATAAAGGCCAAAGAAAAAGAAAAGACTATGGCGGTTACTGGTGCATATGGTTAAAAAGGTAAAAGCGAAAGCCCCGTGAAACGAGTGAGATTGCGCGCGTGGCAAACCATAAAGTTCGGATTTTTGAAAGAAAGTAGAAAAAAGATCCCCCGCTCCGCCCAGTTGGAAATCTGAGTTTTTTTTTTTTTTTTCTCTACCTTTTTTGGCATCAATTGTTCTTGCTTTGCTTTACTGCGCTTTGTCGATCACCGTCACGGGTCCATATTTTTCAACTTAACCAAATTCTCTGCACTTTAAAAAGAAAATACATTCATTAGTCAACCATTTAATCGATTTCAAAAAGAGCTTAACCCACTAATTAATATTTAAATTATTATTTTTTATTTATTTTATACCAAATTTTATATCCGTTAAAAATAGTACAATCAATAAATAATCGTGATATCATATAAACTTAAAAAACTACTTTTAAATTTTTTTATTTTCCTTTTTCTATTTTACACTCTCTCTCTTCTTCTTTTTTTCTTTCTTCATCTTTTATATTGTTTGACAATGCTCGAAAATTTTCCTTTTGAAGTCGAGGCATTAGCGATTTATTCTATTTTTGAATTTCATTGCTTGCTTGCTCTACTTGAAGAGGTCGAAAAGCTAGATCGAGAACCGATAGAGATTGAATCAATTGACTCGTGAATCAATACAAACCGATTGAACCAAGCTAATAAAAGCAATTAAACTATTTTTTTCTATTTTTATTATTTTATTATTTTATAAATATTTAATAATTTATTTAACTGAACTAGATGAACTGATCAAACCGAGACTTGGTGGCTTGATTGGTTTAACTATTGGTCTAATTTTGAAAAAAAAAAGAATATATATATGTAAAAGAAAATTATATATTTTTTTATCTTTCTTGCTACATCAATTTTTAATCGGTTATCTTTTTCTTAAAATTTAACAGTTTAACTAACAATTAAGCTAACAAAGGTACCAATTTGGAAAAAAAAATAGTTTAGGTATTGCTTGTGACCAAAAAAATGTTTAGGTACCGAAATGGAAAAAAAGAAAAAGAAATGCATAGTTTAGATACCAATTTGTGGGTTAAGCCTCTTTTAAAATAGACTTAACAGTTTGACTAATGGATGTACCAATTTTGGAAAAAAAGATAGTTTAGGTACCACTTGTGACAAAAAAAAAAGTTTAAGTACTAAATGGAAAAAATTGTATTGTTTATGTACCAACTTGTGGATTAAGCCTAAAAAAATTAAGCACTAATAGAAAAACACAAATAAATAAATCATTGTTATAGATATCTTATCGAGAAGTGGATATCCATCAAGATCAATATAAGGTTGATGTATTTTACGACTCTAATTCATTAGAAGTAGAAATTTATTTTGTTTATACTTTTTATGTCTATAAATATAGAATTTGGAGAAATATTATGTAACACCCCTTACCCGTATTCAACTCCGGAATAGGGTATGAGGCATTACTAGAACACTTACACATGTAAACGTATTAAACTGAGTTACAAAATTTCATTCAAATTTAAACTCTTCAAATTTTTAACATGCTTTTATAATTCTTTATAACATATCCTCAAAATATTATATTCATAACAAATAGGGCCTACGAGACCCGATACTTACTTATGTAATTCAAAGCTCCATTTCCATTTTATTCAATTCACAATATTTCGTGTTCACAATTCAAATTAATTTCTCAATCCAATATATATATTTCAATACCACACTCTCATACTATGAAACTTTATTTTCCCATATGAGCTTAAACCATGATCATCACATATCAAAGACAAATGTTCTTGACATTTCCATGACATAAACCGAATTAATCAATGCAACTCAATGATATAATCATCCATATATCATTATTATCATATATATATATCAAGACTAAATTTCTTATACATTTGGTCAATTGCTTTTCAAAACCGCAATAGTTCCTTCGGTACCAATACGTATTTACCATTCAATTTAACATTTACCGATTATAATCGGGCATATGACCATTATACACAATTATTTCCTACATTTTATTGTCCTCCTCCTCCTCTCCATTCCACATCCTTTATGTGTATATCACATTTAAACAACATTAACTATAATTTCTCTATTCACTAACATGTATATTCAAAGCTGTCTATTCGAGTCATAGTCACTAAATTATTTTTACCCGGAGCTACAGAACTCCAAATTAAGATCAGTAAATTTTATCCGAAACTAGATTCACATATATTCTTACCATAAAATTTTCATAATTTTTGGTTTAGCCAAATAGTACATTTTATTCTTTAAAGTTTCTCCTGTTTCACTGTTTGACAGTTCTGACCTCTCTTCACTAAAAATTAATTATCTCACTGTACAGAATTCGGATATAGTTTCCGTTTGTTTCTCATAAAAATAGATTCACTGATAATTCTAAACATATAAACTTTATCCCATAATTATTTTTGTACAATTTTTTACAATTTTCCAAAGTCAAAACAGGGGATTCCAAACTCATTCTGACTCTGTCTAATTAAACTTCAAATATCTCAAAATATATAACTCTTTTGCTTTTTCTATTTCTTTTATGTGAAAATAGACTCATTAAGCTTCAATTTCATATATTATTCAGCCTCTAATTAAATTTCCACCATTTTTGGTGATTTTTCAAAGTCACACAACTGTTGCTGTCTAAACTGTTTTGTTGCTAAATGTACTCTTTCATAATTTCACTTTTTCACTTTCAATCACAATTCAATTCAAAATTCACTTTTCCATTTCTAAGTCGATATTCAATTCAGTTCCACACCTATATTCATTATTAAATTACACTTAGTCAATTTCCCGTTGAACACTCGGAATATACATAGATCGTAGAGAATTAGCACATAAGTGCCATAATCGATATGTAGCGAAGCTACCAGCGACACGTAGCGAAGCTACCATCGATACGTAGCCGGCTACCACGATATGTAGCCGGCTACCAGCGATACGTAGCGAAGCTACCATCGATACGTAGCCAAGCTACCATCGATACGTAGTGAAGCTACCAGCGATCAATAACACGGAAATGTCCACGGGCTTGCTCACACAAGCTGTCAGGTGTCGCAACACATGCTAGATCACCCAGCACCCGGGACTCACTGTAACACTGTAACACTGATCTCTAGTGACATGTCACTTGTATCCACTTCTATTCCTAAGTTCAACCGGGAATTTACACTTAACACTTTATTTTAAACACTTTATCACTTGAATAATTCATGAACAATTTTCCTTCCACATTCAATATTAATTCACATATCAAATATAATTCACAATTTATAAAAATATAACTATTATTTACACGTAACTTACTTTGATGCAATAATATAAAAATTTAGCAATTTAGTCTTTAATCTTTCCTTTTCTCCGGTCAAGGTCGATTCCACTTCTTTCTTGATCTATAATAACACATTTGACTTATTTAGTACTCACATTTATCAAAACAGTCCTTGACTCAAACTTTGGTAAAATTATAATTTTGCCCCTAAACTTTTACATATTTACACTTTTGCCCCAAAGCTCGTAAATTAAACTTCATCCCTTATTCTTATGTATTATGACATGTTGAACATTTTTCCCTTCTATAGAAACATCAAATTCCAACTCTAACACTTACTTATGAACATTTAGTATTTTTATCGATTATGTCGTTTTACTCGTTTTCACTCAAAATCGCTTAGCAAAAGTTGCTTAACATAATTCTAAGCTTCATATTCTATCATGAAACATCAAAATTCACACTTTTCATCTATGGGTAATTTTTCAGACATAAATTCTAGCTCGAATTAATGGTAGAGATAGCTTAAGCAAGTTATCGGGATGCGAAAAATACAAAGAACAAGAAAAACGGGGCTAGAACGGACTTACCATGAAGCTTGGAAGATGAACAAACCCTAGCCATGGTGTTCCCTTGCTACATACGGCCATGAAGAAAAGAATTGAAGATGATAATTTATTTCATGTTATTTTGTCTTTATTCATTAATTAAGGCATTTTACCAAAATACCCTTAAATAGCTTACTTACTAACCATGTCTATTTTTGTCCATAAATAACCAATGGTCTAATTACCATTTAAGGACCTCCAATTTAAAATTTCATAATAATTAGACACCTCTAACTTGTAGAACTCAACTTTTGCACTTTTTACAATTTAGTCCTTTTGACTAAATTGAGTGCCCAAACGTCAAAATTTTCGAACAAAATTTTTACAAAATAATTCCGTGAAATCGTAGACCATAAAAATATAAGAAAAATAAATTTTTTCCTTGTCAGATTTGTGGTCCCGAAACCACTGTTCCGACTAGGCCCAAAATCGGGCTGTTACATATTATAAATAAATTGATTGATCGATAAAAAAAATCTAGTTCGAAAATAATTTTCTTGCATAGCGAAAATTAAAATTTTGAAAATCGATCAAATTTGTAATATTTATAGCAATAAATCCTAGACTAAATTCGTACCTGTGTTTTCGGATAGACGGATCTTTATCATTTTTAACTTCCAACCAAACGATTTTCTCCGCTATCCGCATACCACGAACTGTTTCGAGTGTAGATCCAAATGATTCGAATCAAAGCACAAAATTAAAAATAATTTTTTTTAGTGTGAAAATGAAATATACACGTTATGGAGATATCAACAACCTAATGCATCCTAATTTTATTTGCTCTCGTAATTACTTTTTAATATATATATATATATATATTATAACAACCATAATTATATTTGCTTGCTCTCCCAATGACTTTCTTTGACCATCATAATTTTATTTGCTTCATTAGGTAATAACGGATGTGCAAATTTCTAGAAATGATAAAAGGTCCATAATTTCGGCAAAATACGCCGTTGCCGGGGATCGAATCTGGGTCACCTGGATTACAGGCGGGAACACCCGCAACGATTTTATTGATCGATTTCTAAACCTTCTATATTTCTCATTTTGTCTTTAAAGGAATTGTGACTTCTCAATAAAGATATATATATATATATTTCTAAAAAGCACGATGAGTTAACTGACTTGCTACAAACTTAATAGCTGAGATTGTTACAAGAACATAAATGTTAAAAGTAATTTTAGAACAAATAAATCGTATAAAAGAAATCTCATAAAAATAAATAAAACGACATAATAAAAAAATAATTATTTGATAAATGGAATTAGGAAAAACGCTGCATGTTTAATTGAAATCTAAAAAAAAAAAAAAAAACATGAACATTTCTTTAAACTTTTAATAATTCTACATACTAGTGGTTGATTGAAATGAAAATTTTGGCCATTTGGTTGATCGAGCGAATCTTATAGAATTCAGAGTCCCTGCTATCTTTATCTCAAATTATGGTTCGCTGATTATGTTGAAACTAGAAACAAGAAGCATATTAAAAATATTTACTTCAGTAATTGCAGAAAACTTTTAAGATCATACAACATGACAAGTATCAAGCCTTCTTCAGTTCAGACTAGTTTAGCTCCACAAAAAGGCTGGCCTGAGGATGTAATCCTGCTTCTTTCAAGCTCAGGGATTGCTTATCTCGACCATATGTAACTCTAGGAAAGTTGGACACAAGGCTGTAATCCTCAACTTCTAAGCAACCCAATGAATCAACATAGTCATAAACTAATTGGATTGTTGCCGTGCTGTGAAACCTCCTTTCTTTGCGTTCACCTGTGGGAAACCGTACCAATACCTGTTTTCCCAACACAACATGCATATGTTTAATTTTAATTTGGCAACGGAGAAGTATTAGGCATGCCAATGCAGAAAAGTGGAATATGCAAGGATGATGGAGAATGATCATTAGAACTGAGATGATAAAAGTGCCTAAACCATAAAGAAAGCAAGAAAAATGAAATTACCTGTGTAACACTTGGTCCTTTCTCAGGTTCATCACCAAGTGATAAGGCTTTTTGTTCTCGCATTCTAGCCCGGGCAGCCTCTTTTTCAGCAGCTTCACGTGCTGCTCTTTCATGAGCTTCTTCTTCTTCCTTCCGTTTCTGTTCAGCTTCGGCGGCCTCCCTTTCCAGACGTTCTTGCTCCTCTCTCCTCTGGCGTTCTCTAGCCTAATGTCATGAATAAAATGAAAAGATTAGTCAGGCTATTATTTTATCATTCCAATGGTGCTTTTTAAAGCACAAATACATTTAGTAAGCAAAGAAGGGATTATTATTTTCCTTTTTCAGTCTTCTTGGAATATAATGGCAGTAATGAGGAAAAAGAAACTAGAGTATGCCATCTAGCCAAATATGTAGTAAACTGTATTAAAGCCGCTAATTTAAAATTAAAAGCAGCCTACTTGATCAGCTTCAAGTGCTGCTCTGTAAGCAGCATCTTGCTCCTCCCTCAAACGCATGTTGTTTCTTCTCTCTTCTGCATCCAGTCTTGCAGCAACAAGAACAGGAGAACTTTCTTCAAGCACTTTCTGCAGCATCGTGAGCATTTCTTCTGGAGATGTTGGTCCCTCAACCTGCAAAGAAAGAGAGCATCACCATGCAAGATCACCAATTAAACCGGTTTTACTGGTTCAGAAAAGTTATAAAGTACTGGACTAGATAGGCCGCCAGTTCACAGTTGAACTGGTGTGACTGGCCGGTTTAGTTCCATTATTTTATGCTGACCTAAAGTTAAAAATATGAGAAACAGGAATGCTATTAAAGAGTCCAATCAATTCACTAAAAACAATAGTCAAATGAATTTAATATGTAGTAGTCTGGAATGAAGGCACAATTCGAGCAAAAGCTGCATTTTAATGTAAAGAAACTAAAAATGCAAAGCCCAATTGTAGCACGATATAAGTCACAAAATGCCTTATAACAAACTGTAAAGAACTGGTAGGCGTATTGAAAATCAGATAAGCTTTAGTTTAATAAATCATTAAGAAGATGACTTATTCAGCATTTTCAGGCTTTAAAAAAGAACTCATACGCCTAGCTATTCGCCATGTCAAAACTTCAGTGCCCACCCAAAAATCTGTATTCAAAGGCATTTACCAACAAGCAAAACAAAACTAGCAAGAACTTACATCTAAACTTTCTGCTCAGCAGAAGCACAATGACAAAGAATTAGAATGAAATCCCTGAGTTTTACCCATTTAACCCCTAGCAGGTGGTTAACTGCACAAAAATTTACGAAAAAATATCTAAAGCATGAACGATAATAGGTCATTTTCAGTTTCTGCTTTTGCCAAAAGGATATCTAATTGATTTCGGGTTCCCAAAAACATTAACTTATTGCATTATTAACAATTCAAAATAGAAGCGAGAATCACAATGTTGATACCTGTTGAAGGAGTGCAATCCTCTGGTTCGTAGTAGGCATAACCACGGCACAAAATGGGAACCTAGATGCCTTCAAGCTATTACTCATTTTAAAACCCTCACTAGCCCTAATGTCGGCGCCCCACGCCACAAAATTCTCATTCACAAAGGCAGCCACTGCCTCGGAACACAAGGTCCTTCCACAGAATACAGGAGAATCTGGGTGGTCCGGCGAGTGCAAGTACACAAACAACAGCTTAAAGGAGTTCCTTGACCTCTGCAAGGCGTCCATGAAACCCTCACCGACGAAATTCGGCCTAGTCGTCGGGTAGTCTCTCTCAAATGCCGCCACGAATTCCATAGCTTCAGAAGCCGCAGCTGAGACCGAGACCAATCGTGCCGATGATTCCCCGCCCCGCCCCTGTCCCAGGCCGATCATCCCAAGGGAATACGAAAGAACTCCGCCGGCGGCCCATAATCCAAGCCCGACAGCTCCAGAGACTAACCCTAGGCTACCGGATATCACAGAGAAGGGCAATGTAACGAGTTTCCAAGCTATGCTGGGGTTAGGAGCGGGAGCGAGACCCGAACTGGATGCGGATTGGGTGGGGTCAAGAGAATCGCGAGGGTCAGAATCGGAGGTAATGGTGGAAGCAGAGGATTGATTGGAAGAGGTGAAAGAAGAGATAGCCAGTTCGAGGTCCCAACCATGAGCCTGGAGGATTTCCGTACACAAATCGGGATCTTCGAGGCCCGTCACCGCTTGAAAACATGCCAATTTATCGGCTACATCAACCATTTCTCCAGAATTTACAAAATGAAAAATATTAGGGTTTTTCCTTTCTTTCTGACAGAGAAAGGAAGGACGAAGAACAATCCGAGGCAAGGGAATTTTCTTCGGGTTTTTTCTTTTAATTTCTATTTATTTGGATGGTTGGTTTAAGGGGAAAATAGAGAGCGAAGGGTTTATGGATTGAAGAAGATCGGTTCAAATGCTTTAGGGGATCGTAACAGATATTTGGACGACAGACTTGTTCGAAATTACGTAACTACCATTGGCTTTTGATTCTTTTTAAAAGGTTTAATTCTGTGTCTAGTCCCTGTACTCTTTGGACTTTTTAATTTTAGTTATTTTGCACACTTAAAAGGAGTTTTTTCACCTTCAAGGAAGCTAGAACCCAAGTCAACTGAAGCATGAAATGCTGTTGTATTGGGAGAGTCCGAAGGTTGGTTGGTACAAGCTAAAAACAGATGGTAGTTGGAAAAATGTACAAAGACTGAAAGACCTGGGGCAAGGACTAAATTTCTAAAACCCGAAGAGTAAAAGGTTAGGTGGCAGAATTAGACCTTTTAAAACCGCCTGAAATGAACAATGCGCTGTGAAATTAATAGATTTCGCAACGACGTCGTTCGGTGCTTTCCTTTTATTGCCCAGCAACAAACAGGCCTTTTCAATCTATATTACTTTCTAATATATTTACCATCACATTTTTAAAACAGAGTATATTGGGAATGCTAAGCTAAAAGCACATTATGGAACACCTACATGGATGGACACTGATACTCTGTTTTAGTTAGTATCCCTCTAAGATATGAATTAAATATACATCAGAAATGTTCATGTACATGTACAACAAAATTCCCATATTGAAAATTATTAAAAAAAAGGGGTTATTTTAGCAACTAACACCCTTACATTTCCTCTATCAAGGCTTTGTCCTTGTTTCCTGCTACATTCTTCTCTGTTCTGGAAAAACTTTTATTGCCTCCATATTCCATCAATGAACTCTTTTCTGCACTCACAATGGCTGCCAAAGAAGACAATGCTTTGTTCGGTTGCTCATGAACCCAACACATTATGAAATAAACCTTCCTCTCAGCAAGTTTCAGCTTGCTTTTCGTTTCGGACTTCCTCAGCTTTCTTTGTTTCTCGGATTTCAACTCCCTTCCCGCAGCCATAATCATCCTTTGTAGATCACAAAGCATACAGATCAACGCAGGACTTCCAAGGGAAAGTAGGTTTGTTATGTCATCAACAAGTGCCAATCCAAATTGCAAACCACCGATGTGCCGGTAAGCCGGAGAGCAGGTTTGCTCCAAGCAATAACACAGAGCTTCCTGCACAGTCTCGGGCTGTCCAGCTTGACCTAATACAGATGATATACTCAATACCACCATTGCTGATCCTACAGCATCCGATTGCCAATCTCCATTGTAGACACGAAGCGTGAAGCAGTAACTATATATGATATCAACCAAATGAACAGCTAAGAGTGGAGATGGTTCCGTAGAAATGAGCATACGAAGCGAAGAAAGTGGAGTTTTGGGGCCACAAGGAATATCGCTTGGTTGGTCGCTTTCAAGATCTTCTCGATTGGCCATAGGTTGTATAAGTTGAGCTCCATCCTTGCTTAAACAGATTGTTCTGGCAGCAGGCTTTAACCACCAAGGATCCCACGGCTCAATCATCTTACTCAATTCTCCAGATGCCAAAACTCTTTGGAACCGTTTCTTCTCTTCAAGGGATAAATCATTGATATTAACTTCACCTCCTACATAAAAAAGAAACAACAGAAATTTATGTTCAAGCATAGATTAACACAAACTTCATAAGACAAATCAATGTAATTAAAAGGTGAATGTACTTGGCGGGTCCCTCTATTAAAGGGACCTGATCAAATTAATCCCTCTATTATTAAACAGATCAATTTAGTCCCTGTACTACTAAAAAGAATCAAATAAAACCAAATTTCAACAAAGTTAACATTCAAAGTTTAAAAAATGTCGTGTATAATTTAAAAGAGTTAAGATTTTGAAATCTTCTTATGGTTTTACAAAGGGAATCTACTATTTGGAGTTGAGCTGCAAATGAAAAATAATTTTCATGACAATTTTTTAAACATTAAATGATAACTATGTTACTAATAAGCCTTATTTAATTCTTCTAAATAGTATAATGATTAAATTGATCCATTTAATAATAAGTGGACTAATTTGATCCAACCCTATAATAGAGGGACTTGACAAGTACTTTCACCGTAATTAATACATAGAATTTGAACCAAAGATTACCTGACAAAATCTTCTGAATAGTGTCATCCGAAAGAATTGAATCTGCATAAAAAAATCCAAATTACATTTTTCATTGATACAGTAATTCAATCAAGGCTTATATTAGGCAAACAAACAAAGCAAATATATATATAGGTACTTCAAAATCAAGGAAAATACCCATTATCAAAAAAAAAAAAAAATCAAGGAAAATACCATCAACATCTTCATCTAAAGGTTCGGTTTCGTCCTCGGAATGGAAACGTTTCAGAATTTCAAGCATTTTCCGTTTAGTTTGATCGTCAGATTGAAGATGGCGCAGCTCCTCGACTACATTTTCTCGCATGAATGATTCGGTACAGCGAATGCTATGAGACTGTAAAAAAAAGTCACACAAAGAAAACTTTTTTGTTTCATTTCAAAACTTTTTTGTTTCATTTCAGAACAAACTAAACAAAAAAAGAAAAAAACCAATTTCTGATTGAAGAAAGCGTGAAATTGAGGCCTTACCTTGTAACAAGGAAGAGAGCAGTAGCGGGAGTTACATCGAGGGCAAGTGTATTGCGAGAATTGCTTCTGACACCTGTGCAAAATCAGTTGAAAGTTGAGAAAAATAAATAAATATTGGACAAATAATCTGAAATTCACAAAAAAATGAAGAAGAAAAGGAAGAAGAACATACACATGGCAGATGATACGGGAAGGAGGATTCAACGAGGAGGAATTAGAAGGTTTTTCTGATGTACGTATCGTTTCCGCCATCTTTCAAATAACCCAAACTGATTCATCTTTTGATTTGTTTGCATAAACTGAATAAAACAAAAAAAGGCTCGAAAACCCTAGAAAGATTCAGAAAGTTTTGATTGGGCTCTATTTCAAATACCAGCCCACAATGCATTTCCCCCGTCACCACCATCACTCAAAGGCCCCATAAAGTAAGTGATGCAATCATGTGTTCCAAAGCCTTACTGAATGGTTATTTGACTGGCAGAGGTGGTATTTATTGACCAAAATATCCATCTATATTCGTGGAATTTGCAGCGAAACAACATGTAGGAGTGAAGACAAGACATAACTTGGTTTTAGCTCTTGTTTTAATCACAGTCACACTCACTTTGGAATGTAGGCAGCTTTTTTCCTTTTCTAGATTGCTATTGGTTAATCATAGCTACAACTTGCGCAAGTGGCCTCCTAATCTTTAATTTCAGATTCATTACTAAGATAGACAAATATCCTTTCAAAAAAATATTATATTATATAATTTTTAATAAAGATATAAATAATCATTAATGTTTTATTCAACCCATCAAATTAACTAATCCCATTAAAAATTTGTATTATTCATGTTACTTTTATTCAGTTCTTTCTTTTTATGGTTAATTGGCCGACGGCATTAAATAATTGTGCATAAACTTACAACTTGTACAAGTTGAGCCAACAAAATTAATGAAAAATATATATCGAATCTCCAAAAGGTACTGAACTGAAATATCATCATCATAATAAATTTGTAATGTTGGGAAATTGATACAATTGCTTCACTAAATTTAGGTTGAATTCGGATAAATTTAAAGTCGAATTGAATTTAAATTTATAAATAAAAACAAAATTTTTTTAATATTAACTTTTTATTCACAAAATTTAAATACAATATTTAAAATATTAATTTTTATATATTTAATCATTATAAATATTAAACTATTAAAAACCACAAAAATAATATCACCTCTCAAGTCTCAACCCATCATTTGTCACATACCATAGTTAAATGTGCCATGATATTACATTCTTGCCCTTATATGTTTGTTAAAACTACAATGCCCCCAAAAGAGTAAGGTACCCCATCACCCACCAGCCACTTGTCAAGTTCTAACATGCAAAGCACGAGGCTAGTTGCGTCATTTCAGAAACTTGTCTTAAAAGGTGCTTTGGGTTTGTCCATGCTTTTTCATTTTATTACCTGAAACAGAACTCACTTCCCAGACCCAAAGGGAGAGAAAGAACTGCTGTTCTATGTTCTTTACTTAACACCAGATTTGTTATGTTGAAGTTGAGATAAATTTATGTCTGCTCTCAATACAATATGGGTGTTTGAAAAGGTCAGTTTTTTTTATTTCCCTTAATTCAGATTTTATCATTTATGAAGCTTTTTTCCCCATTAATGTGATATTAATTATGTTTTTAATTGCTTATTGATTTGCTATTGTCTTATTCTTGGTTTCCTAGGAAAAAAATTGATTTTGAATGTTATGTTCTATGTCTTATTGGTTTGGGGATTAAGAAAAGAGTAATCTATGTTCTGTGTTCTGATATTCATTAAATATGATGCTTAACTTTCTAATTTTGCATCTTCTCAGTGATAGCTAAAAAGCCTAAAATTTATTATATTTCTCTTTTTAAAAAAATGATGAACTGGTTTCCTTTCTAGGCTATGGTATTAATTCTTGCTTCAACGTCTCAAGAACCGAACAATTTCATAATTTCCTGTTTAGATTATTGTTAGTTGTGCTCTGTCGGATACTATGATTTTGTATTGTTTTGGGGCAAGGAAGCATATGTTTTGATAGAGGAAGATAGATCTATTCTCATACTTCCGGAATTCGTGTCGGTTCTGCCGGAACTTAAGTTCGAATAATGCTTTTTTCAGGTGTGTGAATTGTGAAGCATGAATATCATTTTCATTATCTCTGCACATGGACCTAACTGCAGTAGCCAAGCCTTGCAGTTTCGGTGACAAAGGTACGAGTGATGTCGTTTTACGCTTGAGAAACAGCGAAGGAAGGCCCGAATGGTTCTACTCCCACTCATCTGTTCTCGTTAGTAAAAGCGGGTTCTTTGCCGATCGGCTTTCTAATCCTGGCTCGGGCTCCTGCATCGAGATTCATTGCTCGGACTCTACTTATGATCATCATGTTAACCTTTTGAGATTACTGTATCTCCCCACCAATTCACTTTTGGATTCCTTGGACTCGGTTCAATCTGCTCTCGGTGTTCTACCATTGGCAATTGCATTCCGTTGTGAAAACATTACAAACTGCTGCATCCAGTATTTGGAGGCTGTTCCTTGGGAGGATAAGGAAGAGGAACAAATTGTAAAAGAAGTCTTGAAACTGGGGCCGGTAGCTATGCCGATATTGGCGAGGATCCAACCAGTGGATTTAAGTGCTACCAAGAGTGTGTTTATTTCTGCAGTTCGGTTCGCCACGTCAATAGGTGGATCTTGTCCACCCTTTGGAGACGAGCTTAAAACATCTGCACAGGAACAAGTGGAGTTCATGCTTGGAGGAGATGAAGACACCCCATTAGTTACAGCAGATGATGAAGTAAAATCAGTAGTAAAATCAGGTCTTTCCCAAGTTTGTTCATTGTTTGAAAACGAGTTGTCTTCCCTTCTTCTCGTTCCCGACATCACAGCCGAGACCGCCGAGACTAGAATTTTACAGTGCCTTTCGGATGTCGAGTGGATGTGCAACATACTCCCCAAAATGGATTTAATGAAGGACTTTGTTTGTAGTTGGGGTGAGATGTCTAGAAAGATTTTGGAGATAGTTGAAGACAAGAAACTTGATAATGCAATGTGGGTTTTGAAAGTGAAGCTTATAGAAGTGACCGGGAAAGTTCTGGAAGCTGTCGGCTATGGAAACGTGATTCTCCCTGCACCGTGTCGAGTCCAATTGCTGAAGACATGGCTACCCTATATAAGGAAGATAAAGCCTCTCCTGGACGCAAAAGCTGACGAGGATACAGATTTCCCTTACAAGATGGATGAAGACTTGTGCCAAAGTATCGAGGGGGCGATCGTTTCGTTAGTACTAGCATTGCCATCTAACGATCAAGCAGATATTCTGTCGGATTGGATAAAAACCGAGCAGCTTAAGTATCCTGACTTGAGCGAGGCATTCGAGGTATGGTGTTACAGAACCAAGTCAGCAAAGAGAAGATTAATGGAAGGCTTGGATAGAGTTGGCAATACCACTATTAGCCTTTGATTTCTTACAAGTTGTATGATTTGAACTTATAAAATGAATAGATGGTGACAATCCCCATTTCATGTAACTCAGACACCATCAAAAGCTCTATATGATCCTTAATTTCATCTGATTTTTTTGCCCCCTTCACATGATCATATCCATGTAGTTTTGAGGTGCTTGCGCCGCCATTGCAGGGCAAAGTAAACAGATCATCGACGGTTGGTATTGGTTTGGCAACTACCAGACTACAAAGAAAATAGTGCCATGTTCTCGTTTGTTGTCTGAGGTTAGATGAACCGACATATGACATCTTTTTATGCTTAGAGAACTTGTTTCTTCCTAAGTTCAAACACCAACAACCAACCGTCCACCTGCATGATCCAACTCATCGTGTTTCCTTGCCTGTGGTTCCGACATTTACTTGTTTAATATTAATTGTAGATCGTTCTGGTATGAAGAACGAGAATAATTTTCAACACATAAATGATCGAACTTCATACCACATAACATCTTGTTATGGTCATAAATTACAACATAGGGGGGTTTCTTTTACTGATTTACAATATCGGTCGAAGGAGCTTGTCTTGGACAAGATTGACCCTCGAATGGATACAATCATATTATATCACATCTCACGATTTCAAAATCGATTTTTTAAGTCATATCATGTCACTTTTATCCATACTTTGGATGAAGTTTTTTTTTTTTTTCAATTTTAAAAGTAACCCAACTTTTGTGGATAATTATGCAAAAAGGACCTGTATCAAGTCTCTCTATTACGGTTCGACTACCAAAAAGCGGTAAATTTTGAGATATATATCGAAACTCTGTCCAACTTCTTAAATACATAACTTACAACATCACAATGTATCATCAATCACCACCCGCAATCTTCAACACTAAATCTTGCATCTGAGCACTAATATTTTCATAGGAAAAAATAAAAATGTATGGAACATTCCTTGCCTACATTTTATTAAACCAACAATGTATATTTATACATTATCTACAAAAAGAAAATTTGCCGAAAATTCCTCCGAAATATGTAATGTAGCAAAATAATTCGACAACGACAAGCAACCAAGCTAGGCCATAGAAAATACAAAGGATGGTTCAGATCGAGGGAGCTTTATAAATAGGTTAAAAAAGAAAAAAAAAACCCAAACCGGCACCGTCAATAAAGACAATATCATCATCATCATAATCATCATCCTACGTCTCCCTCGATCATCATCCTTGACCTTGAAATTAAGCCTTCCTTTGTTCAACAGCAAAGAAAATTCAAAGTTGTAACAATATACCCTTGAATCAACCTCTGCTTGTTTAAGAAAGAAGGAAAACTTGTGAAACAAGAAGAAGAAGAAGAGAAGAGCAAAAAAGTGAAATATGTACGTGAGAGCGGTGCCAACGACAGATCTGAACAAGAATACGGAGTGGTTCACGTACCCAGGGGTTTGGACCACTTATATCTTGATGGTTTTCATTTCATGGCTCCTCGTTTTATCTCTCTTTGGCACCTCTGCTGGAACCGCTTGGACAATTGTTCATCTCGCGCATTTCTTTGTAAGCTCGCCTTTTTTCCCCTTTTGATTTTGATTCATAAAAGTTATATTTTTCTTGGTTTTTGTTGCGTTTCCTATCTGGGTTTTAATTTGATCGGCTTTTGTGATTTTTTTTTTGTTGATGGGGGGTTTTGGATTGAATTAAGGGCTTGATGATTTCTTGAGACTTTAGCTATAGCAACGACGAAATTAGTTTTTTTTCCCCTGCGTTGGTTAAAATTTTTGGGGATTATTATTCTGGACCAGCTTTGCTATATTGCTTGACTAGAGAGATTTGGCGGGTTCCCCAATAGCTTCTTGTATAGGTGAATTGTAGAAAGCTTGAATTATGAGTTTGTTGGTGCTAGTGCTTGGTCGAAATCTATGTCTTTGATTACAACTACTCGAATAATATGTTTATAGTATTAATTCTTTCTGTTTCTTGTGTTTGTGAATTGATTATGCGTTGTTGTCATCAGTTTATTGGCCTTTGAGATGCCTATATAGGCTATATCTCTAAGCTTATTGAAGATTTGGAGGTTTAAACCTAGTTAAGGAGGTGAAAATTTTCAGCACAAGCCACAACTGAATGAGCGAATAAGCTGGTCTGGAACTCTTTAAAGCTCCTTTTTCCCTCACTTTTCAATTTATAAACTGAATTTTCTTTTGGGAATTCAGTGTATCTACTATATCAAATTGGCTTGAAATGCTATATCATATACTAAATTGCATGTCTACAACAGATGGACTGTTGTCTGTTTTTTCTTTGGTATTCTAGACCCACGTGGTTGTGAGAATGTTGAGAATAATAGCCTACTTTCTCAAACTGGAATGCTTAGGATTCTTGATTCTAAATTGGTTGTTTGTCAACCTTTTTAGCTGGTAGTAAAGGGCTAATTGACCTTTACATATTTAGAGTAAGGCATCCCTCCGAGATTTGATTAGACAACATCTGGTGCTGTTGCTAACTGTCTTCACTTTTCATGATTCTGCTGTAATACTTTTCTAGCTTTCTTGATGGTTTGATACGCGTGAATGAATGGAAATCTAAAATTTTAAGTCTTAATGATGTACTCACTTGCTTGGTAGCAAATAGAATGAGCTAAAACTAGTATATTTGTGGTTACTGCTTTTGTTAATGTTTGGCATGCCCCCTTTGATAGTTCTATTTGTTTCTTTTCCTTGAGTGAAGAAAGGCTCAGATTTCACCTATACAGTTGGTCAGAGTTTGTTTCTTTGAGTTTAATTACTAGATGTCTAAATAACAATTTCCTGTTTATCAACGTGAAACAATTTGTTAGACATTTTCAGGTGATTACTAATTATGATATCCAGTCAGAGATTTGCTTGTTATTGTTATACCATAAGACAGGGTCAAGAAATGACTATTATTTACTCTTCACTATAACACTAATAAATGGTATAGTATTCAAAATTTCAGCTCTTTATTCTATGCTTAATGAGTATGTTGTGCATGGATTTGCATATTCTTGCCTCAGGTCACATATCACTTCTTTCACTGGAAGAAGGGAACACCGTTTGCTGATGACCAAGGTATCTACAACGGTTTGACTTGGTGGGAGCAAATAGACAATGGCAAGCAACTGACACGGAACAGGAAGTTTTTGACTGTTGTACCTGTTGTGCTGTAAGTATTCACTTTCTTCTATATAAACCTATACTGAATATCGGAAATAAAAATATGGCGGCTTTTTAATTCATAGATGATTTACTGAACTAAAGCGTATAAGATGCAATGTGGTGGGTCTCCCTTATGTTTTATTTGATTAAGGTGCATGCCTTCTGTTAGATACTTAGTGAGTTGCATTCAACCTTTGCCATGCTCATGAATGCCTCTTGTTACGACCTATGGATGTAGTCAATTTACGTTATTCAAAGAATCAGTTAATAAAAGATAGTTTCCTCACATGCAATTGATTTAAACCGTATTCTACCCTTCCAATTTGGTCATCCACCTCCTCGTTATCAATGACTTCCTTCCGCGAAGAAGATGAATCTCCATGGGTATCGCACTTATACCCGATCAGACATTATGTGCTTTTTCTACATGCATACCTTTATATGGAAGGAAAAAGGTTACTAATTTCTGTTTGTTACTAATTGCTTATGGATTCTTTTCCATATCATTCAACAGTTAATTCATTAAACTAGACAGTACTTTTCTGCATATTAAACTAGCTGTTTCCTACTGCCATATTTATTAATCGCCTCTTGAACGGAAACATTTTAGGACTCTGAAACCTTAGATAAGAGTAATATCGAAGTGATGCATCGCAAGACATTATACAAGAACTCTAATATTTTCTTTTATCTTGGTTAACACATCCTTATTTACCCTACATTTTATTTTCCAGGTACCTTATCGCCTCACATACAACAGATTATCAAAACCCGATGCTCTTCTTCAATACGTTGGCCGTATTTGTGCTGGTGGTTGCAAAGTTCCCCAACATGCACAAGGTCCGTATATTCGGAATCAACGGTGAGCATTGAACAACTGCCAAGGAATTCATGTCTGGTTTTTCAAGTACAAAGTTTCATTATTCTGGGGTGATCCCAATTTCGAAATATAATTGTAATATCCCTGTACGGATAATGAAACTGAAAAGGGCATTCTCATTTCTCTTTAATCAGGTTAAGAAAATATACCTTCCTCCCTTCCTTTAAGCCAGGGAAAAATACATTCATATATACTATTTACTTTCTCTCTTTGCAAGCTATATAGATAATCTTCTTGCCTTATATTGCTCCCAGCTTAAGCCACAAGTCTCTTTTATTAACCTCCAACTTTGTTGGAAACCAAGATATGGCCATTTTTGTGAACTACAGGTAGAGTGACAAAGAACTTTTGTTTTGTTGATACCAGTTTCGGATTCATTATTCTTTAAACCATAACATTCACAATAAATTTTTTAAAAAGGGAAAGATTTCGAGTCAGGCTTACAGTTGAAAGACATGCGCGTGTCGGCAGTGGGTCAGTCACTTCGTAGTCCACCCAAGGCCTTTGAGTGAAACACATAGTAACTTGAATCACAAGCTAAATAAGTACAGGCAAAAACTCCTGGTTCTGGTAGATCATGTCTGAAGGAATCCACCCCCATTACTTAACGAATTCCACGACACGTTAATTTCCATGTGTTCGCATCCCACCTAATGTTCTAAATTTTCCCCATTCCCAGACGCAAACATTTACAGAAAAAAAAAAGTTTCCCATTTTTTTAATCGAAAATAAAAAGTTCTTTTAGTTCAGACAGCATGGATGGATCAATGAAGTTAAGTTCAACACATGATACACGAATTTAATAACACTATTATCGTACTACTTCTCTTTAACATTTTAATGGTTCTTTAATTAAAGTCGATCATTAGATTTAGAATATACACGTAAATATTTAGATATTTTAATCACTTGATTTATGCTATACTACATGAACTCGAATATCCATTTTTAATACATAAAAAAGAACTGGGTTTTGTCTAAATTGCAAAACCCTTTTTCATAATCTTACCATTTTTGCACATTTTTTTGCCACATGATGTTTTCCACAAATAGCTTCCGTGTGTAAAGAAACCATTTGAATCTGAAAGCTCCCAATTTCTTGTTTAAGCAAAAATGTTTTTTCATCAGGCATTCTTGTTGTTTAGACTAAAATGTTAAAATAAAAGACTACATGATTATTATGGTTTCCATAAACAGCCCATGATGAACAAGCCATTAACTTGAGAAATCAAAGAGAAACTAAAATTAAGAGTCAAAAGGGTGGTTGATACAGGCTTTAACTAAAACACACTATCTGTCAGATAGTATACACAAACTTAAAGGTGGATTACAGCAAACAACAAAATCGAACCTACATACATACACATATATATATAATAATAAAAGGGTGGTGTAGATCTGGATTGATCGAAAACCTTAGTGGGGGAGGTGGGGGGTGTATTATTCTTCGACACACTTGTCGAGAGGAATGTTTGTGGGTCCATTTTCATGACCGAAAGAAAGGAGGCTTTGTCAGATCTTTCTCAATCTTTCAATTCCAAAAAAAAAAATAAAAAAGAAAAAGAAAGGGGAAGAGGGTGGCATTGAAGCAACGATGGAAATGGGTCTAAAATTTGTGGGTTTTTCGTCGAGAATATCAGTAGGTAAGCTTTTGTTTGGATTGAAGCAAGTTTCTATGTATATAGTTTTACAGGGTAACACGAAAATTTACAATGGCATGTGGGGAGGATCAGATTTCTTACCTGGCATACATATATATACAATTCATCTTTCTAAGCTTCTCTCCTATATTAATCTCTTAGGTGACGACACCATACATATGATATAAAAGAAGGGATATGGGGGGAGAGAGAGAATTTAAAATCACCATTGCAGCAACAAATATCAAATATGAGAGACTCAACAATTTGTTTACTAAAATCAAAATTAGAAAAAACTTTATGAACAAATTAAGAGTCTTTTTTTTGCTCCAACCAGGAATCCCTTACAAACTTTGAAAATTATACATTTTTTTTGTACTTGTACCAAGCCAACCAATGGATTCATAGGTTGCCCTTCTGCTTTTCTTTTTTGAACCATTACACTTTTTTTACCCTAAAAAAGGATCTTGGCTTAGCTTGATATCTTCTTCTAGTATGCCCTCAGTGAAGCCAACCTAAAATAAGCTTCAAATTTCCCACCATAATTAATTAAAAAAAAGAAGGGATCATATATATAGAGAGAGAGATCAAGGAAAACCATGTATATCATCTTCTGTTAGTAATGAAGAAATCCAAACAAGTCACCCCCACCTTAACAAAAAAACAGTAAAAAAGAGAAAAAGAAAAAGCCATATTAATTTTTTTCCATCTTGTTTAATTACCATGATCCACCACCTAACATACCAGTCCAATAACCAGTTGAATCACCTTGATCTTTATGTTGATCAATATCAGTTGTGGTGGAAACTTGTTTCAGATCTTCAAATGGAAACAAAAGCCTCCCAGTTGTCTCTTGAACACCATGGAGACTCCCATATCCATTTCCAAGTCCATCCAAGGAGAAATTCAGTGTTGGTTTAAAATCTTGCATGGGAAAATTACCAGGTGTATACACTGTGTTTGGATCTGGAACAGGCATGGGGATAAAAGAATTAAACCCCCTGGAAGTGATTCCAGTTAGCAACTCCAAAGCTGAAAGTTGAGAAGTAGTAGGTGATGAAGAAGAAGAGCTAGGGATTTGGTTCTTATTATTGTTTTCTAAGGGAACTTGAACCAATTCAGAGAGACTCCTATAGCCTTGACTAGCTGTAGGGAAAGCTAGGTTGAGATCTTGACCATCATGGATCTTAGGGTTTTGAGTAGAACACTGGGATAAGCTAGGTGGTGTAACCAAACCAGGTAGCTTTTTGGATGATGTTAAAGAAGTAGAAATAGAAGAAGAAGATGACGTAGATGATCTCTTGTTCTTCCTTGAACCACCACCAACAGGGATGTTTCTAAGGGAACCACCTTCAGTCCAATACCTTCTACAAGTCTTGCAAAAGTACCTAGGTTGAGTGAGACTGTAATTGTTGTAATAGCAGAATTTAGTGTTTGTTGAATTGCACCTTGGACAGTTCAAAGCTTGTTCTTTTTGGGGTCTTATTTTCCTCTCTAAACCTGTTGGCTTTGGACATGTATTTGTGACTATCTCTTCTATTGGTTTCACCACTATCTCCTACAAACATCAATGAAACAAAGATGAAGATGAGCAGACAAATGGAAAAAACTAAAGGAGTTAACTGATTTACACTTTCCAAGATTATAACAAAGCCAGAGATAAACTTATAAAAAAAAAAGGGTACTTTACTTTTTATTACATATTGATATCAGCAAAAGAGAAAGATAAAGTGCAAATTGCTGAAGAAAAAATGATAAAAACTAAATCCAATTTGAGTGGGGACTTTCAACGATTATCTATAGCCATGAAAAACCATCTTTTGCAACTTTGAAAACAAAAAGGAAAAGAAAACAAGAAAAAAAAAGCCCAAAAAGTTTGATAAAGAGAAGAAGAAGATCAGCTAAGCTAGCCAGGTGATAGATCTTTCTCTACCTGTGGCCATTGAGCAGTATCCATGGATGAAACTGAAAGAGAAGGAAAGAAAAATGAACAGTATTATATCTTCAATATAAGAGGAAAAAGAAATAGTGAAACAGCTTCTGTTTTTGGTCTCGAAACTGGTTTGAAAAGCAGAGAAAATGAAATGTTGGGTGGTTTTTTGAGGGGGTTTCTATGTATATGTACAATGTATATCACCTTGCTTTATGGCTTGTGCGTGTATAAGAGAGAAGAGAAACAAGAGATGGGACGTTCTGTATAATAAAATATAAAATATAAACTATACTAAGTGGGAATATTTGTTTCTGCAAATACATTCATTATTAGTTTATATATATAAAAAAAGAAGGCGAGTGGCTTATGTGTGCATGTTTTACATATCATCATATACATAATTTCATCCTTAAAAACATTATTATGTTTCTTTATTTATTTTTGCTCTCATTGAATTAGGCTTGACTAAATGGGAAGAAAGAAAATGAAAGCAAATGACAAACAGAAAAGTTGATGAATTTATTGCTGGTTGAGGTTAAAGCTTTAAAAGCCTATATTTAATGAAATGATTTTGTGCGAAGAAATAGGAAAATGAAAATTCCGACTAAATGACGAGGAGTTGGATGTTATTTAAAAGATAATCAATATATTATAAAATGGACGTGAATGATGTTTTATTAAAAATTTTATCTATTTTACTATTAAAAATTAGTTTTTATACCCCATATAAGATGCATGTGGCACGTGTCACGTCAGTTTTTAATAGTCTAATTTGTCCACTTTCAATAGCATATCTAGGCATTAAATTTTATGGGACCCTACTAAAACTTTTAAAAATTTTGGGGAGCCGTAGGCCTTAACAAGTATTCATCTCTACCCATTTTAAGTAAAAGAGATAAAATATTATCCAACTCCCAAATACAAAATTTTTATAATTCTTTTACCTAAATTTGGGTAGGAACTGATTTAAATGCAGTTGGAGGATTGGTCCATTAAAAACATGCACTGTAATGGAATATTGACACCACTTTAGTTGAGAAAGAGTACCAAACGTAAATAATTTAAGCATAAATATGTAAATACGGGGCAGCTTTTTGATTTATTTGAGCAATGTGGGTGCGTGGATATATAGGTTGCTAGCTAGCATGCACGTAAAACTGAGTCAGGATCCACATTAATTTTGGTGCTAATCTTAGTAATTGGCATTGCTAATATGAGTTGTTAATTAGCTCTTGCACCACCAATTTGCTTCATCACTCACCAACGACAGGGCCATGCCTACATCTATTCAAGTTTATGTACTTTGCTAATTTTAATGCCTCATTAATTAACCTACATTTGTGCTGCTTACCAAGTATGGATATTGTATTACACAATCAAGTAACAAATGATTTATGTATATATATATATTTTTTAAATAGAGAGATTTTAGTTTATTGTTCACGGTAATAATTATGGGGATACGGATTCAATTGCGCTTAAGTAATTTTTTATTTAAAGATTAAAAAATTAAATAACAACAATCATGCCAACTGAACTAAAACTCAATTAATTCCATGACCATATTCTTAATATTTATTTGTTTTAATATTTTACTACACCTAATCAACCGCCTACTAATCCGAGTGTATCGATAAATTTTATTCAAATTTAAAAATTCGTATATATATATTTAAGAAATTGCATGTATAGAATAATAAAATTAAGAGATTCCACAATTTCCATGCTGTGGTATTAAACTTTTAAGTAACCTTGACAGTGATTGGATTTTATTTTATTTTAAAGAACAATAATTTCTGCTTTATTTTGCTTTTATTGCTCTCCTTTGTAAGGATAGTAATGATTATTTTAACTTCAAATGCATTTTTAATTATTTTATTTTCCCCTACCAAATTAATTATTATTTAACTTCAAATCCATTACTTTCAAATATGTGCATATAAACACTAATTTACGTTAAAGACGAATGTTTCTTTTTGTTTTATCCAAGCGTTGGTGAAATCTGAATAGAACGAAGATTTTTATTTTTTTTGTTTTAGTACGACAACAACTTAGTACTAACCTAGTTTAGTTTTGACCTTAATCAAACTGTCTGATTTTAAACCTATTATGTTTTTCAAATAATAAATTATAAAATATTATCCAAACGTTGGCTTCAACGTTTAGATACAAATTTTAAAAATTGATAATTATAAAGATTAAATCTTAAAAAATAGATATATAAAATTTTGACCTATTGCATACATATGTGCATCACTTGTGACTTAAGACTAGGGTTTTGATAAAGGTAAAGTGACGAACATGATTGTGCGATCGTGGATGTGATTGGGTTTAGGTGATGATGAACATTGATAGATTAAAAAATGGGACCTCCATCCATCAACGGTTGTTCGCCACGTGGCTTTCTTTGTGAACAAAACTCCTGTGAGTCATATATATATATCGTATCATTACCTTACCTAATAATAACCCCACTCCTCCCCATTGGTGGTGGCTCCATCACTTGGAGCTATTATTTTTTGCATGCACACGTGGTTAACGTCCACTGGCTTTCACTACACCTATCTTAACGTTCTTTACAAGTGAAGACGCTAAGATTCTGTCGTCGATAAGAGAAAAATAAATAAATTATTACAAAATTATGTTAAAAAACATACAAAATATTAGAGGAGGTAAAGCTTAAAAAATTATGTTAAAAAACTTAGAGTAGATTATTAACTTTTTACGATGGAAAGGAGTAAAAAATGTAATCTTTATTTTTACCAAAGAGTTCCAAAAATTTAAATTAAAGAACTAATAGCTAAGATGTTATTTTGTTTCATTTAACCAAAGGGAAAAGCCCTGCATGCCCCGTGACTTCACTCCTATTTACTGTAATCAATTCTAGTACCTATTTGTAGTACTGTGCAGTGTACTACTATGCACTGCATTACAGTATTGAATGGCGGCGATTTGAAGCCTTCCGATGTGGGCATCATGTTTCAACGTTACGGCCCCACCCAAAACAGCACCGCAACGCAAAACACATGCTACCACTCACCCAACCCAACCATAAAAGTTCTCTTGACCAACGCAACGCAACGCCACTCCCACTCAATTTTTTTTGAATTTTGAAGCGCGGCGGCGGCCGGAGGCTGCGTGCGTTTGTAACGTGACGGGAAAACAAAAACAAGTAAGCGAGGGCGGTGGTGTTTGCGGTGGACCCCAATCCCCAATCCGCATGCTCCCGTCTCTATTCCTTACCCAACAATACCCAAGTCTAGCAAAGCAAGGAATACACCCACAGCCGTCCGATTTATTTATTTATTTTTTTAAAAGAATGAAAATTACCCATTCTCATCATGTCACGTGACGGACCCCATCTTTAGACGTGGACCGCATGTGACCTTAGCTAGTGCATTCCACGTTATCAATAAAAAATATTAGGAATATTAATATTACCACGACTACTATTACTATACAATATAATTCAAGTTGACGACTTTTTTGGTTCTCATACAATGGCTTCACTATTTTTCTGCCCCCAAATCTCTAATTTTATTTATAATTTTCTTTTTCTAAAAAAACGATTTAAATTAGTTTATTTGAACCGTTGGATTTTAGCTAGTAGATCTTCCGGGGACCCACTAAAATCTGTGATGAATTTAATATCCATTCTCCACCACCCAATTTTATTCTCGGTTGCAATAATATATATATTTTCTGGGACCTGGAGTGATATGGACCGTTTATCCTATTTGATCACAGGGATTTCAACGTTGGATAACCATGTGTAAGCGTGTTGGGGCATGAGCTTGGGTTTACACTTTGTTAAGGTGAAATTGTGGGCGCGTGGTAACCAAGCCAAAAAAATAATTAAAATATGCCATTAGTCCCTGTACTTAGACAACATTTGAAATTTAGCCCTTATAATTAATAAGCTAAAAATTAAATCATTTTACTTGTCTAATTTTAAAATATCAGCTTAATCATTAACATATTATTAATATTTTCTGTCAAAATTTACAAAATTAGCATGTTGATTAGACTACTCTTATACGACGTCACATATGATTGGCAAAAAACAAACATGTTAAAGCAGAGTCATGCCCCCCTTAAAAATGAAAAATTATGCTTTTTAACATTTGAGTTTTTATAAAATTTTAGATAAATAAATGATAAAATTATAGTTTGACCCCTAAAATGTCAAGTTTTTTATTTAATACTCCTAAAAATATATAACTCAATCTCAACCAGAGGCGGATTTAGAGGGGGCTGGCAGGGACCCCGACCCCCTTAAAATATAAAATTTCTATTTAGGCTCTTAATTTTTTTAAAAATTTTAAATTAGTAAGGGTAAAATTACACTTCAGCCCCCCCTAAATTATAAAAAATTAATTTAATCTTTTAAAATTTATAAAGATATAGACTATAAAAAATTAAAAATTCATTTGGCCCCCCTAAAAATTTATTCTGGCTTCGCCCCTAATCTTAACCTTCTCAAAAAAAATTTCTAAGTTAGCTTGTGATGCTAAGTTAACAAATTTTGACAGAAATTACAAACAACAATAATGATTGAGCTAGAAATTTTAAACTGAAAAAGTAGGAGGATGGAATTTTTAACTTTTAAAGTACAGGGACTAACTCTCAAATTCTAGATACATACAGGGACTAATAGCATATTTTAACTAGAAAAAAAAAATACCAATCAAAACATATGGTCTTAATAAAAATGATATAGACAAAGCAACTAAAACAGGAAGGGGTCAATTATGCAAAAGGGTCAAAAAGTGAAGGCCACATGGTTGGTTTGGTTAGTTCATGGGAGAGGGGGCCTCATCTCCACTATATAGAATTGTAGCCTGTAATAAGCCCACAGTTGTCCCATGATCCCTTTTTTGGACCACCAGGCCCTTTTTTCATTGGCCTAATTTTTCAAATTTTAATTGCTCTTATGTATGTGATCATATAATATAAAAGCTTAGTTTCGATCTAATTTTCTTCCTTTTGAAGCAAAGATTTAGATTGAAATTAATGCAGATTCCATTTCTGGTCTTTGAGAGGCACACCTACCATAATTTTCAACTTGAGTATCGTATATGGTGCCACTCATTTAATAAAATAGTTCTATTCTTGCATCAGATTGACTGCGTGTATAAAAAATTTATAGTTTCTAGTACATTAGTACAATAACTTGACATGTTCAACATCTTACGAATTCAAGATCCAAGTTAAATATTTGTCTGTACAACCCATCAAAGTTAAGATAGTTGTTCAAGTCCAAGATTAATGTTTGATGAAGTTTGTCCTTTGAATTAGCAGATTTTAATGTTTTTATATACTTCAATTTTTCTATAAAAGCAGAGATGGTCGATTGCCAATGTTAATCTAACTATAAATAAGAGAAGTAAAAGCTTATATATTTTATATGGAAAATTATCTCTTGGGTTCCTATCAAGTTCGATATTGAATAAATTAGTCCCTATAAAAATGAAGCAATTTAATCCTACTTAATTTTGAGATTGAGCAACTAAAGACAATTGATCATGATGTTCACTTTTTTGTCAATTTATTTTACTTTTGATTGGTATAAAAACAATTTTAAAATTCAATGTTTATATAGATTCTACCATTTTGATCTTGATCCTAAGAAGATTAACAACTTTAACCCTCATTGGATACGAACAAATTTAGAACTAGTACCAAATTGATACATTTTATAAATGTTGAGAGTTAAATTTATTAAATTTTTAGATTCATGGTAATATTCAGAGCTATTATTCCAACCAAAAGTAGGATAAATTGATAAATAAATAAAAAAAGTGAATATCGTACTTAGTTGATTACTTCCAAATTGAAAAGGTTTTAATTACCCCATTTTCTTAAGAGATACTCCATATTAAAATTAAGAGACACCCGAAAGTTTTTTTACCTTTTTATACATATGCTTATTATCTAAAGAACCCTAAACCTTATAATCATCCCTTCAACTTTAATCTCAAGAATGACCAGACAACTTCCTTATCCATTGTCTCAAATGATCAAACAGGATCAACTACTTTTGGGATTGGGGGTGAGATTTTGTTTCTCTTTATTCTTTCTTTTGCTGGTGGGAGACAAAAGTAAGTGTCGTTTTGTAACACTGATCGAGTCCTTGTCTCCAAAATGCTGCAACCAATATCATCATGAAATGGCAAAAGTGAACCAGTAAAGGTTGTGGCTAATCGATGGACATTTCTAGTTTATGTGCCAAGGAACCATATCTAGTTAAGCTAAGAAGACTTGTTCACTTACCTCTCTACCTGCATAACCTTGCAAGAGGCAAGTTCGGTGCATGAACCAAGCTTGAAATTTGTCGGTGGAAGAAGAAGCTCACATGCAAATATTATTAACTCAAACGTTTCTATATTAATAAATATATAGTCTTTAACATTGGTGTGATCACGAGGTTGCAGTTGTTACATTCCTTCCCGAGGGCCATAAGTCCCCCCAGAAAGACTTTCGGGCTTGAAGATGCAACGTTGGGTTCTTAGTTTGTGTGATAACCTCATGGTCAAATGAACCTTCTGAGGCGTCTGGATTGGTTGATCGACAAATATTCATGTGAACCTGTCGGCCTCGTCGAACAGGGGGGAAGACGATCCTTCCCCAACCACCACCAAGATTAGCATTAACGGTTTCTTCTTGATCTTCGTCATTATCTATGATGTTATCGGTTTCCATAACATCGGAGTCGTAGGCACTTGGATCCACTTCTTCATATGGGATCATATCAGAAGTTTCTTCTGCATCAACTAGATCCTCTGTCCGAGTTCAGAACACGTTTTGAAGTAAAAGTAAGCAAGCACTGTAGTTGAGCCAAATAAGATTTAAAAAAAAAAAAAGAAGAAGAAATAAAGGGAGATAGACACGATACCATAGTCGATCTCGAAATCTTCAGGATTTCTCTTAGCACGCTGCTCTTTCAAAGTCTCAAATTTCATACCATCCAGAGGCCAAGGGTCCCTTTTGAAATTTATTAATGGCGGTTAACATTAATGACATAAATATTAGAGGAAAAAGGGTGATGATTAAAAGTACGGTGGGTGTATAGTTTGTGGTAATGCTTAAACATACTTAAAGAGGTGTTTAGGTATTACTCAAACCAGTAAACATACTTACCGAGGTCGTTGTCCTCTTCTGAAAGCAATGAAAGAAAATTTTTCATCTTCAAAGCCACGTAAAGGATCGCCCTTGGAGCGCTGCAAAATAATGATGAAGGAGAGACTTGAGATCTATAGAAGTTTCCTAATTCTGACTCCTTGAAGATGAACTCTTTTGCTCCCCAAAAAAGTTTCTATAAATGCCAGATTTTAAAAGTATAGTTCAACTTTTGTTTTGAACCACCATGAGACATGACATAGTATGGAGCTAGGCACTTCAAGTGGTGATTAGCTCATTTGTAGAAGTAAAACATACCAAATCTTAAGTTGAGAAAAAGAATGGCAGAATAAAAAACTCCCAGCATCACAGTTGCTGATATGTTGCATGGAATACTATATAAACAAATGATCCATAAGTGAACTAGAGGAGAAACCTTGTATGCACGCTGTGAAGTTGTCCTCTGCAAACGTTGAACAAAATGACAGTATTTCGAGGATTTCTCCAATGGACAACGCCCATCATGAGGGCACTGTATCATGAAAGTGGCTCAGTTATAATTGTCCTCTAAAGAAAAGAAAATAAATAGGAATGAAGCATACTTTAGGATGGGAAAAAAAGGGCAAAGTAGAGGTGAAACAACATCACACTTACAGGAGCAACAATGAATGCACCACTTCTAAGATCGATAAGGTCCTTAGAATCTTCCTTGTTCACCTTGGCTTTACGGAATTTCTAAGAAGTAATTACTAAGGTATCATATAAGCATGGGGAGAAAGAATATCCATAAATGAAACACAATAGTCACGCAACATGCCAAAGTTATTGTCAACAGAGAAAAAGGAGGACAAGCAAACTCACTCTTTTTTCCATCCACAATATGTGAGATCGCATCTGGGATATAATATTAGATCCATGCGGTGTTCCTGGTTCTACTAAGACCTGCCAACAATCAAATTTATAAAATCTGAAATCAATAGGATAGAAAACAAAGGACCAAAATTATATTCTCCAAATAACAGCTTATAATCTACAAGTCATTGTTCCAGGTGACTCAATTCATCCCATCAGGTGTCGGAAGGGTTTCCAACTTTCCAAGTCAAGGTGGCATGAATGGCATACATTACTTTGCATTCTATTAAATGACGCAGAGCGATACAAAATCATTGATAACCCCCAACCATGACAAACATATAAAAGATTCAAAGTACATACCAGGACATCCTGTGTAAGATTCCAAAGTTGGCGCACTATTGTAATTCGGTCCTTCAATGATGGTATCTCTCCAAGCACATAAGACTTTCCCATCAAAAGAGGAATTTTATTTTGTTAGGACCAACTATATGCAGCAAAACAATGACAAAATTTAGGTAGAGTGACAAACTTACAGCAATTACAAGGTCATGTTGCCTCTCAGACTTTTGAACTTCTTTTGTTAATGCTTGAAGGCTAGTATAGCCATGAATAAGCGGCAAGTTCTTCAGGTCTAAAAGTAACATAAAGAAATGGCATAAAAATACAAGAAATTGCCCAGCTATGTCTTAAATAATGTATTATACAAGTGTTCAGAGTTAAGACAATGAAACTTCTATGCTCACTTGTAATAATTCCATGTTAATTGTATCATCAAAAAGAAATCATCACCACAGACAAGTAATAATCTCAACTCCACTCTACCATCCATTTGCGTATCCAATAGTCACCTAAGACAATTGGTGATCTCAACTCTTTTGTACCATCGGTTTACATGCCCAAAGATACGTATAAGTCACTAATGATGCAGGAGCTTTTAATTATTTCCGTTTCATTTATCAAGCATTACACATATCATGGAGGGCTAGAGTGATTTAGGAATAAAACTTTATTTTCAAGGAAGCCTAGCAACTTTACTTGCAAGAAAAAGTCTAGTATAAATAAGTTGTAAACTTTACCCCCAACATTATTATTCTTATTATTTTCTTTGAATTAACAGAAAGAAACTAGAAGTTCTTTTATAAACTTACATTTCCTAGAGTTCCTACTACTTTCTTACTTGTTTGTTCAGCCCTAATTCTATTGATTCACTGCTGTTTTCCCCTAAACCACATAAACTATGATGTAATGCACTCATATGATACGATCACGCCCCAGAAACGCCCTTGGTCCAGCTCTCTAAGCGTTGTTTGCAATCCTTTGAACGTTGAATTAGTTCGATTCCAGCTCGTTGAGCTCAATTCAGCTCGTTTGACTTAAACTTGTGAGATTATCCAATTCTCCTTGTTCTTTCTCGGGACTGAATCGACTTATCAAGCTATCTTGTGGCGTCAATTCTTTCCTTTGTTAACCGAACTTATCACCTTGCTGGTGTGGCGTTCATATACCTCTGGTTCCTATCATCTTTGATAGTGGGTCAAAGTTTAACTATCAACTTCCAAACCAAAATCATCTAAGCGCCTTGTTAAGATTCGGGTCAACAATTTCCTTTATTGTTGGTTCTTTCTTTGGCCTTAGCCGAATTTAACTATCCATTTTCTCACCTATTTCGCACCCTTCATTTGAAGCCTATCTCATTAGTTACAGCAGCCTATTTTACTACAATTTTAAACCAAATTCAGAACAAGCAAACTCTTACTCGAATTCACGATCGGGCATCACATACGACTCGAGTCATCCATAATCGAGCTCGTATCATCATATAAATGTAATAATATCCAATATTCAAAATTTCTCATTTGCATAAGCATGAAGAAGCTGAAATGCAATTAACTAGCTCCCTGAAAAATGCATTTCCCAGCAGCAATTAGATTCAATGAAATGAAATGTGAAGTTCAATAATTATTACCTTGTACAAGACTTCGACCTGCACGCTGCATAGATTGAGATGGTTCCACTATGTTTAATTTCTCCACAGATTTAGGCCACACTTCTCTCATTGCCCTAGAACACCACAAAGTTCACACCACTGTAACAAATTTTATATAACTTCAAGGCACTCAATTTGAAAATAGCTTCTTGCAAATAAAAGCAAATAAATTCTCACCAGAAAGCTGAACCAGTACCAGCACCAAAATCCAAAACTTTCGTTGGAGAGAAACCTGGTAGCCTTCTCCTCACCTAGAATAAGCAAAATAATCCTCAAAATTAGTTATACAATATAAAATTTCCCCTACAGAAATGGCCACAAAAGCAAATATTTGGCAATCATGGCACAATTTTTTTTTATAATTGAAGTAGCAATTTAGAGGAAATAAATTTTGGTACCTCACTAAGGACCCTATAACAAGCAGAGTAAACAGAGGGCATCCTGGAAGCAACATAAGCAACGGTCTCGTCATCTCTATAAGTGAGACCGATATCACCATAAGCACTCTTGATTTTCCATCTCTGTGATTGCTCCATCGACTTAAGAGGATCCGCAACGAGCTCTTTTGAAGTCTCAGCCACGAGTTGCAGATTCACATCTTTAATATCGCTAAAAGACTGAGATAACCGCAACACTTTTCTTCGCATATAAGGGTCCTCTTGCTCTACAATCCAACACCCACGAAACATTTGAGTCAAAAGATATCGAGCTGGTAAGCAAATTTACCGGGATGATGGATAGACGGTTTACCTCGGAGGTACTTCTTGATGGCACGGCGAAGGCGAACGGGAACGACGAGGCAACGTTCAGACTGTTTGGCTGCAGCACGGAGTGTCTCGGAGGTGAAGATTTTTTGGCTTGTCTCTGAGATTAAGGACGCCATTTTTGAAAACGGGCGCTTCGCTTCGCCTAGCTTCAGCGAGATAAACGAGCGAGGGTTTTCCAGTTTCCACAATCTCTGGGATTTAGGGTTTTAGATTTATTTGGGCTTATGAAAAATGGATTCATCGTTAGCTTAGTACTTGGGCTCGAGAAGTTGAAACAACCATACTTCTAATTTCTTCTTCTATTTTGCAGGAGTGAATAAGTAAATAAATATGCTTTACCTATATTCTTTTTACCTTTTATATTTAATTTCTCCACTTTTATTCCTAAAAATAAAATAAAAGTAGATGAATTAAATATCAAATGTACGAAAAAATATAAGAATTAAAACATATTTTAATCAAAAATAAATATGTAAGCGTAAAGTATAGTTGTTTCAAAGAGTTCAAGGGCTCACGAAAAGAGTTTACAAACCCGACTTAATAATAATGTCTTTGGATGCTTTACCTCGATTAGTGTTAAAATTTTATGCAACTAATTTCTAAGATCGTCAAAATCTAAAATGTTTTGAAAATGATATTATTTGAATACTTTCAAAATAATATTCACACGGTTAAAAGTCAAATGTTATCAATAATCCAAAGTTAAAGCCAAAGGAATAAAAGTGATGAGTTAAGTTTATTGGTAAATTTTAAAAGTTATATCATACGGTTATCGAAGAAAAGTTATTACTAGTGATGTTTGAGCCAGATTGGATCAGTTGAGATATTAGTTCGAAGAATGGTATTGGACTAGTTGAAGTGCAAACTGGCAAAAAAATCGACTAAATCGAATGAACTGTTTCTTAAAATACATTTTTTTATTAATTTTTAATTGAATTGATAGGACCGACGAACCAATGGCCTAACCAATTTGACCACCATTACGATTCTAAAAACATTAATTATAACTATTCAATTATATATCTATTAAATGTAGTTTTGTTTGTTGTTAAGATATGGAATTATCTAAATAGATAATTATTGGATAATTATGTCTCTATAAAAAAAAAAGAGACATGAGTACCCCATAAATATGAATCGGTTTTCATTGAAAGACACACATAAAAATAAATAAAAATCATGAAAGAGTTTTTGTGTTTTTCTCGTCCTCTAATATCCCAAGATTATTTAATAAAAATAGTGTAAAAATTCTTTATATAATTTGATAATCTTACTATACTTGATCAATACTTAATGAACTATCTGCGTCAATACAAATCATTAAAAATTATTTGACTTTTATCATATCAAAATATTAGTGGGAAAACTACTAAAAACTTTAAGAAATTAAAGTAGGGGCCATTATCCAACTCACCTTTTGGCAACATTGATATTTCATGAAAAAAGTAGATATTTTGCAACTATGATTCACACATAAAAATTGCATAAAAAGGTTATAGCAAGTTGAAAGTAAATAGCCCCTGCGACATTAATTCATAACACTTCGCATGGCAATCGCCAAACATGCGAAGGGGGAAAAGAAAAGGTGAAAACGAATACAACAAGCACCACATAATCGGCTAATGCAGGTCTTTGTTTCTTTTTCCATCTCTGGAAAGTTGGGACTTTCCCAATTGTTTCTATCCTTCCTGGATTACCTCTCTCGAACAAGACAAGTGTTAATGCAATGTTATAAAACTTGAAAAAGTCATCTACTTTTTCGACTTTGGATCCAATTATTAGAGATTTCAACTTCAAATTTTCAGTATTTATGATCTATTTTATAATTATGTTGAAATCTCCTCCTTTATAAAATAATAATAATCATAGAATCTGTCATGAAATTTAAAAAAAAAAAGAAAGAAAGAACCCATGGTAAAAATAATATACAAAACGATATAAAAAATTATTTTCTTAATTTTTATACAATTAATATTTTAATTATTTAATGTTGAATTTATTAATATATTTTTACTTGTCATACATGTAACGTTTTGAATCGATTAAATATCTTAATCATATTAATCTAAAACATTGTCTATATCAATATATATTTAATGATTGAATTTTTTACGTAATTTATGTTGACCTTAATATGTTTAATTTAAATGAATAGAGTATAAAATATGACGTTTCGATAGATTAAAATATTATTCTTATAAAAAATTACAAAAAATATAAAACTAATTAAATTTTACATCAATGTAAGTGAATTTCTACCTTAAAAAATTATCCTATAATCGAACATTGAGATATGACACGATATAGAGCACTAAATGCATTCAAAACGATCATAGTACACATATAATAAAATCAAATATAAACATTACTCTTGTAAATGAATTAAAAATTACAAGTGATGAAATAATTGGTATCACATTGTTATTATTTTAGTATTAATTAGATTATAGTGCAAATATAGTAAAATAATTTGTGGTAAATCAATGTTAATATTATAATATATAATTATATATTTTATACATAAGTAATTAATATGAATGGTTTGTAAAATTTAATTTTAATTTTTATATCAGATTTAGAATTTATAGTTAATATAAATGGAGCATAAATTTATAATTTGACCTAAATTAACTTTTGAAAATTATTTTGGAATTAAAATGATGTTTATAATTTTCATTTATTAATGCATTTTTCTTAACATTTTTATTGGGTATATAATTATTTTATTTTTCCCAATTAAATATAATATAATATATTTGAGTTTTAATTCAATTGGTATGTATATTGTTGTCAATGCAGGAGGATGTGGGTTCGAATGCGCTGAAGCGCATTATCCTTCTATTTATGGGTTGGAAAGGGGCTATAAATAGTTCTATATATTGCCTCAAAAAGAGGTTCAAAAAAAAGTTAAAATATGATTTATATGCAAAATTAAATTTTGCAAACAATTTATATTAACAACTTAGATTTATTTAAAATTTATATTTCATATATCAAAATATTAATAATGAGTTACAATAAATTATTTTTATAATTTAAGTTGCATATTTTGTACTTTACAATATAATTAATTTTCAAAACATTTTTAACAATAATAATAAAATGGATAAATACCAACAAAATAAAGTTTGATCCAATGTGTAATGTCATATGAATTTTTATTTTATGCGATTTTATAAATGAAATTTTAATTTAGTTCAATTTTCACAAATTACTAATAACATTATCAAATTAGCACCATTTTACGTTGATATATTGCATACACAAATAATTAAATTAATCCAATATGAAGATAAATATATGGATTAATTTCTTTAAATGTGTATAATTAAATTAAAATCAAAATTTCATATATATATACATTTGTATAATTATACCGAGTCAAAATTTATATATATATTAAATCAAAACAAAACTCATCCCATACTTAAAATTTAAATCTTAAATCGAAAATTTCAAATAAACAAATCCTAATGGCAGTTTAGGTAAGTAAAAGTTAATAGGCATTGAATTATATTTGTGATATTCTTACCATATAAGGGGTCAAGAGTGATAAATATGCTATCCTTAGATATCATAATGAGAAAGTTTATTGCCTTTCAAAGACTTAATTTCAGTGTGGTCGTAGTGAAGAGTAATGGTTAGGCTTGGCCTTTAACATCAATTATCAAAAAAACATGGCAGCCAATGGAATTCTGGGTTCCCCTGACTCTACTTTAAATCCTCATCTGGATTATGGATAAGCTAGAATTAAATTCTAGTTGAAAAATAGCATTCAATATTTACATTTGGCTAACCCATTTATATACTAAAAACCATGAAGAAAACAATTCACTGTTCCTGGCTGAGTTTTATGAATCTCGAATGCAGTGCCAAGAAAATCGAGATGTTTAGAAATTTTATGAAATATAAGTAAAATTGTTCTATTTTTATTTAATGTACAATTAATTTAAGATTTTCTGAACTTAAAATGGTGAAAGTAACTAAAAATAACAATATAAGAGACATGGATTAAATTTTATTTGGTTGAAAGCTTAAAAAATAAAAATAAAAAATTATAAATGGTTCAAAGAATTAAAATACCCGACCCAACAGAACCGAGAATCGAGCACGCCCCCAGCGTCAAGATAACGCCGTCCTCAAACAAGCCCACCTAAGAAAAACAAGGGGATTGAGATGGGTTTTGTTGGGCAGTTTTTCTTCAAGCGTTTTATAAATTACATACAAAACATACATGTCATGCAAGGGCGTGATGACCAACCAGTTTTAGATACTTGCCATATCCATATTCACATAAGATAGCCCCAAACCGCATTGAACCCCGCCCCCCTCTCCTCCCACATTTTCAGATTCTTCTCTTTATATATACCATGACGTCTCGTAGTCATCCATATATGTTTTAAAGTTGAAAATCTTGATCTTCTTTTCACTCTCTTCTGTCCTCCTCCTTGTTTCATTCATTGCTTTACAGCAGATAACCATGGTGTCTCACCTAGTCAGAACTATCCGAAATGTAGTTGGGATCACAGGTAGGTTATTTTAACATACAATTTAGGGACACCATACGACGTTGTCTCCTTAAACATGACAGTATATTTTCTTTGCAGGGAACGTTATCTCTCTCTTCCTCTTCTTGTCTCCTGTGTAAGCTTCTTTCAGTGACTTTTTCTCTAAATCTAAGCTTAAATTAATGTGTGCTTTTTTAAAAAAGAAGAAGAAGAAGAAGTTGATTTCATTTAATTGACAGGCCAACTTTTGTTCGGATTTGGAAGAAAGGGTCAGTGGAACAGTACTCCCCAGTCCCGTACCTGGCAACTTTAATCAATTGCATGGTTTGGGTCATTTATGGCCTGCCTATGGTTCATCCCGACAGCACCCTGGTTATCACCATCAATGGTGCAGGGACCGCCATTGAGCTCGTCTATTTAACCCTCTTCTTGATCTTTTGCCATGACAAGAAAAAGAGACTCAAAGTGCTGCTGATCGCGTTGGTCGAGGTAGTTTTCATGGCCCTTGTCGCTGCTCTGGTTCTCACATTAGCTCACACCACTGAACGCCGGTCCATGGTCGTCGGAATTATCGCAATTTTGTTCAATATCATGATGTATGCTTCGCCTTTATCCGTCATGGTTAGTATATATATTTTTAGACTAATTTAGCTCAAGCTCGTTTACTAAGGCTAATTCAGTTTGTTGAATTTGAGTGGACGCTAGGTACATAGAACTTGCATTGTCATTTCCTTAAATGGACCATTCTTATAGTTACCTAATTTGTAGAATTTCGTTATTGTTTTATCAGTCTAAATTTAATTTAATTAGTTAGTATAATCATTTTTAAAAGGTGGGATTCAATAAATTTAAAACACAAACACGAGTGGTCTAATTTATGTACAATGGTGGTGCAGAAACTGGTGATCTCAACAAAAAGCGTAGAGTATATGCCCTTTTTTCTCTCCCTGGCTTCCTTTGCCAATGGTGTTGCATGGACTACATACGCTTTCCTCCCTTTTGACCCATTCATTGCTGTAAGTTACAAAATTCAATACCTTTTTGTTTCTCTTTTGAGTGCTTCATTTCAACTAACTATAAAGAAAAGCAAAACAATAGAGGTGTCACTATTCAAAAAAAAGTGAATTTATGGCCTTCTCCATTATATATATAACTTTTAAGCTTTTCCCTATTACTAGGCATCTTATTCTTGATTTTCCTCTCCTAGGAAACTAACCATGTTGGTACTATGATCATATATTTAATGGAATATTTGCATGCAACATTTGGTAAATATGACAACCTTGACTGAAGTGACCCATTTCCTTGCTCGATATTATTATTAATTAGTTGATATATATAGACCTTGGCCCTCAATAAAGCCAGTGACATGCTCTGATCCTGGACTGGATTAGCCTTTGTATACTCTTATGCAACACAACGAAAACTGTGGACTGGTAATGGGAATGGGAGGGGCAGCTGGTATTTTGTACTGTTTTGGTAGGTTAGCCACCTCTTTTTCTTTTTTCACGTGCATGCCTTTTATGCCGTTTCTATTTTGGAAAGGCAAGGAAACAAGGACTTTTGGAAAGGGGAAAATGAGCTGAAAATTATTACAAGATCCATGTGACTTACACTGAATCAAAATAGGACCCATTGATGGTCAAATTGAGCACTGAATATGGTTTTTTTTTTTTTGAAAATCGATATATATGTTTGGTTTCTATAATGAGGTTTTTGGTTTTTCAATTTTCTTTCAGGTTCCAAATGGATTGGGCACATTGTTTAGCTTAGCGCAGCTGTTGTTGTACGCCACATACTATGAGTCCACAAAGAGAATAATAGCAGCAAGGAAAGAGACGAAGATGGAAGTGAACCTATCTGAGGTGGTCGTTAATGGCAACCATGATCCCAAGAAGACCACCAGAGCAACTTAAGAAACCCATTGAGACATTTTTTTGGGGGTTATGATCATTGTCTTGACACAGACATGGTGCTAAACAAAGCAGCTCTTGTTACCAAATACTTTGCCTTATCAAGCCATGTTTTATTATTATTATTGTCTCCTTTTTTATTTCTTTTGTTAATGTACGGGCTATAAAGAGGTTTTAGTTTCATAATCATGTGGCCCATCTTAAATAACCCAATGCCAAGGGTTCTCTCAAAAAACATGTTTCTTATAACTTGAAAAAGCTCTTGCAACCAAAGATCTTTAGGTTCGGTTGACATACAGTATGAATCAATTGAACTAAATTTTATAGTATATTTCTTTCTTTTCCAATTGCGTAATGTCTGATATGTTGAATGAATTGTTTGAGTATAACATTGTTGTTCTCAATTCTCATCCAAGAATTTGTGCAATGTGACATTCTTTTTGGATTTGCGCAAGCTCAGCATAGCCTTGAGGAGACGTTTGCCTTTGCTAGAATATTGCTCCATATCTTTAGCCCTCTCTCTTTCAGCTAGGGAAGTGGACATTGAAACAGTTCTCCGAGGCTCCGACGGCCACTGTCCGAATCAGAGAAAATTATCTTAAATTTAACACTCAATTGCACCAAAACATATACAAAGGTGCAAGCTCATGAATTGTCCCATAGATGAATGATAGGTTTTTGGATTGGTACCCGTTTTTTAGCATTCGAATGGCTCGGAGATGATGATCTCTGCATAACAGATCCAGAACGCGGGAGCAGAAAGTGACGAGGAGAGTTTGACCGGTTCTCTGGTTTCAAAGGAACATAATTGCAATCACCAAATTGCTTCCAACAGATAACTGTAACAATGTTCGAACTTACCTTGTCTTTGGTTCATTGAAATGCTGGTAAATAACCGGGGGCTTTTTCTTGGCAAAGATTGTGGAGAGTGTAACGCGTAGAATGCATCCGTGATGGATTCGGAAGGGGTTTCTGCTGCTACTGCTTGAATATCTGGGGTTCGATAGCATGAAACCGAAACATCATCAATTACTTGCCTTACAAGAAAAGTTTGAATATGAACATGAAGATAAACAATACCAATATTATTAAACTGGTGCAAGTCTAATCTAGCAGGCATTCTATTGGGGTGGAACTCGAATATCGTTTCGGCAACATCATTCAGTGTCTGCTCAACTGGAAAGATGTACCGCTTGTGGTGCTTGTTGTGTGCCTCAAACACTAATGACTGCTGAGAGAGACCCCCTAAGCTGACAAACTCTCGGCATGTTCGCAACCGCTACCGTCCCATCCACCATAAGCAATGATGCGAAACAGAAAATCAAACGAGTTCGAAAACTTTTAAGCATTTGCATATATAAAAAGATACCTGTTCCAAGCAAGATAAACGAAGGTCCATCCCAGAAATTTCAACCATCTTATCATCCAGAAAATTGTTAACCTTGTATGCTACGGAACCTAAGTGGTCCACAGTATTGATCAAAGCTTTAATGGCATAATCTTTCAAAGTATCCTCCACTCTGTTTCCATTGTCAAAACCGATTAAGAGAGGTTTTAAATATTTTCAATCCCTAGTTTTTAAAGCAATGTTACTCATGAGACTTACAATTCTTTCTGTTCTTCCTCGTTATATGTTCTTTCAAAATAATCTGCTGCAGAATACAACTGTTTTCTTAAACTTTTCAAATCCTAAAAAGAAAAATGGTTCATGAGGTGAAAGAGTTCAATTACATAGTGAGTTCATATCTATTGATATCAATATCAAAACTGAACAGCAAACAAGGTCAGAACAAAATTCACCTTAAGAGTATCTGAAAAAAGCAAACCCTGCTGCATTAACAGTTCATCACTGTGGGAAGATTCTTGAGGAACAGAAACTGAACTCATACTTTTCCTTTGATTTTGAAACCTGGGAAAATTTTCAGGTGTCCAAGTAATAAAAAGAACTGTACAAAAATAGCAGAATTAAAATAACAAATAAAAGCATTGAGACCATGAAACAAAGAGGATTCACCTGGTTTTTCTTGTTCCCAATATGGGAATGCTAACAAGGCAGGGAAACCTCAAACTTTAAGGTTTGCACTTTGTAAAGTATTATATAAGCTGTAAGGATAGTCTACTGTTTTGAAAGCAACACACCAACAATCAGCAAAACTTTTTCAGCAGTTGTCAAATATTACATGACATGCGAGCCAATAACCTCTTCACCTAAGAAGAGTATTGTATTATAGGCACGAGAATTTGATTTCCATCCCGAATAATATCGTCCTTTTTCCCATTATAAAAAAATCCATATAGCTGAGGACAAAGGATTTGATGTTTTTATTAAATTTTTTTTTTTCAGAAGTAGCCAAGATGTCGGCCATGTGGTGGGTTTGATTATTTCTCCATTTTGGTACCCCACTAATTGAAGAGGAAAAACCGTTTTGGAAAACATGTCCTAATTTACGCCCCTATAATGGGGGCTGAAATTGAGAAAGGAAAGTAATTAGATAACTACCTAACTCTCGTGGATGAATTTAATTGGATACATGAGTTTGGTAGATTGCATGAAAATGACTATGTGAGTTGCCTTATTTTAGAAGTAAACCATTAATTTGGTGCTTAAATGTTAAGCTGTGAGAGTTATTTATAATGATGAGAGAGCAGTGATTTAGCTAAATATTTATTTTGGTCGTTGTTTTATTGCATCTTTTTTAGTTGTGCAATAAATTTGGAGCTTTGGACTTCACTTTCATGTCAATTATCATCATCATCATCAACCCATCCACCAAAATAGACATTGTACAGCTTCATAATTACTTCATAATTTAAGAGTTGTTTCATTTAGGACCAAAAAATAATATCGAACATGTTAAAGTAATTTGGATAGAGTCATGATTTCTGTGCCAACTTTATTTGGGTAAGTTTAATTTTTGACTCTGAATAACAAAGAGGAATACATTGACCTTAGAGGGAAGAGCAGGGCATGCATTTAAGTTGTGAGTCACAGGGGCTTAACTGTTTAATTATCTTGGCTGAGGAATTGCCGGAAAGTAGTGGGAACAACGAACATAAAAAGCGGTGAAGGAAATGGGCTTTGCCGGCTTGACCTGTTCTGAACCAAGGCAGTCGGGCCGTGATGGTGCCATTCAATGCTGATTGAAAACTCATTATCGGACGGTTGGAGTTATTGATAATTTTATAAACTTATTTTTTCCCTTTATTTTCTTAGACATCCCATTATTAATATCACATTGCTTTTTATATGACAAGGGTCACAATATTTTTTAAAACGAATATTATATGTATAGGCACTTTAATTTATGGGTGGTCAAGGACAGATTTTCCTTTCCCCCTTTGTGATGGAAGTCAATGATTGGTGATCAAACAACAGGGAGAAGATGGTGAAAATCATGATGTGAGGATGAATTGAAAAATATATACTTTTTTTTATTGTTTTAATGTATAGATATGAGTTAATGATTTGTTCAGAAATTGAGAGTCATAAATGATATTCTTAAAGAATGAGGAGAGGAGCTCTATTTTTCTCTTAATTCTCTTTTGTGTTGAGAACTTGGAATCATGATAGAAGTCTTATATATCTCCAAATCTCATGGGATAAGTTTGTGGCACGTAAAGATCAAGTGTCTTACCCATGCAACATTTGGTAAGATGATATGTCGTCAATGGCAAGGTCATCTTCAAGATTGGCTAAACAAGATCTTCATATGTGTAGGTCATGCATAATTTATATGTTTGTAGTCGTGCGACAATATAAGATATCAATAAAATCATCTCCAAAATTGATCAAATGAGATTATAAATCATGTATGGTCTAACTGTCTAAGTATATGTAGCCATTCAGCCCTCGATTAGGTGAGACATCAACGAGATCATCTCCTTCATTTTTCAGTTGTGGCAATTAATTTGAAACTGACGGAAACAAAAAGTTGGTAATATCAAGTTATTTAATATACATAAAAAAGAATCCAATGGATAACAAAAGGTTGGGAATAGCCCATTGAATAGGCACAGGCCCAACCAAAAAATACAGCGTAAAGCGCGCACTGGCCCCTCCCCCATGAGCCAACTTTCCTTATCCGTTTCCTTGTTCTTTCTTTCACTATTAGCTGAACCTCAGCGGAGCTCACATAAACACAATAGCCAAAATGGCATCTCCAACTTCTGCTCTAACCAATTCCCCGTTTTGCCCCCATCTTCTCCCCCAATTCTCTCCTCTACCCGTCCTCTCCTTCACTCACAGCCTCAAACCTATTCCGCCAAAGCTCAAGTCTATGATTTCCCTCAAAAGAGACAACCACCCCTCAACCTTAACCGTCAAAGCCCAGACCTTGGACTTCTCCGGTTCATTCTTTGAGGGTGGTTTCGGCTCCGATGATGACCCGCCTTCCCAACCCGGCTCTGGCATAACCGCCTTGGAGGATAAAGAGGAACCCCAATGCCCACCGGGCCTCCGACAGTACGAGACAATGGCCGTCTTGAGACCCGACATGTCTGAAGATGAAAGGCTTGCTCTCACCCAGAAGTACGAGGAGGTAATGTTCTGTAAATTACCATCTCAGTTGGTTGCTAAGACAATAAAGTTGAGAATTGTATGGAATGTGATTACATTTTTGCAAAGTTTATGGCTTTTGATTTAATTTTATCTATCGGAGATTGGTTCTGAAAATGTGGCATTTAATAAAATAGACTTAAGAATTCCACAATATTTAGAAGGGAAAAAGGATTAGTGACATGTTATTGTAGAATTTTTCTTATGCTTTTCCTTACGGTGACCATTTTGCAGCTTCTTGTCGCCGGTGGTGGCATGTATATTGAGGTATTTAATAGAGGGGTCATCCCATTAGCTTACAGCATCAAGAAGAAAAATAAAGCTGGGGAAACCAATACTTACTTGGATGGCATTTACCTCCTCTTTACCTACTTTACAAAACCTGAGTCGATGACGGCTCTCGAAGCGGCCTTGAATACAGACGATGATGTTATCCGCTCAACCAGCTTCAAGATAAGGAAGAGGAAGTATAATTAGATTGGTCTGTACCTACATGTCTGTATCTTGAGATGAATTTGATTAGGAAAGAAATAGTTCTTTCAACTTTGTGATTTAAATTCTCTTTATGGATCCTTTTTGTTTCTTGAGTTCTGGAGTTTGTTTCCTCTTTGTAAAATTTTATGGACCATTTGACTATAGAAAGTATATTTGCAATTGCTGCACTGAGGTGAAATGGAATTTCAAAACTCATTGGAGGGCATATTGATAGATTGGCTATTTGAGGTGCTTGAATACTTGGTGTTATTCCCAACCAACTTGCTTGTATGTTTGAAATGATTGATGAACTTCAAGCGAGTCTAGGAAATGCTAGCATTTTTGGCTCATATATTGCTATTTCATACCAAATACTAATCCGTGGTGCACTGGTCATATTGCAAAGTTGAGGAGTTGTGTGTAATCAATGGCTCATCTATATTGCGATTATACGAGAGCTCAAAGAAAGTTCTATTGATGGTTGAACTTTTTCCCGAGAAGAAGTGTGTGTTTTTTTATATTAACAGAGAAAGATTCTTGAAAGTTGTTATTTAGTGTTTAGTGAACCATGGCATGCATTGTGTTTGCCCTTCACATAATATCTAAAAGTGCCAATTCCCTAGAAAATATATAACACATTACTGCCCAACAATTCCCATAGAACACTAGACCAGGGAAAATAAAAGCTGCAGAGAGTATGATACTGAAAAGAGAAGCAAGGATGCGATGTAAAGAGCTTACAACCACTTCGCCAACTCAACCATCTCCCATCTGGATCAAGGAAGAGCCTCCGCCTCGCCTAACTAAGGGCAGAAGAGATGTCTTGCTCATAAGAAGCACCTCGCATATATCACACGGACTTATCACAGAGTCACATTAGATTCACTTGGAAGCTTCTCCTATTGCATCTTAGCACACGCGTTTACACGATAATGATCTGTCAAAATCATCTCAGAACTTAAACATTTTCTCCAAATCTCTCCAGAACCACCACTAATGCCTTTTCGTGTAGGCGGACCTCATGTTTTGTATCAACAACTAGAAATGTTGCAGTGATATTTGGGAAGCCATGTTCCCTTTGTGACTGCTCAACGCAATCGCTTCATTAATTTGGAAGCAATTTACAACAAAGCACCCTTCTAATAATGTCTGCCAACATATGCCTTCCAAGCTGCTGCCACTTAAAACTAAAATTGTCCCCCGCCCCCCGGATGAATGAGAATAAGTTGACTAATACTGCCATTGTTGCAATGGGGATGATGCTCCAAATTCAAGAATCCCTTTGGAAATCTCGTTTATAATATTTGACCACTGTTGGTCACAAAATGGCGAAAAGGGGCCAGGAATCCGTAGTTTAGAATAGCCTAGGCCCAAGTTAAGACCCACCGAAAGGGTTCCAAGGTCAAGGGAGAATATTAAGACGAGCCATCTCCAAGCAAGCCGACGGGCCCAACAAAATTTAAACTATAAGTAAAATATATGAATTTAACATTCTCTGCCATTTTTGTTATAATGTTTTTTAGGCTTATTAAACTTGTCATATTTGCATTTTGATATTATATGATCTGACATGATCGAGTCCAAGCATACATCATCTGCATCTAGATTAGCATCCCCATAATTAGGTACTTGCTGTCGAAAGCCAAAATTAATCAAATATGACGAACTATATGCCACGTTACAAGCCAAAACAATACAACCATTAACATCATCTAACTTGTCCGTCAAGAAAGCCATAAAAATAAACCAGGTTAATGGAAGAAAAAAAAAGAGCTTTGAAATTAAGTTCTAAATGTGATCACATTCATCTTATTACGTGTATCAATTTACCTTTGAAAATGTATATGTGCATGAAAATAGTAAATATCTATTACCCAATGAAGAAAAGGTATAATTATATACGAATCTCTTATTACATAATTTATTGGAGGTTTCTTTGGATGCAACTTTATTTTTAATCATTGTCCACTAAGTAACACGATTATCGGGTGCTTGACTGCTTCTTTGTCTGAATATGGACTGCCAAGTACATTGCATATTCGCTTTATTTGATCAAGGATATAACTTAATACGATGTTAACTAAACATGGTTTAACTTAATAATACAGATCAAGGCACATGGATCCCTTTTTATATCCATCAAATCATATGCTAACAACCAAGAGTTCATATCTTTATCAGTCCAATACAATTAGTCATCGCCATAAATATTTTAATATAAAGTATATTATGAATGATAATCGAAGTGAGAGATTATGGACAATTAGTATATATGTATTTATCATACATATAAAATTGTTTTAATATTTAATTATGGAAATATATTTTCTTTAAAAATAAAACAAAGCGTTGGATTTTAAATAAAAATTTAAGGTTTGAATATGTTAAAATAGGTTTAGCTCAATAATTTGATAAAATTTTAAAAATAAAGTCATCCAATTGTTTTCATTTAAAAATCTCAATGCAATAACAACGTGATAGAAAATAAATATGTTAAGTTGATAAATTTTAACTGAAACTCGCAACAACCATAATAATTTGATTAACGTTTTTAAATTAAAACATAAGATTTTTAAAATACAACAACTATAGCATAATCACTTGAGAAACAGAGAAGCCACTACATAAACAGCCGATGCTAGTAACGTGGCCGTAACGGTAGTTTTAGTAGGCATTTTCCCTTTATCACTCCTCAACGCTATGGCTTGATAAACCGGCAAGTAATTCATCACAATCAACCCTGTCAACACCAACTGCATAACAAGCCCTTCCTTATTGCTACCGCCATCGACGATAAAATGTACCAGTCCGATGATTAACGATAACAGGTTGATTATTGCTGCCATTGTTAGTGTTACAAACAAGGGCGATGGTACCCCAAACTCAAACACCCCTTGCTCGTACCTTTTGCCTTCCTCATCATTGATGATCTTACTGGTCACGTTGAAACCCTCGGTGGGAATGCCGATGGACTTGACCACGAACTCGGTCAATCCGAAGGCGTGACATGAAAGCCCTCTCATAATCCACATTCTTTGGTCACTCCACCATCTTTGTATTGTACCCCCATCGACCACAAACTCCAGCAGGTCTTGCCCATATGCTCCGAGGAAAAGGAACATGTAAAGGAGAAACCATGGGTCTGAGACCTTTGGGAAGATGCTGAGTTCATTAAGGAGAGCAAGCTGAGGAAGTAAGCAATACGTAGTGATTGGGATTGTCAAAATGGCCCAAAATGCATAGTATGAATAACCTAAACCCATGAACAACCCCATGGATTTGACACCAAATGTTATGGTACTATATCTTGAAAACGCCACTTCCAGGAGTCCAATTGCCCATCTCTTGTTTTGGCTGAGAACATCAAGAAGGTTGAAGGGTACATCTCCTAAAAAGGCTGCCGTTTCGGGGTAGCAGAATATGGACCTCCATCCTTCACATTTCATACGATAGCCTGTGTAATAGTCCTCCACAAGTGATCCATATCTGAACCCAATCTGCAAACAAAACATCATATTTTTTTAGGACAGGACTGTTGAAAATTATAGATTAGTTGAATTTATTCAGTTACCTTAGATCCCCATTTGGTCTGGTTTTCATAATTGCATCCAGCAACATGGTGTGCTAATTCAAGAACCGATGGGGCAGTTAAGGGCTTGTTCACGACAGAATCAGGACATAAACCATCGATTTCCGGTAAAATGAAAGTTGAAGGGTCGCCGCACAAAGCTCGCCGGCGAAAAAAGCAGCCAGTTCCTACATAATTAGGGCCGCATAATCCGTCATAGCCGACGGGATGAACTTTAAACAAACGTTTATGCTCACAAGCATAAATGTCACTCTTGTTGAGCCCATGGAACTCTTGAGGAAACTGAACGTAACCCAAATTGCTTTGCATTTCAGGGTCTAAAATATAACACAGAGCTCGGAGAGGTGTTGTGGGATCATTGGAGTACATGTCACAGTCTAAGGTTAAAATAACAGGTGCATTGGTCATGGCAGCAGAAACTCGGACCTTTAAAAATAAAAGAACAAGATAAAACATAATTAATGGTAATTGAATTAATAATCATTCAGTGAGAGCATAATATATATATATATATATACCAGGACATTAAGTGCACCGGCTTTGAAATGATGAGGGGATGTCTTGCTTTTTTGCCTAGAGACATAAACCAGGTTGGGCAAGCAATTGCCTGTGATGTCTTTGTCTTTATTTTGGTCCAATAAAACCTGATCATGTACCAGTATTGCAAGGTTATAACAGTATGATCGGCTGTTCATCGGTGATTAATTTCGAGGTAAAAAGAGAACCTGGATCACTGTGGGGTGATTTTGACGGGTAAATCCATCAATACTCCATTGACTGAAAACCTGACGGACTTCATCGCAGGTGTTGTATTCCTCACTAATTTTTCCTGTTTCAACGACGTGTTCGACACTCATTTTCATGCTTTCGTACATTATCTGCAAAATTGAAAAATAAATAAATATTTCACGAATTAATGGGTTAGAAAAAAAAATTTTGTTTCATATAATGCTTCTTTCTAAATTAAGTGTGAGTACGTGGACATTTTCCATTGGTATAAATTAAGGTCACCAACAGAAGTCTTGCAACATATTGATTAGTAATTCTGACATCAATATCCATATTTGTCTTTATTAGACTTAATTTCGACAAATATTCCAGCATTTACGGTGAATGATTTATCCTCTATCTCTCTCTGCCTTCGTAAAAATGAAAATACATAATAATAATAACGCTAGAAATGCGTAGAAAATTTTAGTAATATATCCATTTCTCGAGATTAGAGAAAAAATCTAATATATCCAATGCTCTGACTGTGTGAGGTCAGTGGAATTGAATCGGGATAAGGTTGATTTCTAGTATCGAACCGCGTGGCAAAAAATATTAGCTTTTGCATCCTTTCGAAAGAGTGCAGGGCCTAAAGAGATCAACTTTGTTTGGTTCAAGATGTCCATATTTCATATTGGACAGCTGCATGCCCTACATACATAACTTTTTTTTACTTACAATCTAAATTTAGCTTAATTCAAACTAGAATAATGAACACTCTTATTACATAGGGTTTGAAGATATTATTTTTAAACCATATTCTAATATTATGGTCTCTGTGTTGCAACTGATGATAATATATTTATTAAAAAGAGAATGGGATTATGAGGAACTTTCATCATTAATTATTAAACTGAGGGAAAGTAATTAACCAAGTACACTTGTTGGGAGACTAATATTAAAATAATTAATAAATTAAGTAAATTGATTTTTAAAATTTATTTATTATTTTGTATTAATTAAAACTAATGTATCGACAGTAACATATAGCATACCATGTATACTTTATGCTAACACATAATGATTAATTTTAACCGTGTAAATAGATAAAAATTTTAACAGAAAAATCAATTTACTTTTTTATCTCACGAATTAATTTATCTATTTATTGAATAGAAAAAATATAATATAATTTTTAATAAAAGATTTTCATGGTTCTTTTAATTTCCCAAAAGGTCTGGTTAAAACTCATGAAGCTTTTCACTTCTTTGTTTGTTGATTCTGTCAATCGGAAGCAAATTCTGACCATTAAATGATGGAAAATTGGTGAAGGAAAGGGATCGATTTTGTCGGGTGATAGCCGATAGGTAGGGTCGACTTCTTCCCTTGCTACAGGTAGACTTCTAATTGGTGTGCTCTTTGGCAACTTGGGAGACTGACCCGTGATGGTTTGTTTTTAGCCTTCTCTAGACCTCTTTGCTGTTTATGGCTAGTGGACTTACAAATTTATAAATGAACATGAATTGATAACAATCAATGCAGAACATAATTTGAACTCTTGTACTATTTGCATCGTACCTAAAATCACACTGGACAATTAGAACAACGTGACCCACAACCTTTTCGCACTTATTGGCTTCTCCCAACTTTTGCAGCTAAAACGTGGAATTATTGGCCTTTGCCTCCTTTATTGATGGATTTGGTTTCATTGGCTTGCCGGGGAGAAAACAGTACTATGTTTTTCCTATTCAAACAATCTCCACTCAGATTTTTGTTTTTTGGACTAGTAAAAATATATATTTTTGACAAAGGACGTGGATTCTAATCATAGCAGTAACTATAAGTTAAGTTAGTTAGATAATTTAAGAATGGGGATTACCTTAATATCTTCAGTTTCAGAACTCGTCTTATAATCGGTCGCAAAATATTCATCGGGGTTCCTTTTCGCTATGTCGTTCTTCCTACAAAATGGTAACCAGTGGGCAGCAAACCTAGCAGCTTCCATGAAAGCAAAGAGAGTGAAAGCCGATCCTCCATCGTCCGATACGTACACCGATATCTTCTCTGTCGGATAATCGTACGCCATCACTGATAAGGCCGTGTTCACCACACTTATTGGAGGCTCCTTGTACGGGTCTGCCGTACATATGAACACGTCCAGCCCCGGTAAATCACTTGTTTTCACCACCTTTTCGAGGTTTTCGGGGAATTCTTTACGGTAAACCGGACGCATGCGGAAAGCTTGCCCGCTAGCCCAGTTGAAGGCAAGGATGAGGTCGGAGACGAACAACGTAAGGGTTACGTAGAAAGAAACTAGGGTTTTGGAGCTGAGGAGTGTTTGTGTATGGCGGTAGAACAAGGCTACGATGGCACACGTGTAAACTGCGGCAAAGGCACGGTTTGAGCTTGTACGGCGGGAAGGCGTAAGTGTGTTAAGTAGCGGAGGTGCACTGGCGGCGTTCGTGGCGGTATAATCTCTTAGAGGAGGCTTTTCCATATTTGTTAGCGGCTGTAAATTAGCTCTACAATGTATCGTTATCATCTTAGTGTCCCATACACTGATAAATATAGATCCCAATCAGTGGAACGAGCACGTGCGACTTCAGGACCTACGCACGTACGAAATTATTTGTTGATACGTATAACTAAGCTTGTTTTAATTAGGACATTCCTCCATTAGTTTGTCGATCAAATTTGCTTACATATATATGGTTTGGGATGTTCATTGAAATTGATTATTTAAAATATGGCTAAAATATTAAGAAAACTTCGAAACAGCTTATTGGATGATTATTTCATATATAGAGTAATCTCTCAAGATTAAAAAATCACATCATTTTTTAAAATTTTATTTAAAATATATAAATGAGGTATTTTTTTAGTGTAATACATTGTTTTGACTGTATCGCATTATATATCATTCAATAATCGAATAGATTTTTTATCTTTGATTCAAATCAAATCTGAAATAAAAGAATTTCAAATATATATAGAATTAAATAGATATTTTAAGGGCTAGTATTTTTAAAAGTTTGGTTTAAAATTTGAGTGTTTAGCATTCTTTGTAAAAAGTGTTTTGAGAAATAAAATGTCCATTTTAGACATGTTATTATCAAGTAACAAACATGCATTTAAATAATATTTAAATTAGTTAATATTATTATATTTTAGTAAGAATATAAAAATATTATTATAACTTGTTGTTAATACTTTAATATATGAAATATAAATTTTAAATATTTTAAGCAATAAATATTAATTATTTATAAAATTTAATTAGAATATATAAACTATATTTTAAATATTTAAATATAACCATTAAATATTTGTAATTAGTATTTTAAAAAATATATTTTTTATTTTTAATTAATGATTTTAACTCATTTGTAATTAAGCACCAAGAAAAAAAATAGAGAAAGTACTATACTATTGGAGGGGTAAAAAAGTAATTAAGCACTAAAAGTGCTTTTGGGAGAGAAAAAACTAAAAATTTTAGCTTCTCCTCTACAGAAATGCTAAAAATTTTAGCAAAAAACAACTGTTTAGTACATCTTTTCTTCTAAAAGTACTTTTGGAGTCAAAAGTACTATTTTTAAGCATTCCTAACACGGCTTCCTTTACTCACACTTTTTAGAGTATATTTATGCACTTGTTCAAAAACATAGTTTAAATAAATCGATACTTTTTTTTTTAAATCAGAATTATAGTAATAAATTATCACATGTTAACTTTTTAATCCGATTGTAGAGTTAACAAACTTCATCACCAATATAACAAATAATAATCATTCATTAAATTTATTTTTTTTTGGAAGTAAGCCAACGTAATTTTATTAATATTACAACACAAACATGGGTGATAGGATATGATATTTTATATGTGGTGGAGGAATGTTAAGTTGCTATGGTAGCAGAGTTTTTGCCCTTCTAAGCTCTTTTATGCTCTCTTCTTGGAAGAGGAGGGGTTTTTATAAACGGACGAGTGCTTGGCTTGAGCCATCCTTCGATGACGGTGTCTTTGTATGGTTCTCAATTTAAGGTGTAAGTTGGATTTGACCCTTGATCAACATGAGAAATGACAGTAAAGGTTGGCGAGGTAGAGAAATAACGGCATGAACTTTGTTTTTGGGATGTAGTGGACAAGTTGCGGGGTAGGGATGCTAACAATCATATCGAAGTAAATTTTCCATTAGTATTTGAAAGAAGTACTTGTTTCAAATGAAATTTTAATTTAGAATATTCTATGGCAAATGGATGGTGCTTTGTTAATGTAGATATTGTGGTGTAGAAATGCTGTAGACATCAAAAGGGAGGAAAAAAATCCAACGAATCGATCCCAGTGAGGGTATGGACCATGGAGAGCGACAACAATAATTTTGCTGGCGTTATAGTCAATCACGTGAGGCTGACTTTGGACACCCACACTCATCTTTCAGGGGGACTGGCTCTTCTCCAACTCAGATGTGGATGACACTGATGTCATAATTAAGTCATTGTGCGGGCAATTTACCAATAAAAATCCTTTTTTTTTAAATTATCGAAATGGGCCCATTATTTAATTATTTACTGAAATTGTCCATTTTCCGCGAACTCGCGTCCACGCCAGCGCGATATCAGGGTACGCACTAGGAAATCGCGTCCACGTCAGCGTGAGTTGCTGACGTTGAAGCAAATCGCTCCCTCTAGGACGCGATTTGCTGACGTGGGATGAACAATTTATGTTTTTTAACTTGGAAAACTTTGAAAGGCTATAACTTTTCGCTCGGTTGTCCGATTGAGACGATTTTTTTTATTTCGAATAACTTTTCGAGATCTACTCGCTGACAAACCGCCAAAGGCGGTTTGCTGCAGTTTTCATCGAAAAAGATCCTTTTTTGCCTCTAAATTTTAATTTTTTCGGTTTAAAATTGAATTTTAAAACATTCAAATCGTTATTTTCCTTATTTATTTGAAGTAAACACCGGATTTTTTTTACAGAATTGTTGTATTATTTTTTCTGATTTGACACGTGTATGGAATAGGTCCGATAAATCATTAGAACGTAAGTAATATAATTAAGATAATAACAGTATTTTTATAATATGTCAATTAATTAGTTTAGCTTAGTTGGTTAAGATGCTTGCTCTTTTCCCTTAGTACCTTGGTTCAAATCTTGTTGGTAATAATTTTGAATCTTTTTTGTACTTGTTGCGTTTATTTTTTTAATCAATTAACTAGGCCCATTTCGGTAAATTTTAAAAAAATAGGGCTTTTTTTGGTATTTTACCTAGTTAATTGATTAAAAAAATAAATGCAACAAGTACAAAAAAGATTCAAATAAATGCAACAATTCTGTAAAAAAAATCCGGTGTTTACTTCAAATAAATAAGGAAAATGATGATTTGAATGTTTCAAAATTCAATTTTAAACCGAAAAAATCAAAATTTAGAGGTAAAAAAGGATCTTTTTCGACGAAAAATGCGGCAAAAGGTTTGTCAGCGAGTAGATCTCGAAAAGTTATTCGAAATCAAAAAAATCGTCTCAATCGGACAACCGAGCGAAAAGTTATGGCCTTTCAAAGTTTTTCAAGCTAAAAAACATAAACTGTTCATCACACGTCAGCAAATCGCGTCCTAGAGGGAGCGATTTGCTTCCACGTCAGCAACTCGCGCTCTGACATCATGCTGACGTGGACGCGATTTTGCGAAAAATGGATCATTCCGGTAAATAATTAAATAATGGGCCCATTTCGATAATTTTAAAAAAAAAAGGATTTTTATTGGTAAATTACCCTCATTGTGCAGTTATATTCCTGTATCTCAACTTCTTGGAAAAAGAAAAAGATTGGTTGTTACGGTTACGGTTACGGATATGAGCTATAGCCCAAGTTGGCTTTTTCCTAATGGGTTCCTACCACTTTTATTTTTGCCGAAAGGCCTAATGCCATATAGCCTGTTTGTCCTTCAATATCCTTCACTACATACAAGGCAAATTGTGGTAGACTCAACCCAACATATATGATTTTGGATGAATGCACTTGGTACGGAGTTAATATTTTCTCTTTAAAATAATATCTTTTTTTATTCAATAAATTTATATTTTTAAAACTTTATTTTATGAATTTATCGATAAAATATTTTATTTGGGATTGAATTGTATATAAAAAGCTTCTTTTTAAAAACAACAAATGTTAATAATATTATCGTTTGATTTTATTTGATTATATTTTATAATTAAATAATTAAATTGATACATTTAATAATAAAAAGATTGATTTAATCCGTTTCTATAATAAACTATCTTCGTAGACACTGTCACCTATGATTTTGTCATGCATCCAATGTAGATGTAGCGTTATAGTTAAGGAAATCCAAGAAAGGGGGCTATGGGCCACTTGTACTTCTTCACGTCTTACCAAAATTCCCTGAATGGATATAATAAAATCAAAGACAATAATTAAAGTCTAGTTTAGATTTAAAAACAATAGGAAAATGATCATATCCCTCTCATCTTTAGTCTATACAGTGATTCTTAATGCGTACGAGCTCTCTCTTAATCTCAATCCACCAAATCTTCTAGCAATGTTTGTTGAGTTTTTTTATAGGAGTTATCAATATCATTGTCAAATTGATACAAGGTCGAATGATACGAGCAGTCCGACCCAATTCAAAGTCCATGAGAGAGATAGACTTAGTATCCTTTAAGGTTAATTAGAAATCCAAACAGTTAAAGTCAAAACTCAACTTATTCGTTTAAGATTTTATTCCAAAAAAATTTCGAGAAGAAGAGCTGAAGGTTCAAAACGATGGACTTTGAAGTTCAATACGAAACAAGGATGAATTAGAATGGACCAATTTTATTTGTGGACTTAAAATCTCAATCCATGAGGACAATCTCATGTAGAAGATATTAGCAAATTTAGACGTTACATTTCAAGGATCCCAATCAAGCTCACACGCCTAACAATGTTATAATCAGTTGACTTGCAGTGCATTGTTGGAAGGGATACAAACATTTCTGGGTCGATATGTCTTCGTATCGATCGAAGATCTGTCTCTCTGCTTCACAATGCGCTTTGAGTCACTCGATTTTGAGTTCAGAAGCTTAAGTTATAACTGTTTTAGTGAAGATTGCACAAACAAAATTTCTAGACGGGATTATTACGAAAATTATGAGTTTTGAGCTTTAAATTTGGGTTTAAATTAGACTGGGTTCGATTTTTAAGCTTAATTTTTATTATACATGAGCCAAATATTTTATTTATTAGGTTTTATTATATTATTATTTCTTATTCCAAATTTTGGATATTGTTTAAGTATTTTAAGTTGTTTTGGATTAGAGGTGCTCATGGGCCGGGCCGGGCCCAGAAAAATTTTGGCCCGGGTCATAGGCCCGGGCCCGGCCCGAAATATGGGCCTAGAATTTTGCCCAGGCCCGGCCCGACCCGTTTTTTAAATAAATACCAAAAAATTATTTTAAAAATTAAAATTAAAATTAAAAAAGTATTTTAAAAATATTTTAAAATTAAAAAAGTATTTTAGAAAAATTTTAAAATTTAAAAAATTTAATAAAAGTATTTTAAAATTAAAAAAATAAAAAAAATTTATTATATTGGTAGGCCGGCAGCAGGCCAGGCCCGGCCAAAAAGTTGTGCCCAAGGCCCGACCCGTTTTTTAATCGGGCCTCGTTTTTTTGCCCAAGCCCATATTCCGGGACTATATTTTTACCCAAACCCTCCCATATTTCGGGCGGGCCGTCGGGCCGGGCCGGGCCGCCCGGCCCATGAGCACCTCTATTTTGGATATTATTTAAGTATTTTATTAATTTATCATTTTAAGTTATTTGAATGTACTTAACTAGCCTATATAAAGCCTTGTTCATTATTCATTAAAGACAATTGTTTTAATGAACAAAGTTTTTAACTCCCGCCAACAATCAATTATTAGATAATTGATTAGAGTCATTAATTGAATTTGTTGGGGTTTATATCTCAAATGGTTCAATTGGACACTTATCCTATCTATCACATCCATCAGTTTATTCGATTCATCCTCCACTTTTAAATTTCGTTTATTTATTTATTTATTATTTTGATTTTTTTTTGTTCTTAAATTTCTTATTTTTTGTTTTTTTTATTTCGTATTTTTTCCTAAATTTATTTGGTGTTTTCTTTACAGTTCAGATTCAAAATTTTCATTCTCGAGTCGAACAACTTGAATACAATATTGTTCTGCTCTCTCTCTCTTTTTCATTTTCTTGGATTTTAATAGAGTTTTGACTAAATTTCAAAAGTTTGAATAGTACAGGGACTAAAGGAAAAAAAAAATTTCGGCTTTGCCACTCAAATTTTATGCATTGTTAAATCCGCCACTAAAGCTTAGCGATAGGACCAATGAGAAAATATGATGTGTTTGGTTTTTAGCTGCTTACCCACCCCAAACACCCACTTGAAATCCTACGTCTTGCTGCCAAACACGTCCTCAATAGACTTGTGGTGATCTTTATCATTCTATCTTAATTAAAAGGTTAAAATATATTATTAGTCCTTATACTTTAGTAAAATTAAATATTTAGTTCTTATACTTAAAAAGTAAAAATTAAAAGAAATTTTTAAATAAAAATTCAGTCTAATTGATCATTAACATTGTTATCATTTCTTGTCAATATTTATTAATCAGTCACACTCATATAATGTGATATATGATTAATGAAAAATAAACATGTTAATAATTTTTCGATGAAACTATCAACGCGGATAATGACTTAACCAAAATTTTAAATTAAAATTTAACTTTTGAAGTATAAAATTAAATATCAAATTTAAGAAAATACAAAGATTAACCACATATTTTAATATAATTAAAATTAATTGAGTTAATCAATGTTTAGACTTTCAGGCTGTTTTAAGAACCAGGTTTATATGACAAGCTCTCATAGAAACTCATCATATGCATGAATTTGGCGCCAATTAAGATCATCATCAACTAGAAAAATAAATTTATAGAAATATTTTTTACACACAAGTTTGAATGTTGAATAGGTTCTAGTTTACCTTTCCTATCTCGTGTTTTCAAACCCAAAGATATCCAACAGTTAGTCAACGGAGGAGCTTGACTTTCAGCTTTTTTTGTTGTTGTTGAAAATAATGGTGTATTACAGTTGATTGATGTTTTTTTTTTTTGTTTCACATACAGACTGAAATTCTTCATCATCATTATCATAATCATAACTTTCTAAGTTGCAAATTAACAAAATTTTCATCCTCACCCATTTTTATCTTCAATTCCATAAAAAGCATAAAAGATCAACAATGATTAACTCATACTTGTTGCCGACAAAGCCAAATACATAAGATTCTTTTCTCAAGTGTGTTAGATGAAAAAGTCAAGTAGAGGAAAATGTAATTTATGGGTTAACTAAAAATTTCTTTCTTTTTTTACATTAATATTGCAGTCAACCGGTTCCATGTCTATTCTGAGTGTTACAAGACTCCGTTAGTTTGGTTGACTGAATGCTATTCAGCAAAATAGCTCATTACAAGACTATTTCTCAAAGCCCCTGAATAGCCATTATTTACTTCATCCTCTGAATGGCTATTCCAAGCAACTCAAAATAATTTTTTTTAATTTCTATTTAAACCCAACCAAACCAAAAGGGAAAAGAAAAATGGTAAGAAGAAAAATCATTCAACACATCCCTAAGAGGGAAACTTGCAGCAAATTGAAGAGAAACTTTGATTGAGTTAATTCATACTCATTGCAAATGGAAATTTTTGAGTATTCAGTTGGTGGTGAATAGTGGATAAAAATGATGGGCACGGTGGTTGATGACCAAAAACTGAAAAAAGAGTTTCTAATCTTTGGGTTTTTGAGAGAATGAGATGAGAGTGAACATTGGGAATTAGTGGCAGCAGACGATGACAGCAAAAATAGTGGTGAAAGCCACAAGTAATTTCTGTAAATCTGAACTTTTGTGATGAATTTTAGGAAAAAAAAAATAAGACGGGAAAGGAAAAGAGGAGAACAGATGATTATTCTAGGTTGGTCACAACCGGGGTGGTGACAGAGTTAAAGGCAGCAATCATTGTCGTAATCTGGAATTTAATAAATTATTTTTTGCCAAACAATGAACATTTGAGGGAGAAAATAAACTAGAGAAAGAAAGAAAAAGTCAAAAATAAATAAATAAAAAATAACTTATATATTAATTAAATATTTTACTATTTTATTGAATTAATATGAATATATATTACACATTAAGTAATAATTATATTAAAATATGATTAAAATATTTATTTTATTAAATTATATTTAATAAAAATTATTAAAATTTAATAATAAGAACAATAACCATCTACTTAATTTTTATAAGGATATTTTAGTTATTTTCTTTATGCTATTACAAATTTATTCTATTCAATCAAAACAATAATAGTAGTATAGTTCTATTCCATTCTATTGAACTAAACGATTGAATTACTGATTACAACTTTATTTTATTACAATCATATTCTATTATGGTAAATAAAAGCAATTTCTTTTTGGAAAATAAAGATTATTAATTAAGAATTGAATGGTGACAACTAAGACTAAGTAGAATTGAGTGAAGAATTATAATCATGTAGCGATTGGTTTGTAGCAGAGGTCAACCGTGAATGAAAAAGCGAAATTGTAAGTTGGGAGCAACTTGGTCAGAACTTGGACGCTTTCACATTTTGATGTTTCTTTTTGGCTCAAAAGTCGCAACTGCGCGTGCGGTTTTCTTCAAAGACCTGCTCCAACTCCAGCAGCTTCACCGCTGGATCCATTTTAGAACCAGTAACTGTTCGGAATCATTCCTCAAACTTTTATGGTTCATCCTGTGACTTTTTAGGCTCCAAAACCAAATTCCTCATTGGTACAATTTAAATTAAATAAATTATTAAAAATAGAATGATTCTTTTAATTTTGACCGCTATAAAATTTATCAAATGTTACATAAAATAGGCATAATGATTTATTTCACCTTCTAACTCTATAAAAAAATTATTTTAGTTCTCCATTTAAATTTTTTAACTATTAAATTTATTTTTTATCAAATCACTTCAAAATTAATTAAAATTTTAACAAGCTCCCACACAAACAATGCACCAATATGTTTTTTCAACTTTGCTAAGGTGGTATATACGAGGATGACATGTTTGCATTTAATTAATTTTTTAAAATTTAAAAATTCAATTTTTAAAACTAAATATAATTAAATTTATTAAAAGTATAAAAAATTAATAAAAACATTTTTATTATTTTTATATCTTAAAAATTATTTAAATAATGATATGTTATTCCCATGACAATCCACGTCAACAAATGTAAATTTTTCATTCATTTTGAATAATTTGACAAAAATATAAATTAAAAATTATAAAATGCAATAAAATTACCTTATATATATAATTAGAGGACTAAAAGATCATTATACACATAAAATAATAGGAAGTATAGATATAGTATATAATATATGCAACGTAAAGTTAGTGTTCTTTTCTGGATAACTGCATTAGTTTGACACATTCATACTAATGGATAAAAAAAAAAGAAAATTTTCACTTACAATTTTTTTTAAGTTATATATAATTCTAATGTACTCAAACACTAAATATTAAATTAAATAATTTAATCAACTTTCAAGTAACCAACTAATTCAAATTTAAAATTTTAAAATTTTAATTTTTTTATTGCTCAATAACGAGTTTAATAATTAATTTTTGTACTTTAAATCCATTAAAAAAGTAGATACTAACCAAATATTTTAAAATTAATTAAATAAAATTGATGAAGATGGTTCATACATTTGTAAATTCCCATTAATTACTCAAATAATCTATCAATCAATCGACTAACCCTTACCACTTCACTTTACGTGCTTTATTCGAAAGTGCTTAGAAAGAGGGAAAGAAGAAAAAGAATCAATTTATCTCAAAATGGGTCACACGGACCTATAGGCCGGCCCACAAATTTCTCCCACGTGTACAACTGACAAACACGTGTGAGATAAACCCCAAAAAACGAACCTTAACACCTAAGCAAGAGACTATTCTCCGAAAACTCAAATAATAATAAAAATATGTATTAAAGAAGGAAAAAGGACATCATCGAAAGAACCTCCTAGAAGACACCTTAGCCCTCCCCTTTTCCGCCACGTTAAAACGCGTTTTGAATGTCAATTTTATTTATAATATTTTTGCAGGTAATATTTCAAATTGTCACAATATTAGCAAATTAAAGTTTAATAAATTAAGAAATATCAATAAGTCACATTATATTTTTAATAGGATAAGGAGATTCAAATTTTATTGAGAGTTCTATGAATCCTAAAATAAACATAAAAAATATAAAAAAATTAATAATTTTAATTAAAATGTTAATGTTTTGAATTTAAATCTTATGAGTTACAAATTATACTCAAAATACCATATATTGCTTTATTAAGATTTTTAATAATTTTACAATTAAATTACTATAAGAATCAAAATATTAAATATTATAAAATGACATCATATTGAAGAACTAATAAATTTGGCAAATTAGGATAAAAACAACTTTTAGTGCATTTTTTAATTCTTACATCGACTCACTTTCCACGAAATTTCCCAGTTTCTCATTTCACCCTTCATCTAATCTGTTTATTTAATACTCCTCCACTTTTACCTTCCTATTCTCTCATTGCCAACATTTTTCTTTTTCACTCACTTTTCTTCCCTTGTTTAAACCTAATCTTAGATTCAAATACCATTAGCAAGATTGAAATCCATATATTTTCTTTACCCAGTTTGTAAAATCAATCTATCTTTGAAACCCATATCCCATTTTTTTATTGAAAGGGAGTTGAATTGGAGTCGGAGATGGAGAACAACCAGCAATCCTTTTGGCAATTCAGTGATCAACTTAGGGTCCAAAATTCCAACTTGGCGAACCTTTCGCTCAACGATTCGATATGGAGCAGTGGTTACGTTTCGAAGAGGCCTGACGAGAGGAGGAATTTTGATATCAGAGTAGGCGGCGAACTGAACTCCGTCAACAGCTTGAAGCCGAAGGTAACCGATTTCAACTCTTTCAGCAACGATGGGTGGAAAATCGGAGCCACCAGCAACGCCAACATCGGGTTTGGTCCCATCGGTCCGATTGGATCTCAGAATAACGTTGGGGTCAACGGTGGGTTCAACAAAGGGATCTATTCCAAGCCAGGGAACAACAACAATAACTTCAATGTTAATTTGAAAGGGAACAAGAACAAAGGAGAAGATAATCATGGAACCAAGAGTGGGAAGAAGAACACCAACAAGAAAAACAATAACAACGACAATAACAACGAAAACAAGGATGGGAAAAGTGCTGCTGATAAAAGGTTTAAGACACTGCCACCATCTGAATCATTGCCGAGAAATGAAACTGTCGGCGGCTATATTTTCGTCTGCAACAACGATACCATGGAGGAGAATCTCAGAAGACAGCTCTTTGGTATGTCTTTGGTAGAGTGAAATGAACTATTTTTTATGGAAAATTATGATTATATTCCTAATTTGTTGCTATGGATTGATTATTGTTTGTAGGTTTGCCTCCACGTTACCGTGATTCAGTCCGGGCAATAACTCCGGGCCTACCTCTGTTCCTCTACAACTACTCCACCCACCAACTCCATGGTGTTTTTGAGGTACGCCAGACCACTATTTTCTCAAACTGTAAGTACTGTTTTTTGTTTCTTAAACTGTTTTCTAACGATGTTTTAAATGTTCAATTCTGTTCAGGCTGCAAGCTTTGGTGGAACAAACATTGACCCAACTGCCTGGGAGGACAAGAAATGCCCTGGCGAATCTCGATTCCCTGCTCAGGTATATTTTTTTCATAACTCTGTAAAGTAATACAGTTTTTTTTTTTTCAAGTATCTTTGAACCAAATACCAAGGTTTATTGTATTTTTGATTCACTGCAGGTTCGGGTTATTACAAGGAAAATCTGCGAGCCTCTTGAAGAAGATTCATTTAGGCCAATTCTCCATCACTACGATGGTCCAAAATTCCGCCTTGAACTCAACATCCCAGAGGTAAATCTTCACCCTAGAAAACTCTGGTGCTAAACCATGAAAATTTCATATTTTTACCAACTTTGGGTTCTGATCTTAATTTCTGCTGTTAAAATTTGCAGGCACTTTCCCTGTTGGATATATTTGCTGATCAACAAGATACTTGTATTTCTTAAGCAACAAGATGCTTGAGCAAAACTAAAACACTAGGCATATCGATACAAATACAGATACACACAGAGATAATGAAGAGAAGAGTTTGAAGAATAAGTAGAGAAAAATAGAAATTATATTTGTGAAAGTACCTTTGTTAGATGTAAAACTGTTTTTTTTCACGGGCTTTGCTGTGATTGTTTTTCTTTTCTTTTCTTTTTTACTGTTTGGCTTATACATAAATAATACCTGAAACTAAGTGATAAACATCGACTTATTTTGTGATGTTACTTAATATAAGTTTGAGATTTTGTTGTATTAGAACTTGTTTTGAAGCTATGAATCTAAAACTACAATTATTGGTCTTTTCTTTTTTGCCATAACAAATGAATAATAATGGCTTTGGAAAAAAAGGGAAAATCAATGGGGAGAACTTGTTTCCAGTAATTACATGATGCTTTAGATAAACATGATTGTGCTTTTCTAGACAAGTTCATGATATAAGTGATTTAGCTAATGACACGTAAAAAAGAAGAACAAAACCAATTTGACCATATACAATTAACCAGCTAACTAAAGGTATTGGGACAGATTAAATTATTATGTGCAGATCTGATTCACATGATTTGCTTTAAACATGCCCCCACATACGAAATTTAATTCTACATCAAAGTTTAAGTTTTGAATAAAAGCTTATATTATCACCGCCCAAGAAGATAGCCATTTTTTATTGTTTTAGTGTAATGGGCGGTTAAGGGGTCAGGCATTGAAGGTAGAAATGGGAGTATCCGAGGCTCCAAACGTTGGCCTATCTTTTGTTCTTTTTACCTACTACAACTATTAAGATGACCCCTTCAATTAAGGTAAATGGTCATATTTTTAATGCCAAATTGTGGTTGGGGTAGATGTTGACTATCCTATGTTGTCTTCATTCTAGAATCTAGACTTTCTTCCTATTTTGTGGTTCTCAATGTTTGATTATTTCATAAATATGGAGTTTGGTAAGAAAGTGAAGTTGTAAGGAGCGTAATTTGATTGTCTAACAAGCTACTTTACTGTTAAATTGGAATTGAAATCCACAAGTTTAAATTTTATAACATTGAAAAGTCATCCATTTTTCACTAATCCATAATTTGTTTTGAAAAATCAATAATATCTTATTAATTGAAGGGTAATACACATTTAAACACTCAAATTCATATATTCCTAGCAGCAACTAATAATATATTTTTAAATGAAGTCTCTCAATAACCACCAAGACAATTTACTCCCTCTAACATTCTTTTTGGCCCATGCAATAGGTGTGTCGATGCTCCCTATTAATATATACTCCATATTTTTAATGTTTTCAACTAATTTCATTAATTTAGATGAAGATGAGTTTGATAAAACACTTGCTAATTTTTATTCAACATCTATGTTTTTTATAAATGTGTTTGATAATTATATTATTTTTATTTAATATATAATTTTCAAATAAGGTAAAATCAGAAAAAGAGTGTGTGAATGATGATTTCTATAAAAGTTTGGAGACTTCAAAACCAAGATTTTTACAACATCCATTTGCATGATATTTATTTTTCACTAAGTTTTTCATTTTAGATTATGTTACATAATCTCATTAAACGTTAACGATTTTGGTATCGAAATAACATTATTGATATAACATTGATAGTTTGAAGATGTAATTAAAATGTTTGGAAGTTTAGCGACCATTTTAGAATGGGCGTATGGTGATATTAACTCTTGTTAAAATTATTTTGTTAAATTCAAATTCATTACGTCATTTTCTTTTAGTTACATGACTATCAAGCAAGAATTTTTTTAATTTGAAATGCCACACTAATAAAATTAACAGTGTTAACACTTGGTCATGCATTTTGAAAATGAAAAGTAAAAAACTAAATTCCTGAAAATAAAAGTATAAGAACTAAATTCTAAAATTGTGATAAGTATAGGGACTTATGGAAATATTTTAACCTTTATTTAATAAGAACCACAGTGTTTATGCTTTGAATAATATAAATTAGCAACAAAATTATATGACTTGATGGTCAATATCTCAAGTAACAGCTTTTCCCATCTTACGTTCCCTAAGAAAAAATATAATAACATTATATTATATCAATGCCAAAAGAAAAATAGGGAAAAAAGAGGTATACGTGGTCGTTTCACTATTAATCCATGGCCAATGGTTGCTCACCAGTTCTGGATTTCTGAAGCAACAAAAAATCTTGCAGTTGTTGCAGTTTCAACTTACCATGAATTCTAGGCATTGGTTATCTTTTGAGCTTCTTTCGACCTTGCTTTATCTTGCTGCAAATGTAAAACAAAATGGGCAACAAATCGGTATAAGTTTGGTAGGATTCAGTTCTTACTTTTAACTTAAACAAAATATCAGTATAGAATGGTTGAATGGTTTATATTGAGTAGAAATAACAAAAGGGTCGAATCAGTTCGAAACGATAATTATAAATATGTATCAGAAAATATGGACTGGCATCATGATCATGGAAGGAGGACAGAACATTTATGATAACCACATGAATTCTTCTCGATGAAATCGGCTTTACAGGGTTGTTTTCACTAATAAAAACTGGCTATGATGGGTAGACAACATAATTGTCTTGATGATCTGGACAAGAAAGTGATGGACATTACGGGGAAGCTGGCTGTTCCGAGCAAGATTTCTATTTTCAGCTGGTGGATGTTCCACAACCTTCTTCCTACTTGGTTCAATCTACATACAAGGGGCATGAACCTCGATCCTATGTGTAAGTAATGTGGAGAGGAGGTCGAGGATGATAGGTATATTTTTTGGAGCTGCAGTTGTGTGACACCAGTTTTTGCCAAACCATGCTTCAACTTCTTAAGGCAACAACATTATGACAGCTGCAAGGGTATTATCCGAAATTTGATCTCATATGGCACTGTAGACATGCTTCATGAATATTTGGTAATGTGTTGGAGAGTGTGGGGTTATTCGGAATAGTTTTTATCAGACTGGCACAGCTCCTGATTTTTCCAATTGGTGTACCGAGTACATTGACCGGTTGAAAAGTGCAAATCAACTACAATATACTGGTTTTGGGCAGTGCCTACTAGCAGCTAAATGGAAAAAACCACCCCATGGCTTTTTCAAATTAAATGTTGATGCAAGACGTGGAAGCTGCGGTAACAAGATAGGGTTTGGGGCAGTCTTAAGAGACGCAAATGGGTCTTTTATTGCAGCAAGATCGTGGAAGCAAACTGACCAGGTGGACACAATTTTGATGGAGGCTAATGTGGTTTTGCTAGGCATCAAATGGCTCTTGGAAATGCAGGTCAGGGATATAGAGATTGAAAGTGATTCTTTAGTTGTGATTAGATACCTTACAGGCAATGATCATTTGGTATCAAGTCTAGGACATCTAATTGATGATATTAAATCTCTTACTGCAAGCTTTAGGGTGATTTTCTTTTAACATGCTCTTAGGGCCGGAAATCAACCAGCATATCGCCTTGCAAAGTTAGCTACAACTGGCAGTGGAAGTTGTTCGACTTGGTTGCAACATCCACCTCCTTGTGTTAGACCATTACAGGTGCACTCTTTTTCCACTCTTCGACTTTGAAGAGTGGTTTTTTAACGAGCCACCTTTCCTCTCTCTCTCTCTCTATATATATATACACACATATATATGCATGCATGTATGTATGGTCTAACAAGTAAATTGTTCATCAGAAACAAGAATCTTAAAGACGCTCAAATCAACACTACTTTCTTCAGGTTTGGTTATGGTAATTGGTTGGACAATGCATGCATATAAGTGTTCATACAATCTAATTCTATCGCTAGAGGAAGCCAACTCATGGTTCAAATATACTGATTTAAGACTAGGAATGCTTCCTCATACAAAACCGAGAACGATCAAATGTATACAAAACCATCGTGCACAAATCAGGTAAGTGAAGTAATAAACTTACCTTGATTCAGCCTCATCACTGATCCCTATGGAACTAACTCTTCCCCCTCCTCCAGAGGCAACTTCATCCATGCTTTGACCACGCCGCGTATACCGACCGCCAGATGCAACAAATGCAGGGCAAGGACGGTAAGCCTTTATAGGCCACCAACCAAACCCTGGGACTGTTGCAATCCCTCCTTGAATCCTCCCCTCACCATTGCATCCCCTCTCCAATTCCTCTTTTCCACAGGCCTTGCAACCCCTGTGAATATGTCAGCCATCTTCTTAGGTAAAAATACCATATGTATACATACATAATGCGCTCAGTTTCTATACATACATAACAAAAAACAAACAATATGTAAACTTCGAAAACAATGCAATCAAATGCCTCAAAACAAGGGTTTGGGTTTTTCAATCATAATCTGAAACCCAGCTAGAAGGTCAAGATAATGACCCACGATATTGAACTTTAGATTGTACCCACAAATTAACGTGCTGGACTAGAGCCATTACCGAACAGTAAATTAGCTAGTTAGATGGTTCAAGAAACTTAAAAGCAACGCGCCTTTCACCATCAAAATTGAAAGTTGAGCAGTTACCATCAAAATCCAGGTGTTTGGATTAAACTTTCATATTACCTTACTAACAATGATCTCCGAGTATTACGAATATGCATGGTACCTGAAAGGAGGATCTTCAACTGCAACCATGGTGGCAGATTCTGATTCGACAGCAACACCATCAGGTGAAGCGGTAGGTTTATCTTCAGCGGTGGGTGTAGTTGAAGAAGCAGCGGTAAGCTTATATGGGTACTTGATGAAAGCTATGGAGCGAAAAGAGGTGGTGTAAGGGGGTTGAAAGAAGGAGGTTTTATGAGATGGTGGCGGGGGTGCTGAGAGAAGCGCCATTGCCATTCCCTCTTGTTGAATTGCAGTGTGTGTGTGTGTGTGTGTTCACAAGGAAATGGATAACAGTCAGCCACGAGCTACAGCATTGTAAGCAAAATATATGGTCCAAAATGGCAAAATGAAAAAATAAAAATAAAGGTTCCACCGAGATTTGAACTCGGGTTACTGGATTCAGAGTCCAATGTCCTGACCACTAGACCATGGAACCATCTGTGAAATTCGTTACAGAAAATGTTTTTTTATTAAAAAGCTATTATAATTGTTGAATTAATACAAATTTAACCATCTCTCCATATAGCTCAAAATTTCTGAATTATTGCAAAAAATTTTGATTAGCCATCAATTTAATGATTATTCACAGCTGGGAATGATCAGTTATTCCTCTTTTAGCCACTTTATCAAGCAAAATCATGCAATATCTGTGAATCCACCTTCACTTCACATGTTTACATCCATGTTAAGAATTGTTTAAAAATTACATAACCATACATACAGCCATAATTATGAAATTGTTAGGAGGGAAACAAATAATAAAAAGGACTAAAACGTGAAGGGCGCCTATTTACCAGAAAATACCCAAAACTGAGATGGCAAAGCCAAAAATAAAAGTATCATTGAATGAATTCCCAGGGAAATTTCAAGCAACTTGCTTTTTGCTAGCTAACAAGTTACCAGTACCATGTTTAGAAGCTGGTACTAATATTTATCACTTTGTATTAACACTCCATCGTATGTTATCCATGAACAATCTGATGTTCCATGTCTGCATCAGCAAGCAGCATCACCGAGCTGTGATGATGCACAAGGTACCACCGCCCATGATGGAACTCAAAGATGTTGGTCATGTTAAATGGTCCACTATCCATGTCAACAAAGGTTTTCATAGTGACCCAAGCCATGTCTGTCAGTACCCGGGCTCGAACATCTCTAACCTGGAAATCAACCCCTTGCTCCCAATTAAATGCAAGCTGCCAACTCTGTATTACAGCATTATACCTGCGTGCAGCAAAAGACAGTGATTCTCAGCGTTAAAGAACTATATGAAGCAAACCAGTGACATGAAGACTGAGCCTAGTCAAGTCAAATACTAAGATGATATACAGTCTACATGCTGACAAGCTAATATCAACCAACTTCCTGAAATATCCAGTCTTATGGTGTCATTAAGAACCAAGCTTGTTGCAACAAAAGGGGTGACCCGAAAGAAAAGGAAAATTACTGTTCAAAATATCTTGAAATAAATGTTTTTCATTCAAGCCTTTTCCACATCATGATAGGTAATACATCCTTCATTTGTACAATTCAACTACAAATTGTTAGGTAATACATTCATCATTTAGTTTTACAAATTACAATATCTTTCTCATTTCTCCAGAAATTCTATTTGTATGTGGTTGCTCACTAAACATGATAGCTCCCATTCCCAGCACTTCCCACCACCTATGGCATGGATAGTGGAACCAAGTCATCAACTAGGTATTCCAGCAATTTACATTGCAGTAGTATAAACAACCTATAATCATTGTACAAGTTAAAGCTCTTCTCTATCTTCAAATATTCTCAGAATCATCATAGCATTTTCTATAAACAACTTATCCAGGCAAACATCAAGAAACTGATCCCTCATTTGACTCGAATCTAATCTACCAAGCTACATTACATGTACAAATAGGTATAACCATCTCCATACAATTTACCCAATCTTAAGGTGGAAAAAATCCACGGGAAAACATTCAAGGAACAATATTAAGAGAATAATGAGACAGCAAACTTTATTGGCTTTGTTAAGAGTTTGAACCCAGACACACCTGAAGGCTAAAATTTTAAATCCATTGCAGAAGCCTGATGAAAACTGTTGAAATTTTAACACTCCATCATCATAAGAACAAAAAGTAGTAACCTACATTTCCTGATATTTGACTGAAAGAACATACCCTGAAAAATGTTCTCCTGATGCGTGAACACACTTTACATAATCTGCATTCAGCCAAAAACAACTCATTGCAGTAAGAGACCTATTTCTGATGATGTTAAAGAATTCTGTATTCACATTCATTATGGCTCTTGTAGCTGCATAGTATGCCTTCCACCCATTAACCGGTGTTATGCTATCTTGCTCCAACGTAAAATCCTAACAAACAAAGGCAGAAAATTTATACCTAAAGTTGACTGGGAAAGATATCATGAATAGGCATACGGTTTAACTAAAGAACATGAACATGACGGGAAAAACTACAATCACCAGCTTAGACGAAAAGAATAGGCATAAAGGTTGAAATTATGATTGCTTGTTTTCTAAAGCCTATAAGGTTATAAACAAACACAAACCACTAAGAAACAAAAATAGAATATACCATATCCATATAAACTGCAAAAACAAGTCATGAATCTTCCTTTAGATGACTGAAATAAGAAGAAAGAAGGCTTTTCCCCAAAAAAGTCAACACACTGGATAGCAGCCCACCACAACAATTCATCAAATTGAAAAAGGAAGAAAAAACAACAGAGTGAAAATTGGAGAAGAAAACAAAGCTCCTTGGAAGAAATTAGAAGCAAACATTAAAACAAGTACATAGCTTCATTCAAGATGAACAAAACGTGCCATAATTCTATTAGCTAGATTTTCTCCCAAAATTATGAACTAGAAAAAAATAATGGAAGACAGAATTGTTTTTTTTTTTTAAGAAATGGAAGACAGATTTCCTACTTCAGTCTAAATACAGTGTTTTTTTAACAATATTGGTACTATCGTAAGTGTAATTCCCTAAATTGCAAATATGAAAATAAATTTAAGTGTACAACATTAGAATTCACGAGAATCAAAATTCTAGCCAAGGAAAAGAAACCCAAAAGCAACAAAATTCGGGGAAACTGGATACCTTGTGATAAAGCGCTTTCCAAGCATTATCATCATTGGCTGCCTTTCTCATCAGTGAATTAGTCATAGAAAGTCGACACAGGCTCGGATAATCCAAGTAACTAAGCGCGTGCGTAGTAATCTCCGGCACCAACTGCTCCATCATTGACGCCCCACTCTGCCTCTCCGCCGCTACCTTGGAAACATCCGCCGTCACCATATCCTCCTCCGCCGGAGCAGCCTTATCGCCGTTAAGGAAAGCCTCGGAACCAGAAGTACCGTTGCAGGAACACGAGGGTGTGGCTTGTTTAGTCTCTTCTTTCCCGGCTGACGGGGCGGGACGGGAGACGTTGGGTTTGTGTGGCCTCCTGAATAATAATGATCGGACGGCGAGGAGTAGGGGAAGGAGGGTAACGATTGTGGCTATGATCAACGACTGATGGGATTGGAGAGCGATGGAGGGGTTATAGGAAATCTCCATTTACAAGACATTAAAGCTTCACCGTACATGAAATAAAACCCTAGAAATCTCCAGTGATGCTAAATGGATAACTAATTAAAACTCTGAGAATTTATAGTTTTTTTTTTTGTAACAGTTTAAAAGAAAAAAAAATTACAAAAGGAATAAAATTTAAAACGAAATTCAATTTTGTTGCAGAAAGAGAGAAGGGAGAGTCGTAAGCGAGACGAAGCAGGAGAATATCAAAGCAGAAAAATAGATCAGTAGTGAGGGATAGTTCCGTAATTTTGCCGTTTTCGAATTCCTGCAACGACGTCGTTGCATCGCATGAGTTGTATTCTTTATTTCTTTAAAGAAAAACTAGATTAATGCACGTGGTTTAAACAAAACTTGAGTTGTATCTTTTTTCCACAAAAGAGTGGGTTGTATTTTTGTAGAGTATGTAAATTATATATATAATTTGAAAGAGCTAAGAGTGAATGGTGAAGTAAGAAAGTTTTTTGGGGCTAGAAATTAAATTTTATATTTTTATAATAGTAAAAATAATTCTAACAAAATATTATAATAAAACATCGAATCTCTTAAAGCGTAAATAGTAAAAATTAAAAATTACTTACAAAATTCTCAATGCGAAATATTCAACAAAGCTATAAAATATCAAACATGTTTTTAATGGTAAAAGATATTACCCAATATGTCATATTAGGAACCCCATTCATATCTTTATTCAAACCTTATAAAGTAACAAACAATTCTATCTCCACCAAAGTTTTAAACACTAAGGTTGAATTTTTTTGTAAAAAACCGAAAATAAGAAATCTCAACCTATTAAAATCTTTATCCATTCATAATGGGCAAATTAATAATTTAAGTAATCATAAATGAAGCAAATCTCTTTTCTAAAAGAAGAAATATGTTTTAAAAATTAACTAAACAATTAAGAAAAGAGAAATACAAAAAAGAATAGATCAAATCAAAAAAGAAATAGAATCAACAATTTGTTCTGACATTCCTAATGCCTTTTGGAATAGAAAAAAAACACGAAGTAACATTACCATATGAAAACAATTTTGATGAAAGACAAATACCCACAAAAGTAAGACCCATACAAATGAACAAAGAAATGGAAGAATTTTGTAGACAAGAAATACAAGACCTTCTTAATAAAAATTTAATTAGGAAAAGCAGTTCCTCTTGGAGTTGTTCAGCATTCTCTGTAATAAAAAATGCAAAACTTGAAAGAGGAACACCAAGATTAGTAATTAATTACAAACCTCTCAATTAAGCCTTAAAATGGATTAGATACCCAATACCAAATAAGAAAGATTTGCTACAAAAACTTTGTAATGCAAATATTTTCTCAAAATTTGACATGAAATCTGGATTTTGGCAAATCCAAATAAAAGAAGAAGAAATATATAAAACAACATTTACTGTACCATTTGGACAATATGAATGGAATGTAATGCCTTTTGGATTAAAAAATGCTCCATCTGAGTTTCAAAGAATAATGAATGATATTTTTTACCAATATTCTCAATTCACAATAGTATACATCGATGATGTATTAGTATTTTCAGAAAATTTAGAAAAACACTTCAAACATATATCGATCTTTATAAAAGTCATAAGAAATAATGGTTTAGTGGTTTCTAAATCCAAAATAAGTTTGTTCCAAACCAAAATAAGGTTTTTAGGTCATTATATTATCCAAGGAACCATTACCCTAATAGAACGATCTATAGAGTTTGCTAGCAAATTCTCGGACCAAATTCTTGATAAAGTCCAATTACAAAGATTCTTAGGTAGCCCCAATTATGTCATAGACTTTTATCCAGGTCTTAGCAAATTATGTAAACCATTATATGATAGGCTCAAAAAGAATCCACAACCTTGGACAAATAACCATAAAAATATTATCGCCCAAATCAAAAAACAAATCACTAAGCTTCCTTGTTTATATTTAGTTGATCCAAATGCCCCCAAGATTGTTGAGACAGATGCTTCTGAAATAGGATATGGTGGGATCCTAAAACAAGTTAAATGAGGTAAAGAGCAAATAGTCTAGTTTACTTCCAGACACTGGAATCCTACTCAGCAAAATTATAGTACTGTTAAAAAAGAAAATTTATCAATTGTTTTGTGCATTACAAAATTCCAAAGTGATTTATTAAATCAAAAATTTATTTTACGAATCGATTGCAAATCAGTAATAGAATTTTTACAAAAAGATGTCCAAAATATTGCCTCAAAACAGATTTTTGCAAGATGGCAGGCAATCTTGAGCATATTTGATTTTAATATTGAATACATCAAAGGAGAAACTAATTATTTGTCTGATTTTCTCACCAGAGAGTTTCTTCAAAAATGCCCCCAAACTTCGAGACAAAGGAAAAGGGAAAATAGAAGAATCATCCAAAACCCAAATCATCTCAAAATCAATTAAGTCATGGTATGAAATTTGCCATGAAGAAGATGAGAAATCATCATCATCGTCAAAATCCTCCAAAAATACAATAATTCAAGATGCACAAGATCCAAATGAGATTGGTTTCCAAATCAAAAAATGGATTGAGTCCCTATCTCAATCTCCGGAAGTAGCATTGGCCTTTTCGCAAATGAAAGAGGAAACCGCTCTCAAACAAATTGCTACTGAAGCAGCAAATGTTTCAAAAAATAAAGAGATTGTTTTACACAAACCAAAATCACTCAAAAAATATTTTAAAAGAGACTTCTCTCTAAGATGTTTTTCCAAAAGAGATAGCAGCGTCTTCATAGACTGCTACACAAAAATCTTCACAATATTTTCCAAACAAATATTTTGAAAAAATTCTTATTATGGAGGAAGAATTTTCAGAAAAACTTCCACATATACTGGTAAAAGAACTTTTCAATGGATGGCATTTCAAACCATTGGATTCTCAAAAACCCCAACAGTATTATGAAAATATACTAGTCCAAACTGGATCAGTATTGTTCAAACATTATACAGATCCAAAAGATCCAAATTTTATTACCCATTCAACAGCCCAAATATTAAAAATTCTTCGACTAAGAGATTGGAATGAAAACCCAAATTCTCCAAAGAAATTCCCAGCCAAATTTACCACCAAAATAGACCATTACCCATATTTTACATATTGGAATTACCAAATGGCATGGTACAATGCCTTCTTAATGAACAACCAACTCATGAGACATTCTTGGCTCATATATTTCAAAATTCCCAAACTGGTTTCAAGAATGGTGGAATTGGTATGGACCATCATCCTTTGAGATGCTACCAAAAACAATTCAAAACTTATGGCCCAAATTCTTTGACAAATTTCATCCTGAACCAGACCAAAAACACATTTACAGGACAATCTATTTTTTCTCGAAACTATGCATTTCTTGGATTGTCTCATGGAATTATTCTTATGAGCAAGATCAACATACCGGAATTCCATTATTAGTTCGCAACTACAGAACTAAATGGTGGGACAAATTTAATGATGAAAAATATGATTCAAAATATTTGGATAATTTTTTCAACAAGAATCAAAGATTATGTAAGTCTGCAGCCCCAAATCAAACCACAGCAAAATTTCTTCAAGCAAAGTCGACAGCTAGTGCAATGTTAGCTCAAGCCAAGACCAAAAAAGAATACAAAAAACTCATGGTTGAAATGCTCAGCTCATTGGACTCCGAATCTGAAGATGAATCTTCAGCATCCTCAATCAAGATGGTGGATCTTGCAGATGATACCACTTCGATGACCATCATTAGGTCCAAGAAGAAATGATGCAAGAAAATACGAGGTGAACAAGAAAGATTTCCTGCAAGAAATGATGCGTGAACAGGAAATATTCCCTGCAAGAAAAGACAAGAAAAAGAAAAGACAAGTGAACAGTTCTGTAATTTGTAATATTGTAATCAGAGAATATATTCTCTGAAAAGTTTGAATCAAAATCTCAAATGTAATGATTTCCCGATTCAAATGATGTAAAGAGAATAGCCCTCTATAAAAGGCTATCAGATTGAGAATGGAAGGTAGAACTCAATATACCCATTTGAGTTGTTTCTCCAAATTTTCCAAAAAGTTTCTCAAAATTTTTAAGTTTACAAAACTTAATTTTTAAGTTTCCAAATTTTCAAATTAAGTTTTCAAACTTAAGATTTCAAATTACAAATATCTCATTACCAATTAAATCCTCAGATCCTCAGATCCTCGGTAAAAATATAATTTTATCATTTTAATATTTATATTTTGCTGTTTTCGAATTTCTGCAACCACGTCGTTGCATCGCATGAGTTTTATTCTTTATTTCTTTAAAGAAAAAACTAGATACATGCACGTGGGTTAAATAAAACCTGAGTTGTATCTTTTTCCCACAAAAGAGTGAGTTGTATTTTTGTGGAGTTTGTAAAATATATATAATTTGAAAGAGATAAGAGTAAGGGTTGAAGTAAGAAAGAAAGTTTTTTCGGGCTAGAAATTAAATTTTATATTTTTATGATAGTAAAAATATAATTTTATTATTTTAATATTTATATTTTTATAAATTTTAAAAGATTAAATTAAATTTTATTAGTTTTAAGAATGTCGTAATTTTACTTTTACTAATTTAAATTTTTATAAATTTTAAAGGATTTTAAATGAATTTTTTAAAGGATTTACCCTAATTACTTTGATAACTCTAATTTTATTAAATGGTTTCTTTGGGCTATTAAAGCTTCAAGTAGATGAGTTTATTTATGGGTTCCACGAATCAGACTAATTTATGTGAATCAGATGAGCCTCATTTAATAAGTTGATTTCTATAAAATGTTTCGTGCGCAATGATTATGGACTTTAATTTGCGGCTATGACACGCAAATCATGAAAAAAAATTATGGATGGAACTTGAAACAAGAAGAAGCCAATCCAACAAACGTGGGGGGATAGAAACCAGTAATAAAGGATTGATGCAGTGATTCCATGTGAAGTTCAACATCCCATATGGCGACAAGATTGGGTTGCAGTAGCCTGGTAGCAACTACAAACCAAAGCCTTGCAAGAAAAACACTCAAAGAAAACATGGGTGAGAAAAGGCGTAAACCAAACCCAACAAAAGCCTCACCCAAGAGGCCAACAACCACTGATGAAGCCAACGGTGAGGAGAGGGCACAAGTGTCGGCAATGCACAGGCTTTATTATGTTGAGAAGAGACGCTAAGAAAAGCAAACAAACCAAAAGAGGAAAGGGAAGGGACTAAGGAGAGGAAAGAAGACGAGAGCGGTCAAGGGCGAAGGCAGGCAATGGCCTTGCCCTCCTACCCCCACACATGGGTGAATTTGTCCTTTTAGCCTTACAAATTAATATAATGGTAAAAATTAGTATTCAATTTGGCTCCCCTCAAAAGAAAAACTCTAACATCATCCTTGAGAACGAAGGTGATGGAAGGGGAAGAAATGAGGTGGATGCGGTGACGGAAGAAACAAGGAAAAGGAAGAAAAAGAACGGAAGAGGGGAGAGATTGTAGTAACCAACCTTAAGATTAATGAATTAACTTCTTCTTTTTTATGAAGAATGAATTAAAGAAAAGAAAAAGATAATGGAAGAAAAAAAAAGGTAAATTTATTAATGGGTTCAAAATATTGTAAATTTGTAATTTTTTTTTTTACAATTTAGCAATCCATTTTATGTAGATTTCGCCACTTTAATATAATAATATTGTTTTTATATTATTTTTCCGTTTTCTATTTGTGTTGTGTTTTATCCAATATTTTGTGTTGAGTTATTACAGTGATTTAATTTAAAGACATTATTTTGTGTTTATGTTTGGTCTTGAATCTCAATTCAAACATATATTTTGTATAATTTTTCATATTACTTCAATTTATAATAAATAATGTATATTCATATTGTGTTTGCATTATTTTTGTGTTTCAAGCATTAATATAAAATTTTACCTTCTTAATATTTTATATTATGTAGATTTTGATGTGTTTAAATATGTCATAGGTCACTATATTCTTATAAAATTTAAAATTTAGTCCTTGCACTTTAATTTTAAGGCATTAAATCATTATATTTGTAAATTGTATTGATTTAATAATCTTGGTCCAATTGATAACACCATTTAAATTTGCCATTAGTTATCTTATCGTGGCGATTGCGAAAAAGGTTGAAAATTTTTTTTAGCCCTCAACACTGGCAATTTGTGTCAATTTAGTCCTCTTTAAAATTATGTAAATATTTTAAGAAAATATTAAAATTATTACATATTTTAAATAAAAAATCCTTAAAGTTTATATTTTTTTTAAAGATTTCTAAAAATTAAAACAAAAAAAAACTCTATAATTCAAAAATAAAAATAAAAGTTCATTTTAAAAAGACTTAATGTATCATTTAGTCCTAAAAGTATACCATTTTTCACTTTGGTCTTTATATATTTTTTTTGCCTCAAATCAGAACTTAAATATTTTTAGCTATTCATCAGTTCAATCCTTTGGACGGCAAAAATCCAGTTGAAATATCCCGCCAATTAGAAACCAACATGTAAATAAAAATTAGAAAATTGCTAAAATTTAATATTTATAAAATGTATTTAACATTTATGAATATTATTAAAAGTTCTATAAAATTTATTTAAAATGTAAAAATAAAAAAAAGTTATAAAAAATATAAAATCATAAATATTTATCTTCTCGACTATAAACATTGTATTTTTATTTCTCTCAAATTACAATACAAGGAAATAAGAGCATGAAAAATATAAATATACGAATCGAAACCCAGTTGAATGACTTGATGATGAGCACTTCTCCCTCGCCCCAAAGGCCAAAGCTCCACTACACGTGCAAGCTCTCAAAAGACTTGTCAACGTGAAATCAATTGATATCAAAGTTGAATTCTTTATCACATTATATAGCTCCAAACACATGTCACTGTGCCATCTTTGTGCGAATCTAGCAAAGTTGATATTTGATAGTGGTCCATGAAACTACATTTCTCACAGGCATTTATTCCAACACCTTAGAAGCCTTCTCCAACTCCCCAGTTTCACCATAAAAAGTAACCAAAGAACTTCCCACATTAACGTTTATGAAAAACCCAGTTTGTATAGCTAAGCATTGATACTGAATTGGGAGGTTTTCTATTGGTGAACCTGAAAATTCCAAATCGTTGAAAGAAGTAAATTGATACTAATGTATTTCTAAAATATTTCGGATGAAAAAATGGTTCTAAATTTTTTTTTTTTATAATGTTTTAACACTGATGACATCATAATTTCATTGTCATTTTACGCATCGTAGTTTCTATCTGGCTGGATATCCCACTCAATTTTTTAACAACCATAGGACTAATCAGTGAATGGTTGAAAATGTTAGGTCCTAATCTGGGCCTAAAAAACTTTAAGGATCAAAATGGAGAGGTTGGATATTGATTTCATATTTTACATGTTTCCTCTTAATAATGTAATTTTGATTCTATATCCCTTTACACTCATAAATATTGATATGGTGGAGGAAAAGATAAATATAACTATAAAAACTTGGGCATATGTCCATTCATGATAGGTTGGATATTGAAATTTTTAAAATGCAAAAAAGTTCATAAATTTTATAAAATTTTGAATTGTTTAGAATTTTTACCATCTTTTAATATTATCTACTCTTTTTTTTTCATTTTAGTTGTTGAAAATTTTGTAAACTTATTTATATTTTAAATTTTTAAAACCTTTTAAAATTCTTTTTTTTAATTTTCAAACTCTATTAATTTTGTTTTAATATTTTATAAAAGTATTATATAATTTTGTTGAGTGTTTATTTTATCGTGTCTTTCAAAATAGTTTATTCAAATACATACACACATATATACAAGGTACAGTTCACTGATGTAACATGTTAAGGATAACTAAGCATCATATGAGGTGACATGTTTCCCTCCTAAAGATTACATGTGTCTTATATATTCCTCTGAAGATTATAAACAAGTAAGGTGAGACCATACAAGTGGCAGACACTCTCTCGGGCAACCGCGTTTTATATTATTTGTATAACAAATCTTTTTATTTATTTTTTAAATTAAAATTCAACCGATTACGGATTTACATGTATCCATTTCTTCACGATTGTATTTGTATATATTTGCCATGTTAGTTTTTACTAAGAAGAATACCCAAGGTTGTTTTTGTGCCAACCTAAGATATGAGATCAAAGCCCACGACGATCTTTTGGACCAAAGATGCATGGGTAATTTGCCCACACAAGGGTGTTTTCTCCTTTTCTCTATATCACAACAAAGTATTAAAGAGTTAATATTTTTCAAAGTTAATTTTTTATCTTGTAAAAGCTCGAAAATATTTAAGCTCATTGCACCTTCTTCAAAAGATATCTTTAAACTTAACCTATAACCCAAAACGAATTCACTTTATTTTATGATTTTTAAATAATATAAAGACTTTTTAAGTTCAATTATTTGAAAGCAAGTAGATTACTCGGTAACCTATGATTTCTTACCACAAATGGTTAATCACAAATTCTTTTTTTTTTTTTGTGGAGAGTTGGGTCTTAGACCCTCAATGGAAGGTATTGTCTCATTTGAGAGTTTTTTCTCTCATTCGAGGGAACGTGTCGATTGATAGTTAATGTAAATACGACCTGTAAATTCATAGGAGATGTGTCAATATTGTTAGAATTTAATTGTACATAATGTGCCTGCAAGGGTCGAACCCTCAACCAAAGTTTTATATGCCTTACTTTAGCATACATGGTGCCACTTGACTAGGATGAATATTGGGATGATTGATAGTGCTCGTGCCGAACTCTAGGGAGTTCGGGAGGGTCTGTCTCTTACAAAAGCCATGGGAGTAGCACATTTAATTGTTGAACTAGATACTTTATTAGTAGTTTGATTATTAAGAGACCTCATGATAATATTCGTCCAATGGACACATTGATTAAAGATTGCTTAGATTTGATTAATAAAAAATAGGTTGTCAACATTCGTCACATTTTACGTGAAGGAAACAAATGTTTGACCATTTAACTTGGCACATGATGAACGTATGGGGATGACATGTCTTGAGGAACCACTTCCAAGTCTTCAACCCAATTGGATTGACAAGCATTTTGTCTTAGCCGATTAATGAAAGGATAAAATTGACACCTAAAGCCGAAAGATTTTACGGAGCACGGCTCACTTGCCTTAACCTTAAAATTTGACGTTTAAGTTCCCATTTGTCAGTATCCATGTGTCTTGTTTCCCCCTCCACCATATTCTCTACCGTTGATTTCGGAAATTTTATCGGCAATCGTTTTATTTAGGTTAAATTCTGCTATTAGTCCTTAACTTGTATTATGAATTTAATTATTGTACTTTAATTTGGTCATTTTCAATCCCCACACTTTTAAAATTTTAGTCTTACCAGATGATAACTATTAAATTTATTAAGTTATTCTATTTTTAAAATTTGATGCAACAAATATATTATCGCATCGTATAATGTTATGTCGATTGTTATATCTCATATAAACCTGAAATTTTGAAATTTGAAAATATATCGACTAAGAATGATATAATTAGAAAACATAAACTAAATTTATAACTTTACACATAATACCAGACTAATAATAAAATGTAACTAAATAAATTTATCTGATCAAAATTAAAATTTAAAAATAAAAATTAAAATTAATAAATTCAAAAACTACAGACCAAAAATACATAATCTAACAGCAGAATTAGAGATTTTATTGATATTTTCAAGATGAAATTAACAAAAGTCCCAATTGTTCGTGATTTGTAAAATACTTAATAAATAAATAAAAAGAAGATGTGACTGAACAGTTTCTCATTCCATTGTATAATTAAAAAAAAAACCCTCTTGTCTCTTAACTTAACCAAAGACTAAACCATAAACAAATGTCAAGACTTCAAAACTTCGTATCTTGAAAGCAACGGGTAATAATATCAGGAAGATTGTATCAGATACGATAAAAAAAAGGAAGCTTTCATTACCCATTTAAATTGCAGAGTCAAGCACAATATTAAAAGGAAGAAGGATACAGAGCTGGGTAAACTAGTTAATGGAGCTCTGAAAGACTGAAATCACCACTTTTTTCTGTTCTTTTTTCGAGTTTGAAGTTTGAACCCCCCCCCCGAAAAAAAAACACTGTTACAAGGTCAACTCATGCACCATAACTTGTCTTTTCTCTTGTTATTTTCATCGTTAGTAAGTTTTGTTTTGATGTTTTAGCTTCATATTTGGATTTGGCTTTTTCTTTTTTGGGATTCATTTTAAAGAGTGGAAAAGCTTGGTCCTTAATACCTGTTGGATTGATGTAAATTTTGTTTGGATTTTAACAGGCTTTTATTCGACAGACCTTTTGTTGGATTAATTGCATTCATGGGTTGTTTTTGCTTGAAGAAAGTTAGAAACAAATCTGGGTATAAAGATCCAACCATTCTTGCATCTGAAACACCTTGTGAGTTGGTCTTTCCTTTATATTTTGTTGATTCTATTATCTGGGTATTTAATTCAATTGTCTAAGAGCAAGGAAAAAAGCATTATTTCTTATAATTCAACAGTTACTGTGAATGAAGTAAAAGCTCTTTATGATCTGTTCAAGAGGGTAAGCAGCTCCATAATTGACGATGGTCTTATTCACAAGGTATTGGTGGCTTTACTTTCTTGCACCATTTTCTTTGACTTTAACATATATTTCTTAGACATTTTTATTTTTTCTGTTTAAACAGGTGGAATTCCAGCATGCAGTTTTTAGAAACAGCAGCAAGCAAAATCTCTTTGCAGATAGAGTGAGTTTATTAATTTATTCATAAATTATTATTATTATTTAGTTAAAGCTGCAATTAGTTTTTCTTATATTGCAGGTATTTGATTTATTCGATGTTAAACACAATGGGGTTATTGAATTTGGAGAGTTTGTTCGTTCTTTAAGCGTCTTTCATCCCAACGCTCCAATAGCAGACAAAATTGCATGTATGTATGTAATGTGTATCATATATAAATAACCATAGCATCATGTTTAAGGTTATCATTTCTTACTTATGTTCTTCCAGTCCTATTCAGATTGTACGACCTACGACAGACTGGTTACATTGAGGGAGAAGAGGCAAAAGAAAAAAACCACCAACTTATATATATATATATATATATAATTTATTTACTTTTTGGTTGTTTATCTGTTTTCCCTTTATTTTTCTTTTTTAATGACCAAACTGGTAGTTGAAAGAGATGCTATTGGCTCTGCTTGGTGAATCAGACCTCTTACTTTCCAATGACATGGTGGAAATGATTGTGGAAAAGGTGTTAATTATTGTAAACTTTTTTTTCTTTTATTTTTTTACATATCCTCTTTGCTTTCTTGAGAATGTATGGGTGCAGACAATGGTGGAGGCGGATTCAAACGGGGATGGGAAGATTGATGAAGAAGAATGGAGGGAATTTGTGAAAAATAATCCATCTGTCTTAAAGAACATGACACTTCCATATCTGAAGTGAGTTCATGTTTTTCCTGCTAACTTCTAAAATTAAGCTCTTTTCATTATATAGTATCCATGAAAATGTATTACTTTTCAGGGACTTAACCAGCCTTGCATTTCCCAGTTTTGTACTCAACAATGAAGCTGAAATCATTGGGAATAAGTAACATTTGAAGACGGTCAAACTTGACCCAATTTTCTTTGAAGTCGGAAAAAGAAAATTTCCTACTGTAAAACTAGGGTGTGTTTGTGCCTTGTGGTTATTATTACCTTTGAAGAGGCCTCTGCAACTTAATTTAAACCCTCTGTTTTCTTGTTTCCTACAGGATTCAATCAAATGTTATAAATTATTCATTTTAGTGTGGTGATCAATTTTTTAGTTGGTATCGAATTAACATTATCAATATGTATAATAAAAATTAGATTTTATCAATGCAAATTTAAATTCCATTATATGTAATTTTTATTGCCTTTTACAAAGACTTATAAAGATTGAAATACTCTCTAAAAATATAATTTGTTTTTAATACAGAAAGACAATTTTATAATTTTCCTAATGGAATATGTTCGTGGATTCATGACACCAACTCAGTTAAAGACTTAATTTAAAGTCGTTTTCTATATTTATAATATATTATAATATTATTCTTTTATATATAGTATATAGTTTATAGTACATAAAAACTAAATTTATAGTAATATAAATATTTTTAAAATAAAAAATTAATATGAGCAGGTTTAAAATAGAATCGAGTTAATTATTTACAAATAATTTTTGATTTGACGAGGGAGGTTGAATTGTTGGACCTATCAGTTCTCGATCCAACCGGATCAACCAGCTGATCAAGTCTAGTTTCGAAAACATTGCATTGAAGAATAATTGATCTGAAGGTGGGAATGTGTCGATATTGAGGGTCAAAAGTAAGAATTGTAATAGGTTGGATATAAGCAATTTTTAGATTATCTAAATTCAAATTTGTAAATCTGTCTAAAAAATATTAAATATATTTATTATTCAAGAATTACTCGAATATCTCTATTCAAATCCAAATTAAATATTATTATCCATCGAATATTCGGATATATAAAAAAAATCCGTCTAAAAAATTTTCCTGAGCATTTTATATTTTAATTCAATGCTTCTTGTGGGTCTCTCTAGTAAGGGACTATAGCTTCTTGGGGTTTCTGATCTGGATTTTTAAAGGATTTGGGTCGGAAAGTACTTGTATTCAAAAGAAAGGTAATTTTTGTTTTCAGCATAAAATGGCCCCCGAATTTTACAATCATTCTCAAAATAACACCTAAAATGGACCACTTCTATTCTTGAACTTGAAAAACGTCACTATAAATAATTGATATGCCACTGAATTCAATCGGTTATGCTAGTAATTTGAGACATGTGCATTCGAGTTTAGGGTTTATGTCCAAATAAATTTAAATTTAATTGTAAATTCATGATTGTACGATTAATTGAACCATTCAAGTGAGTTTGTTTGGAATTCAAGACGTGAATATAAGTTTAGGGTTTATATTCGAATAAATTTTGGTTCAATTGTAAAGTTATAATTAATTAATTAGATAACTCAATCAATCACATCGCAATTCAGGACACATGTATATGAGTTTAATTTGAAATTAATGGTTATAAGGTTAATTGAATAATTCAATTGGTTACGTTCATAATCTTGAACATGTGTATACTAATTTAGGTTTACATTCGTACATTGATTGATTTAATTAAAAGTTGTGATTGTATGATTAATTATATAATTCAATTATAATTTAATGATATACCAATTTTAAATAAAACAAATTATCCTTTTCGTTAACCTCATTTTTCTTAGAATCCTTAAAAAAAAAAAGGGAATCGAGGATTTTGAGTTACAAAAATTAAAATTAAATTAAACAATTAAATATCGCTCAATATAACATTCAAGACTTGAACTTGATTTTTTTTCTAATTTGGTACTTAAACTTGGTATTTTTCCTAATTTGGCACCTAAATTTTTTGGGTTCAATTTGATACTTAAATTTGTTAAATGTTATACAATTACATAAAACACTAACGGTGTTAACTTTTTTTGCTATGCTACAAAAGATTATCAGTATTAGAGGAAATTCATGTTAAAAAATAGATATTAAGCTATGATTAACTAATTAATATTAAATAAGAAAAAATTTTAAAACCTCAAATTAAAAGAAATCCATTATTTTCAACTAATAAATTAATTAATTAATTAAAAGGAATTGGACATATAAAATACAAAAAAATATCATATCATCTGTTACATATCGATCATACATTGATTATTTTTGTTACCTCATAAAAAATAACATTATTAGTATATTAGAGTAATTTGTAAAATGTTTAACAAGTACCAAATTAGAAAAAAAGATTAAATATTAAACTAAAATAAAGAATCAAGTTCAAATATCAAATTAGACTTAAAAATTTTAAGTAACATCTTAAAAAAAAGTATCGGTAAAAAAAAATCAAATTCAGGTACCAAATGTCCATTAAATAATCAGTGATCTGACTCATGTTCTCAAAATGTTCTGATTGGCTCATTAAATAATCAAAGTGTGACTTGGGTTTGAATCGTTAATCACGTTTGTTGTTTGAATTTTGCTATGTTATTATAATTCATAAAAAAAAATTAAAGTGTTATTTTTTTTAATTATAGTAACAAGCTGTTTCCAGTTTTAGGTTATAAATAAATGTTAAATTAACTTGTTTTAATGGTTCAGATTTATTTTCAAAGATCCAACGTTGGTGCATGTGTCCACCGTAAAAGTTTGGACATTAATAGCGAATACATCTAGAATGGTAAGAAAAAGAATATAGGCTTTGGAATTATTTCAATTAGTCGGCAAGGTTTATGGAACAAATCAGTCGAATGTTTATCTCCCTTCTCCACCGTAAGACCTGTTTCTTCCGACCAAAACTCTTAGCGGCGAATGAAGAACCTGATTCTTACTAAAGTTTTTACCCCCAGACATCAGGAATAATAATAAAAAAATAAAGATAAACGCATGGAACCATAGAATTCATGCAAATTCCAATTCAAAATCTTTCACTCCTATCCATAGGTCTCTTTTCCTACGTTCATATAACCTTTAGACAAGAAAAAACCAAAACCATTTAAGATGGGCTGCGTTTGCATGAAGTGTCGAGTTAAATATGAAGATCCAACCATTCTTGCTGCTGAAACCTGCTGTAAGTGAGTTTCCTTTTGTCGTGTTCCCTCCCAGGATTTTGGGTTTCACCGTATCTGTTGCATGTTGTTGCAGTTAATGAAACCGAAGTTAAAGCTTTGTACGAGCTTTTCAGACAACTAAGCAGTTCTCTAGTTGATGATGGATATATAAGCAAGGTAGGCAAGCAACCATCAATATATTTTAATGGAGACTAAATTTTCTAACATTTCAGTTCCAATCTATACAGGAAGAGTTTCTACTTGGTTTGTTCAGAAACAGAAACGAACAAAATCTCTTTGCAAACAGGGTAAACTTTTTGCCTCTTTCACTGCTGGTTCCTTCCATTACAATCATCATCGTAACTTCGAGACAACAACAATTGACAAATGTCCCTGGTTCGGTAATAGATGTTTCGGTTATTCGATGCCAACAATGATGGGTTTATAGGATTCGGAGAGTTCGTTCGATCTCTAAGCATCTTTCACCCAGATGCTCCTCGCTCCGACAAAGTTGCTTGTAAGAATTTCAACTCCTTTCATGTCTCTTGAACGTACATGTGTATGAGACAATAAATTAATGAAATATGGCGAACTGTCTTCATGTTGCAGTCGCATTTCAATTATATGATATATGGCAAACTGGTTTCATCGAACCTGAGGAGGTAAAGGGCATACTTTGGACCTCATTGATTGGTTATTATCATGATCCACTGACGAGTGAGGTACTATCGTTTTTTTTTTTTTGGCCACGTCATGTCATCACTATGAACACAATATTGGTACTGTCCTCGATCTTCCCTGGTTGTCACTGAAAGTGTCTCCTTGTGACATGTCCAAGAAAATTGGCACTGCTTTATTGGTTGGCGGTTTGTGTTGGGCATTTAGGCTGATTTAGAGTTTCTTGGTTTAAGGTCAAGGAGATGATTTTGGCTCTTCTAAACGAATCAAACTTGGTCCTTTCCAATGATGTGATCGACGTCATTGTTGATAAGGTATGACTGACTAGAAGCTAGAATATTTTCATGAAGTTAACACACTAATTTCGTAGCTTTTATTTTATATGCGCAGACATTCAAAGATGCAGATTCAAATAAAGATGGAAAAATTGATATGAAAGAGTGGGATGAATTTGTAGCTCGCAACCCAATTTTGATGAAAAATATGACTATCCCACATTTGATGTAAGTTAAAATGATATTTATTTGTTATTTTCATATTGAAATTTCTAATTTCTCATATTAACGATTATGCGCATATAGTTTGTATAAATTCAAATATTCTGACATGAAATTTCACACTGCAGGGACTTGACATGACAAATGCTTTTCTTAGTTGCAGAGATTCGATATTAAAAATGGCACCATAAAATCAAAAAAAGTTCAGTATGGCAAACATTTGGCCTACTGGCTAACTTAGTGGAACAAATTCAGAACGCTTTGGTTTTGTTCATTTTAAAACCAGAAATTAGTGATTTATCATACAATTTGGGGATTCATATTTTGGAAGACTCAACGTGAGATGTGGGACATGTCATCCCTTTGGATCAACTCGAATCTCTTTAGGTGCATGTACTTCAAGTTAAACCAATTCCTTACTTATTAATTACTTAATTAATAATTCCTATACATGTTGCGACCATCTCATCAACTTTGCTGGCTCAAGGCAAAACACACCTCGTGGGCACATCATTAACTTGCTGCCAAACTCAACAGCTCTTCTATAATTTAATTTAAGCCTCATTTTTCGTACTTTTAGTCTAATTTGTTTTTTTTTTATATCATTTCCCTCTATCAAAAAGCATATAGGTGGAAATGGTATAACGATATCTTTACATTACACAATAAATGTATTCTCTTGTTTAATTCTAATAGCTATTTTAAATGAACGGTATATTTATCTACGATTAGTGTAAAAATAATAGTGGTGATGGGATTAGATACTATAACGTGAGATTAAAAAAAATTAAACACACCACACTAAAATCATATTCATAGTTAACGCATTCATCATAGTTAGAAGCTCCAGGTCTGTATCAAGGTCACCATCAATAGCATCACTAGCATCAATATCGTCACTATCATCAATATCAATATCATCAATAAGAAAAACTTTAAGCTTGTTGTCGAAGAACTTATTCAGAAATACTGTAATGAAAGGAACATAGGAGTTTGTCGCTAGGTATTTGAACAAATAGGATCGTTCGGTTCGTAAAGAACCTATCACTAAAATACCCTTAGAGGGAGATAGGGCTAAGCGGAGCGAAAAGGGTTTTCCACGAGACGGGAAATGAAAACTATTAGCCCCAGACAAAGTTTGTGAATAAGTGATTGTCTGATAATGAGTAAAAAATATCTACCTTTCTGCTAAACAGGATGTATTGAACTCATAATTCATTAAATACTTTTTATGAATATAAATTAAGCATCGTAAAATAAATCTACATCCAAAAAATAAATTAAAATTCTTAATGCTTGTTTGAATACTAATGAGTATTATTCAACCAATTGAGAGGATGAAATTAACATTTTTTTTTTAAATTTTTTGAAAATAAATTTATTCGCTTTTGTGAAAGGAGAGGGTTTGTGAATTGGGACATGGCAGGTTTAGAAAGTGAAATGTATAGGAAATGGGAAAATCAAAGGGGGGGGGGGGGGAGAGAGACAGAGAGAGGTCTTTCATGGCATGTGTGACTTGGAGGCATAATAATGCATTAAACGACAAAGTGAGTGATTACTTTAACACATTTGTAAGAAGAATTTGGGGACAGACCCTTTTCGAGTGCAACGGCAATGAACTTGGATCTTGCGTCTCAAGCTATTTCGATTGCATGCACTTGGGATTATACGTATACTATACCGGATGCGTTAGCATCATCAATAAACAAATTAAAGTTAATCTACTCTAAAAATAAATTATAAGGAAGAAAACAGAATACCAATAAATATTTTAGTTTGAAAGTTGTACTTGCTATTAAGTATTTAAATGTACTTGAAAGATGTTGGCTTTTTTTTTTTAACAAAATCTTGATATTATCTTAAATTTGAATTTTGTTAATAAAAGAAAATAATGTTGAAAGAACTTTGTTTCATTTAATGATTCGATTTCATTTAATCTTAAATTTAATTTGGGTGGATTATACTTGTAGTTATGTTTTCTTGCCTTCTCATTATGAAAAGTTATAAAATAGTCCTTCAATTTTTCAATTTTGTCTTTCTTGATCACTAGCTGGTTAATGTAGAAATAGAAATACCGAAAAATCTAATATAGTTGAGTGATCAGAAAAGACAAAACTGAATAGTTGGATAACTATTTTGTAACATTTCATAGTTGGGTGACTAAAAAAATTTACTAACGATTAAATGACAATTTTGTAACTTTTCATAATTGAACGACTAAAAAAGAAAAAAAGTTATAATTGGATGACTACTAATATTGTTTACCCATCTAATTTCAAGGAAGATCCTACGTAATACACATTCTCCACTTTTCCGTTAAATTTCCGTTAGCTTACGGGAACTTTACAACTTCAACATCTGTACGGTCGGTGGTCATTCAAAAAGCCAAATGATTTATGTTTTCCTTTGACACTAGAACATAGGTAAAATTATGGTATTTTTGGTAAGTTATGAATTTAATATTTATATTTTATATTTTAGAAATTGAAAGTTGTAATTAAATGATAACTATTAATATGCTAAATATATTATTACAAGTATAATATTATGATTATTTGTTTTTTCATATATTGCTTATAAAAATTAGTTAATAAATTTGACGAGTGTAATTTGCATTAAGATTAAAATTTTGAAATAAAAAGAATATGGGCACAAAGAATGAGCTAAATGTAAAATTTATATACAATACAAGGAGCAAATTGAAAATAATTTTAAAATTGGTCCTCAAACATTCTTTACCTTTACTGTTGCACTTAATTTTGTTAATGTCCATTGGTTGGATTCAGTATGATTATTAAATATCTAATTACTTTCACACTCTCAAATTCACTTTTACCTCACTACGCAAAATCTCAATTGTATTTAAGTCAAATCAACCCTCCTTCCTTGAACTTACCCAAACGACCGTTACTGACATTCTAACGGCGTCGTGCTCCTTAATTTAATTTAAAAACGATTCTCCCGTTGGAGTCGTTGGGTCAAAGCTTATATAAAGCCAACGGCTAGATTACCGTTCCTCCTCCACTCACTTTCCCTTCTCTCTCTTACACATCGTCGACGATTTTTGCACCGGAGCAGTGAAAATCGGCGAAAAGATCGGCCATATCACAACAGAAACGAAGAAAGCACCAAAGTCGGGGGATTAGTTTGGATCGCCAAATCCACGGGTTTTCTTTTTTCTCGTTGTTGATTCCTTTGTTCAATTTAAAAAGCTCTCGTTCTTGAACATTTGCTTTCGATTCTTTTTCTTTTGGTAAAGAATCCGCTATCTCGCAATACCCAGTTTGAGCTTTTTAGCCTTCTTCCACATTCACGATAACGAAATATTACAGCTATGTCCCCGTCTCGCTGACTGTCATTTGCAGGGATTGTAGGAAAGAATCGTTTGTTTTTCTTTTTTCTGTTCAGTCTTTCTTTTTCTTCCTTTTCTTCAATTCATCGCAGAAGAAAATGTCTGTTGCCGACTGTGCTTTGAGTCCGGTTCGTCAAGAAACGGTTCGCTCTCGCGGTTATTGCGAAAACCAAGCGGGTGAGTCGATCTTGTTTTACCTTTCCGTCGCCGGTTCGGTTATTCCGATGCGAGTTTTGGAGTCGGACTCGATAGCCTCCGTCAAGCTCCGGATCCAGACATGCAAAGGGTATGCAGTGAAGAACCAGAAGCTTGTTTGCGGAGGCAGAGAGATGACTCGGAACGATTCGCTCCTCAAAGATTACGGCGTAAAAGGTGGGAACGTTTTGCATTTAGTTTTGAAGCTTTCCGATCTTTTGCTTATCACTGTACGGACAAGCTGTGGGAAAGAATTTGAATTGCATGTTAATAGGAATAGGAACATTGGGTATTTGAAACAAAGGATAGCTAGAAAAGAAAAAGGCCTTGTGGGTGTCGATGAACAAGAGATATTCTTTAATGGTGAAAAAATCGACGACCAAAGGTTAATCGATGATCTATGTAAATATAACGATGCCGTGATGCATTTGGTGGTTAAAAAATCAGCCAAAGTTCAAGCTAAACCTGTCGAGAAAGATTTGGAACTTTCTGTTGTCGCTGAGAGTGAGCTAGATGAGAGTAGAGGTAGTGTAGGAGGAGAAAAAAACCAATCCGATGAGCATCATCAGATTGTGACAGAGGATTTCTTGTTGGAGCCTGTTTTTGTTAACCCCAGAGTGGGATTGCCTCCATTTATATGGGACATGATTCATTCCACATTTAATGGATTGGATATAGGGAACCAGCCGATTAGATCATCTGAAGGGACTGGAGGGACTTATTTCATGCAAGATAAATCGGGGCTTGATTATGTTTCCATTTTCAAGCCGATCGACGAGGAGCCAAATGCTGTGAACAATCCACAAGGGTTACCGTTATCAACCAATGGTGAAGGGCTGAAAAGGGGCACAAAGGTTGGAGAAGGAGCAGTTAGAGAAGTGGCTGCTTATATATTGGATCATCCCAAGAATGGACCTCGATCTGTGTCGGGCGAGATGATGGGGTTCGCTGGTGTGCCTCCTACCTGCATGGTTCAATGCTTGCACAAAGGGTTTAACCATCCTGATGGGTATGAACATGCACCTGAGAATGTTAAACTCGGATCGTTACAGAAGTTTATGAAGAACTCGGGGAGTTGTGAGGACATGGGTCCTGGAGGTTTCCCGATGGAGGAAGTGCACAAGATCAGTGTGTTTGATATAAGAACGGCGAATGCTGATAGACATGCTGGTAATATCTTGATTGGCAAAGGAGATGATGGTCGCACCGTGCTTATTCCAATCGATCACGGCTACTGCCTGCCTGAGAATGTAAGTAAACTCATATCATTCTAATAATGCCCTGGTTTTACATGTATATTCACCTCATATATGGGAATTTGTGATTTGAATTTAATCAATACAATAGATCATTTCATCTTTGAACTAATCTCCTTTTGCCTTTTTTACAGTTTGAGGATTGCACATTTGATTGGGTTTACTGGCCACAATCACGGCAACCTTACTCTCCAGACACTCTTAACTATATAAAATCACTGGATGCCGAACAAGATATCGCACTTCTGAATTATTACGGGTGGGATGTTCCTGTTGAGTGCGCTCGCACACTGCGAATCTCCACCATGCTTTTGAAAAAAGGTGCAGAGCGAGGTCTAACTCCCTTCACCATTGGAAGCATCATGTGCAGAGAAACCGTTAACAAGGAATCTGCTATCGAGCAGATCGTTCGTGAAGCTCAAGATTCCTTGCTTCCAGGCATGAGCGAAGCTGCGTTCATGGAAACTGTCTCTGAAGTCATGGATTCTTGGCTTGACAAGCTCACAAACTGATTTGCCAACCTAGAATACCATTACATAATTGTATGTATTCACCTAACGACGAGTCCATTTTTGTATGGACCGCAACAAAATCACGCGAACGTAGATGGCTTATCTTCTTTTACACAGGCCGAAGCTTTCGTGTTTTTTTTTTTCTTTTTTTTTTCTCCTTTCTTTCACTCAGTCAAGCTTATTACTTGACCCTTATATCAGTATCAGTACATTGAGCAGAGTCAAAGATAATAAATAATATATGTATGCTAAGATTCTATATTTATATAGATTGCAGGATCATAGCTCAAGAAGAGCTAAAAAAAAAAAACCTTGTACATACATTTGAAGTTGTCTGTAAAGATTGATTGTTCAACATTTTTCAGGGAACATTCACTTGTGCCTACAGATGCAAGTGGGAGAACAGAAAATTAGGAAAAGCTGCAAAGCAAATGAAATTACATTATGTATATGTTGCATTTGTACATACCATTTCTTCTAATTTAACTTATATTATTTATTTCTTGCATTGTCACTACAAAATATTTAGAAATATTAGTATAACATGACAACCACTCATCATTGTTACAGCATTCTAGTACAAAGTTTAATTTTTGCTGCAATTTGTTTGGTAAGTTGGCATCTCAATTATTGCAAGTTTGGCTATTTGTTTTTCCCCCACATCCGTCTGTCCTCTGCCATGAAACTGTGTTTTCCTCCCACTGTGAAAAAGGTACTGATTTGTTTTCATTGCTACTAATTTTCAGACCATCTTAGAACAAGTCTTTTTTTTTACAGTATTGACAAATAGAACCGGTGGGCATGTGGGAAAAAAGGAATCAATATCTTTTACCTAAAGATTTTCTTTTGACTCACATGTAATAGACAGATAGTAGTAATTAAGTTCAAGTTATTACCTTTATTTTATTCTTCATTTTCAAGCTTAAAATCCTACACCTTCAAATGAAAATACATGTTTTTTAAGAGAGATGACTGTTGTTTACAGTTATTGGCCGACCAAAAAAGAAAAAAAAAACTGAAATTAACTGTTTTCTTGCAAGGAATCAAACATCCTCAGAATAGAACTCACAGAACCAACATTTTCTTCTTCTTAATCCCACCTTTTTTATTTATTTATTTTTCTTAATTATCCACTGTTCTCTCTTTTCTGTTCATCTTTGATTCCTTTCCTCAAGACATCAAAAACCAAAAATCTAAAGCTTTAATTTTTGAAAATTCCTAAAAAGAGTTAAAACCCCACACTGTAAAAATACTACAAACAAGAAAATTATAACAAAAAGTCTTCACTTTTACTGTTCTACATCACATATAGATCACTTTCCTCCCCATTTTCCCTCCTTAAATACACTCTTTTCCTCCCATCCAAACACCGCTTCTCTTTAGATCAAACCCAAGAAAACAAAGCAGTTGAACCCAAAAATACATTTATAATGGTGAAGCCACAAAAGCCGCCATCTGGTCGTACAAATCTAGCTTCGTGTATTGTAGCAACGGTTTTCTTGATCTTCCTTGTAATAATAGTTCTTATCGTTTACTTCACCGTTTTCAAACCCCAAGACCCGAAGATCTCCGTCAACACCGTGCAGCTCCCGTCGTTCTCCGTCGGTAACAACACCGTCAGCTTCACTTTCTCCCAATACGTCACCGTTAGAAACCCAAACCGGGCCGTTTTCTCTCACTACGACAGCTCCATCCAGCTGCTTTACTCGGGCTCTCAAGTCGGGTTCATGTTTATACCCGCGGGGAAGATCGAAGCGGGCCGGACCCAGTACATGGCTGCTACTTTCGCCGTTCAGTCTTTTCCGTTAGCGCCACCGAATGAGGCATCGGCGGCGACGATGCCTATTACTACGACGACAATGGGGCCCATTGGTGTGCCTGGTGGGTTTGGCGGGACTAATAATGGGAATCGAATCGGACCCACGATGGAGATTGAGTCTCGGATGGAAATGGGGGGTCGGATTCGGGTTCTGCATTTCTTCACCCATCATGTGAAGGCTAAATCTGGGTGCAGAGTCACCATTGCAGTGACTGATGGGTCTGTTTTAGGTTTTCACTGCTAATTTTTTTATTGTTCTTTTTGCCCACATTTCGTTCATGTAACTTTAGACTAATTAGCTTTTTTCTTTAAAAGTTTTTAGTTTTTGAAGCTCTGGGTATTAAATTTTGTATACCCAATTTGTCGAAAGAAGTGTAAAAATTAGTGCTTTTTTTTTTTCTTTCATTGCAAGTAAGCTCTTTTAAGGATTAGAAAAAATTCCAAGTTTAGCGCTTAATTTATCAAATTGTTTATTTCTTTTTAGGTCCCTATCAAATTATTTAATAGTTAAGTAAAGAAAATTAGTGTAGTTAACCACTTTTTTATTATATATATGTTTCTGTTAAGTGGTTAACTACTTTATTATTTATTAGATAAGATAGCTACCAGTTGAGAAAGGCTAACGACGTCGTATTCATTGAATTTATGGGGAAAAAAAAGCAGGTGCAGAGTTTGGGATCATGAATCGGCGAATTAATTGTAATTGGGGAGTGAGGAAATTAGAGTGGGAGTGGGTGGGACCAAACACAACTCCACTACCCTAGAAATTCGAGTCTCTTTCTTTTCACTTTTCACTTTTTTTTTTTTACATAATGTAACAAAGTTACTAAGTTACTTTTGAAAAATACAAATTGGATATTATTGTCAATGTAAGAGGACGTGAGTTTAAGTACGTTAAAACGTATTATACTCTTATTTATAGGTTAAAAAGAGGTTATGGATAACTTTAAATATTGTATCAAAAATATTAATTTTATAAGATAAATTTAATTTAAATGATTGTATTTAATCCATGAATAAAATATAAATTAAATTGGTTAAATATTTACAATGAGCGGGTGAAATCACTTACAGATATTACGAATATCACATCATTTAATTAAATTAATAAAATTTTAGTTGTTATAAAAGAATAACTAATATTCTACTTTTAAAACTGTAAAAATCAAATTACACTGTGTGTTTACTGTACAGGAACCTTCACACTACATTGCGGGCTTGACGTATCCTTCACCTTCCTTAACACCGTATTGAAATCGAGTTTTATGTTTTATGTTTTTACTGCACAATTTAACTTTCATGAATTAGGTAAAATACGTAATAATTTCGTTTAATGCGGTTTTTTTTTTATACTATTATTTTTAAGTTATTCATTAGAGTGAGCTTAATGATTAACTCGGTAAGTTCAACGACAAATTTCAGTTGTTAGATTTATTTTATAATACATCAACTTTATTTTATGTTTTTTGTATTATTAGATAAAATTTTAAAGTTTTTATAAATAATTTTAAAAATATTTTTCAAGTAATTAAAAATAAACAATACCTCTTATAAATGTTGAGTTATTTTCACTATTTTAATATAAATATTTATTTTTATTTTAAAAATACAAAATTATAAATTAAATAAAATAATAAAAATTGTTCGGTTCAATTAACCACAAATTTTGAACTTGTACTTCAAAATTGTCCAAACACTATGGTTAGAGTTTGTAAAACGAGAAATTTTGGTCCAATTAGAATTTATCATGTGTTAGTAATATTTATCTCTAGTTAAATTAAAATAAATGAGAAATTAAATCTTTCTAGAACTTATTTGTAAATTAATAGTACTATTTAAGTATTGTTTTATCTCTAACTAATTTAAATTAATATGAGATACATAATAAATAATAAATAATAAATAAAAGATATTAAAATCATTCAGATAAATTTTTAATATCAATTCTAGAAGGCTATTGAAGTAAAATTTAGAAGATCATTGGATCAGTTCAGAAACTAGTTGCCTGAACACAAATGAGATAAAATTCAGCTTTCAAGATCAAGTCTATAAAAACTTTTGAAGTGGAATGATCCGTCATCATGTCACCTCATTTTTAAGATCAAGTCTCAATAACCATTAAAACAATTTATATCCATCCAAGATCAAGTCCAAATAATATGAAGAATCAAAAGTTTTATAAATAAAATTCTGTAATTAATCTCTAACTTTTCAAATTTTATATTTACATAATAAATTTCCGATTTTTCGAATTTTTTTAAACTTTAGTTGAGAGTATGAAAGTTATAACATCTCAAAAAGAAAAAAAATCGACTTGATTTTAGTTAAAAAAAATGCAAGAATTCAACTCCTACTTTGGGATTAAAAAATGCAATTATGTTTGGTAAAGACAAAGAAGAAGAGAAGGAACTCATAAGGTGGGTGGGAAGAGTGAAGATAAGATTCTCTCACCTACTTTCTTTTTAACAAGACCAAAAAAGAGTAATAAAATTAATTTTCTTATATTTTAAACAAATATCCGATCAAAACCTTTTCGTAAAAAAAAATTTATGACCTTTTGCGACTATTGTTCACTTCTTTTATTTCAAACACAATTAATTACGACGCCTTTCATTGCAATTTATTTTCATATAAAAATTATGTGCAATAGAAATACAATATAATTTGCCAATAATAAGAATTTTAAGCTCAGTAGAACTCAAAAATAATGTATATTTGATTAATTAAAATTAGAATTTATGTAGAATAAAATACGATAAATTAAAATTAGTAATATATTAAACTTAAATAAATATATTTAAACCAAAATAGAATAAATTTACAGTTTTAAAGTTACAGTCTTGTCAATACTCCTTGATTGGTTGTTAAGACAGTGTTTTTATAACACAACCATTAGGATGAAAAAAATTTCAAGTCAATCGATTGATGAGTCTCATTTTATCATTTTAACTCGATTTGAAAATTTTCGAATCGAGTCGAGTAAAATGAAATATAAGTCGAATTGAATCAAATGAAATTGTTTGAGTTAAATTAAAAAATTAAACATGTCAAATTAAAATCTTATTACAATACAACTAATTCTATGTTAGAACATATAAATTTGAAACCATATATATATATATTTAAAACTCTTTCAAAATAATATAAGTGAAAAAGAGAGAGGATAGTTTAGTATAATAAATTTGAATAAGTAATTTACTTATTTAGGTCACAAAAATATTATTTTAGAGTTTTTAAATTTTTTATTTTTTAGAAATTTTAATATTTTTAATATTTATATTTTTTAAATATAAAATTTAAAATTTTATAAATATTTGAAAATTTTAAAAATATTTATAATTTTTTATATTTTTGTTGAGAAAAAACTAATTTGTTCATTTTCAAAATTGATAGTAACCAAATGTGGGGCAAATAACCAATAAAAGCCCATTTATTTTTAAAATTACCGAAATGGACCAGGTTCTGAATTAATTACTGAAATAGACCATTTTCCCCAAAAAACGCGTCCACATCAATGCGTTGTCAGGGGATAAAGCAGGAAAACGCTTCCTTGAGGAAGCGCTTTGTCCACGTGGACAAAAACCGCTTCCTCAATGAAGCGCTTTGTCCACGTGAACAGAAAACGCTTCCTTGAGGGAGCGCTTTATGTCCACGTGGACAAAGTACTTCCTCAAGGAAGCACTTTCCCCGTTTTGTAGGATTTAGGGTTTTTTGTAATTAGAGTTGGGGTTTTGGAATTTTTGAGTTTTTAAATTTTAGGATTTTAAGGAAAAAATTAAATAAATAAGGGTTTAAGGTTTCTTAATTAAATTAGTTATAAATTTTAGATTAGGGTTTAGTGTTTATGGTTTTAAGAAAAAATTAAATAAATTAGGGTTTAGGGTTACTTGAGAAAATTAATTATAAATTTTAAAAAATAGATTAGGGTTTAGTGTTTAGGGTTTTAAGGAAAAATCAAATAAATTAGGGTTTAGAGTTACTTGAGTAAATTAATTATAAATTTAAAAAATCGATTGAGGTTTAGTATTTAGGGTTTTAAGGAAAAATCAAATAAAACTAGTTGTTATTGTTATATATTTTAAACTCTTCTAAAAAATAAACTAATAAAACTAAATGTTTTTAGTAAAAATTAAATTTATTAAAAGAATTTTTAATAATAAATTAAAAATAAAATATATAATGAATTTTGTATTTTCAAATTTTAAAATAGAAAAAAGTTTTTATGAAAAAAGAAAAGAGTTAAAAGTTTATATATATTAAATTTATCTTTTGCTGTAATTTTAAATTTATAATAAATTAAAAATATTAATATAATATAATATGCAACAAAAATGAAATTTAATATAATACAATCATATTAATAATAGAATATTTTAGGGATAATAATTCCTTAATTAAGGTCTTAAGATCATGGGTAAATATTTTATTGATTGTTAGTAAATGATTTATAAATAAGTATTAATAACTTTATTTAATGGAATTTAACATAAATTTTAATATTTTAATATTTAATATATATTTTAAACTGTAGAAGTTTAAATTTAAAATTTGAGAAAAATATAATAATTTTAATTAATATTTAACTATATTTAAATAAAGTTAGACTTAATAAATAATTTCTAATTTTTTAAATTTTATAATTAATTTAATTAAGAAACCCTAAACCTTAAACCCTTATTTATTTAATTTTTCCTTAAAACCCTAAAATCTAAAAAATTCAAAACCCCCAAAACCCTAACTCTAATTACAAAAAACCCTAAATCCTAAAAAACGGGAAAAGTGCTTCCTTAAGGAAGCACTTTGTCCACGTAGACACAAAGCGCTCCCTCAAGGAAGCGTTTTCCTGCTTTATCCCCTGACAACGCGCTGACGTGAACGCATTTTTGGAGGGAAATGGTCCGGTAATTAATTTAGAATCTGGCCCATTTCGGTAATTTTAAAAATAAATGGGCTTTTATTGGTTATTTATCCCCAAAGGTGTATATACACCAATTTATTATTTGAGTTATTCGAATTATTTTAATTATAAAATTTAATTCAGCTCAAATTTAAAATATTCGAGTTAACTTGAAAAAATTAAATAATTTAATTTAATTAACTTAAAATTCAATTAAAAAAAATTTCTAAGTTAAATCAAATTTTACTTAGAGCAGTTTGTTGATGTCAAAACCTTGTTGATAATAAATCTATGAAGCTCGCGGTGGCGCACCACTCCCGCTTTTAAATCTCGTTCCTTTTTCATAATAAACTAAACTCAAAAGAAAAAGAGCCGAAAGCCAATAGATCAAATGAATCGCAGGAGGCCCCAACTTACACCAGTTCAAAGATCGGCAAAGAACGAGAGAGATAGACGCCACCGCGCATTAAAAAAAGTACGGACCCATAATTCTACAGTTTCTCCTCAATAGTTCTTTCTTTTTCCTTTTCTGAAACTAGATACTCGCTAAATAATCTACTTTTTTTTTGTTTTTTTTATAAATGTTTTTGCAATCAATGAAGATGGAATTCGAGAGATTGCGGAACGAGAAAATGGAATTGCAGGCTACAGTAGAGGAGCTGAGAAATGAAAATACGAGCTTAAGAAGGGGCTACGAGAGGAACAACGATGACATTTCGAACCTCCAAAACACCGTACGTCAACTACGTGAACAGAAAGAAGAACTGCGTCGAAAGTATCTAGAACTGCAAGAGATAGTGAAGCAGGTACTCTCTCCTTCTCTGCTTAATTCTATATTATGATTTTCTGTTTCTTCTTCTTCTTCTTTTGTTTGGTTAGTTCTAGTTTTATGCTATTTCTTTATATCTCCATCAATAATTCATCATGAAAATTGCAATACCTAGGAAAGAGAAGCCTGGAATTTCTAGGTTTTCGCTCAGAAACCAACCCAAGTTTTAATCTCTTAATATAGTTACTGTAACAAAGATCTTAATTTGGAAAGCAGAAAAATACACTTTTATTTATTCCATAATCCTTGTATCTATGTTAGATTCGTCCGGTAAAGGTAAGTCTTCGATTCCTCTTCGCCTGTTATAAAGATGTAAACATTTATTGATCCAATGAAAATGATTGAGACAGTGATTATGAAGTTCTGCTTTATATAACTTTGTACAGTGTGCTTTTTGCCCTTTTCTAAAGCTTCCTTAACCTTAAAAAGAAGAAGGGATTTTTCATAATTTAGCATATCAACAAAAGCCCTTCTCTTTGTTTACTTTCACCTTGTTGAGATTTACTAATTTCTGTTTAGTTGTAGGAGCAGACAGGCATTTATTTATTGATCTTCTTGTTCTAAAATCCTGATATGAATATTCTTCTTTCCCATTTACATCTTTTCAGGCACAGTCATACTTTAAATTTGATGAATTTCCTAGTCCCAATGAAGAAGCTCCAAACAATGAAACAGCATAACTTGGACTGCAATGTATGATTAGAAAGTAGTATGTGGTTGATGCAGGGTATTTTAGTAGGCAAAGTCTCTGAGGTGCTGCTCTATTGCATATGCATTCTTCTTGGCTCTACTTAGTATATGATGCTTTTCTTTCTTCAACCACATTGCATACCTACATATGAAGCTTTGTAATCTTTGTGTGTCTCGTATTTATTGTGAACTGCACTACCTTTTCTAAAAGGATAGATATCAAAACTATAAGTAATTTTGTTGTAATGTAATTAGTGAATTTTGATTTAGTATAATTATATAATGAGATTTTAATTTTAATTGATTTTTATAAATCATTAATGCTATTAGTGTTTGTTATTGGTATAAATAGTTATAATTGCCTTTGAAAATAAATAGAGTCATTAGCTTTTTAAACTTTTATAGTTAACACTAAATCAGAGTTAGTTTATTAAATTGAATTAAGATTTATATATAATTTTAAGATTTATTATTAATTAAGAGTAGATTTGTAAAAGCTTGGATGACATGGTGGGCATTTGCCTTACCTTGCACATCTAATCATTAAAATCAAACTACTTCATACGGTTATCATATTTCAACATTTATTTTTTTCAAATGAGATATTTGGAAGAAGAAAAAAAAGAATATTGTATGAAAATTTTAAAAGAGTAATTTCTAATATCACCGTTATATCAAACATTATAAAAAATTGTAATAATTTGTCCAATTAAGTAATATTTTATAGACAAAAAATATAAAATTGTTTGAGAGGGCCAAAACCAAAAAACAACTAAAACATAAATTCTTCATTTTAGGAGTTCAAGGTTTGCTTGCCCTTGTTTCGTGGAAAATGTGTTAAATAGATTTACGCGGATTGTGTCTTAATTCAATGACATGAGTATTATTGGAGGACGCGTGTTCAAGTGCGTTGTAGTACATTATCTTTTTATCTATGAGTTGAGGTAGAGTTATGAGTAATTCTAAATATTGTATAAAAAAATAGATATTACCAGGATAGATAATAAGATTGTTAAAAAAAATACTTTAAGATTTATTATAATTTATGGGATAATGAAAATTCACAAAGTGGTGTGAAGATAAAAGATTACTCTTTAATTACTTTTTTATTGTTTAAAATCTACTTAAACTATTTTTTTATTTAATCTACTACTTTTTCATATTTTATATCAAATACAATTAAATAATTAATAATTAACAATTAACAATTAACAACTTTTCATTTTTATTCGATATTTGAAAAAAATAAATAAATTATTTACATTTTTTAAAAATAAAATTTAAAAACTCCAGGTCACGAAATGGACAAGAAGCTTACGAGGTGGAACTCGTTAACTCCTTTTTAAGAAAGAAAAGTGGAAGAAAAAAAAAAACTGAACACACACACAAAAAAATGAAACCTACCAGAGAATCAATGGTTACCAATAGACGTCAATTAACTCCAGCTCAGAGATCAGCAAAGATAGAGCGTGATCGTCGCCGCCGCCGAGAGCGTAACGTACGTATATCAACAACTCAAAAATTTCCTCTAGTGTTTCTATTTTTTTCTTAGTTAAACTATTACTAGAGCTTACTGATTATGTTGCCGTCTTTGCGATCGATGAAGATGGAGTTTGAGAGACTGCAGAAAGCGGAAACGGAATTGCAGGCTTTGACGGCGGCGCAGAGAAATGAAAATTCGTGCTTAAGACACCACAATGAAAGGCTTAACGATATGGTTTCAATCCTCGAAAACATCATACATCAATTACGTGAACAGAATCGGGAGCTTCAACAAAAGAATCTGGGACTAGAACAAACTATGAAGCTTGTATTATCTTCCTCTCTCTCTCTGCTTACTTTTATTTTGTGATCTATCCATCTGTTTTAATCTCTCTACTTTCTTTAGATCTATTGACCAGCTCAATCTTTCATTTCGTAGAAATTATAGATGAAAAACAAATGGTGGAGAAAGTTAAAACACAGATGCTGAGTAATTAGTTGGTTTTTTTCCTTCCATCTTCTGCCTCTGCGGGTGACTATGGGCCAATAGAGAAAGTTTCTTGAATTGCAAGTAAATAGGGTTATAATAAAATTATATGTGTTAAATTCGTCCAGTTAGGGGTAAATATTTGATTACCTATGATTAAATTTAATGGGCCAAATAATTGCAGAAGAGTACTTTCTTCTACTCTGTGATTTATCCTTTCCTAAAGCTTTTCCTATTTACTTGTTTTACAGGCTGACTCATGGTTACGTCAAAGCCCCAATGAAGAAGTTTCTAACAATCAGCCTAGTACTGAAGGTCCAAGGAGTTCTCAAAGCCGTATTCCATATGCCCAGAGGATTTCCGATTTATTGATCGATCAGCATACCTCAGATGCAAAGCATGCTTAGAAAAAGTAGAAGATATGAACTTATGAGGTGAGGAAACAGTATGTGCTTGATGCAGAGTATTTTTTAGACAAAGTCTATGTATGCTGCTCTATTGCATTATCATCCTTCAAAATGAATACCTAAGTTATGAACGTAGCTTTTCCCTTTTGTGTATCTGTTATTTGTGAAGAGTAGCTTTTCCTTTTATACAAACACTCACTGTGTATCTAGCAATTGTCTAGAGACTAGAGTTGAATTCCATCTAGAAATATAGCATGTCTTTGACGTGACAACAGATTCTTCAGCTTGTGAAAAGTTGTCCTGTTTAGGATAGCAGCATGTATGTGTATATATATATATAGAAAATAAGGTATTCTTCGCATCTGTTTTACTATCCAAAAAGGAACCATATTCTATACTTATTGACAAGAAAATGGACTGGAATCTATCAGTTTGAGAGTCTCACATGGAAAACAATACATATATCTCTGTTTTCCCTAACCCACAGCAACATGAACCACTACAAGGATTGACTAGTGGTACATAATTACATATACAAGCAAAAGCTAGACAGGGACAAACTATTTATACTTGTAAAGATTGCACTTCAAGTGCAGATCAGGTCTCCACCATTGTTGTATCCCATGGGCTTGCTTGAAATCTTCGGATGGAGTAAGATTCACTGTCAAATATGCTGAAGGAAGTAAATGCAGTGGCTCTGCAGCTTCGGCACTCCTCCTCACGACACTCATAAATAGATCTCCTAATGAATTCTGGGTTGCTAACCTCTCAATGGCCCCATACCCGATCTCTTCCATCTTTTTCCTATGCTCAAAATAACCAATGTATTCAGAGCATAAGTGGTCTGTGGGGTTTACAAATAGACATGGGGTCCATGCAGACAAAATAAAGAATGGATCTTCAGACTGACTCGTTTGACTATTACCCTTTGTGGCAAGAACAAGTCCTGCTGTGATGAAACTGCTTGCGAACCGCAGTCCATGTTTCACATTCCCATAATTGATTCTCTCAATTGGGGCAGATAAAAATGGAGGATTGAAGAGGAAAGCTTCCAAAAAGTTGCCTGTTTTAGCGATAGTCTTTCCTGCCAGCATTGCCATTGCTGCCCCGAGGGAATGGCCGGCTAGCCAGACACTTGAATCACCGACCATAGCAACCATGTTTCGAACAGCTTTCATGGCAATCTCGAAGCGAGAAGTTTGGTGAAGTCCATTTCGTATGATGTGGATATCCAATGAAAAGTCTCTTGAGAAGGAGTCCGGTTTATTTATGGTACCTCGAAAGGCAATCACATAGCGGGGGCTCCGATCAATTGAGTCATTACAATGAGATGAAGGTGGTGCATACTCATAAATGGCACCAAAGACGCACGAATCAGCATCATCAACAAGCTGACGAATCAACTTAAAATGGAAGAATTCCCACCATGGAGGAGCTAGTGCTTGAGAGCCTTGACGTTTTTCTTGGCGATCTCGTTCCAAAATATAGGTGCCCTGAACCAAACTAGCTGCTATAGACCTTCGATGATTTGAATTTGCCCTGCATACAAGTAACATACAACAATATTTCAGCACATAAGACATTATCCATGATCCACCTGCTGAGATTCAAATTGATTCGAAGATCCTTAAGTTCTTAGACCTTAAACATCTTCAATACTTCTGTTTAATGAGGGTAAGATCTTACCAGTCTATACTATTTAGGTGTAAGGGCCCTAAAAGACCAAAATCTTCCCTCTCAAAGCTCATCACAGCATTTGCAGTTCTTGTTCTTTCTTTTTGATATTCAGAAATGCTAAGCTGCATGCACAAGTGAAACCAGTGAACACAAAACTGGCAACCAACTAATTATTAGACATGAATGGTATTATTTCAAATAAAGTTTCAGAACAATTTACCAGACTTCGATCAGGGCAGAGTCAAGTATCGGTACATAAACCAAAAATTTTCAGATACAGTTCATACAAAAGCAGCCAGAAAACTTCTGAGAATTGCAAAATTCATATTCTGGGCACCTTGGAATTAAATATTTAAGTAGCATTTAATTCTTGTCTTTTAAAGTTTGTATCCTGGTGAAATGGCTGTATTTGTTGCCAAATCACAAATATTTCAAAGCAAATCATAACAGAAAGTGATAAAAAAAATTCACAAAAACCATAAATTTGTTTCTATATTTATTCAATTAGCCCCATATAAGGTATACTCTATATTGAAAATTTGTATCTAATTTCTACTCACCATACAAATTTATACAGATCCATCAACATCCCTACAGACTATGAAACATAACATGGAATATAAATACAAAGGGCCACCTCATCATAATTAAGAATCAACTAATCCAAAAGCAAAGCGTAAAACCACCATAACTCCTTTTTTCAGGTTACCCTTGACAGTTAAATAAAGTACTAGAACAAATTCCCTTAAAAAGATGAGCAAAGATTAAGGTAAACCCATCAAAGCTAAATGGCTAAAACAATCAAATATCACGAAAAGCTTCATCAAGAATAAACCTAAGAAGGAAAATAAAAAGAAAACATGGAAAATTGGAGGAAAATTTTTTACCTTTTTCTTTTGGGGATGGAATTAAAATGAGCAGATCTGTGTGCTTCTTTTTATATTATTGAAAGGAATTTTGTAGTAAAATTGAAGCTTGCTTGGCGAGAGACAGGCATAAACGTAACGAGAAAAATATGTCTGTCATCCAACCGAAGTTTTAACGTTGTGCGACTTGTCTGTTTTATTTCGAGTCCTGATGTGGGAAGATGGCAACGGATCCCGTGCAATATTCCTTCGTTTTCGGTTTTTCTCCCCGACGCCGTATCAGCCCAGGAACGATGAAATGTAAACTTGCGATTACGATCGGTGATCTTTGGACGGGCCTTTAAGTTTTAACTGAAATTTCGGCTTTAATAAGGGTTAATTGCATCAATGTCTTCAAATTATGGTTTAAATTCTAAATTGGTCATCATATTTTAAAATGATATAGTTAAATGTTGAGTTAATTGAACCAGACATCCCAAATTATGTCCCTCATTCTAAATTAGTCTTCAAACTTTAAATATCAAATATCGGAGTAGGGGTAATTTTAGTCATTCCCATGCTATTAGCCAATTAAAGAAAAACAAATAATGGGGCAAATAATTTTTTATATAATAAAATGTATAAAAATTGTACCATGAACATCGCACAACTTACGTTGCTTGTTGAGATATGGTTAAACTATATTGCCTTAAAAATACAACGAAGCAAACCAAACCTTCTCCCAGTAAATACCACGTGTGACAGTTTCTCTGCTCATAAATGAAAGAATGACGGTTTCAACATTCTACTTGGCCCAAGCCACTGTGTCAATTTCTGCTTGAGCACTCCTATATAGTTCTAGCCTCTTGGCTAGAGCGCTACGTCGCTCCATGATTGCCGGATCTTCATTCAACAATGCCGATAACCGGTTTTGCTACGGAAAAGAAAAGAAGATTCCCAGGTATCAATTCCGACTGTTTATCTGTTATACCAAATTAGTAACTAAATACTAATGATGATAAGAGTGAACCATTTCCTACCTCTAGTTTACCCAATTCAGTGTAGTAAAAGTCAAGCAAGCTTCTTCTAGCTTCACGGACTTGACAATAAACAATGGACTTGGGAATCGAGTGGCGCAACCCAGCGCAGACCGCATTAACATAAGACAGAACCGTTGTCCCTGCACATACATTGTCATAGAAACCCATGATCAGCACCCATAACATACATTGAAATTTCAAACAATTAAAGATCTGTCCTACCAATTCTCCTAAGGTATGCTTCATTGTATCTGTCAAATATTGATTGCGAAGGGTTGCCACCTTTATCCACCTCTTGAGGTAGCTTTCGGAAGAAATCGACCGTAAGGTAACAACATTCCATATCGACCAGTTGAAGTGTTGCTTTTTTGCTTTGTTCCCTCATTCTCTCAAGAGATTCCATTGCAGCGTTTCCGACCTCTGTTCTTAGAGCAGGATACTGCTTTAACTCCTGAAAAACCAAACCATATTGATGCTTATATACCACGACCAGCTTGAAGAAATGGTCTGACAATAGTTTTCAAACACGGATAATTTCTTTGACACATTTATAAGATAAGCAAAGACAAGGAACATACTGGAGTCTCATTCATAGCTTTGTGAACCAAATCCTTCAGAATGGAATGAATCTGAAAATTGTAAAAAGACAAAATGAATCCAACTTGAAAAATGTAAAAATAGGCTGTAGTTGAACAATTCTGAAAATCTCAAATTTAATTTCATACCGCATCAACAGAGGCCTCAGCTGGACCTCTGATAGTAACTAAAGTAGATTCAATCAAACGACGATATCCTTGTTCAGGAGCTATTAGATGAGGTTGATATCCATCAGCTTCAGTAATGAGCTTCCTAATATTCTCCATCGACAGTTGTTTGTCAAATTGCAACCTTTGTAACGCAGCAGGAAGTTGGTTGTCGAAAACATTGTAAACCTTATCACCACCAGAACGCCTGTAAACAACAATGGAAATCAAAACTGAAATGACTTAAAGACGGTAAGAACAAAGCATGTTTATATACATACACTCCATCCAGATGTTCTCTGTAGTTCTGATCAAAAAGACGGCAGATCTCCATGATTGTGTACAACTTCCCCTGTAAAAGTAACTAAACTATCAGCTATTTGCGAAGAACTTATAACTGAGAATCAACTGAAAGTGGAAGCTCAAGGAAACCAAACGCCACAGTCCACACACAGATACAAAGAGAGTGAGCAGGAAGAGAACACTTACACCCGCGTCGGCTGCAATAGGTTTTCCAAGGCGGCTCAGTTCAGTTTCAAGTTCAGCAATTGTTTTATTAATAAGGGACTGAATGCCTGGGATTCTGGACTTAATTACAGTTTCCAAATGCTGTGACATTAACCCGTACAACTAGGTTAATACAATTGAATAAAAAGTAGAACTGAATCCAGTACCGTGATGTCCCTTGCAAGAGAAGATTAAGCATCCAAAAGTTTTCACAAAAACAAAGGCATTCACAAATGTGACTAGTATACTATACCTTTGAGAGCACCTTAGCAAGATGCTCAGAACCCATTCTCTGAGCAAGGTGCTTATACTCTGGTGTACTAGCAAAATACTCGCGCTCTCTACGCCTAGCAGCAATCATGTCAACATTCTTGTTAATATCTGCTTGTGAGCGGTTCACAACACCAATCCAAGGGAATTTCAGCCGATAAGATTTTCCTTCCAATATCTAAGTCAATAAAAATGTGCATCAGAACATTGACAATGCGCAAGGCACCCTCTGCTGAAGACTTTAAAATGTTTTGCATGACAGTAAATAATGCATAAATCAACTTACATCAACTGCATCAGTACCCTTATCCATCAGATCAATCTTTGTCAAGACACCAATTGTCCTCTCCCCTGAAAGGTTTATACCAATAATAATGAGTATGACCCATAACTTGACATAATATCACAACTACAATTAGGATAAAAATTTTAAGGTGAATGACAAGGAAAAAATAATATAGAATGAACTGGTATTGCAAAAGTTTACCTGCATGGTCCACTTCACGTGAGATTTTTATTGCATCCGACGTAGCAAGATCTTGATTAGCAGGTGAAATAGCTAAGATTATACAGTTGGGCTGCATAAAAAGTTCACCAAACAAAAATAGTGCAACAGTACTCAGCTCTCATTCTTGTATAAACCACAAATTACAGCAAAGTTATTGTGGGAAAAAGGGGAAGGAAACAATTTACAGTAAATGTAAAACTCATGCAAAACATTTGGGTCCTTGTAAATCATAAAAACTAATCGGCCATAACATAATTGTAAATCATGTTTAGGTAAAATTTCTTAAAACTGGAGCACCGGACTAGCACAAAAAAGAGCAGGTTCATTTTACCTTTTTAATATATGAGCGAACCATATTCTCAATATCTTGCACAATGGTGTCTGGCTGACCCTCTGCATTTAGCAATATAATCCATGAATTTCACAAAATATTATACAAATTAAACAAAAACTCTGCTAATTAATATTGCAACGAAAAGAGAGGGAAGAAAAAAAAAACAAAGATAGGAGGCTTAAAAGTGCTATAGTGGTAAAATGCTATAGTTATTATAATTGAAATTTCCACGGCAAAGAAAAAAGCAAATTCGAAGATTACACATCTTAGGTCCTGTGAAAATTTTGTATATATATACATACATATATCAGTCAATCAATAACAGTAGGCTACAACGGTTTAAGCATTATAAGGCAAGAAAATTTCTTAAAATTAATTAACTAGGCTTTTCTGCAACTCACCTACTGCTACCTTCGTAAGACCAGGAAGGTCAACCAGAGTCAAATTGACAACTGCAGCAAATTAAAAAAAAAAAAATCAATAACATAAGAGAAGGGCTTGTAAAATGTAAATTTTCAAGCAATCAAATAGCCTAAAACATAAGAATACGTGTTAACGAACAGAACATACCGTTGGGGGAATATATACTAAGATGAATTGGAACACTGGAGATTTGTTTCGTTTGACCAGTTTCTCTATCCGTCTCATCTTGAATCTCCTTCCTAACAGCGGCTATAACACAAATTAAACGATAAAAGTTCAAATTCTAGCTTCGCTGCTAGTAAACGTGTGTAAAAAGAAAGCCAAGAGGAATAAAAAAAGATTACAAAAATCGGTGAATCTTTTTCTTTGAAGGTGAAGAAACTCAGCGTATTCTCTACTTCCTTCGTCACTCTTATGAAGCTGTAACACCAAAGGTCTCCGAGTAACAATTCCTGCATTTATTTTTAATCCAACCAAAAAAAAAAAAATCACTTCTCAAGTTCTTAACGAGGACGGATCGATTCGGCAATTTATTTATTCATTTACCGGATCCACGCGGTAAGAAATCCTTGCCTACAATGCTTTCCAGCACCGAAGACTTTCCTGAACTCTGTTTGAAATTCAAATTTCATCACTCAGAAAATAAAGTTGACTACAATTGAAAAGAGAAGGAAAATATCGAGTGTTGTTCACCTGACCGCCGACAACGGCGATTGCTGGTAAAGAGTCCCAAAGAGTAGGCAATGCGCTTGCTTCTCCATGGTCACCGAGAGCCGTGCAAGCTCTTTGAATCTTGTTCACAAGAGAAATCAAATTCTCCATTTCTTTGGCAAGCGAAAATCGATGCCGGAGACTAAATACGGCGTCGGATTCTGACCAACCGTTAGGGGAAGAGAGACTTCTTAAGTAAGTTTTGAAATGGAAGGAGAATGGAGAGCTCGCGCGGCTTGGCTTGGCTTTTTAAAGTTTAAAAGTGAAAAAGGTGAGAGTCAATACGACAAAGATAGTCAGCAAGCCGGGGGAAACTTGTTAACTACGATTTACGAATTTAAACGGTTAGTTTATAAATAGGGATAAAATAACCTTTAGTCCCTCAACTTAACAGTTTTTAATATTTTGATCCCTAAACTTTTTTCTGGTCCACATTTAGTTTCAGAGCTTGGAAGCTTTTCTCAATTTGGTCCTGAACTTGGGTTTCGTGGTATTTTGAGAATGCACCATGTTATCACCTGGATTTTTTATATAAATTATATTTTTTCTTTTTTCTAGATTTTATATAGAATTTTGATGTGACACAAAGTTGCATATAATTACTCCAGAACGGAATTCAAATTCAGAGATTAAATTGGAAAAAAAATATTGAGTTTCAAGACTAATAATGTGAATAAAAAAGTTCAGAGGTCAAATTGAAAAATGCTATAGAGTTTAAGGACTAAATGTTAGTTTGTCACTTATAAAATAAAGACGCGTTTGGCTATTCAAAATACTCACTGAGTTCCCGAGGTTTGGTTTTTCCCTCTAGTTTTTCATATTTGTCTATAGGGTGAGGGACAGACCCTCAAAAGTCATAATCACATACGGCAGCGTTTGGATTATTAATCAATTCATTTTCCTGATTAAATAAATTATATAGCTAGTGGAGGGTTTGCATTTCAATATTATCCATCCAAACAAACAAAAACTAACAAATGGAATTTCACGTTAAAAAAGAAAATTAAACCAATTGTAAAACAAAGAAGAGAGTTTTCCATAATCATATTCTATAAACCTTTTTAAAATAGGAATTTTACATATTACGATAACAATGATAAGGTGTAATCAGACTAAGCCAAGTTCAAATATTAGTTTGAAGCTTAATATTTAGCTCGAGCTCAATTGAACATCTATTTTTAGGTTTAAACTTGATTCAAGATATGATTGAGCTACTCAAGTTCAAGCTCAATTAAGCTTATACGTATTAACCCTCGGATTTAATTTGATAATTAAATTTAGCATTAATAATATAGGCAATATAAAATATTTAAAATATATATTAAAAATAAAAAAAAAACTTGAATAGCTCGATAAAACTAATGAGCCATTCAAGCCGCGTATTATTAAACTCGAATTTTAACTCACCCAATAACCCAAACCTAGCTCAATAATTATCAAATTAAAACTAAACTTTTAGAATAGCATCATTTACCTTATTAGAGAATCAGAATACGAATAGTAAAAGAATCAAACCTAACCAAATTTGTCCGTAATTCTCCTCGAATTTTCCGGGCAGTTAGGAAACCTTTTTTCCATTTACAAACCCAATAAAGCCATTGGACCTGGAATTTTTATATATATAAAGGAAACGACAAGCATAACACTGGCTTTCACCATTACTTCATCTGTTTACATTATTACATACAATTTGCTGCAAAATTTACAAGTTCCAAAATGAATTCCATGAGTTCATCTAATACAAGAGAAAAATGGAATTTAACATATAAAGAGTAAGGCTTGAACCAAGTTTATCCAGCAAGTTGTTGGAATAGCTCTTGGATATATGACCAGGAATATTGATGTTTTGTTGCCACCATCTTCCCACATCTCATCAATTATTTGATTGAAATGCTTCAAAGGGTATTTGGATCGGTGTCTGACATCTAGTTCCTGATGTTGATTCCTCGACTTTTGGTCTGATCTAATCAAAAAAATAATGTCCTAGGGAGAAAGCATACAACGATCCACAGGTTTGGTGCTTAACAATGTAAAATGAGTGTCGCTTGAATCAAATATTTACTGGTTGGATATCTAAATCTGTTCAGTAGGTATAGATTGGGAACTAAGTAGTCTTTCAGCCTCGTCATTTGCTTCGGCTTGGAGTTTCCATTTCTGTATAAACATGTCAGAAGACATCAATTGAAAGTCAAATGACATGCTGAAGAACATAAAAGGAAAATTGCTTTGAGAGATAGGAACATGCCTCTTCAAGATTCTCAAGCTCCATGATTTGTTGTATCTGCTCAGCAATGGTTTCCTACAGAAAAAGAATTGTTACTTACTACATATGCTTGCTAAATGCAGAGACGATACATATAGATTTAGTGCTCACTGCATTGCTTGCTGCTTCAGCAGCTAGAACATCCGAGTCCATTTCCACCTCGATTTCAATCATTGACGATATCTGAGGAGTATAAAATACCACATATATATTAATATGATACAGTCATAAAAACTAAACATAAGTGAAGAGTTGTTAAGGTTTCGATAATAGAAAGAGTTACTCTTGCAAAACTATCAATAAGTTCAATCCTTCCCCTGAGCGAATTCTCCAAGCCTTCCCGCACCCTTTTGATTCTACTTCTTCGGGCACTGAAAAAGATAACAAAGAAACGTTGTTCCACCGTACTGAAAATCAAGTACCTATGAGCCATCAGATAACACGATGATGGCTGATGGAAAAGATGTTTATTTTAAGACCAGTAGGCATAAAATTAATTAAGAACACAGTAATTATAATGTGTAGAGTTTCACCGATATGAAGGTTCTCCTACAGCAAAAATTTTGTTCTCCAATTGGCACATGCGAGCCAGCATCCAAACCTACACCAAGAAATGAACAAGCTTCTTGACTTAAATATCAAGCCACCCTAGGATGAACTGACTTAGATAAACACTATTGACTAACAGATTGATTGAGAAGTGTGATTTATCTAACATATTTGGAAAATTACATTCTTTCAACTTATATCTAGGCGATTAACAGATAGTCTTAGGTCCCTGATAGTACCTCTTTTTCAGCAGCTTCTTTTAGGTCCCTGATGCGAGACTGCAATACATCATACTGAGATAACAGCTGCTGTTTGATGGCAGTTGTTTCCACTGATCTCTGAGGAAGCTGTTACCATCAATCACTAAATGAGTACATTTATTCTGTCCAAGAAAATTGTTTTTCTTTTTTCTTCCTTAACAGGTTCCATAGAAATGGTGGAAACAGATTCAGAGCTGAATTAAATTATCTTGATTGCCATGAGCAAGAAACGTTTAAATGATGTAGAAACAGTGTTGTGAGAAACATAGTTTAAATGATGTAGCCTTGAAAAAGGGTAGGGACCTCAATGATAACAGGGTTTTAAGGTTTTGTAGACAAATGGTAGAACTAAATCAAGTCAATATAGCTGACCAAAAAAAGAAATCAAGTCAAGATAGCAGCTTACCAGATTTAATTGTGGAAAAATGACAGCATTTAAAGTTGCTCCAACAGCAAGTGATCCTACAGCAGCTACTGAAAGCAATTGTGGTAAGCTTGGGTCTATTACCCCTGAGGCAGCATCTCCAGCAGCCAGAACAGTGAGTAGTGGAATGACAAACTGAGGCTTAAGTATGGAAGTGTTTCCATCTTTTGCAGGGGCTCTTAGTAATTGCGATTCCCTGCCATCTTTGTGGTTTGTCAGGCACATCGGTTCCCCAGGGTAAAAGTTAGGTGCCTTAGGACTAAACTTGAAGGGACCGACCTCTCTATAAACATTTGAAGGAGCAGCACAAGCAATGGTTACCCTTTCTCCTTCTTGTGCAGGAAGCTCAACTGTTTCAGTAGCAAACCTGTGTGTACGTGCCACACCAGAAGGGGTTTGTACCTACAATGTGGATGTAGGTGGAACTAATTAAAGAATGTTCAGAGAGGATTTTGAAGGGGGGAAAGGAAAAGAAGTTTGTCATCACTGATGAAATAAATAATATGAACAAATAGCACACTGAATGATACAAAAACCAAGTTTTGAATCCAAAAGAGCATATTGTCAAATCAGAAAAACCGAATGGCTAAACAAGGTAGTGAATATATACCAGAATAGAATGAACAGCAGCAGGAACTCTTTGTTTCAGTATTTGCAGAGATTTTAGCCCCCTTTTCCATGCTGGGATCTCCATGCTGCGTTCGGCAGGAGGAGTTCCTTAGCAAAAGTGAATATCCCGGCATCAACACCATACACGAATATAGTGTGTTATCAACACTAAAACCAAAATGGAGCAAATAAAATTTGTTGCTTTATAGTCAGTTAATTCAACTCATAAACATAGTGCATTCATAATGGCATAGGCCACGAGTACTTCAAAGAAAAATGAAGGGTCTGAATCATATAGGCCACAACTATTCAGTAAAAACACTTGATCACTATTTTTCTTTTATTAGAGTCATCACTAAACTTTGATGACTGAGATATGAACACAAACCAAGCTATAAGTTAAATGCCATGGCAGGTCAGAACTAGCTCCTGGGGAAAAGTCAAACATCCCAGAAAGTAAAATATACAGAAACAAACCAACCTGATTTCTTCTGAGTCAACACTAATTATGTTGCCAGAAACAAGCTCATACTTGTAGCGACATTTGGCACAACATACAATCTGCAGAAACGTATAAATATAGAAAGCAAAAATCTTGAGTAAAAGATGCACATATTTCAGCTCAAGCCTCCATAACTTAAGGAACCTTTCAAAAAGCTACAATGATATTTACCTGAATTCCAAGTTGTGGTTGTGCAACACCAACAGCAATGGAACAAATGGGACACCTTACAACTTTCCCAAAAGGAACCTTTCAAAAGAGAAACAAAAAGATCCAGAATTTTTTTTCATTCAGATTGATCCAAAGAAACCTTTTTTTTTCCTATAGCTAAAGAAGTTCAAAGAAAGAACTTGGTCCACACCTCCTCACCAGGAGAAACTCCAACTCGGCAAATATCATCGATCATTTTAAGAGCATCAGAGACCCTTAACAATGTAGCCAAGCCTAGAACTAATGTAGTGTAAATCCCAACATCGGGTCTTGACCATTTCCATCTATCAACCAATGGCCTATTCTCACTCACACCTATTACCAAAAAAAAATCGAATAACTACATTACAAAGACTCTTTTTTCATGTTTTAAAGTCAACCAGTAAAGGGGAAGAAAAAAGAAAACCTGTGTCGAAACTGGAACGCATGGCGTAGAAAACAGACAACGCCAAGTCAGCATTGTTACTATCAAGCGCGGCGTTTATTATCAAACGACAATCAGAAACACTTACGACACCGCCGCTTAGTTGTTCACGGCTTTCGCTCTGACTTTGAGCGATCATTTCGAGTGCTTCGTCAGCATCTTTAGTAGCCGAGACTCTGCTCAGTAGCGCCTCGTCTAAACCGAAGGTTTCCTCCTCCTTAACGACACCGTTTGATTGGGTTTCGTTTAAGGAAGCTTTGAGTTTGAAAGGGCCGTTGGTTTTGAGAGAAGAAAGGGGATTAGAGCGTAAAAGGAGGGAAAAGAGAGTGAAGTTGTTTGGAGAATAATAGTCGGGAAATTTAGTGTTCGGAGGGGAAAAGCGAGACAGCCATGGTGAAGAAGCTAAGCTCAGACTCATTTTTAGCCTCTGCTTAGAACTGGAATTTGAGTGTATGCACTTGATTTCCGTTTAAACTTTTTTTTTTTCTTTCTATTTTTTGGGGTGTAACTTTGGACCAAAAAAAGAAGATGAGGAACGAGAGGTTCAGAGGACAAATTGGATGGGAAAAGGATCGTTTTGTTTGCACTGTGCATGTTTGGTGTTCGCGTTTAAAAACTGGAGGTGCGGGGAATCGAACCCCGTGCCTCTCGCATGCGAAGCGAGCGCTCTACCATATGAGCTACACCCCCATTGGCTTTTCATAACTTTTATTATGTTTTTCATCTATTGATCTAAAAAGCTACAGTATTAAAAAAAAAAAAGCTTAATGGAGGTGCGGGGAATCGAACCCCGTGCCTCTCGCATGCGAAGCGAGCGCTCTACCATATGAGCTACACCCCCAAGCGGCCATTGGGATAATCTTAAAAGAAATCCAATTCTGATCCTTTTTTTTTAATCTTATTTAATCAATTAAATTATTTAAAATAGTTAAGTAAAAAATTGACCTAAAAATATCAACTTTGACATTATAAAAGTGCATTTTCAATTCAAAGCGTGATGTTTAAAACTATATAAAAGTGCCATTTTCCGCAGACTCCACTAGCTTTATAGTCCATTTTCAAGGGGATATTAAATCCAGCCTCGTGAAGAAAATCAACACAGTCCTCGATGCCACCAAAGTTTCAGTAATACATGTTAAATTTACATCTAAACAAGTTGATAAAATCGATTTAACCCTTTCAGCATTCCCCAATCTAATATTCTTCCTGCTTCATTATTTCTAGCTCAAATATATCTCAACAAGGCACCAGAGGCAGCAGAATATTCTCTTTGCCAAAAATTGTCAATTTTAAATTGAATATCATGGTGTCAATCAATCAGTAGTTTGACCGAGGAAATTTAGCAGGTAAGAGATCCTAGAAATGATGAGAGATGAAGCATCAACAGTGGACCAAACAAAAAAAGCGCTCATAAGATAAATCACATGCCTCGAGACTAGTAAAAACTAGTAGTGCAAATTGAAGAAATGCAGCCTCGCAATGACTATAGCCATCAAAGAATCAAAAGTGATCAAAACAACTTGATAAGGAAAACCAAAATCAAAGGAAAGACCCAGCAGAAGAAACTACAGAACCCATTGGGACACACACTACCCAATTAACATTTCCAGACAAATGAAGAGCTTGTCCTCCAATCATGTAACAAGCCACCTAAAGGAACGATATTAATCTAGTGAATGCACGTTTACAGCTCCTGCACAATTGTAATCATCAAACATGGTGTCGTGTTTCTAAATTCATCCTCTTCAAACGCATCACACCTGCTACTTGATCCTTCAATATGCAAACCAAGAGGCAGAAAACTAATTCCAAAGTACTAACCACTTAACCAGATTAAGGATCTTGCACACCACAGATACAAAGCTCAGGCTACAAGCATACTACTTTGGGTAGTCTGAATAACAAAAGCCAAACACTTCAAGATAATCCCAAATTTGGCAACTCTTCCCACAAGAAATTTGTCAAATTTTGGGAGTTCCACATAGCATGCAATTGGATATAAGTTATCAGGACCATATTCCACAGGTCATCAATATTGTAGAAGATCCATGATTTACCTGGAATAATTCAAAGACAGAAAACAGCCATTACATGGGCAGTAATTCTTGCAGTTGCAACAATTCCAGTTCTAAGAAACAATAGCTGCTCACATAAAGCAACAATATGAGCTATTTGAAATCCATATACCTTGGTTTGTTCAAATTAGACACTCTGCAGCTCTGCTACCATTAAAAGCTCCAGACCGAAGAGGGGCAACTGCAGCTCTACGTGAAGCCTCAGCAGTAAAGGGAAATCGATTTCCCTGGATATTTGACCTTCTTTGAGCTAGAACCCCCTGATAAACCATGGAACATAAAGGAGAAAGAAAAAGGTTTCCTAATTAACATATGGACCAAGTACATTAGAAATTTATCAACGGGAAAAAAATTAAAAACCACAGACCCGTCTAAGAGAGGAACACGAGTCCATATACTGTCGAACCTTAAAAGCCTTCTCTTTAGCAGCATTACTCACAGGTTTGTGGCTTTTATTCTGATGTTAAAGAAAATAAAAATAGATAAGAATATCAATTCCGTCATGCAGTGACAATATGATCTTGAGTAAGAAAATTCATACAGGTAGACTTTGCTGCTTCTTGACTTTATTTTAAGTTTTTTTTTTTTTGACAATTTAATGATGTCATCTATGTCCATATAAAAAAAAAAAGGAAATTCAGAAGACTATTTTCCCCTTAAAGAACATAACTTTAAGAAGGACCAAACAGCTAATAGCTCACCCAGTGTCATGTTCATTTTCTTTTCTGTGAGAGCTATTGCTTCACTTGTAAGTGGATTAGCCTCCATATGACAAAGTAAACAGGTTTTATAATCCAAATCAGTTGATGAAGATAATTTGAAATAATAAAAAAATTAATAAAAGGCAGTTCAATCTGAAGTGAGAAACACACAATATACTCACATAGGAAATAGGGAAAGCCTTTTCAAGAGATTCTAAAATAAAATTTACATGATAAATAACTTCCACGATATAATTTATCACTTTGCTACGTAAAAGATTAAAATTAAGAAACCAAAATGTAAGAGAATTAATAATAATAAAAACAAAAACCCTCAGTCACCACTCACCAAACCAACAAATAAATCCGCAAAAAAAGTTAATAAAAAAAAGGGAAAAAGAAGCCTAGACAACCGAGTAAGGTTTACACGGGAAAATAACTCACCAAACAAACAATTAATATACAAATTTGCAGATCATATGAGAGGGATGCAAGAAAAATGCAAAGGATTCGAGGAGAGAAACTTACCCTCTTTTTTTTCCAGGAAAGAGAGAGATCTAACGAGGAGCTTTGACGAGGAATGCGAAAGGAATTCCCGGGTACCCTAGGGGTTTGGGTTTTCGAAGCAGGAAATAAAGGGGAAATTTGTGTTTGAAGGCTTTAGATGCTTGGCCGTTACGCTAACAGCAAAACGAGTGAACTGAGCATGTAGAAACTGGCATTTATATAGGTTGGCTTGGCGGATTTCAAGTTTGTTATTAAAGTCCAATCACTGATTATTTAAATATAATTAATTTCGAGTCCGCCTTTGTCAAACATAATTATTACGTCAATTAAAGATGACTAATTAAAGTGCCACGATTTTTAAACAATTATCACACCGCAACTCTTAAAATTGATAGTTTATTGTTTTATTCATTTTACAAATATTATCAACTTAAATAAGTAAAATTTTCTATGAAGGTTGACTTATCCATAGACAAGGGAAGTAGGGAACACCGGTTTTTACCCATGGACTTAAAAATAACATTATAATAGTCATTCCCTTATCAAAACAAGTTCAAAAACTTAAGCCCAAGGAGAAATAATTAAATGGGAAAAGTGCAGTATTTCCACTCTATATTAAACAGGTGAAAGGGATTATTATTTTGAGTTTGAAGAAAAAATATATATTATTTTTCGAGCACTAGTTTAACTATGACAAACATCAAAGCTTTTGGCTCAATGCTCCTCACCTCCATAAAACGCATTTATTCTAAAAATTATGCCTCTAACCCACACCTGATGTGGGACTAAATTTTCCTGAACTACTACTGATTAACTTGAAAAAAGATGCCCTCATCAGTTGTTTCCATAGACCCATTTCTCAGCGTTGCTTGTATAGTTAACCAACTCTTGTGGCTTGAACCACAAGTTGATTTCATGCTTGGCAGTCTCAGGACCATCACTCCCATGAATTATATTCCTGCACAGCAAAAGAACAACTCAAGCTCATATCCATGGTGAACAAGTTCATGCAATGTAAAAACTTACGTAAAGTAACAACAAAAGCTTATACCTTCCGACAACCACGGCTAGATCACCTCTGATGGTTCCAGGCTCTGATTTTTGAGGATCTGTTGCTCCTATGAGTTTCCGGCCGTATTTGATCACCCCCTCTCCTTCCCAGACCTGCATGTGAATGAGATTAGCTTAGCTCGGCCTGAAGCAAATACGAAGAGATGATAAGGTTTCTAGTTTCTTTTTACCATGGCAAGAACAGGGCCAGAGCTGAGGAATTCGCACAGGCCATTGAAAAAGGGTCTTTCCTTCAAGTCATCATAATGTTTCTGGGCAAACTCCTTTGAAGGAACCACCAACTTGATAGCCACAAGCTTGAACCCTTTGCGCTCAAAACGAGAGATGATCTCTGAAATCTGGAATAGACACAGGCTTTAGTTAGCTATCTGACATGTTTCAATCCAAAAGACCAAAACCTGTAAAACTTGAAAAGGAGAGAAAACCATAATGTGCAGTATATATTTTCCATCAACCACAAGCAGAATGCGAGAAGTATGATAATAATAAAATAATACAAATTTGTTGATGTTCCTTATTTCAATATAGAATAGATGATTGGAAGACTTCTTAAATTGACGATAAAGGTCAGATGAACCTCACCAGCCCTCTTTGCACTCCATCAGGCTTGATAGCAATGAAGGTGCGCTCCATCTGAATGAAGAAAAATGGTTCATCACACACATAGAAGAAAAAAGAAGAAGAGAAAAGGAGATGAATAGCATAAACAATGGAAAATACAAAGTAATAGCTACATAATTGAATGGTGATGGATTACCTCTGCAGCATGAACCTCCTGCTCCTGAAGCATGTAAGCTACAAAGATGACGAAAACAGACATTCAGGATATATTCTTTTGTTTTATTCTTTTTCCTTTTTTGGGGTTGAGGGGAAAGTAAAAATATCACAATCATAAAGCTATACTTTCTTCTTTTCATTTTCCATTTTAACCCACAGCATCTACACTGCTAATACTCTTCATTCTGTTTTAGAATTAATTCCAAGAGTGAAAGTAGGTAGAAACTTGAGCCATTTGGCAAATAAATTTATTTTGTCATCATCATACAACCAATCAAAATTCATTTCAAGGATAAAGGTAGCACAATAAACTATTTTATGCGAATAACTGTGAAGCAGGCAGAATCAAGTTAGATCAATGCACAGATATATGATGATGGCCAGTACATTATTTGGGATCGGGGCACAATGTTGGAAGAAATTTAGGGAAGAAATCAAGTCTAAAATACATCACAATAAAGCGTTTCCTCCCTACTGTGTTAATGCAAAGTATAATTATTGTTGAAGAGGTCTAGGAAGCCACAATGCTAAAACTTAAGCAAGAGACCAGGCTCCTCTTCTCGCATCCAAAGTTCTAAAGCTAGGAACTTGCCATGGACCCTTTTATTTTGTCATCCATTTTATTTTACAAGTATGACAGGGATAACAGAAAGAATTACTCCAAATGAAAAATAGAGGACCCTGGAAGATAAACTCGGGAAAAAGTTAAAAGTCGTCCAAACCTGCCACTGGAAGAGCAAAAACTCCTGAAAGCCATGCTCTAGATGCATTGGCAGAAGCAGTACTTCCATAAGCTGAAGCCAAAAGAGGCACTTTACCGCCAAGTGAAACTGCTGCAGCGGCAGCTACAGCTCGCCCTTCTACAGACCACAACACAATAGTTAAAAAGCTTAAAACATATTGTTTTGCATGCTACAAAACCAGCATTTTCACCACGTGGACCAAAAGTTACAGTGTATGAAAGTAGAAACTCACAAATGGACCAAAACATTCACATTTAACATAATGCGCACTTTTTTTAGTTTACAAACATAAATAGTTCCATAACACATGCCGCCAATTAAGTTAGCTCATGAAAGTGATTAGGTGCAAGCACAATAGAAATTCCCTATCCATATTATATTCCCAACTTAAGCACATAGCGACTTGAGCCGCTTCTTCGAGAGAGAAAGCATGTGCCCTCAAATATGTCGACGAAATCATAAAAGGAAAAAAAGAATTCAGAACCAATAGAATTGAAGCAAAGCGAAAGACAGATCATGTGGGTAGCATAGGTGCATAAAGATTTGGAATAAATCTTTTTCTTTTCTCTTTGATAGTGTATGTAAATCAAATCATTAAGGGGCAACAAAATAAGAATTGATTCCACAACGAAAAGCATGGAAAGTAACATATCTCTTCTAATCTTTACCCTTTTGGGTGTCTACGTCAAGAATAGTTATAGGTGTTAGGTTTAACTTTTCGCAGCTTTCAAAAGAAAAAGTATAGTACTAACACAAATAAATTGGTAATAATTAAAAGCTAGACTAAAGTTTTTTAGAAAGTGGTTTGGGGTTGCTAAACAGGCGAATAGGACAAATTCCCATCCAAACAACAGTGAAAAACAAATGAAAAAAAATCATTTCAATATCAGCACAAGTTAATGCAAAATGTTCAAATAAAACTATCAGCTTCGATACTTCACATAGACAAATACAGAAAATTAAAAATCAGAGTTGAAAATCAATCACAGGATTGCTCTAAAATTATGGATACTAATAAAACGATACCCTTAACAAATGCTTTCAAATCAGTTATTCCACATTTAATGAAATTTTCTTCCTCCGAAAACTGATAATATTATGAAAGAAAGTAATCAAAGTTGCATTATCGGGAAATATGTATATTCGTCGAAAGAAATGACTTCATAGATCTGCCATCTATCAGCTCCCAAACAAGAGAGAAATGAAGAAAAGACGTTTACCAGAGTAAAAGCGAGAAGCCTTGGATGCTGAAAGGAGAGACCTGGCGGCTCTAGAAGCAGATCTGAAAATCTGAGAGCTCATTTTTTTTTAATATTTTTTTGGGGATTTTGATTGATTGGTATGATCCGAGTGCAAGGGCAGTGATGTGTTTTGATAGTATAAGAGAGAGATAAGGAGAGTGAAAATGAGAGGCTTGTATTTATAGGAGTCGTTCTTCGAATGGGTCTATTATTATTATTGTTATTATTATTTTAGAATAAAGTACTGTCGGACAAAATCGTGACTCGTGACCAAGATTTTGAATGGGGTGAGGCTGAGCTCACTTCTTTTGGGTTGCGCGGTTAGGTTTTTTTGTTCGGCTAATGAATGTCCGTCGGTGGTTATTATAAATTAATAAATAATAATAAAATAAATATTATCACATAAATAATAAAATTAAATATTTAAAGGGTAATCTAACCCATATAAATTACAAAATTATCACTTAAACTATTCAAAAATTTTCATTTAAATCATTAAACTATTCAAAAAAATTTATTTAAGTTATTGGACTATTAAAGTTTTTTTTAAAGTATGGCTAGCGAGTTTCAAGTGATGATTTGACTATTAGTATATATTGACGAGTATAAGAATGTACCTTAGATCCAATTCGATCTAACAATCAATATTGGAGATAAAAGATACTTAAATTTTAGTTCGTAAATTTATTATATTCAAAATTATTTCATTAAAAAACTGAAAGAGAAAAGAAAAGAGAGTATGAATAAATAATAATATAAACATTTATATTATAAATTATAATAATAAATTAAGCATTTCAATTAATTTTAACATGATTTTTGTCAATTATCGTTTTCCAATCTTATGACCCGAGTCCACCGCCAGTAGCAATAACTAATTTCATAGGCGTGGATCAAACCCTCAACCTCATGATTAAGAGATGATGTGAACAATCACCATATTACATCTCATGATTATGCTTAGGACTTTTTGAGTTTTATCATTTTTTTCACATTTTTTCAATTATATATAGGGTTAACATATTCTCAACAAAACTTGATTATTTCTATTTTGTGTTTTTATTATATTACAATTTTAAAATTAATTATTATTTTTATTTTGATATGTTAATATTTTTTAAAGTTGACATTATAAGTGACTAAAAGTAAAAAAAATGATGTATTTTATAGATTAATAATTTATTTGAGTGTAGTAAAAAGTAATATAATAATTTTGAAAAGCATTTGCTTTGATATCATATATACATTTTTTTTTTTGCTAGTGGCAGTGTCATAAAATATGTTCTATTTTTATGAATACAAGGATTAAGTGAGCAATACTCCTCCTCGTGATTAATATATATATAAATATGTATAATTTGGTGGGTGTATTGCTTAAAAATAAAAAGTATATCACTTAGAGGCGGCCTAGACCTAAAAATATTTTTAAAATTCCTTTTAGACTGTTAAATCTTTTATAAATTTAATTATATCTACACAACTCTTTTTTTTTTGTCAATTCTCAATAGGCATTTAAATGTTTTGATAGTTTTACTTCGACTTGCATTCTCATTAAATTCTCTTTGAAAAATTTCAATTAATCCTCCTAAATCTCAACACCAAAATCCACCACCATCATTTACAAATTTGAAATTTTGAATTTAGGATTCGTTTGCTTGGTGTTAAAAAATTTACAGAAAATATTTTTCCTATGTTTGTTTACGAAAAAAAATTTTGATTAATGTTTCGATTGAATTTTAGCTTAGCGTCGATGCGGGAGTATCTAGGTTCGAGTGTGCTATTACGCTAAAGCACAGTATTATCTTATTTAAGGGTTATTCTAAGTATTGTTTCAAAATGAAAGATTAGAAATCATGATGCTACACTCGTATAAAAATTTGATTAATATAGTTTTTTTTACAAGTAAACCAAAATTCCCCTTATTTCTTGGTAAAAATGTTTTACCCTGATAAAACATTTTACAAAAGTTTCCCGTGTAAGTTGATTTTACAAAAATCAAGTAACTTTTTTTTTTTCATTTTTCATGCCATAAGTTGATTTTCATGGCATGATTTTTTTTCATGCCCTTTTGTTATATATATATAATGAATTTTATGTATTTTGATTTATATTTTTCATGCCATTTGCTTTTTTCAATTTTTTTATTTTTTCAAATTTATGTGTAACGACCCAAAATCCGTGAGCACCGGAAAAGTATATTATCGGGCTTCCGTCTTAGTAAACTGAGTCATAAATAATTATTAGAAGTAATTATGAGTTTAGTTGAGTGCTTAATTAGGTGAATTTAGTCTAATTAAGAATAATTAGGAGAAAAGGATCAAATCGAATAAAGAGTGAAAGTCTAATTATAGATTAAAAGAAAGTAAAAAAGGGTTAAAATGGCAATTAAGCCACTTACATGGAAAGAGGCGGCATATATGCGTTAAATTCAAGACTTATTTAAGTTATATATAAATATTATATGTATATAATAATAATTATTATTATTATTTATTTAAATTGCAATTTATATTAATTGTATTATTTTATTATGGAATAAATTAAAATTAAGACAAATGTGTGGTGATAAGATGGTACAAGTGTAATAATGTATAAATATATACTTGTATTATAATTATTAATTACTTAAAATTTAAGTAAAATATATTAATTAATTAATTAATTATATTATGAGATTTTTATTTGGTAAACAAATTAAATAGTGACAATTGTATGGTGTTGATGGTGTACAAATGTGAATATATGATTGAATATTTAATAGATATTTAGAATAAATATATTATTATAGTATAAAGTAAATAAAATAAAAGGAAATAAAAACAAAGCAAAAGAAAAGAAACAGAATAGAAAGAACAAAGAAACAGGGAAAGAGACGAAACAGAGGAGAAACAGGGGAGAAAGAAGAAAAAGAAAGAAAAAGGGAAAATAGGGTTTTTAAAGCTTGGAATTTAACTTGGTAAGTCAATCAAGTCCTTTTCTTTTAATTTAGATGTTTTAGAAGTTAGTTTTGTTGAAAATAAGTTGGAGATTTTGGAAGTTAATAGATTTTTTTTTAGTAGGGTTTATGTTGAATAATGATGGAATTGAGGGTTTATTTGATAAAAATTTTGATTGGAATTGAATAAAGGATTGAATTGTAAACTAAACTATAAGTTTTAATTTTAGGGATTAAATTGAAATAAATTCGAAATTATGAAAATATGATAAAAATTAGATAGTTACATATAAGTTTGGCAATAAATTGAGTAGCAAGAAGGTATGAATTGAGAAAGAAAATATATAGATTTGGTTAGGATTAAATTGAAATTTAAGTAAAAGTTAGATAAAAATTTCAGCAAGTAAAATTGTGTTGTGCTAATAATTATGAAAATTATCTTAATTTCTTTTCGTAGCTAATATCGCACCCGAGGCATCCACGAGGAAAGGAAAAGAAAAAGTGGACAAGGAATAGTCACGGGAATTACGGTTTGTATCACTATAATTCAAACTTTATTATTATTAAATGTTTAATTTGCTAATTATGTGTGGTAAGTATTTTAAGGTAAGTGTTTAATAAATGATAAATTTACAATGTGATAATGGAATTGAAACCGATATTGAATTAAATTATGGAATACTGGATATTGTTTGAGTACTGCGTGAATTGTGAAAATACTGAAAATTTGTTACGTATAATGTATTGAATTGTGAAATTACTGTAGTAGTGATTACTGCAATACTGTGAAACTGATTGAAATAAGGAATTTATAATTGATACTGAACTAAGATGAAAAATTGTACTGAAAGTGAATTAAATACCCTATTAACTAGTCGGGCTAGTCGGATATAGTTGGCATGCCATAGGATATGGAAGAGTACGGTGTATTTGCCGGCTTACTGATTAGGCACTTATGTGCGGATTACTGTTACTGTTACCAATTCGGCACTTTGTGTGTCGAAATCGTTATCATATTCTTATGTGATTCAAGACTTTGTGTGTTGAATATTATTACTTTTATTTATCATATCAATTCATCGATTCATTTCTTGGTGTGTTTGGTTGGAATCCGTATATCCGACGAGTCCTAGCCAAGTTAATAGGGATAAATGAAATAAATTTCTTGATAAAACTAATCTCGAATGATATATTATATGTGAAGAGTGAAATTTGAAATAAAGAAAGAAAAAAAAGAATGATATTTATATATAATTAATTGCTAATATTAAAGATTGAATTGTTTATTAGTAGTGATAATTGTCTTTGAAAAGTATGTGTGTGATTTAATGCATTTAATTATAAATTGAATTATAGTGATACCACTTGAGTATATATACTTTCGGCGTCACGGTTGCTTCCATGCATGAGTTGTAGAGGTCAATCTTGATCCAAGATCCAAAACCGGACCGACTTGACAAACTTTTGGTGATGTATATTTCCCTTGGTAATGTGGCATGTACATAGGATGTGTATAAAGGTTATTATGTTTTAGTATGAATGATTAAAAATGTTAGTAGTATAAGTTTATGAATTATAATGAAAGAAGTTTATCGATCTTTATTTAATTTATTACATTGTTAAATTTAAATTGATGTTATGTTGATTAAGTTGATTAGAAGGTATTTAGAATAGAAATTGAGAATGTGAAATGAATTGGTTGAATTGGTTGAGATTGGAAATACTATGGTTTTAATTGCAGGAGGTATTATGCAAAAATAAGCCGAAATGGTGCCGAAATTTTGTAAAAAAAAAAAAATCTCGGAGTATTTGAACGAGTTTCATTTCACTTTTTCATTCATGTTTTGAACTTCAAAAGTTTATTATATGGATTTAGTTATACAATTATATTACAATTGTTATTTTATTTGAACTATTCGTAAACTGTTTGATATGTCTGGTAATGCCTCGTAACCCTGTTCCGGCGACGGTTTGGGGTTAGGGGGTGTTACATTATGTTATAAAGCTTTAGATCTCATATTAATTATGAAAAGAAATTCTTGTTAATATTGCATTTGTTTCACTATAAATATCTTTTAGAAAATAATTTCAAAATTTTTTATTAAATAGCGGAAAATATTTTACACATAATCATTTGATGTTTGAGCATAAAAAATAACAATTTTAAAAAATTATATATTGTAAAATTATTACACCAAACAAATAGACCTTAAATAATATATAAACAACATTTTCCGTGTGTGTTACGTTAATTTTATAAAAGTATAATATAAAAGTTAATTTTTATTATTGGTATTTTTACTATGCATAAATTGTTAATTTAGTCTTTATACTTTAAATTTATTATTTCTGGTCCATGTATTATTAGAATTTTTAAAATTTTAATCTTGATCAAATGGTGGCCATTAAATTCTTTAAATTATTTTTGTTGTTTTAAAAATGTGATGCAAGAAACATATTATCGCATGCGTAATGCTATATCACTTAACATTTTCATATATCACTAAAAGAAATTAGTTTATAGACTTAACGACTATTGCTTGCACTAAGAATAAAATTTGAAAATGATAATGGCTTGACTAAATTTATAATTTTAGAAATAATATAAGACTAATAATAGAATTTAATCGATACCGTTCAGTTAAAACTGAAAATTTAAAATTCGAAAAATATAATAACTAAAATTAACCCATTCAAAAAGTATAATGACTAAATTTAATCAAATTAAATATTAAGTTAAGGTTGGAAAGAGAATATAAGTAAATCCTTGCAAAATAAATAAGTAAAAGACTACAAAAGCAAAGCCCCAACTGGAATAGACTATAGAGGAAGCATCTATATAACTGTCACTTCAATCACTGGAAAACGTGGGAGAAAAATAATGGGGAAGTTTCTGCTTTTGTCAATATTTATTTGCTGGAAAACCTTCTTTTTAAACACCTTTGACAGTTATACAATAATATTAAAAAGAAAATGAAATAAAGAGATAATATCATTGGGAGCCGCACACACAAACTTTAAAAAATTGCTATTCTTTCGTTTTCCTTTAAAAATGGATAAATTGCAAAAATAACCCTTTATGTTTGTTTAAGTTTTTGATCGCTGATGTATCAATTGTTACGATTCAATTACAAACATTAGCAATTTATAATAATTTGATGACTCTGCTGGTATCATTGGTTAAAAGTATAACGGAGTCTGTTAATTCTGACTTGGACGCCATATTTTTAAATTTTATTGGTATTTATTTATTTATTCTCTCTCCCACATAATAGTAATACTCTCTTCTCCTTTTTCCTTTTATTTCTTTCTTCTCTTCTTTTCCTTTCACAATCATAATCTTCAACCAAATTATGTTTTTTTAATTGAATTGAACAAATTAATGAATTACGAAACAACTCAAGAGTAAAATTTTGTACGAAAATGACCTATTTTTTATAATGTTCACTGGTACCGTCAGTCATTATTAACCAATCAATCGACTTTTTAAAAAAATATTTTTTTGAGATTAATATATGTATTTTTTCCAGATACCCATTAAAAATATAGATATTTTGGGAAGAAAATAAAAAATAAAAATATTTGATGGTCGCCACCATTACTAGTGTCAGAAACAATTTAGTTTTTTTTTTGTCGCCAGGTTGTGTGGTGGTACAGGTGTAAAAAAAATTCAAACATTTTGTAAAGGTGCTCCCAATATCAAAATTATCTATACCTTCAATATGCTATTGATACAATGACCCAAGTATTGATACTATTAACAAAGTATCAATACTTTCACAAAAGAATCGATACCTATCTTTGTATCAATACCGTTTTGAAGTCCAGTGTCGCCAGACAACCTAACTGCACCCAAAAAAGTTAATTTTTTTAAAAATTGACACCAATGCTGCCACATAGCCTGACGACACAAAAATTTTGACTTTTTCCTAACATGGGTGTTGCCACACATTTAAAAAAAAAATCTTTGGTATCACCAAAGAGGATTACGACACCCATTGAAATATTAATTTTTTTCTTTTTCCTCAAAATACTCTTATTTTTAACGTCTATTTAGAAAAATAAATACATATCAATGCCACCTGACACAATGGCAACACCAAAAAAATTATTTAAAAAAAATGATGATTGACTAATGATGAAGGGGTGGTGCTGCCAGTGTGTTTGGTGGCACCGGCTGGCATTGTATAAAACGAGTCATTTTCGTACAAAATTTTGCTCCTGAGTTATTTTCATAATTAATTAATTTCTTTGGGTCATTTTTGAAAAATAGCCCATTGATGACCTAAACATAAATTTAAATAAACATAAGGGACTATTTTTGTAGTTTACCCTTTAAAAATTATATTTGTTTCGAAGACCCAACATGAGATTGCTTCTCAGTCAACCTTATGCTTTACTGTGCATTAATGGTGGTCAGCTAAGTGCATACATATATATTTAATTGGATATTCCAGTTATATGGGATCTTTTGTTCTGTCTTGTCAGTGCATTAAGAGCTTTAGTCACAAGAAAAGAATTTGGGAGGGTTTCTCTTATTTCTGGGGGGAAAGAAAAAAGCATCAATAAAGCTTTAAAAATCCACTGCTCGAAACAGTTTCGAACATCCAATAGCTTTCTTAGCATCCAAACACAAGTCAGTTTTATTGCAACTCTAAGAGATTCATACAAGAAGGTGCTGATTTATTGGAAATGCCAATCATATGTACATCAACAAAAGAACTGTTAGTGAGATCCTGGTGCCTGTTCGATATACTAGTTCTAACCTATGTCACCCGAACTTGGGACAAGTATCAAATACAGGTAATTTTCAATTTGTTTCGAATGTTTGGAGAATCATTGACTGAACACATGTTTGAATCGGACATAGATACCTCAAGAAAAATAAGGAACCTGGGTAGCATAAGCTCTAACCGAGTTACTGTTAGCGGAAGAACCCCTAACACATGTTAGGAACCATTTGGGACTTCAACATCAGAACCCAACTTGCAGTCTGTCCGCAAAGCCGATAACCATGTGTCCACCTAGGAAAAGAGAGAAAACAATAAAAGTCAAATTTGATTTTGAAAAAACACACACTTAAGAAATCGGAGCAAGAGAATTCTACGAGTTTAGAATGGCAGAACTAAATACAAAAAACTTGTCTAAAACATTGTATTTTGATATATGCATATTGAGTACACAAGGTATACTATACCTGTACTTCAGAAACATGTGAACACTCGTAACGCAGTCCTTGACGAGTTAATATATAAAAGGAATATTGTGTCCCTTCATCTTCTCTTATAAAGTTTGGCAGAGGACCAACTTCAACAACATCGGACAGAAGTGTGGAATCTTGAGGGCTCAAATCTGCAAAGTATAAATTAAGAAGTTTATCAGCAAGTAATGTTTATGATCCACCAGCCCATGCTGTGTTTACATTCGACCAGCCTATTGATTAAAGAAGAGAACAAATAAAAAACTGCTTGATCATCTCGAATTTGAAGTTTCAACTCCCGTACTCCAGAGAGAACTTTTATCCATTTTCCATATTGCAATTTCTTATAGTAAAAAAGAAAAAAATAAGGAGAATACATCAAAGGCTAATTACCTGTGGAGCATAAATAGAAGAATATACATTGGCCATGAAGAACAACGAATCTAGGAAGCCAATCATCAACATCAATATCATCAATAGGAGCAGGTTCTCCGGGTAACGCTGTCCACCTCTGGGAATGAAAAATACATAGAAAAATCATTACCTGGAACAGTAGCAATACGTGAACAAAATATGAAGTAGCAAGAAGAGCAATTCATACACTTCGTATGTACAAATAGCCAGAAAGACGTGCTGACCGCAAAATTTCATCGATATGTTCCAACCTGCATAAAACAGAAACATCAATGAAAAGAAATGTAGAAATACCGAATCCAAATCTCAATATTACATCAATGGTTCAGAGACCATTAATGGCTCAAACTGTTAAATATCATCCATCCACTACATTAAATTATGATGGACACACATATATAGTCATGGTTCAAAAATCAAGATTCAATTGTTCCTTACTGAGCTTTCAAGTGAGCTTCTCTCTCTTCTATATCGGCAAGTTGCGATCTTAGTGATTCCAACTCTGCAGCAGTCAACTGAACCTGTCAATGAAAATAAAAGTTCTGGTGATAAGAGAGGTCTGAACATCGATAAAACCAAACGGCAAAATTCAAAGAGGATAGTATATGAACCTTTTCCTGACCATCAGCACCACTCCATGGCAACCCACGTAAACTGAACAGATTCAACATGAATGCAGCCCTTCTCAATTTTCGCCGAGACCATAAACTGCTACGGGACCTTTCCTAAAGCAAGAACCAACAGATATTGAGATAAGATGAACTAGAAATCCTTAATGTATTATTCTCTTTTTCACCTTCAGAAAGTAATACCTCGAAGAATTTCCGGTACTTGGTTGTGAATCAGGTGAACTTCTGTTTTGCAGAGAATCCTCACTGGGAGGAGTTGAGACTTGAAAATGATCTGGAATCACCTTGATCTTTCCAAAACCGTCATCCATAAAGTTATGTTCACTATAGTAGGATGTACAAACTTATTACCAATAAAACCAAAAATTGCAATCATACTCGTATAGTGCAACCAAGCTTAAGGTGAGATTAACAAGCTTCCAAGTCCAGAGTTGTTAATAAGTGCTCTAGTCACTGACTTATTCGGAAGGCTTTACAACCCGAGATAATATTCCAGAGAAGTTGGTGTATGAAGACTGAAATCTAAGTGATAAGCAAATTAATTTCCAAAATGGGATTCCAGTTCTTTTGGAAGAATAAGCAAGCGTATGACCTTAAAAACATAAAAACATATAAGATTTCAGGTCCATCATAATCCTACTTGTCAACTAGCTAAATCTCTAGTAAACTACAAGGTGTCCACACATGAAAATTGACAACATTTAGGGAATATATCAGCCAAGAAAAGACAGAAAAATCACAATATAATCATCAGACAGACTTCATATAATTAAAATTCCTTAAAGCTCTATCATTTTCCTAAGTCCTAACCACAAATTACTTAGCCAACATAATATGCAACAGGGACAAGGTTTCCATGAACAAGAAAAAAAAAATCAAACCATTGAATTTCCATTAATTCTTTATATAATACCAAAAGTGGTTCAATTAAACCATAACTAACAGCTTAAACAACTAGAAAAATATTTCCCATAAAAAAGAAGTGAAAACCCAGGATCAACAGCTAAACCAACAACTAAAAAAAGCTACCCAGAAGAAGAAACTCAAAAAAAAAAATCCCATCAATCAAAATCATATGAAAATAAGGTAACAACCAAGGTTCTGCAGAGCTTACAGAAAAGTTGATCTCTTGAACTTGTATAAGCAGCAAGAGTAGAAAAACAAAGGACAAGCTCGACAATGATTTGATTTAAAAAGAAAGAAAGACCTTTCCTTTTCTGTATTTACCAGTGGAAAGAGGATTTTGTGTTCTGTTTCGACACCTCTTCTAACCATTACCGGTCTGACGAGTTGTTTCTTCCAGTTTTGATCTTATTGATACATGAAAAGACTATCATACCCCCTACTTGTTTCTTTATTTTCCTTTTTGCTCATAAAAAATAAATAAAGAGCAAAACAAAATTTATTGTTTTGTAAGGTAGGGTTAGATTAGGATAATGCGGCTGTCATGTCCCAATTATTTCTGTCGATTATCCATCCGTTGTCTTGTGGTGGATTACACATTTGCCATTAATTTACTCAATTATGTCATTTTTTTTGTTAGTTCTTAAATGCGTTAAAAAGTAATATTCTCTTATTTAAAGATTAAGAGGGACTATAAATAATTTTAGACATAATATCAAAAGGAGTATATATGATTAATATTAAAAATTTTAAAAATTTTGAGAAAAAATGTTAAAATGTATCACTTTTATTTTAAGTTAACCTAGTTAGTTATAAATTTTAAAAGAATATATTAATATTATTTTGATGAATTTTAATATACATTGAAAATACCAATTTATCTAACTTGATGACGTCAAGAAAATGTTTTAAAACATTCATTAGAAAAGTATTATCCTCTGTTTTCTCCTTACTTAAAATTAATATTCTTTGCTTAAAAGGAAAAACTGCTCTATAGTTACTCTCTACATCTAATTTTAGTTAATATTTTTGTTTTGGTGCTCTTAAGATCATTGGCATAATATTTTTACAAAAAAGTTAAATGTGCTATTAAGTCAACAGAAATTAACAAAATATAATGATTTAGTGTTGTTGAATATTTGTTAAAGGATAATTAAGACTCATATATATATAGTTCCCTGGGGGTCTAAATAATTACTCGCCAAGATCCTTACAAACACAAATTATTAGCCATTTCGCCATCTAAGCACCAACCTTTTACTGCATTTTCACTCCAACTTGTCCCGTTCTTCAAATTTGTAATATAAAAATAAATAATTGACTTAAACATAAGACAAATAATTTGCATAATTCCAAATCTTCAGTTGAAATAAATTTCAAATTCATTTGTTAGAAAAGATTTACTCTTACTCTTTTACCTTCAATGCAAAAAAAAAACATATATATATATATATATATATATATATATAGAACATGTAAAAAGGGTGTAGAAGATGTTTTCCCAATACTTATCAATATGAGTTGATCTAATTAGCTTTAATCTCTCTACTTTCTTAAAATTTAGGAATTAATTAATCTATCTACTTCAATTTGATATAATTTAATCTCTTTGACAATGCGTTATACTTGATCATACAATCTAAACTAGGGAAGCATTGTTTGAAAAAACGAAGTTTTCGATCTAATAATAGCAATTAAAGGTGTTGTTAATCTATATCTATTAATACCATTATAAAAGAAGAATTGAATCAAAGTATTATCTTATATATTTTGAATATATAACTGGTAATGATTGAATTTGTATTCTTACAAATTAATGATAAGAGGTAGGGATTAACAATGATGGGGTTCGGTCCACCGGTGGACCATTCAATTATTCATTGTTTTGATTTGCAGTGGTTGGTACTCAATGTACACCGTCCATTGCGGGATGGTTTGTGATTAGTATTCCCAGTTGTTAAAACATCCTAAAAGCTTTTTCTGGCAAGATTGACTTGTCAGATCATGGGTGATAGGGGGCTCTGCCATGGAGAAAAGGCTATAGATATTGAGCTCATAGAGAAACGTAGCAGAAGCCTCATCATCACTTGCAACTAGAGATGAAGAAAGTTTGTGGCACAGCACAGAACTCTCTTAGTTCCAGAAGATGCTTCCGGAAATGAAATTATGGGGCTCGCTAGAGAATCTCCGGGTGGCGGAAAGTACTGCCGGACTTGCTGCCACAAAGAAACTAAAACCACCAGACTCTTAACAGCCTATCTTACATGTATCGCAGCGGATCACTGATGGAAAAATTAACAATTTGCCTCAACAATTTTGGACCTTGCGATGAAGAATCCTAAATCTGCTGTTCTTTAAGCTATGATAGACAAGGATCCAAAGAGATATCTGCCTCAACTCTCATGTATGGAAGGTAAGAATTATGTGCAGTTTTGACTCTTTAAGCTTAGTTAGGAATCAATCAGAGGCAGAGAAACTTCAAACATCACAAACCAAAATTAATTAAGAACTTAAAATATACAAAACATGAATGAGAAGAAAAAAGAAAGCCATAATTCATTTGATTTTCTGTGTTTATTCATTAAAAATGGTGTTTGTCCCCTTGTCTGTTAGTTTTACAGCACACCAATGTCATTTGAAAATCGAAGCTCCAATATTGTGATAAGAAAAAAGAATGACAACATTTAGAAGTCCATGAAATCATCTTCCCTGTTGAAACTCCATCAGATGATCAGAAACATCCACCCAACTGCCAAGAGGGTCAAAAAAGGATTAATAGATGTCTAGCAAGCTAAAACAGAGGACATGGGAGAAAAACCATTCCTCCAATACATGCTCAATAAGTTAATTTTAAGCACTGAGCAAGACTGAATCCATTTCACACAAAAGAATAAAAGAACAAAGAGGGCCACATCAAAAACCAATAGTTCATAAGCATGTACATATCAAAATAAAGAGGGAAACATACAATACTAATTCATGCACATAACCAAAGGATTTAACTTTCTTCACAATCCGTGAGGTTCCTAACAGATCACAAACACTATTGACCCCATATTCCTCCCAATATTCACCCTTTAGTTATTTAACCAGTTATTTAAGAAGTTATTTCCTAGAAGTTAGTGGCTGAAATTTGTCCGTGATTTCTTTTGAGAATCATCGAAATTTGTTAGTGATTTTCTTTTTGAGAATCACAGACTGTTATAGTACGTTTTTCCATAAATAAACCCAACTGGCAACCCTTCTTATTGCTCAAATATGTCAGTACAAGATAAAATTCTTCTCCCAATGACAACACTTAGTTCATACACATTTGCTGCATTTTAATGCACTATGGCTAGTAAAGTTAGCGATCCCAAGATGTATAATGCAGTCAACATCTACCCAAAATTTTCATTTTCCCTGAAGTATTCATGTCAAACATGTATTCTGCACAGGTTAAGGTCTAGGTACGTGGTATGATGTTCCAACGATATGAAACAACTCCAGGTAACATAGGTCAACATAAACTGGCAACCGTTCTTATTGCTCAAATATGATATTACAAGATAAATTTCTTCTCCCGTAGAGATCACAAAACTTAGATCATAAGCATTTGATGCATTTTAATGCACCACGGTTTCATAGGATGAAGTTGACTTAAGCACCAAATTCTCTGTCCAACTGATCTCTTATAAGCAAGGTTAGTGATCCTAAGACATATAATGCAGTCAACATCTACCCAAAACTTTCATTTTCCTTAATGTCCAACATGGGCTCAACACGGATTTAAGATCTAGGTTAGCGATATGATGTTACAAGTATGAAACAACTCCAGGTAACATAGGTCAACATAAATGTCCAATGCAAAAAAAAAATAAAAAAAAGATTTAAATCCTGACAACATCATGAAAGAGGACGGGTTACATACCAAAATAGCCTCAATTTCCTCATTGGAAACAGGCGTTCTTTTGGGTTGAAGAGAAGCTTTACCTCCCACGGTTGCAGGAGCCTTAGAACTAGAGAAGAAAGTTAGATCACCATCGCCAGTTTTGCTTGCACCCTGAGCCTGCAACCCAGAATCTGCAAATATCGATTTGATTTCACATTTTTCACCAACATCCATTAATTGCAATCGCAAACAGTTTTTACAACAATTTGACTTGCGTTTACAGATTCAGCAAAAAACAACCCCCCTTTCAGTTAAACATGCAGACATAGAAAACCATAAAAAACATATTAAAGAGAAGGCAGAATGAGATTTAACAGTACATTAAGAAATCGAAAGCAAAGAAAACACAATAGATGAGATATAGAAGGGGTCAATGGGATATAAAGAAGAATACCAGAAGGTTTGGGGTGTCTTTGGGGAAACTTGATGCGAGGGATTCTCTTCATCGCTTGCGCTACGCCCATTTTTCTTTTTCTTTTTTTGTGCAATGGGAATTTTCTCAAAGAAGTTTGACGGTGATTTTTCAATTAAGAATGATTCTCCGGTTTCAGAGATTTCTCGTTTTGTAGAAAAGTAGGCGGCGATGTTTCAGGAAGGAAAAAGAGAGCGAAAATATTAAAATTGATTTTCTACTTTATACTAAACGACAGCGTCTTCGTGGAAGTAAAAAAAACGCACCGTTGAACAAAATAATCAAATGTTGCCCAATTATTAAAATAATCGGTATGTATCTTACCACCTTTTGGTAGTGTCACATGTCTAGTTTAAGTGAGGCATAACAATTGTCCTCCCGCAAGACTGTATTTTTGGGTTAGATAATTGTCCTTTGAAAGATAGTTATTATGTTCCCTCTCGATTAGACACGTCACACTTTCAAAAAGAATATTTTCTATTCGTTCTCAACTATTCAACTTCTCGATTTAGGAATTAATAGCAACCATTCATAGTTACTTTTTATTGATTCAGGAATCCATAATTATAAGGTTAAGACACCGCCAAATGTTAGAAATTAAAAATGGTACATGAAATTAATTCCATCTTCCTATTAACTTGGGGATGTCGTAAACAACTTTAATATCAAATTTAGTGTTTAGACTCGACTTTTTTCCGATATGGATTTTCAATTAAGATTGGATTGGCCCAATTTGATAGAACTAATTTTTTATGCTTTTTAATTTGGCCCAATTTAAAAAAAAAACAACCTTAAATTCAATAACTAATTGGCCCAAATCCCCTGAAAAATTTTGAATTTACAATTTTTTATTATTTATTTTCTTTTATATAAGTGTAATATCACGATTATTAACTTTTGTTCTATTGACACAATACTTAGAACTACCCGTAACTCTCCCCCACTCTTAAATAAGAGAATAATGTACTTCAACACACTCGAACCCACGTTCTCTTGCATCGGCAACAATATTGATGCCAACTGAATTAAGACCCAATCCGCTTTCAATGTCTAAATTGATATAAGTGATTTTGTTGATCTTTTAATTTTTTTTAACAATCTCATTATAGGTTTTGATCATATCTGATGTTTTAAACTTTTAATTGAATCAGTAATATAAAATTGATATTTATGTTATTATTGTTTGGTTAAGTATTTGGTATCTTGGTAGTGGTTTTTTTATTCCACAAGTAACTTTAAAAAATTGTAATGTGTTATTTTTTAAATATTTTACAATATCCTATGATATATTTGTTAAATCGCTCACCCTGTTTGTGAAATTTACAAATTTTACACCAAATATTTTCCCTTATTGTTATTTAAATATGTTTATAATATTTTTAAATACAATTTTTTTTCTAATTTCCTTATATTCCAAAATAAAATAAAATAAAAATGAAGCGGCAGTTGGATGGATTAGACCGACTCCTTGCACTTTCATTTTATGGAGCACAGCTCTAGACAATAGCATCTGCTGCATCTTCCGCTCATGATTATATTGTGTAAATATAATTATGTTAATTCCTTCCCTCTCTTTTTTGTTTCCGACGATGAATAGTACTTGAAAAAAGTTGCCATTTTTTCTAAGGGGCTCACAAACAGTGATCTGATCCTTTTCAAACAATGTTCATAAATTTTTTGGAACCAAAAAGAAAAGGGTTTTACAGAGGTTTATAATCACTATAAACAGAACAGGATTGAAGATAAGTGTTATAAAACAATTAGATTTGCATACAAGGAAAAATTAAAACGACATTCTTAATTTCACACTCCATATATATAGAGTCCCAAAACAAGAAAATTACATCACTCAATCTTCAAGCAAACCTTGTTTTCTTTTTCAGATGATTGAAGTGGTAACCACGCTGACGTAAAAGATGCATTAATTTTATAAAAAAACAAAACTCCTAATAAGGCTAAGCAACGCAGATATACATCGCTCAATGCCAAAGATCCAGAGAAAAAAAAAAGGGGGTGGGGGAGAGTCTGGTAAATATTTTGCCATCGAGTTACGCAAGTATAATGGTATATGAATGTAAAAAAAAAAAAAAGAGAGAGAGAGAGAGGGTAATTTACAGAAAAGGGATTAAAAGTTTCATGAATTAATGACATCGTCGTCTTCCATGATACTCTCCAACGAAGGTTTCCATGAAGAGTCAAGTTTCTCAGATCTTGCTTTCTCTATTTCGCCCAAAATTTCCTCTAAGCTCTTCCCACCAGTACCCTTGTTCTTCAGCTTCACTAATAACAAGTCTAGTTCCTCTTTTGTAAGCACTATCTTCACCTTTATGCTGCTTTTCTTCCCTTCATTTTCCTTCTTATAATCAGTTGAAGCTGCTTCACCAATCTCTTCTTCTTCTTCTTCCAGATGCGGCCTTGATCCCAATGTCTTCATCATACAATTCCCCATAACTTTCTCTTTCTTTAAAAAAAAAAAAAAAGAAAGAAAGAAAGAAACCCAGCAAAACCCACTACTTTCTTGATGTAAAAAACTTGTTCTGGGATGTATTGGAAAGTAAGAAAATGTTTGAGGAATTTTGTGGAATGTGAATGTGAATGTGAATGTGAATGTGAGTTATAACTTATAAGGGTATATATAGACAAAATTAGATGCACTAAACGAATAAAAATACCTCTATTAATTAATTAATTAATTAGTTATGCATACTTAAAGACTTAATTTTCTTCACGAGACTTGGATTTTCTACGTACTAAGTGACATCTGAGCAGTCAACTTAATATAAATTATCACAACTTACTATTCATTTAATTTTTTTTTGTTGGGAGAGAGGATGTTAAAATTTATTATCAGTGCAACATTTTTTATATAATATTATTATAGGTTCGGATTATATTTATTTTTTATATAACGTCTAGAAGTAGAACTACTCATAATTCTTAGTTCTTACTCAATCTATAAATAAGAGGATAATGCGTTTTAACATACTCAATTTCAAGTGTTTTATTTAGCCATAAATAAGAGGAAGTGTTTTTACTTTTTACAGCTCGAATTTTCGCTTCTACTGACTTCTTTTTCATAAAGATAAACTAAAACGAAAAAAGTTAAAAAAGATTAGCTAAAAATGTGATTTCTTTTACTTGATGGCTAAATAATGCAAAAAAAAAAAAGGTTTCAAGTAAGAAAAGGAAAAGACAGAATAATTTTCGGCTTTTGATTGAACCCATACTTGAAAGTGTATCTATTAATAAAAGTTACAAATAAATTTAATTAAATTCCAAATATATTCCATAAATAAATGAAACAAGTAACAAAATATAATTAATTAAAAAAATGGACAATAGAACAAAAAGATATCCTCAGTATTTTCTAATTACACTCGAAAAATTAAAATTCCATTTTCCTTTTGCTATTCCAGGAGAAAATCATCCTTTCTCGACAGTTTGTAAGTCTTTTTTTATGATTTATAAACAATTTTAACTATAAATATTTCATGGGTAATTAATGAAATAAGTGAAATATTTTTTTATCAATCTTATCATATGTTCTAATTATATCTGTTTTTTCTGATGTAATGTCTAGAACTACCCAGAACTCTCCCCTAACCTATTATTAATAGGATAATGCGTTTCAGCACACTCAAACTCACATCTTTCTGCATTGATAACAATACGGACAACATTTTTTAAAAATATGTACAACACATGCCAACTACGTTAATATAAGATGAACCATGATATTATTTATATTATTTAAGTGGAGGTTTGTGTGCATGAAGAAGTGGCAGAATTTACGTATCAATGTTTCCTTTTGTTAAATTTTCCTTAATGATCTTGATTTGAAAACACCAGTCTGTGTCTCGGTCAGCATCTTCTTCTTCATCCATTGGGTGAAAATGTTAGAAATTCAAAAGTTACTAAAAGCAAGCACTACGTTTTAAAAAGATAAAAACAAGGATATTTAAGAGATTGTTAAATCTTTCTTGGTGATTCTCTGTCTGCAAAATATATATTAATGACTACATTTTTTCCACTTAATGCCATACAAGTTCATATCTTTCCACACTTTGATGTTGTTGTTATAATAAACATAGTCGATTGCGGTACAACAACATGTAAATACCATTTTAGAAAAAGAACCACGGATAGAGAAGGAGAAATTCACTAATATTGAAAAACGAATGATACAAGAGGAGTTTCGACTACATCTATTTAAGGGTTGAAAAATTTTGTTCTAATCAAAGTCAAATAGAAGAATATTAATAGTTTTATACAGATTCAACTTGTGTTGTATGATCTGTACCGCGGGGGTGGACCCTCGATCGTAACCCCAGTCCAATTTTGTGTTTAATAGGGATCTGTGGCGGGTTACGGTCCTCGGCTTTTCGCCCCCACAAATTCCCTTATTTTATCACTGTATTTATTTTTTCAACGAATGACAAAATTCAGGTCATACAATTTTTAACTGTTATGTACACGTTTTATTATCATGTTCCATTTTAATTGTAAATTATCTTTTATATAAATTAAATGAAATTATTATTAAATACGTTATATGTAATCACTTTGCTCAATATACCTCCAATCTCATATCTTGCATCAACAAAATGAATTAACTTCAATTAAATAAAATATACAATGTTTTAAAAAAGTTTTAGTGGTAAAAAAATGGGTTTAATCAGTCAAATCATGACTCCCACAGTATAATACATCTGCATCGACTCCTTCAATGCTGTTTTGTTTTGATTTTTCAAAATTAGTTAGGGTTTTAATTTCTGTCAAAACACATGGCCAGCAAGCATATTTTCTACTACACGGTGTGAACACAGATTTTATGCTCCAATTTCCAATCACAAAGCTCCATCTTTTCTCTATTTTATAATTATTTTCTTTGTTCTCCATAAACCAAATTTACTTATTATAGTTGTAGGATATGCTTAGCATTTATTGGACACGTTGCAGGCATTTTAAACAAGAATCGACGAGTAATCGAAGAAGGGCCAAAACAGGAACAACATCAGGGCGAGGCGAATGGGACGTTGCGACATCATGACGTGTTCTCCTATTTGGCAATCGTGTTTTAGACTTCAAGCAGCATTTCTTCTCCAATTAAACTATGACTATTAATCTTAGCCTATTTAAAGAGGTCTTGTATCTCTGTTTTGATATGCCAATAAAAAAAATGGCTTTTCTTTGGGGCCGATAAGATATAGTTGTATATGAATTTTGGTGAGAATTTTGTGGTAATTATGGAGAGTATTCTACACCCACTTTCTGAGTGCCCTATGAGATTTAGGGTTTTGTTTACTTATTTGCTCTTTGGGATTTTGAATTTTGTATTCGGAGTTTTGAGTAATGTACATTTAGTACATCTAGGTTTATTTTCTCCATATTATACATTCGTTTGTTTACTCAATTAGTGAAAAGTCGTAACCTCTTTTGCTCGTGATTTTTTCCTCTTCGAGGGCTTTTCACGTAAAACATGTGTACAAGCCCATTTTTGCCTGGCCCAAAACCCAAATTTTTACAGCCCTAATTTACTAGCCTAACCCAAACAACACAATCCAAGCCCAACCAGGCCCAATACCCAAATCAGACCCAAATTTTAAACTAGGGTTTCAGAAAATTGAAACCCTAGCCTAGCCTAGTGTGCATGACTTCTTTGGTCTCGCCTGTTAAATCACGCTTGCACTTCCTCTGCCACGCCACCAACTCCTTCACCTGCCCTCTGACTCTCTGCAAGATGAAAGAACACTCAAAGTAGAGACAAAAACAGTGCAATCAGTAGAGAAAAAAATTTTGTAACATTGGCTATAAAAAAAAAAGAAGCCGAATCAAAGGAGGGGGAACTTTTGTTTTTTTTTTTAAATCGGTATACAAACCGATTGAAACCTTTGTAACAGGGGGGTTGTTTTTTTTCTCTTCCGATTTTTGTAAGGAAAAAACACATTAGCAAGGGAAATAAAAACAAAAAAAAAAAACAGATTCAAGAAACCTTTTTGGTACAAGTTCTATTTTCCTTTTTTATTTTTACTTTTCTCTTTATTTTTTCTTTTTCAGAATCGTCAGTATTTCTTTATTTTATTTTTCTTTTATATTTAAAACTATATATATAACGTAAAAAAGCAAAAAAATACCTTCTTTTGATTTTTTTACCACCGTGTACGGTGGCCATGGCGTGGCAACTGACGACGTGGCGGCCTGCTCACGTAAACCACGGGCTCTGGTCGGAGGAAGGGAGAGACTTGAGAGAAATTTTTGGTTTTTTCGGAGAAGAAGGAAGAATGAAAATTTTGAAAAAATTACTTTAAATAGGCTTCCAAACGACGTCGTTTTGGGGCGACCTTCTCGAGCACCAAAAGCAGCGCCGCTTTTGACTGACCGTTAGCCGACCCGACCCGCTCAGGGGATCCAGCGTGTTTTGACGGAAGGGCTAATTGTACGTTTAGCCCTTCCTCTTTTAATGCTTTTAAAATTAGGTTCTTTTAATCTTTTGAATTTTACCGGAAATTTTTGCGTTTTCAATTTAATCCTTACCGAACTACGTCATTTTAATGGAAGGAAATTTCCTTTACTGGTCCCTCCATGTTTTATGAATGTTCGAGTAGTCCCCGCTTTTGTTTATTTGCGTTTTGAGCCACGAATCTTGTTTTAATGTTTAATTTAGTCTTTTGCTATTTTGTTTATTTTCCTAACAAATTTCATATTATTATTATTATCATTATTATTATTATTATTATTATTATTATTGTTATTATTATACTCTTTTAATTTTAAAATTCTTGTTATATATTTACATATACAAACGCATACTTTTTATAATATATATGTGTACATATTTTATTTATTTATTTTTGTGTGTGAATATATACACTTTCCTAATTCATATACACATACATTTTAAAGTTATTATAAATATATTTTTATATTTCATTTTCATACTTACACATACCTATATCTATTTCTACGTATTTTATTACACATAGATATACGTATACATATTTTAAATATTTTCTATGTTTTCATAATTCTAAAATATATATATATATATACATGTATTTATATATTTTTTTCTTTTATAGTTTCGTTATTTAGCGTGGTGTTTACTTTTTTTATTTATTTATGCCCACTTTCATTGAATAGTTTATTTGCTTATTCTTTTGCATGTTTAATTCGTTTTTATTTATTTATCTTTTATTTGTTGTTACTCGTACTTACATTATCGAATTCATTATTGTTTTGTTACGAGCATTAACATCGTGTTTTATTCCTACTATTACGCGTTAAATTATTTTTCATTCAATGTATAAATTATGATTTTGAATAAACAAAATTTCATGTTTAGACTCGAGAAGGTCGTACCCTAACTCTTTGGGTTTCGATTTTCACGATAAATCTAAATCTGTGAGTTTTTTAACCAAAGTTTTAAATGATCTCGAAAATTAAGAAAAGATCGAGTCCTAACTTCTGGACTTGATCCCTTTTTAAATTCGAGATAGTTAAACATCTTTTAAATAAGTATTTTTTACATTCATTCGCGTACGAGAATTAGAGACATTGTGTCCTAACTTACTTTGGATATGATGCTTTCTTTCTCGATTAACGTGGAATGTACCATCTTTCCCAAAATTTTCAACATTTTAATACAAGGATCGTATTTTTAAATTTCTTTAAAGTTTTCAGGTTTTTGACACTAAGACATTAAGTAATCAACTAGGTACCAATTTTGGGCGTGTCGAGGTGCTAATCCTTCCTCGTATGCGTAACCGACTCCGAACCCATTTTTTGAATTTAGTGGACCAAAATCGTTGTTTTAATAAAATTAAATCGTTTATTAAAACAACCACTTTTCAAGGTGATCCGATCACACCTTATCAAAAAAGGATTGGTGGCGACTCCCGTTTTTGTTTCCATTTTTCAAATCCAAGTCGACCCCGTTTTCCATCAAAAAAATGGTGTCAACAGCTTGGCGACTCCACTGGGGATTTAAATAAGAGAGTCAAGCCACGAGTTGATTATTTCTTGTCTTTTTGTCGAAAGTTAAAAATTTGGTTTAAATATACGATCCTCTCATTGCATTTCATTTGTTTTGAGTTATATTATGTTTTGTATTTTAAATTTTTATATATCTCTGCACATTGCATTGCATGACCGTTGGTCACACCTTTTAAGTGGGAGCGAGAAGCTACTCCTTCGTGAGGTTTTCACCTCCGTGCAGGATAGTGGATCGCTTTCAGGATACATCCGTACCTATGTCTTCGTGAGATTTTCATCTCCGTGCAGCCATAGGGAAATGTATTCCCCTGAACCGAACTCGGTCCGTATGAGCCTATAATGGGTGAGGATTGATGAATCTGCTGGTTCCGGTACCCTTACTCTAGAACCAAACCTCATGTAGTGAACCTTAGGAGCCCACCCTAGGTAGAACCACTTCGAACCCCTAATATTCACCCGAATAGGGGTTCTATTTATTCTTGTTTGCTTTTGCTTTGTACTAACCTATTTTCCTTTTTTGATGATTGCATTGCATTTTTATCATAAAGAGGTGTTGATTCAGGTTCGGTTGTTAAATAAAGAGCTTGTCATAAGGAAATGGGTCTTTTGATAAAGTGGAAAATAATCTGTTTGCCGAATATGTTAGAAAACACAACAAGAGAAAGATGATAGAGGACAACACAACTATTGCTCCGTTGCCCGAGGATTCAAGGTGATAAAGATTATTCGAGAGTCGCTGAACTTTCTTAAAGAAAAGCCAATGAGCATCACGAGGATAAGTGAGCAACGAGTTTTGGCCCGGATCAAGCAAAATAGAGATAGAAGAGAAGTCCCTTTTGAAGAGTTCGTGAGATTCATCTAACGCGCGAATGAAGAAAAGGATCGTTGTCTTAGAATATAAGGGCAAGGCCGTACGTATATCCGCTTTATGTAAAGAGATTTGTTTTCTAGAAAAGTTGTACTAAAAATAATTGAACCAAGAATCAACGTCTCTTTTTGCATTCATTGCATGCATTTGCATATGGATTAGATTTTCCCGAAGTGACCTTAATTAGGAAAAATTATTTCAGTTAACCTGGAAACCGAAAAAAGTCTATCGACTTAACATCGTTATGGTACCTGAATAAAAAAAAAGCATGGACCAAAGATTAAAAAACTTGAACGATTCCAAAGGGGGAAGCAAGACCAACTACAACTGCAAATACAAGAGCGGTAAGCTAAGGTCTAGCAAGATAGAGTTTTGTGAAGGGGTTAAAAAATGTTCATATCAATGTCATACATGAAGACAACTGAAAATGGACCTTATTATATATTCGCCCTTATAAACTTAGGAGTGTTCTAAATAATCGGACTGCAGAAAAAATCTTTGTAGCCTACCTAGAGTAATATTCAGAACACACTTGTTGCTTTCAGCCTAGAGGCAACAAGAACTCTTTTGTGAAATAGGCTCATGTCTGAACATCATTATTTCGATCTTTTTTTTTAGCCAATATTCTTTTATTCTTTACAAATAAATATCTTTGATTCTTTGATTCTTTTCGATTTTCTTCCAAATTTTATTCTTTTAGATTTTCTTCCAAATCAATTTTGCATTCATAATCATATTGTACATAACTTCATATATTCTTTGTATATTCTTTTGTACCTACAATAGGTCCTTGGATATCAACGACATGAATGACACTGCTACAGACTTAAAATCTCCTTTTGAGCGAGACATGTGTTTGAGGGATCTCACGACTTTGAAGATGACATAGATTGTAGCATATCCCCAGACTTGTTGAGGATGGTAGAACAAGAGGATAAACAGATCCTACCTCTTAAGGAATCATTAGAAATTGTGAGCTTGGTGAAGACTAGAATTGACCTGACCACAGAGGCGAAGCAAGACCTTGTTGAGTTACCTCTAGAGTTCAAAGATGTCTTTGTATGATCATACGAGGTATGCCTCGATTCTTGTAATAAAACCCACAACAAAGACAATATCGAAATTTACAGGTCTGAACGATGCAATTCTTTGCCGGGGCAATGCCTCTCTCGTTGAGTCAGCATAGCTTTGCCCATTTGAAGTCGAGTTTTCATCCCTTCAAGATGTTGTTGGATTTTGACCGGATTAAAGAGGAATATCCAAAGTTTTCTGTCGTAGTTGCATCCCAAAAGGGCTCTATGAAAGAAATTTGGTACCAAAGAAGATTTTTTACATACAAGATGAAAGTGGAAGACTTTAGAATAACATTGATTCTGGTCGAAAAACATGACCAGGACTTGCCTGATCTCATGAGTTCAGACTCAAAAAAAATTCAAAAAATAAAAAAAAATCATCAAAAAAAATAAAAAAAAAACAAAAAAAAATCAAAGTCAAAAATAGGAGAAAAAGAAAAAAAGAAAAAGGAGAGGTCAGGGCGAAAACCCGCAAAGGGCGCCTTGACCAAAGGTGGATTTGAGTTGAAAACCTAAAAAGGGCGACTCAAATTTTGAGCAAAATGGGGCATGGACATCACCATTATCGAAGACTTCTAATGGACATTGCTTCATTTTTTTGAGAGGCTACTTCATGAGCCAAAGTCATCGTATACCGATACAGAATTTCAGAGAAGAGGGTATTGGAGAATGCATTGAGCTTAAACAATAGCACAATAGCTGAGGTCTCAAATTAACTCAAAAGTGGACACCACTATTCGTCACTAAAGTTCCTAGAGTTGAACATCGAAAATTGAAGGAAAATGACTGAGACTTACAATGATTGACGTGAGAAATTACCATTTGCCCTCATTGTTTGTCGAACATCGGTACTGGGGCAACAATTCTCTTTTTTGGTTTACATGATTGAGGTAGTTCTACCTATTAAAATCCCCTCATTGCTTGTTGGAGGGATCCAATCGCGATCAGTTGGCCCTAGGAAAAGGGTTAAAAGGCTATTCATCAGGGTCGGATATACAATAAATAAATAATATGAGCCCATAATAAATAGGCTCGTCTCAGAGAATTCCACGAGAGGGCCGGATGTTGAAAAAGATTCTTCCTTAACGAAAGGATTCTAAAGGGAAATGAGTGACAAACCAAGAATGTTCCTATGTTGTAAAGAAGACCATTTTCAGAGGAGCACTGATCCTGAGTGAGATTGCCAATCCTATAAACTCGGATCCAGAAGAAAGAAGGACCAAGGTGAAAACCTGCAAAGGGCACTTTGAGTCAAAAAAATGAAATAAAAAAATGAAAAAATGAAAAAGTAAAAATGGAGAAGTTAAGGGGAAAACCCGCAAAGGGCACCTTAGGCCAAATGGGATTTGAGTTGAAAACCCGAAGGGCGGCTCAAATATTGATCAAAATGGGGCATGATGTGATCAGATTAGGGGCATGTGGTGATCTTGCTATACCTGAAAGGGTAATGCGATATCTTGGGGCATCGACAGAGTCCTGTAGATCTCCTAAACACATATCAAACTCAGGAAACTCAGGAAAGTCTTCAGAAAGTTTGTACAGAGAAGTTCAAGCTGCGATATCTGAGGCACCTAACCTTCATACTATTTATATATTGAATTTGTTGTTGTTCTTGGAATACTTCATTCTTTTTCAAGATGCATGTTCCAATCAATTCCTCTTTTAATCTTGCTACCCTTGATAATTCATTCATTTCGAACTATGCTCTCAAATCAATTCTATTTTATCTATCGTTATGTTCTCTTTGCAAGCATGTTGCATTAGAATAATGATTAATGGACTAATAACACTTTCACAATGGAAGTTTTGCATATTACTCTAGAAGTTTCTAAATAATATAGGAACCTGAAACAGGACTATTATTTAGAAAACACCAAGTTTAAAGGGTGAAATATCTAATAAGGAAGGGTCTAAGTTAAAGACTATCCTTTCAGATTTTGTTGTCCAAACATTGATTGAACAAAATGACAAGATGTCGTGTTGGTGACAAAACTTCAATGAACAAACAAGCAAGGATCACCGAGTGATAAGGAAAGGTTTTCTCGGAGAAGAAAATTTTGCAATTGTGCATGAGCATTTGGTATGACACCTTGCGAATGGGGTAAATGACCAAAGAGCTTCACATTCTGTATCCTTAAATTACGATAGGAGAAGATTGAAAAAAGTCGTATCTTTCTACCCTTGGGTTACAGTGGGAGATTGATAGTGCAAATTTAATGTCCAGTGGATTGAACTTTGATGTTCACAGTAGGGGGCAATCAAATTAAGTGTTTCTTTGGATATGCTCGCCGAGCAAGAAGGCGGTGTAGCACGTTAGTGATAAAGCCTTAATAAGCTTTTGTGTGATGGTAACCTAAGCATTAAGGAATCATTTTCATGACATTTTGCATGTCATTCATACACATCTAGTTAGGAGCATTTAATTCGTTTTGATCATGTCATCCTAATCACTAGTCACAATTAGGTTCATAAAATAGAACATACAGGTCATGTTCCCCAGAGAACAGATCAATGAAGACATCAGATCTTGCCTTCCTGCATTAACAGTGAAGCAGATCGAAAACAAATCCTTGCCTCCATCGGTTGCAGTGGAGCTGGTTGAAGATAGCAGATATTGCCTTCCTGCGTTAACAGCGAAGCAGATTGAAAACAAAGCCTTGCCTTCATTGGTTGCAGTGGAGCTGGTTAAAGCGAGATCTTGCATTCTGCGTTAACAAAGCGGATCGAAAACAAAGCCTTGCCTTCATTGGTTCTGATGGAGTGGTTAAAAAGCGAATCTTGCCTTCCTGCGTTAACAGCGAAGCAGATCGAAAACAAAGCCTTGCCTTCATTGGTTGCAGTGGAGCTGGTTAAAGAAGCAGATCTTGCCTTCCTGCGTTAACAGCGAAGCAGATCGAAAACAAAGCCTTGCCTTCATTGGTTGCGGTGGAGTGGTTGAAGACAAAAGATCTTGCCTTCCTGCATTGACAGCGAAGCAGGTCGAAGACACAAACCTTGCCTCCCTCATTTGTGATGGAGCTGGTTGAAGACAACAGATCTTGCCTTCTTGCATTGACAGCGAAGCAGGTCGAAGACGAACCTTACCTCTCTCGGTTGTAGTGGAGTGGTGAAGAATTTGAGATCTTATCTCCACGAGATTACAATGAGCGATTGAAGTTAGTAATCCTATCTCCCCGAGATTATAGTGGAGCGGTTTAAAATAAAGGATCTTATCTCTCTGAAGTTCTGATGAAGCGAGATCGCACAGTCTTATCTCCACGAGGTTACGATGGAGTAGGACCAAGACTTTCGAGATCTTATCTCCCCGAGGTTACTGATGGAGCAGATCGAAGACGAGGATCTTATCTCTCTAAAGTTCTGATGAAGCGGATCGCACTGTGTCTTATCTCCCCGAGGTTACTGATGAGAGTAGACCAAGACTTTGAGATCTTATCTCCCGAGGTTACAGTGAGTAGATCGAAGACGAGGATCTTATCTCTCGAAGTTACTGATGAGTAGATCGCATCAGTCTTATCTCCCGAGGTTACTGATGGAGTAGACCAAGACTTTCGAATCTTATCTCCACGAGGTTACAATGGAGCGATTGAAGACATAATCTTATCTCCCAGAGATTACAGTGGAGCGGATTAAAATAAAGGATCTTATCTCTCTGGGTTCTGATGAAGCGAGATCGCACTGAGTCTTATCTCCACGAGGTTACAGTGGAGTAGACCAAGACTTTCGAGATCTTATCTCCCCGAGGTTCTGTGGAGCAGATCGAAGACAGGATCTTATCTCTCTGAAGTTCTGATGAGCGAGATCGCTTTGAGTCTTATCTCCCCGAGGTTACTGATGGAGTAGACCAAGACTTTCGAGATCTTATCTCCCCGAGGTTCAATGAGCGATTGAAGACATAATCCTATCTCCCGGGTTCTGAGTGGAGCGGTTTAAAATAAAGGATCTTATCTCTCTGGTTACTGATGAAGCGGATCGCGCCGAGTCTTATCTCCCGAGGTTCTGATGAGAGTAGACCAGAAGAATTTGAGATCTTATCCCCGAGGTTACTGTGGAGCAGATCGAAGACACTATCCTATCTCCCAGAAGTTACAGTGAATGATTAAAACCACAGATCGCATCAAGTATTATCTCCCTAGCGGTAGTGGAGCGAGACAAAAGAAACCAGATCTTATCTCCTAGCGATAGTGGGCAGATCGCATCAAGTCTTATTTCCTAAAGCGCGATGTAGTGGATCAAGCAACAGGACACGATTGGACTGGAAGGAGGCTATTTGAAGAAAAGAAGCACTAGAAGAAGTCAAGACTCGGCGAGACCAGGCAAAATTGGGCTTTCTTAGTCTTTGCTTTGTTATCGTTACACGACAACGAGCAAAGAGGGCGGTATACAAGCCCATTTTGCACGCCCAAAACCCAAATTTTACTGACCCTAATTTACTAGCCTAACCCAAACAACACAATCCAAGCCCAACCGGGCCTAATACCCAAATCGGACCCAAATTTTAAACTAGGGTTTGAAAATTGAAACCCTAGCCTAGCCTAATGCCATGACTTCTTTGGTCTTGCCGTTAAATCACTTTGCACTTCCTCCGCCACGCCACCAACTCCTTCACCGCCTCGACTCTCTGCAAGATGAAAGAACACGCAAAGTAGAGACAAAAACAGTGCAATCAGTAGAGAAAAAATTTTTGTAACATTGGCTATAAAAAAAAAGGAAGCCGAATCAAAGGAGGGGGAACTTTTGTTTTTTTTTAAATCGGTATACAAACCGATTGAAACCTTTGTAACAGGGGGGTTGTTTTTTTTCTCTTCCGATTTTTGTAAGGAAAAAACACATTAGCAAGGGAAATAAAAACAAAAAAAACAGATTCAAGAAACCTTTTTGGTACAAGTTCTATTTTCCTTTTTATTTTACTTTTCTCTTTATTTTTTCTTTTTTAAGAATCGTTAGTATTTCTTTATTTTATTTTCTTTTATATTTAAAAACTATATATATAACATAAAAAAAAGCAAAAAAAAATACCTTCTTTTGATTTTTTTACCACCGTGCACGATTGGCCGTGTAACGGCTGACGACGCATGACCTGATCACGGTTTCAGGCTCTGGTCGGAGGAAGGAGAGAGATTTGAGAGAAATTTTTGGTTTTTTCGGAGAAGAAGGAAGAATGAAAATTTTGAAAAAATTACTTTAAATAGGCTTCCAAAACGACGTCGTTTTGGGCGACCTTCTCGAGCACCAAAGCAGCGCGTTTTGACTGACCGTTAGTGACCCGACCGCTCGGGGATCCAGCGTGTTTTTGACGGAAGGGCTAATTGCACGTTTAGCCCTTCCTCTTTTAATGCTTTTAAAATTAGGTTCTTTTAATCTTTTGAATTTTACCGGAAATTTTTGCGTTTTCAATTTAATCCTTACCGAACTACGTCATTTTAATGGAAGGAAATTTCCTTTCTGGTCCCTCCATGTTTTATGAATGTTTGAGTAGTCCCCGCTTTTGTTTATTTGCGTTTTGAGCCACGAATCTTGTTTTAATGTTTAATTTAGTCTTTTGCTATTTTGTTTATTTTCCTAACAAATTTCATATTATTATTATTATCATTATTATTATTATTATTATTATTATTATTATTGTTATTATTATACTCTTTTAATTTTAAAATTCTTGTTATATATTTACATATACAAACGCATACTTTTTATAATATATATGTGTACATATTTTATTTATTTATTTTTGTGTGTGAATATATACACTTTCCTAATTCATATACACATACATTTTAAAGTTATTATAAATATATTTTTATATTTCATTTTCATACTTACACATACCTATATCTATTTCTACGTATTTTATTACACATAGATATACGTATACATATTTTAAATATTTTCTATGTTTTCATAATTCTAAAAATATATATATATATACATGTATTTATATATTTTTTCTTTTATGGTTTCGTTATTTAGCGTGGTGTTTACTTTTTTTATTTATTTATGCCCACTTTCATTCGATTAGTTTATTTGCTTATTCTTTTGCATGTTTAATTCGTTTTTATTTATTTATCTTTTATTTGTTGTTACTCGTACTTACATTATCGAATTCATTATTGTTTTGTTACGAGCATTAACATCGTGTTTTATTTCTACTATTACGCGTTAAATTATTTTTCATTCAATGTATAAATTATGATTTTTGAATAAACAAAATTTCATGTTTAGACTTGAGAAGGTCGTACCCTAACTCACTGGGTTTCGATTTTCACGATAAATCTAAATACGCGAGTTTTTTTAACCAAAGTTTTAAATGATCTCGAAAATTAAGAAAAGATCGAGTGCTAACTTACTGGACTTGATCCCCTTTTTTAAATTCGAGATAGTTAAACATCTTTTAAATAAGTATTTTTTTACATTCATTCGCGTATCGAGAATTAGAGACATTGTATCCTAACTTACTGGATATGATGCTTTCTTTCTCGATTAACGTGGAATGTACCATCTTTTCCCAAAATTTTCAACATTTTAATACAAGGATCGTATTTTTAAATTTCTTTAAAGTTTTCAGTTTTTTGACACTAAGACATTAAGTAATCAACTAGGTACCAATTTTGGGCGTATCGAGGGTGCTAATCCTTCCTCGTGCGTAACCGACTCCCGAACCCATTTTTTTGAATTTCGTGGACCAAAATCGTTGTTTTAATAAAATTAAATCGTTTATTAAAAACAACCACTTTTCAAGGTGATCCGATCACACCTTATCAAAAAAGGATTGGTGGCGACTCCCGTTTTTGTTTTCATTTTTCAAACCCAAGTCGACCCCGTTTTCCATCAAAAAAATGGTGTCAACAACATGTGTTCGTTCTTCTCTCAATTTTTATTATCTTGTTGTTGATACGGATCGAACCCAACAATAATTAATATTTGCAAAGAAGTACATCCTCTGCAGTACTGCAACAAATTGTTTTTCCCTTCTTCTTTCTAATAACTAATGTATGGTGCTTTGTAATGAAAACTCCAGGTTTTGATTGAAAAACTCAAATAGTATTCTCTAGAATTGTGTTGAAAACGAAAGGGTGTAGATTGAAGTAAATATGAAATAGGGGAATATGCATGTAGACGTGGGACGACCATGTTGCTTCAATTTAGGGTGTACAAAACTGGCAGCCAACGGTTATAATAACCCACTGTGCTTGAGGTTATCATGACGAATATTGACGTATGTTAAAATAAAAAAAGAAGAGATGAATACTAAATGTAAAATTACTGTTTTTAATCATTTTATCATTCTCCTTTTAATTCAAAAATGTTGACTTCCCCACAATTATTTGATGCAACCAACTACAAAATTTAATTTTCCAATATAACCCCTTTTTGAAATATTAGTATTTGTTATATATTGTGAATGAGTATAAGATATGATGTTTTAGATATATGTCACAAAATATGCATTTTCGAATTTAAATCTTAATTTCGCTTTTTGGTTCGAGTTAATATCTAACTTTCATCTCATAATTTAAATTGATTCAAGTCATTTACCTTAAATATTAATTTGGACAAAAACGTCGTCATATTTATATACCAATTTGAAAAAAAAAGAGGCCAAGTTTAAGCATAGAAATTTTAAACACACATACAAACTCTTATCTCACACTCATCTCATATCCAAATAATATAAATATAAACCTACCTACGTGCTATTGGCATTTTATGGTTTGGTCAATGGCCATGTATTTTGTTGTTGATAAAATAAAGGGTTTGCATAAAAATCACAAAACAATGTAGTGGACAGGCTCCGAAGATTAGGTAGTGGGGAGTGAGTGGTTTCAAATAAGTTAGAGACACTGTGGGAACACATGTAACCATATCTCTTTTTTTTTTTCATTTCCTCGTGGAAATAACTGCAACCTAACGCTTTGTCTTCTACTTGGAACTTCGTTTTAAAATGAAGTGTTGACAAATTTGATTTGCATACACCATTTATGAATTCCCTTTTTCTCTTTGCCAAAGCAAATGGAAAATTAAATGTATTCATTTGAAACTTTGAAGCAGGATGTATTCACTCAAGTCATTTAATTTTTGGTTTTTAGTTTCAGAAATTTATTGATAATAGCTTTGACAAATATCATATTCTAATATTCAAATGTTTGGTTTAAATAGTGTTATAAATTGTCAAACAAATGGAGAGCAAATTAGACCACGTCAATACAGGAGAAACGGATTTAATGACGGAAAGAAAAGCCCGACAAAGGCGAAAGCAATCGGGGATATTAAATTTGTACAAGACATATGAACCCTATCATTTTACATGAGAAAAGCGAATATCCATTGCTTTGTTTCTGTTCCTTCTTCTTCCTGTTAGTCTCGTGACCAACATAATATAGACCCCAAATCTTTACTTAAAAGACAAAAATGACTACGCATCTTGGTGGGACTCGGGGGCTACAAGGTTAAGCCTTTAATACTAACTTTTCCTTTAATTTAAAACCCATAGCTTTCATCCTTAATTAAAATAAGGGTTTGATCCTGCCCGCCTACTTTGTCTGGTGAGCTCCAAAGACATCAATTTTTAGTTGGGGCACGAGCAGTTAAATAATATGAAATGAAGTCGGCTGAAACAGCCGTATCGTTAGGCGTCGGCATGTTTTAACTTAGCCAGATTAAAGTAATAAATCTAAATTGTTTTCAAAACCTAATTTCAATATATAAAAAAATTTTAAATATTAAAACTACATAAAAACATAACACTAATAAATTGATAAATATTTTATAAGTGATGAAATAATTTACTTAATTGGAAAATCATTATTATTAGCATGGACATTATTACTTCAGAATTAACAAATATATTAAATATAATACAATAATGTGTGATAAGTTACCGTTAATAATACATAAAATATAATTATTTGCAAAATTTAATTTGAATAAATTAATCATATTTATAATTTATAGTTAAGATAAATCAAGCTGATTTGACTTGAAAGCTATTTGTTCTGTGTTACTTTCAGCTTGAAAAGTGTTCTCCAATGTCAATGCTAAACACCATGGAAAAGTCCACAGTACGCTCGAAGCGCATACCAAAATATTTCTAACGCGTTAATTATTTTTTTATAAGTTCTAAAAATTTTGGTACGCTTTTTAGAGCATACTGCAAAATCCCTCAAACACCACTAAAAAACACCCTAAGATATACAGAAAATAGATTAAAAACCTCTTTTAACATTGTACTTGCTGTTGTTGCTGCTGATAGCCTGCTAAGCATGTTAATTTAAACAGGGCACATATATATTGTGAAACATAGATAGCACAACTTCAGCTAATACAGAAGCCTAGTTAACACAGAGTCATCAAAACACAAGTGCAACATAGTTCATAATATTAGAAGCAGTAGTGTCTAAGTTCAAACTGAGCCAGTGCAGTAATATCCAGTAAAAAAGCTTCAATCTACACGCGCCGTCGCTTGTTTTTAAGGTTCTCGAAAATCTGGTTGACATCAGCTGCTGTGATTGCCTTTGAAGGATCAACTGACCCCTAAATATTTAAACAAAAAAAAAACAAGTAATAGATAATTCACACGGACAATAATTTTGCTTTTGAAAGATGCATAAACAAAGAATCTGACGTAGGAACATGAAAAAATATATGCATGGCTTACTTGCAATATAATCATTATAAGTTAGAAGCCAAAAAGATAAGCATGCCAACAAAAACAAAAAGACACAATCAATGCCATACCAGGAAAGACCGGAACTCATCTTTGAAGTCTGCAATGCCATTCAGAATCTCCATTTTTTCTATATGACCAAGATTGTTAAAGAAATTTAATTCAGCACCTTCCCTTTTCTGCAACTTCTCTTCCCTCTTTTGCTTTGCATTTTTTTCATAATCTGCTATTGAATCTTCCTTGTCAAGTAGATAACTGATATGTTTCTGCTTGTACATATCTAAGCACTTGTCACATCTGCAGAGGACATCTCTCCAATTCTTAGAAAGAAAGAGGGGTCTATTTTCTGAATCACTTGATGCAGCCATCCAGTCTACTCCAAGAATACAAGTACCATTTGAATTGGCAATACTTTGGGACAGACTTGAGCTATCATTGTTCTGAGAGCTTTCACCAACAACAAACTTCTTGTCATCAGATACAGAGTCATGATTCATATCAGCAACCAAATTATTTTGGACAGTGTCAGAGCACACATCATTGTCAAGTTTCCCAGGTTCATCTTTAGGAGGGATGTCTTCCAGCACACTTTTATCCTTGCCAGTTGCAACAGAAGCAACAGGTTGTTTCCCCGTTGCCCGTATGGTTTTAGGATATAGAGTCAGAAAAGAACAAACCGCTGAGCATGCCTTGCATATGAAATCCTCATATAGAGGCTCCCCTTCCTCATCTCTAGGAATCTGTCATACCAGTATTTTCAGATCATAATCTATTTCCCGATACCAATAACTCAAAGATTAGAACAAAAGCTGCTAAAATAACATTTTTTCACTTCCCCATTTTCAATGCCCAAGATCAAGATATAGCTAGTTTACATTGCTCAACTTCAACTATATTAATCATGTAAAAACTTGCCCATGGAAAGGTCCTTCAAAGTTCAAACTAATAAATTGTCATCAGAAAACATGTTTACCCAAATTTTCACTGTTTACAAAGAATTAAAACCCATATCCAACCTCAAAGGGAGAAGTAATACATAATTAGTATAAGAAAAACAATGGCAAACATTAACATGAACTCACTCAATAGGGTATCTCTAGATTTGCCAACAGTTTGAACAGAGAAACCAAAATATTGTGCTGTTGGCAAAAACTAGTGAAAAAAAACCATGATACAGAAATTGAGTATATGCACCACGACCCAGCTTACCAACCTCATTAGGGGAACCAAGACTAATATGCTCCTCATGAAACCAGTCCTCACACATACAGCACTGTATCATTTCTTCTTGCTCCTGGAGATCTGGATCTGGATAGGGGCGATTGCAAGTACAGTATAAACCTTTGAAGTTGTGATTATATGAATTCTCTACATTCTCTACATCTTTATTTGGGGAAAGCTTGCATGAGAACTCTCTGAATTTTGAATTTCCACAATCACATCTAAAATTTCTCTTGGTCCAGAGCTCCAAAACCTTTAACATAGGGTAACAAAGAAAATCCCTTACATTCATGTAGACAGATAGAAATAATAGGATTGAATAGTTATACAAAGAAAGACAAGTAAAGTGAGTACTTCTCCTTGAAAACCTTGAGAAATTGGGCACAAGTAACATTTCCAGCACAACATACATACCTTAAGTCCAACATTCAAGTAAGCACATGCAATTCTTTCTTATTTGATAACAGCATACATAACTTATGTTCAGTACTCAAAACTCAAGTAAGACTGCAGAATTTCTAATGGCCATCTGAGCTAATCAAAATGAGAATCTTGCATGTCCCACGTTTTAACCAATCAAGAATTGTTAAACCAATTCACGAGTTCTTCCATTATAGAACATATTAATAGGAGAAGCAGGTAAAAACATGCCCTGAAGCCACTCCCAATGAGCAGAGTTAGATATTGGAACAGTGGGCAGTGTGAATGTTTAGTACAGTTAACACTGATCCAGCAGCAAATAGTTGAATGTTATTCCAATTTAAAAGGATGATGTAAAGGAAAAAGCTCCTTTTGTTGAAAATATTATGATGATAGGAATGAAGTTCCAACTTTGCATCATATTGACTGTTACATGACTTGCTAAAGCAGCCTGTAACAGGGAGCATGCCCGACAAAGAGCTAACTATAAAACACAACTCAAAGTCATGCCTGCATAAAGCAAAAACACCACACAAACTTCCCCTCTAACAAATTTCACTCACATGTTAAGAGTTATACTATTAGCAATGAATTAAAGCTTAGCTTTCAGAATGAGAGATAAAGTTAGGTGAGGGGATATCCCACGCTTTAAAGGATGATCCAAAGGAAAATACCTCATGGCCATCATGGCAAGACAAGCAGCAAGCCGTACAAATTCCAGCATTCCCCTCAGGGGTGCATGTCAGGCATGAGAAAATTGCCTGTCTCTTCATGTAACCTTTAGAATAGGTACACTCATCGCCCTCATCTCCACCCAAAACCAAATCAGCCTCCTTTAGAATAAAAAGAAAAGAAGTTACATTTTGCCCAACAGCATATATAGCTGAAGGAAGCACAGATAAAACAATCAATAGCTAGTTCAAACTTTTTATACTTGATTATCATTTGCATCTAATACTTTTTTAAATATAAATTTAGGATATATGATATATTTGAACAATCTTAGACTTGTACTCGTACCATGCATTCCGAGTTAGTATAGAATTAACAACATAAAGCTAGTCTCCCAGAAATTTTCCCAAATTTTAATCAACTTTCACACAACAATTCATGTACTAAATATGTTTCAACCAAAATTTCAGCTCCAGAAACAAAAAAAAAAAAAAAATTATCCATCTTTGGTAGCCAAAGAATAAAACGAGGAAAAGAAATATTCCCATGTCAGTAAACCAGACGAAACAGAAAAGCACTGATTAAATTCAATCATTCCTGCAAAACAAAACCCTAAACAGATAAAGATGGTGGACAGGCTTTTACCAACTCTTCTTCTTCGATACTCTCAAGATACTCGTTGATTGACACAGTCTGTTCACCATCATCGTCGAGATCGGCAGCCATTTCCCCCAAATCACCAGGACCGTCAAAAACAAAAAATCTCTACTCCTCGAACCTGGAGTTGAATATGGACAAAAAAACCCGAAAAATATTAACTAAAACGACAAAAGGATATTGTACTCATTTGGGGAATCGAAGTTGTGCCGTATAATGAGAAACCCTAACATTGAAAAAACGAATAAAGGTACCTTTTCAAACCCGCAATTAACGGATTTTGAGGCGGTCGATAATGTATCAAGCACCTGTTGAACAAACGCCAGAGAGAAAATCAGAGAAAACAAAAAAAGGAACAAGAATTAGGGATTAAAAATTGAGAGAGGATGAGCTAGGGTTTAAATATACCGAGTAAGATATAGGAGTAAGGGTCTAAGAAGCGTTAGGTCATTTTCCCGCCACAATGTGCCCTAATGGAATCAAATTACGTGGTCCGTTCCCTCCAATTTGCTTTCTCATTTATCTTCCAAAATGTATTCAATGGTTACGTGGTGTTTTATTGTGAAATTAGGATTTTTCATTTTCTTGCGTCTTGATTTACGGAATTTTGGAAATTTTCACTCTGAATTATTATGTTCTGTAAATTTAGAAAAAGCTCTTTTTTTTTTAATTTGTCGAAATAGGTTGATTTTTTGATTATTTATTGGAATGGGCTATTTTCCGTAAAATCGCATCCACGTCAGCGCGATGTCAGAGTACATGGCAGGACATCGCGTCCACGTCAGCGCGATTTGCTGACATGGATGGAAATCGCGCCCTAGGGGACGCGATTTGCTGACGTGGTATGAACAGTTTATGTTTTTAAGCTTGGAAAACTTTGAAAGGCCATAACTTTTAGGTCGGTTGTCCGATTGAGACGAGTTTTTTTTTATTTCGAATAACTTTTCGAGATCTACGCGCTGACAAACAGCCGAATGTGGTTTGCCGCAGTTTTCATCGAAAAAGATCATTTTTTGCCCCTAAATTTTGATTTTTTCGGTTTAAAATTGAATTTTGAAACATTCAAATCATTATTTTCCTTATTTATTTGAAGTAAACACCGGATCTTTTTTTACAGAATTGTCTTATATCATCCTGTTATAGGTATAAGTCAGCTCATTCCACTTTTGAGAAAGTTCCCTAAAATTTTCCATTTTATTCAATTTAGTCCCTAAAACCTAAATAGTCATATTTTCAAATCTAAGCTTCGTTTTTCAATTCAAATTCAATTTCATCCTTCTATAACATTCAAATATTCTTAAATACAAAAATTTCATGCTAATTTTGAAATAATTACACTTTAGTCCCTATACTCGTAACTAACAAACTATACTTTACAAATTAGTCCCTATTCATCTCTAAGTAGTTTGTCAACGCGTAGATCTCGAAAATTTATTCGAAATAAAAAAAAATCGTCTCAATCGGGCAACCGAGCCAAAAGTTATGGCCTTTCAAAGTTTTTCAAGCTTAAAAACATAAACTGTTCATGCCACGTCAGCAAATCGCGTCCCCTAGGGCGCGATTTCCGTCCATGTCAGCAAATCGCGCTGACATGGACGCGATGTCCTGCCATGTACCTTGACATCGCGCTGACGTGGACGCGATTTCGCGGAAAATGGCCCATTCCGATAAATAATCAAAAAATCGGCCCATTTCGGTAAATTTTGAAAAAAAAGGGCTTTTTCTGGTAAATTACCCCTTTACGAGATTGAAAAATTATTTTATTAAATAGTATGGTTATGAATTATGTTTCCCCTTAGATTGATTTTTTTTTAATTACAAAAAAAATTAAAGGCTATATTGTGCACAATGATTTTATACTTTTCGTTTATTTATAATTTAATCCTTATATTTTATTGAAATTTTAAAATCTAATCATCATATATATTATGTTAATCTAAAAAGTAATCGATAATACAAAAACTAATAAAACTAACAAGAAAAATAAGCATCATATGTAGCATGGACATAGAAACGAGATATGTCTATACTTATTGACCATAAATTTTATAAGTAAATATATTATAACACATTTATAACGTGTAAATTATTTTTATAATAAACTTTTGATAATAAATTTATAAAATTTTAGGATTCAAATAATATGTTTATTTGTTGTAACTTTATAAAATACACATTTTATTTTTATAATATATTTTTTACGATTTATAATATAAGAAAATGTATACCATAATCATCTCAAATACTCATGTTTATAATATAATTTTTATAAATTGTATAAAATATTTTTAAAATTTAAATTTGAGTGTAATTAATTGTGTAATTACTCCAATTGTGCTTCAATTACACCAAATTCAATGGTACCCACTCATTATATTAGTTACCCAAACATATCGTTCTTGTATAATTATAAATAATTACACTCAAATTCAATTATTAAATTACTCTTCAAACACTATTTAAGAAACTTGTGTACTAAATATTATCCTTAAAATTTAACATTGTGAGAAAATAAACATCCATTGATGAGAAACCAAAGGAGTAGTACAGCACTGAGATGAATCGAAGAAGCTCCAACCAACACCAACAGCAGAGAGATCATCATCCCAAAATGGCCAAAACAAACAATCAGGGCCCTTGGATCACCAATGGGTTCCAATGCGGTGAGATTTAAAGAGTAAAAAAATTGAACTGAAACACAGCTTTGAGATGTTTAGCAGCACAACAATGAGCATTTCTCACCTCATTGTAGCTTAAAATATTGGCTGGAGTTAAAAGCTCTGGCGAATTTACTTGGAAGTCCAAAAACATGGGTAATTATTATTTTATCCCTCTAATTCTTCCTTTATTATTTATTTTATTTAACACACGCAATATAATTTTAAAATAATTTAATTTTTAATAAAAATATTTTTTTATAATTTAACATAAATATAATATAATTTAAATATATTTTGTAAAATATTTTGATATTCTATTACATATTTTAACTTAACATTCTTAATAGTCATTTTACATTTTCATCTCACTACTAATGCTATATTTGAATTTAAACATTTCATCATTAATTTTAATCTCACCGTTATAATAATTAAGTAATAGCACCGTACATTTAAAGAAATCTTCAATAAAAGTGAAACAAAGACCAAAAGCATAGAGACCAACGAAGGAAACATGAGAGAAAACGAAGGCCACATTCCTACCACCAAAGCAAACGCCCATTGAACCAAACTTTGCTAAGAAAACATCAGCCCACGAGACATGGGATATAGACTTGTGCATTGGTACAAGCAAGCATAATAATAATACAAAGAAACGCTGGAGTCAAAACCAACAAGCACAAGGTTTGTTGCAAAGGCCGAGTCCAAACCCAAGTCTTAAAGATCCAACGCCAGGCCTAGCAAAAAGAGAATGGGAGTAACAAGCCATTGTCAAATTTACAGGACGATACCTAGCTGCATGCATTATTTTCACGTTTATTGCATTGGCCAGTGACTTAAAACCAATGCAACTTGTCATTTCAAGTCTCATTAATAGTATTAATTGTAGTGTCGGAACAGAATGCTTCATGCAGCTAAGTTTGAATAATCAAGTAGTCCACAGTTCACACCAAACCTTAAAAGTTTTTGCAATGGCTGCTACATGAATCTTCGAATTTTTCTGTCCCGTTTCATTGAACTTCATAATTCTAACTAGTTCGTTATTTATAGATTCGATAGATTATATTATATATTTTATTGTCTCATTTTCTTTGGATCATCTCGAGTAACTATAAAATTCTTAAGCAATGGCTCTCACTGAAATTGTCTTCTTCTCCATCTTTCTAATGTTCACTCTTCAACCATCGACAAGTGTTGAAGTTTGCCCTGTTTTGTGTGGGACTCAATTGATTCGCTTTCCTTTCCGCCTCAACACCCAGCCGGGTCGATGCGGGTATCCCCGGTTAGACCTCTCGTGTAAAAACGAAACACATGCCATCCTCACGCTGCCGTTTTCCGGCGGCTTCACCGTCGTAAACATCGACTATACCTTCCAAAACATATGGATCGAAGACCCGGATTCTTGTGCCCCAAGACGTATTCTTCAGGGACTTAATCTAGCCGGCACTCCTTTCGATTTGCTAGAGCCTCGAAGCTACACGTTTTTCAATTGCTCCTCTGCTTCATCGACTGTACCAAAACTGGCTGAAGCAAAACTCATCTCTTGTCTTAGCGGCAAGGATTTTTCGGTCGTGGCTATACCAACGGAACGGCTTGATTTGCCTGCATCATTGTCGACATCGTGTTCGGAGATGGCAAAGGTTTTGCTTCCACTTTCGTTGTCTGATTGGTCGGATCCAGGAGATGGTTTCATATTGACATGGAATGAACCTGATTGCAAGCTGTGCGAAAGCAGGGCTGGGACTTGCATGTTCAAGAATGATACGGGAACGGATGTCGGATGCTCCGGCGGGTTTAATGATGGTATGTTCTATTTTGCAGTGACACAAGTTGGTTAATTTGATCGAAAATGCCCATATTTGATAACATTAGATAAAGTAAGTATAATGAATATACATAACAAAAAATATAAAATGCAAAATTAATATAATCACCAAAAACCACATGACTTTAAACCTGATTATAATGCGTAGAACAATGCACTTTGAAAAAACATTTTATTTTTAAATTATTTTGATTTAAATTTTATTTAATAATAAATATAAGTAGAGTGACAATTAATTTATATTTTAATATTATTAAATACTCGTCTAATTATTGGATTTGTAATTTTAATTATTTTATATAAAGATAGATACAAAAGAATGAAAAACAAAAATATTATTATAATAGCATTAATTATAATTTTAAAAAATATATATTTGGAACACTAGCTTTAAATATAAGTAATAAATTGATCACAAATTTAGATGTGATCCAAATAATAGAAAAGTCGAAAGAAAAATACCAATTGATTGCCACATTTTTCACACTCTTGACTGTAGCTTTAATTCCTTGCACGAATAACATGTTTTCATTTTTCTCTTTTCCCGACAGAGACATGTTTGTTTCTTTGGTACAATGAACATGTTAATGCAAATAAAATTAATAATTAATAACAAATATATATTTTTTAATTTTGCTTACAAAACACATGTTTCTAAATGAGTCTTGAATACAGTGAACAAAGACGAGAATTGGGTATACGTGATTACAGAAGCAATTTTCAATTTGCTGTTGAGGTCTCCATCTATTAATTGATGATGTAACCACGAGTGTCGCGGGACTAAATCTTTTGCCTCATGATCTGTGTTGTCTTAGGCGATTTGTTCGTCTAAATTCGTCTAAGTCAGCCTTTACTCAAGTGAGGATTCCTTAAGAACTCCTACAAGGCACCAAGTTGAAGAGCGGAAACGATTTATACCTAAAGAAGCTACAAATAACAACAGAAAGAGCGCACACAAAGTGTTTGAATAAATGCTCTCAATATTCTTTTATTCACAAAGAATAATGAAATAATGAAGGGAGTGAGTACAAATGAGGGGGAGGCTCTCTATTTATAGTTGAGCTCCCCCAAAACCGACGATTAAGATACGTTTACATCGACGGACGAGATTAATCATATCCCTTGATTTTAGAGATTTACAAGATATGTCATATCAAATCTAATATAATTTTTACAATATATGATTCCCTCAGTCTTCTAAGATTAGTTACCAAATTAGCCTAAGTTGTCATATCTTCATTATCGGGCCAATCAAGCTTCAATCTGATAGGCTTCTCCAACAACTTCTTGAATTGGGCCAGTTCTTGTGGGCCAAATGATCCCCATCTAAACAATAGACCTCCATTAGGTGCATTTGGTGCGACGGTCACGAGCTCTGAACTGCAGCCTATGACACTAGTACATAAGGGTGCTATTGGGTATTTATCTGACATTTATGACGGGCCAAACTGTTCTCTAATGAAGAACACGAATGTTGCTTCTTTTTTCTTTTCTTTTTGCTTAATAAATGGTGCATTAACATTTTGTTGTCCCACATTACTACATTTTTCATTAACTAGTATTCTTTTCATTAATTATAGGTCTTACAAGGAGTACTAAATTAGCCATAGTGTTTGGTGTGGGAGTACCCTTCTCGTTCATCCTCGGCCTTGTAATTTACCTCCGTGGCAAGGTTGAGGATCATCAAAATCTGAACTTGACTGCATCTTCGGTCATGGTTGTCAAAGGTCTTGATGGGCAAATCCTCGAATCATATCCGATAACGTTGTTAGGTGAAAGTCGACGATTAACACGGCCGAGTGATAATATTTGCTCTATTTGTCTTAGCGAATACCAAGCTAAAGAGATATTACGAACTATTCCAGACTGCAACCATTACTTCCATGCCGCTTGTATTGATGAGTGGTTGAAATTAAATGTTGTGTGTCCTTTATGTCGTAGTTCCCCGAAACTTATTTCGAATATTACCTTATCTAGGTCTTTAATATCACCATAATAATGATTGAATTTAAAAACAATAACATGTACTTCCATTCTAATTCTTTAAAGAAAATGAGATTTATTATTTTACGTTAAATTGTTATTGAAAAAGAAAGAGAAGCTTTTCCCCTCTCGTGAGTATAAAACCATAAAGAAGAGATACAACCAAGTTCCAAATTGGAAGCCCGAGTTTGGGCTCACAATCTTTAATGCCTAGGGTCCAATGGGCAAACAACAACCAAACAATCAATGTAGACTTAATTAATACGATTTAATTGATTTCCGCATCTTTTTAATCATATTTTTAAAGCTTGTGAATCAGAAGACTTTAAGGGGTTTTGTTTTTTAATTAAAAAAACCCTAATAACAATATAAAAAAATTACTCACTCAGATAAATATTCTCCTATTTTTAATATTATATAAAAAAATAATTAGTTTTCATAAATGCGATTATTTTGGAAAATATAATTACAGCTAATGGTTGGGCTAATATGGACCCAAAATTGTCAAAGGCAGCCCATTCTATCCATCATAAGAGGACGGGATTACCCTCGAAAACCCACACTACGTTCAGGGCGAATAAAAGAACTGCAGTGTTCGAGGAAACAAAAATCGGGCTGTTAAACCCTGCTCTGTCGGAACGGCACCTGGAAAAAACCCTTCTCTATTTCGATCGCCGGAGATTGAAACGGTGAGTGTTTGCTTCTTCGTTCAAGTATTATTTAAGTCCTTGATTTTAGCTTCAGGAATCTTATTGTATTGCTAGTTTTTAGTGATTTTTTACTGGAATTATAAACGAATCTCGAGAAATTCTTTGATGTTTTAATTTTGATCTTGATCTGGTTATGGTTTTAATTCGAACATTCTTATTTTCGTTTGATTAGAGGAATTTTTATTCTTCGTATCAATGGCGTTTAGCCGTAGCCTTTACAGTAGAGCAACCCTAATAGCTAGACGGTATCAACCATCGTTTGCCTACATTTTCCATGATGATGACCGTAAGACTCATCCTTCTACCGAGCCTCAATCTACACAAAAGCCTCGTAATTTTGGTCAACAAAGATCTTTTGGAACTGGGTTTAGTAATTCATCCTCGGGGCTTTGTGGTGTATTGTTCCATGATAGAAGATGTTCCCAACTAGCCTTTCTCCCTGGCACTGGTGTCTCTTTTGGTCGGTTTATGTCGACTAAGGTTAATGATGGGGCGAAAGAGGTCGAGCTTATGACTGATGTTGCGGAAGCTTTTAAGGATACTGCCATTGAAGCTGTGACTTCGCAGGTTCCTGCTGTGAATGAGGTTGCCGTTGCTGCTGCTGATTGTTGGTTACCAGTTGCTACATTGCAGTATGTTATTGATGCGGTTCATTCTTTTACAGGCTTCAACTGGTAAGTTGCTGTAGTTACTTATTGTTATTTTCTTCAGTTATGCATGTTCATTAAGAACGAAGGGCATGTGCAATGCTAATGATTTCAGCCATTTGTTGAACTACCAATTCTCTAATGCAATGATTTAATTAATTGTCTTCAAAAGTGATTGCTCGAACTATCTATCCAGGCCTTAATTCAGATGATGAAAAGGTGACAGCATAAACTACCGAGCTATAAATATAAGGATTCCTGTCTGTAGGACACTGGTTAAACTTGCATGCTATATTCATTTCGTTATATTTGATCATTAAGTATCTAGTAAAATCAATTCATTATTATGAGGTTGAATTAAAGTTATGATTTGCAACATGATGAAAAGGAATCCTGATGTGAATCTATGCATGCATCTTGTGAAATACGTATCTTCTGACTTCTTCGTTTATGCTAATATCAAAGTTTTAATAAATTGCAATGTTGAGAATAGAACCTTTGTTTAATCTTTTAACAATATCAGTGTATTATTGATTTCAGGTGGGCTTCCATAGTAGTGACAACGCTTTTGATTCGAAGTGCAACCGTTCCACTTTTGATAAATCAACTTAAAGCTACCACAAAAATGACGGTGGGTAATTTTAATTGTTTTTTTTATGCCCTAATTATATACACTCCAATCTTTTATTTTACTTCTGGGTTATCGGTATACACTTTCATCTTTTTTATACACTTCACCTAATTTTGATATTAATAGTACTACTAACATTTGGATGGCATCTTGCCTTTCAGACATTGTTAATAGTGCAAAACAAAGAGAAAGAACTGAGAGACTTCACCTTAGTGTCCTAGTTCCTGAAAATTTAGCCTGCCTCTGCTGAATTGTACATTTTGGTGCACCCCCCCCCCTTCAAAAAAAAAAAAAAAAATGGTTTGCCTAGCATGCATGCCAAAAGGAAAAAACTATGACATGGTCATGGACAAAGGAATGTTTTAAAAAATTTGGCCTTTCTTCTTGTAAGTGACTTAAGTTTTGAAACTGATAGACTACTAATAGCTTGATTAACAAAAGTGATCTTCCTAATCATTTAAGTATTGATATCCATCTTCACTAGTTTGTGTTTGCCCTGCAGCTAATGAGGCCACGCTTGGAGGAAGTCAAGGAGCGGATGTCAAGCAAGGTCTGGTGTCAGCTCCTGCTGTAGTGGTGTTATTATTTTGAACAATCTATACTCTATAAATAGGATGCTGTTATCTGCTGCTGTCCATAATTGCAGAGCATGTTCAGATTCCATGGACGTTTTACAGTGATGCTATGAATGAGTTTTACAATTTTTCTACTTATTTTTGTGCAGGGTAGTGATGCCTTGTCAATGGCTGAAGGTCAAAATGAAATGCAAAAGCTTTTCAAGGAGTAAGCCACTTTTTCATTAGAACAAGCCTGTATGTCTGTTGCGAGTACTTGTCATAATAAATTGTTTGCACGCCCTTTGGTTCCATGATTGAATCATAAAAATCAGTTAGTTGGCTTTTTATGCTATTATCTCTTTAACTTTCTGAAGGGCCCTGGTTTAAATGCTATTCCACTTTTTTATTTCGTTGATGTAAAAGATGCTGGGAGCTCCACATCAATTTAAATGTGTTTTTAATTTATTTATTTATAGTGCTCTTATCCCTTTCAGTAACAGCCAAACTCCAGTTTTCTGTCTTAGTCTGAAGTTATGGTAAGTTCTTAATGTCAGCATCTACCTTAAAATCTGTCTTGGAGGATACTAAATGGATTTATTCTATATATTGAGGTTAGAAGCACGTGTATATTAGACTTGAATTGTTTTAGATGATAATTCATTTGGTAGTATTCTCTAGTTTTTTGGATGATCAGAAATGTGCCTGATATAGTCGTTCACTTAAATGTCTTTCTAACTGTATCTTTTTTAACCTGACAATTTCATTGTTTGTCTTAAATAATTTCAGATATGGCGTGACTCCATTTACTCCGCTGAAAGGGATTTTTATTCAGGGTCCCATCTTTGTGAGCTTTTTCTTGGCTGTAAGATAGCAACAGTGATTCCTTAAATATTACTGGTTTGGTCTTAGAATTGCATATAGTGCATTTAGAATTATATCTGATGACCTGATTTTTCCCCAGATTTCAACAATGGCTGAGAAAATGGAATCATTTAAATCCGGTGGAGCATATTGGTTTACAGATCTCTCTACTCCAGATAGTTTATACATCTTTCCGGTTATGACAGCGCTAACTTTTTTGTTAACTGTGGAGGTAAGCATCCTATTTTGTTGATACCTTAAGGCATCGGGCAACATCTTGAAACACTCTTCGATCGTTGGATCGGTTTTGATTAAATGCTTTATATCCTCAGTGTAACATGCAAGAAGGCATGGAAGGGAATCCTGCTGCTGCAACTATAAAAAATGTTTCTCGGGTCTTTGCTGTTCTTACAGTTCCGTTTACCATGAGTTTCCCGAAGGTACACTTCCTTTGCTGGCTTCTGCACATTCTTGTGTCTGCCATCAGCTCTCAATAGCAGTAATATTTTTCCTACTCGAATAGGTCATCTGGGCCTTTCTATAACTGTTTCCCTTAACAAGCTTGTATAGTATGTTCGCCTTGCCTACTATAACAAGCTAGTGCACTATTTTTGCTGGTTTTCGCAAATGGTACCGTTGATGAGCTCTATGTAACTCCTAGAAGTCTAGAAACTTTGGGTGCAATGCGAGATTGACAGAAAACAACTTTCTCTGGAGATTTAATTGCTCTGAATATTTACTTAATGATGATCATTTTCATCTCATTTACTTGACAGGCCATATTTTGTTATTGGATCACATCGAATATATTTTCCCTTGGATATGGATTAGGTGAGTCCGTAAATTTCATGCTATCCATCGACTAAACATTTGATTTGCTTTTCCGAGATTTCTGAATATGACTATATATCATGCCCTTTATTTGTTTGTTTTTTCAGTGCTTAAGGCTCCTGGAGTGAAGAAGGCTTTAGGTGTTCCGGAAATACCGAAGCAACCAGTTGTTACTACACCACAGCCTTCTATTGATCTGTATACGGCTCTCAAACAAACTCTCAAACAAGCCAAAACCGCATCACAGCAGTCTACCTCGTTGCCCATTGAACCTACAAAAGTTGCGAATCAAATAACATCATCTTCATCTTCTTCGTCTTCGACCATCAATCAGAGGCTTAGAAATTTAGAGAAACAAGTAAAAGGAAGGAAGAAAAACAAGAAGAGGTGAGAAAAGCTATTCTTCCGGAAATTGAACTGCCATTGAGGATATTAGTTTTATAACTAATGAGTAATAGTAATATTTATATTAGAAATTTGCATCATGTATTAATTTTTGTAGTCATATAAACAAGAATGACAGTGAATTAGTTTATATTCATTTCGGGAGTTTTGAGGTTTTCTATTTTCTCCGGAATTTGGGGATTTTTGCCTGTACCGGATAACTGATATATTCGCTGCATTTGTGCTTTACTTAGGGAAGCAAATTAAATGACACTATTGAGGGGATTAGAATAATATTTAAATTTCACTTATGAATTCAATGCGAATGTAATATTTATTATTCAAATTGTAGTGTTATTATTTTATGCAAATAAATTTTTATTTAAAAAGATTACGTGTCACAATTAAATAAAGGGAATATGCAGTGGGACATAAAATGGGCATGTAATTTTATTGGTGAAAATCAAACATCAAACTAATTTGAGAATGACCAAAACAAGAAAAGAGAAGATATTCACCATTCTTATGGTTCTCACATTAACTCTTTTTCTTTTCAGTTATTTTAATTTGAAAAAGTTTGAATCTTAAATTTGGTCACTTTTCTAAAATTTATTTTTATTATATATATATTTTGGGGGAGCTGGATACTACTCTCCTTATAGTGTGTAAGAAATATTTTTTCTGCAATTGTGCGTGTATGTTTTTCACACAGCAATTGTTAGTTTTGGGAAGGTAACACCTGAGCAAAAAGCAGAAGCTAAGCATAGTTTGGCAATATATTCTTGGGAAGACTTTTTGCAATTGGTAGGCACTCGGCTGCTCTTCTCCTCTTGAATTTATTAGCAAATAATAACTACAACATGACCTGACATGACAGAGAAACACAAACACAACATGTTAAAATCTATATAACACAAATTATTAATTTGTCAAAAGTTATGTAAATGTAACATAACTTGAGCATGATTATGACACAAGAAAAAACATGATCACGACACAAATATACGAATTGCTAAGTCGAATATCATTAGATAACCATATGTCATGCATATTTGCTAGTTTAATTTGCTTATTTACTATAACTTACACTGCATTTTAACTTGCAGGTGACAAATATTTCTTGTTCAAGTTCTGATGTATGACTCTTGCAGGGAGAAAGTAAACAATTTGATCTTCCAGAGAGGACGAAAAGTGATATCTGCACAATAATGTATACTAGCGGAACCACTGGTGATCCCATGGGAGTGATGATTTCAAATTGTAGTATTGTTACTCTTATAGCAGGGGTGAAACACCTGGTAGAGTGTGTAAATGAGGAGGTGATCTTTTCATTGAAATTTTTTATTCTAGGACAAATTGTTTTACTGGTCATTTCATTTTGCCTTTCTTTTCTCCCAACTCTAAATTTTGAGTTAATGATTTTTCTCTTTTTTGCTTTTCCCTCTCATTTGTTTTTTTTTTCTTGTAAAATTTTACAGTTGACTGAGAAGGATGTATATCTTTCTTATCTTCCTCTTGCACATATATTTGACCGGGTGATTGAGGAGTTTTTCATTTCTCGAGGTGCCTTAATGGGATTCTGCCGCGGGGTGAGCAGGATAATTTGAAATTATATCTAAGATATAAGAGCTTACTCAAATTATCACTTGCTTATTTGTTGCATATTCAGGATGTGAAACTATTGGTTGATGATATTGAGCTAAAGTCAAGTATCTTCTGTGCGGTTCCTCGTGTGTTAGACAGAGTCCATTCAGGTAAACTTTCTTATATTCCTCAATGTGCTGATGAGACTGATTTCCAGCTTTTTTTTCTAATCATTTATAAAGGTGAAGAGGTTTTATGAATCTGGAATAGGGAATGTCTTTTTGGGTTATCTGTGAAGTTTAGAGTGCAATGCATTATCTGTTCTGAGACTGTCATAACTTCCGTACATCATCAGGTTTACTACAGAAGGTTTCTGGGGGAAGCTAATTGTCTAAGACGCTGTTTGATGTGGCATACTCAGTTATATTCATTTTTTAAGTTTGCTTATGTGAAGCAGATCATTGTATCTGCCGAATTCCAGTAACAAATAAAGGCTAAAAGTAACAGGGAAGTTAATTTTATCACCATGGACCCACCAGGTATCAAGAACAAAGGATATTGGCTTCAATAAAAATAGGATTATCTCAATCATTTCAGCATTAAGCTTTATAATGGAGCTTTTGATTACGGTTGTTGGCTTTTGTTTTACATAATTCCGTTTATGGAAAGTGGTTTCCAAATTTTTCTTTATTGTTATTTGATTCTAACATCTATGATAACCCTGACAGCAAATTCGGTAACATGAAGAAGGGCACTAAACATGAAGATGCATCTTTTATCTGTGACAGAGTTGTATTGAGTAAGGTGATTAAAGACTTCATTGTTATATCATCCACACAGGTCCTTGCATCTCGATCACCTAACTTGAATCTCGTTCATATATGTAATCTTCTCAGGTAAATAGCGGGTTGGGAGGGAATGTACGGCTCATTCTATCTAGCGCAGCACCTCTTTCTGATCATGTCGAAGAGTTCCTGCGAGGGGTTGCATGTTGTCATGTTCCGCAAGGATATGGTATATCATCCTAGAAATTAGCCTTTTTGTATATGTGATTCTTTTTTCTTTACCGATTATGCACACTTACTGCAACATCAACATTGATCAATTTTGTTTGGATCTGAATGTAGGCCTGACCGAGACTTGTGCAGGGACGTTTGTCTCGTTACCGAATGAATTGTCTACGCTTGGTACTGTGGGTCCTCCAGTACCAAACGTAGATAGATGCCTAGAATCTGTCCCTGAAATGGGATACGATGCTCTTGCAAGCATACCACGTGGGGAAATTTGTGTCAGGGGAGACACTATTTTCAGGGTACTACAAACGTGAAGACCTCACCAATGAGGTATTCGCCGATGGATGGTTCCTCACAGGTCCGTCAATTCTTGCCTCTTAATAAATCAAGTTTCTATTACCATTGTCTCTGAGTTGACATTCTTTTCATCATGTTTATGCATTAGGGGATGTTGGTGAGCGGCAACCAAATGGAAGTATGAAAATTATTGATCGAAAGAAGAACATTTTTAAGCTTTCACAAGGGGAATATGTTGCAGTTGAGAATCTGGAGAATGTTTTTGGTCTTGCATCTGTTATTGATTCGGTAATGCCTTTGTTCCTCTCCTCAGTACTTATATCATTCATTGCAGTCTCTTAACTCGACCGTGATCGTGTCTTTCATCGATTTTTTAGATCTGGATTTATGGGAACAGCTTTGAGTCCTTCCTCGTTGCTGTTGTTAACCCCAAGAAGCAAGCACTTGAAAGCTGGGCTGCCGAGAATGGTGTACATGGTGGCTTTAATTCCATCTGTCAAAATCCCAAGGCCAAAAGAGTGCGTAGTCGAGGAGCTCTCAAAGATTGGAAAAGAGAAAAAGGTTTGTCATTCAATGGGTTTTGTACTTCACGGTATATTTGTTCAGCCACTATTAAAGCGAACACTTATCTTCATGCCAGGGGGAAAGAAAATGGAAATTGAACCTTTGTACTTTGTTTCAGCTGAAAGGTTTTGAATTATAAAAGCTGCCCATATTGACCCTGTCCCGTTTGACATGGAACGTGACCCTCTCACCCCAACGTATAAGAAGAAAAGGTCTCAACTGCTCTAATATTATTTCGATACTGTTATGGCTTAAGTACTTTTTACACAGAACTAGGCAATAGCCATGAAGTCTTTCATAAATGCTTTGCATTTATTGATGTCTTTCAATCCAAACGAAACATCAATAGACAAATAAAAATTATATGTTTTCCATTAAAGACAAATAAAATTTAATTAATTAGGGAATTTAAGGATTCATTTAAGGGGAAAGCAGAACAATTTAAGGATGAAACTTATATATATATATCCTTTTCACGATCAATGATCAATGATCAATGATCAATGTCGTTTGGATGCAGAGTGTGATTGACAACATGTACAAGAGTGCAAACAAGCCAAATGCTTGACATAGCTTTCAGCGGTTTCAATATATGGTAGAGTTACACTTCCTTTTCTTTGGACTGCAAAATCTTGTTCCTTCATGTTTGATGTTTCCCTTTCAAGATTAGCGTGTACTTAATAATAATTATTTATTTCAAAAATTCAGTAATGTCTTAGCGTATACATTTTAACTCTTAAATAGTTTAGTATTAAAATGACTGGTATCCTGCGCTTCTGAGTTTAAGAAGACACCAATTAATTGGTGTGTTTATTAGTTCATAGGGAAATCTTTACAGAATCACAAACTGAATCTTGAACAGGCAATGTAGGGACAAAACATTGTTGTGCAAACTGTATTTATATGGAAAACATATAATGCTACAAAGTTTGCAGTTACAACACCAACAACAAAAAAAGACATCAGCTGCTGTTCTGTAAGTAGGAAGTAAAAAGCAGATTCCTTGAAATCTTATTGAGAAGTAATTTGTTTACTTTCTCAATTTTCATTCTCTTTAACTGTCTCCCAATTCTATCTATTTCTCCTCCAATCTTCCACTAAATATCTGGTAGAACCCTAATTAAATAACCCATTCAACAAGTAGAGTTGAAAATCCCCAAACAACGAAGAAAAAAAAACAGGAAAACCAACCCTTTTCTTTGACCGCATTCTGTATAGCTGCACAAATTCTAACACCACAACCCCAGAACCATGTTGGAACTTACCCTTTATTTTTTGCAATGTCTTCCATATTAAGCTAAATTGTAGCTTGAAACAGAGACATCAGCAGGAGAAGCAGCATGGATGTATACAAACTCAAGACTCTTTCCAGCAGGTAAAGTGTTGAGCCATTCTGGGAAACCATAAGAATTGCCAGACTTGGTGAGACCCCATATGGGACCATAAAGCTTTGATATTGAGAGCTTGAGAGCCTTTACTGTCTTGTAAGACTTGTTGGTCACTACTGTGGAATATCTGTAGTAAGTCTTGCCCTTGTGATTCCAGGAAGTTGTCATCTTCTGGTTTATAGTAATTGGACTAGAAGATGAGGCTGCAAAGCAAAAATTCCTAATGTTTAGATCTTGCCATTCAATACCTTATTGTAATGAGACATGGAACCAAACAGAAACTAGAACATACCAGGAGTTGGAGTCCGTTTGGGCTTCGGTGCCGGTTTCAGTTTGGCAATGACAGGATTAGGTGCTGGGGCAACCACTGCAGGAAAGCCAAGGTAATGATCATCATGCGAAAACTCGAAGAAGTTAATACCATAAAACTTAAATGGCGATATAGGGTTAAAAATTACCAGGAAGGAGTTGGTTGTATCCACCATGACCACCAGCTAATCTAGCCAAAATGCCAAGAAGTGGAGCATTGTTATAGGTAGCAGGCTCTGTTTGCTCATAATTGTCTCTTTCATCAGCAAAGTTATCATAGGCATCAGGCCCTCCGACCAAAGCACCGGTGAGGACATTAGGATCACTAGCTTTCCTTGTATACCAAGTTGCGTAACCTTGTCGGCAGGCAACAAATTTAGGGTTGACCTTGATCGAAACAATCGAAGAACCTCGGTGGTGAACTTGTCTTGGATAATTGTTTCCATAGCCAACCATATAGCTTGTAGCTCTTGGATTGTCTCCAAGAAGGTAATCCACCTGGAGAATTCAACATTGCAAAACATCGAAAAAATTGTTAAAAGGCTCAACTTGGTCACCATTTATAAGAAGTATAAAGATTTAAATCCATGAAGAGATCGATAAATCACCTGAGATTTCGCAAAAGAAAGAAGCTCCGATGGTGCAACATTGCCAGCAGCACACTTCAAGCTTCCCCTATAGGAAGTCAGATAATCAGAGTAGACAGTTGCCAAGAACGAAGCGCTTGTCACGAACTGCATGTTGTTCCATCTCTGTCTGTAAATCAAACCACCGGGAGTCTTCTGAATATTACGGCTACCCTTTCCGATCAATGAACACATGAAATACTCCGCCTTCTGACGGTACTTCTCGAAAACTGGTGCATGGTGACCAGCTTCACCTTGCATTAAAAACTGCAGGTGATGCAGAACATACCACTTAAAAACAAATTGAACCACAAACAGTAACTACATGTTGATGAGATATAACTGCATAACCAATTATTGTACAATAATGGGAGACAACGAATTTACAGTTGAAAAAACTAATAATACCTTGGCGACAAGGGTCTGAACCCCAGCATACTTGACGTCCCAACCGAACTCAGTCATGGCCCAGCCGGTTCCACCCATTGAGTCACCATTTTTCGCAAGATAGTTCAAGTAGTATTTATTGTTACTAGCTTGGTACAGCCATGCAGCGGCCCACAACAACTCATCCTACATTTAAATTCAAGTATACGCAAATTATGATTTTTTATATAAAACATATATATATTTTTGTATAAGATCGAATTTGTGAATTGAAGATTTAAACACGAATCCTTTGTAACTGACCACTGTTTCGATAGAATTTTTTATAAAAATTAGAGAAGCTTACGTTGTAGCCACTGATGGATCGGTAGTATTTTTGAGCAACTGTGATACTGCTGTCATATTTGCCTCTGTATTTATCAGCAAACTCGAACAGCTGGAGATGTTAAATAATTAGTTTTATTAGTAAATTGGATCCAAAAGGATACCTTAATAATTAAATTATTATAAATTAATAATTTTATTTCAATTTATTGCAAAAAGGAGATAAAATTAATAATTTAAACACCATACATTACCCAAAAAACTTGGATAACCAAACTTAGCATTGAGTTATGGTTGAGAAAAGAAGCAAGGGTACTTTGGGACATGGAGTTTTATTAAGAGCACCGACAAATGTTGGCACGTGAGGGGAAAATTGCGGCTTTTGGTTTAAGATCTGTACGGTCAAAAGGAGAAGTAATTGGCCGTGATGGACGGCGTAAAGCGAAGTGCTCCAATGATCCTAATTATGCGCCGAAAAAGTTTACCCGCATTATATAATTTTCAATTTCAAAACCATGAAGTTAATAATCCAACAATAACGACATCTTTTACAAAAGAGCGAGCAACTGTCTATAACTACCTATTTACTACGGTCTAAGCTTTTTGACTGAAAAGGGCAGTGTTTGGGAACTGTGAAAGAGTGTGTAAACACCATACCTGGTAGGCATGGCGAAGAAGCTCTCTGGAATAGGCAGGATTGGAGCGGCGGAAGACGATGGAAGCGGCGGCCATTGCGGCGGCTGTTTCACCGGCGAGATCCGACCCTGGATTACTTGGGTCAATCTTGTAAGCACGACGGTCGGTGGTCATGTCCTCCGGTCTTTGCCAACAGTAATGGTCACTGTTACCATCTCCCACCTATAATAAAAATAAGACCCACACCAAAATTAAGCAACGAAAATAATTTTCGAAATGGGTCTTTTATTTAAATTGTTAAATTCATAGTTACTCTATCATGTTGTGATTGAATACCTCTCCGTAAAGGACATAAGGCTGGGGATGAGCTTTGATGAAATAGTCAGTGCCCCACTTGACGGCTTCCATGGCATGGCCCAGCTCACCATTAGCAACCATTTGTTTGCCGTACTCTATTATGCTCCAGGACATCATCGTTATGGTGAATGCCATAGGCAACCCAAACTTCACATTGTCCCCTGCATCATAGTACCCCCCTACCAAATCCACCTGCAAAATTATTCAAAGACAATTTGAGCAAACTGGTTTCGAATTGGTTCAGCAATTAGGAAAATGAGAGTGGAGCTTTTAGCTTACCCCACTAGCCTTGCCGTCATTCAAACCAGAGTTAGCTCTCCATGTGATTCTCTGGTTATGGGGGAGGTAACCAGATCTTTGAGCTTCAAAGAAGAGAATACTCTTACTCAAAGCTTGGTTATAATCATGCCCACCAAATGCAAAAGGAAGGCAAAGTAGCAGAAACAGAGGAGCCATTGAAATGAGTCTCATTAACTTCCCCATATATTCAAAGTTATCAGAGGACAGAAAAATCAAGTTTCCTTTTAACTTCCTAAAATTAACAAGAAAATGCAGTCTAATTGGAGGAAAATGTGAAATGTGGGTTATAAATGATCAGTTGAAAGAAAAAATCCTGATAAACCCACAAGCAAAAAAAGAAAGGGAAGAAAAGGAGAAGAAAGAGAAAGAGAAAGAGAGGGAGCGTTGAGAATGGGGAATTGGAAGAGCATGAGACCACTATATATGGTGGAGGGGAGGAAAGTACCAAGGGGCTAGAAATAGGCAGAGATCAATAAACGAAAAATATTTTATTAATTTTAAGTTTTTTTTTTTTGGGGGGGGGGGGGTGTGAGGGAGTCGAGAAGAACAGACCATTCGGGTGTGCGTGGATTTTATGTATTTTTTGGAAGTAAAAAGAAGGGGAGAAAATTCTGCTATTTTCTTTGAACGGAGTTAAGGCTAATTTTTTAAAATTTCTATTTTATATTTATTGTAGAAAAATAAATATATAATATATAATAAATTTTTAGGGAATTATATAATAAAATCTTAAAATATTTAAGTGAGATATTTCATTTCTATAGGTTAAAAAGAATAATATTTAGTATATTGTAAATATAATTTTAAACTCCACAAGAGAGGATTGATAAGTGTAAAGTATAGTAAAATATTTAAAAAATAGACACATGATAGTTTTTAAAATTGCTTGTGGAATAAAAAAGTGTATTGTTACTGTACTAAATATTAATCTTATGTCAAATACATATGAAAATTAGAAAAATTATTTGGGTTAATAATTTAACTAGTGTATTATAGGGTGTAGTAAAAAAATAAACCTTAATTACATAAATAAATGTGACATTTGTCACATCTTCTGTAACACCCTACACCCAAGCTGACTGTCAGATTTGAAATGTCACATTATTTACTGAAGCAACTACAACTTCATTTGCATATCAAATAAATAATTTAGGCAAGGCATTAGATTCAATTCTCAATTGTAACATGTTATTTAATCAAATCCATGTTATAGATGAGCTTATGGAACCTTTTAATAAATCGGTGTTGATTGAGGGATTAAAATATAAAATTTTCTAAAATATTGAGTTGACATCGTGACCATAAGAGAATCACATTGCGACACCAAAGACAGAAGCTCGACGTCACGACTTCAATAGAGTGGTGTCGCGACTTCGAAAATAGGAGGTTAAGGGTAAGGGAATTCAATGTCGCGACTTCAACAGGGAGAATCACAATCATGAAAACAAAAGCTTGATGTTGCGATATCAAAGAGGTAATGTTGCGACTTCAGAGGTAGTTTCCCCTAGCTTTGCAACATTTAACTCAAACTTACCATTTACATAATTTAATTAATTTAAGGGCCAAAAAATATCATTTAACTCATCATAGACTTTAGTTCAAATATTGATTAACTTCATTGACATTCATAACAACTTAATACATATTATTTTAAGCATATCTAAATCCATTTGAATCCTATGTTTCATACACATATACTTACAATTCATATGCTCACATTCAAAATAACATTTTCCACCTAAAGTACCAAAATGACTACTCGCAATTTAAGATTGACCTAACCTTAGGTACATGTCACTTATTGACAACAAAATGAGACTATACTAACTTTGATGAATGGAGAGCTGCGATCTGAATGTTGTTTTACTCATCGAGACCTCGAGATTCACTGATATACCTACGCATGGAATAAACAAATCATATGCTGAGCGATAAAGCTCAATGATACTTTCATGATTCAAATCACTAAAAAAATATACATAACATGAAAATAATGCAATCATAACATGATTAGTTCTCCACAATTCAATTTACCATTCATGCCTCATGCACCAATTCATGCACTATCTCATTTGACAAATTCATATGAATATATCATACCATGTTTTCTATCAAGAAGTTACATTCACTTTCATTTCTCACATATTCATTTCATTTTCGAATCTATTGATTCATTTCATATCCATATTGACCGTCAAGCTTGTTTAGACCGTTTCACATGATCTTTCACATGCTAGCATTTATTACATTTCTTATCAGAGGCGAATCTAAGGGGGTTGACAGGGGCCCCGACCCCCTAAAATGAAAAATTACTACTTAAGTCCTTTAAAAATTTTTAAAACTTTAAATTAGTAAAGGTAAAGTTACACTTTGACCCCCTAAAATCATAAAAATTTAATTTAATCCTTTAAAAATTATAAAGATATAGACTATTAAAAATTAAAATTTTATTCGGCCCCCTAAAAAATGGTTCTGACTTCACCCCTATTTGTTATATATATACATGATATACCAATTTTCGTTATCAACATTTTATACCAACTGTCATTTAACAAGTTTATGTTTTATGATCTTCAATATTCAAGCCTCGAGTTTTGCTTTCTAATTTCATAGTATGTTATTTCTCTTTTATTTATATATATATATTCAGTAATTTATATAATATACAAAACTAAATAAATAATGTTAAAATATGTAAAGTTGATCACTTTGATAAATTTAATAGAAGGAAAAAATTAAAGAAGTAAATATTAAACAAAAACTAACAATTTTCATTAGAAAATAATATAACTTGCATTTATTTATAAATGAGTGATTAGAAAGTTATAGTGTCAGGCGAGCACGATAAGAATTGGATGGACGAAGAATTATGCGAAAATGTAGGAATTATGTTTGATAAAGCCGCCTGAAAATTTCCCAGAAAGGCAAACCTGCACTGCCGAATCTTGTGGTTCCAAATGTTGGGTTTGACTTTTACAACTCAGTTCATGTTTTGAACTTAGTTGACCCCATAATTAATGCAATCTTTTTGTATTTCAAGTTGCCGACCTGACAAATTTCAAAATATTTGGGGAATTTAAATTTAAACTCCTCAAATCATAATATTATTTTAATATTAAATTCTTTTAAGAACCATAAAATTAAGTAGAGTTGCAGGTCTAAAAGCAGATAAAACTAATATAATTTTTTGTTTACGTATAATTAAAACTGGGGAAATTTTGTAATCCATCTCACATTTCATCATTAATATCCTCTGCAGAGCTAATTAATTTGCCTGTTTGTATCCCTTACGACTATTTGTGATTAAAATATTTAATCAAAACTTGAATTTGAAATTTAATAAGAAAGTTGTTTTTAAGGAATAAATAGAGGAAAAGAAAAATGAGTAATTAAAGGCGGTGGAGACACTCTTGTGGGGGGCTTCAGAGTATAGGCACGCTTTCACACCACTTTGCTTTCTTCATTCTTGTTACAAATTTTCATTACTTTTCCCACTTGCCATACACATTGTTGTTAAAATAGTCGAATTAATTGGTGCAATAGCTTCATTTCAAAATTATTCTTAAATTTAAACAATCAGCTTAAACGCAGAAAAAAAACTAGAATTTATACTATACATTTCAACAAATTTTTCTTTGGATTTTTTCGTCATGTCTTTTTTTTTAAATTTTAAAGTGCTGAAATTAAAAATAGGAAATCTAATTGATTTAACATCCGATCCACTTTTACAATCTTGACATAGAGTTTATCAAAGAATTCAATTTTTTTATTATCCATAATCCCACAACCTTTACATCAAAAGAGAATACGACGAAACGTGCTCAAATTCACTCTTATTTATTGCAATAATAATATTAATTGAACTAAAACTCACACTATAAAAATTTATTTCTTAAATACTAAATCTCGAGAAGAAGCACCCAATGCCATGCATTTATTATGATGTCATGGTATTTGTTTTAAGATGGAACATTTTCGGGTGCAACTATGAAACCAAAGAGAGTCCTTTCAATTTGCATAAATATATATAATAAAAACATAATTAAATTAGTTACTTGTTTAGTTGAATTAAGGATCATTTTTACATGGAAGAACATGGTGTTGCTTTAGCGTAGACTTCTTTGGCGACAAACATGTGTACCAATGTACACATGGTTAAAATTTTATAGACTAGTTGGATTTGCTTCGTAGACTTTGAGGACTCGCTTTTTTAAGCCATTTTGTCCGACTGTTTTTGCACCCAAAACCCGGGGAACGGTGTTGCTTCACAAAGCAGATCCATTAATTGGCAGCTGAAAGTTGAAAGTGTTTAACTTGTTAAGCTATATAGTCTTATTATAGCTATAACATTTATCCTTGCAATTTTCTTTTATTAAAATTTTTTAAGTCTACATAACTTCTACGTATACAATTTTAGATTGCAGAGAATATTTTATTTGGATGATTTGAAACTTGTAATAATTTGTTATTATTTTTAAGTTAGTAGCTTTCATATAATTTCGTATAACAAAAATTAACTTAAGCTATAATAAACTAAAAATATTGAAGATAAATAGAAAGTTAAAATTTAAAAAAAAGAAAAGAATAAGACAATACATGTCACAATGTCCGTGTAATTTCATTAAATTGTGTCATAAATATATCATTCAAAATTGTCCCATTTGTCACCCTTGAGTCTACCTGAGATCAATTGGTATCCACTATGTTAAGTACATTTTTCTGTATGCAAAGATATAAATTTAAATGCGTGGTAGTATACCTGAAGGTGACAAAACTTCGAATAATCTATGAATATTCAAAATAGATCATTACAACATGATGTTACGGGGATTGCGACTATATATAAATTATAAATAGTATTATTCACTATGCTGAAATTTGAAGAAACTTAGAAACTATCAAGAATACAAGTAAAGTGTATTATGAAGAGGAAGTGAAGAAAGGGATATGTGAGAAGGGAGCGGCAAGGGACATGTGCTGTGAGATGAATTTTAAATGTATGTTCCATATATATCCAAGCCACTGTCTCTTTCTCTGCATCTAATACGGAAGCTGGAATGACTTGATTAATAAAGAACAAGTGAGTTAAGTAAACCAGAAACCAGTCATTGTCACTTGTTTAAGTGCGTAAAAAGAGCATTTTTGTTTGATGGCAAACAACTTTCTACTTTTGGGAAGACTTAATTAACAAAGTTTTACTACGATGATATGATAAGATTAAGGTTGAATTGTTTTAGAGGATGTTATTATAGACCCCTTTTAGACAAAGATTCTCTTGATTTATTCCCCTATCTATTACAGTCAAGGTTTCTTTTTTTACTTAAATTTATTTCAAAATGGTTTCTTTCTTTCTTTCTTTTTTCTTTTGGCTTCATTTGGCTCGATCTGCCTTGAGCCTATGGTTCATGAAGTTAATAAGCTAGCCTTATCCATGGTTGAAAAAGAATACATACAAGTAATCAATAACATGAAAATCAAGATGATGAAAAACCTTAGGTATGTCCATCAATCCGATGGGTTGAGTTAATTTTTGGTTAGATCAATTTGGATGAGTTAATTAGGGTTTTAAATTTTTTAGATCATTTTTATTCAAATTATTTTGAATTTTGGTTAATTTCAAATTTGGGTCCTTTTGAATTACAATCATTTGGGTTTGAGGATTAGTATTTCCAATCGATCATTTAGGATTATAATCCTTTCAATTTTGATCATTTCAGACTCAAATTGTTTTATTTTACCTACATATATTGCGTGATTAACAAAAAATTTAAAAACAATGACCCAAGTTCTATTTAGTCAACTTATGAGAGTAATATTTTAATATAAATATTTAAATGAAACGAATAAAGAACTAAAATGAATCATATAAAAATGTAACTCATATTTCCATTCAATTTTGATTTTTTTTTTCAGATTTGAGGTCATAATTGAGGGTATATTGGCTAGGCTAGAAATTGCCTCACACTTTGGCTTATAAAATGCATTCAAAACCTGCACACTCTCTTTTTAAACTTTGGGTGCTCCTCGATCATTTCATTTATTATTAGAGAAAAACACTAAACTACGTAAATTCTTAAACCAATAGAAAAGCATCAAGCATTGCATAATTGAGAAAACTTTCTTTGAACAAACCCCAAGAAGGGCGTTTCAACAAGCAAGGAATCAATGACCTTGAGTGTCTAAAAAGCAGTGGAGACGTCAGCTCTCCTTTTTTCTTTCATTTCTTTTTTCCCCCATTATATTAAAGAAAATCATTTGATATGATATTATATTTACTTTTGAAGCATGAAAATAAAGCACGCATTATTTTATAGATATTAGATCCTTCGAGTTCGAGGTGATAGTGACACTGTAACGAAGCAGTAAATAAGGAGGACCCCCAATGATTCAACAAGCATGCAACGGGACAAGACACATTCTTCTCTGCAGTTTAACTTTTACTTCGGAAACACAAAGATTACAAGAGAAGAATTAAAGTGAAGCTTCTCTCTAATAATTCGAGTTCAGATTATTTTGAATTTACGTTCACATGTGAAAAATAAACCCTTTCGAGAGACAAACGGGCCTATGAAGATTTTTGGTGATATATGCATGTCTCCTGTTGAGGATGATGACTTTAATGGAGGGAGGGGTCCTTCATCAAAAGCTAAAATTAGAAGAGGAGAGGCTTGGGAGGATATTTTGGCGATTCCCTTTTTCCAGGCCCCACTATCATTGTTTATCTATCTAGTAAAATTATTGGGAAATTTAACATCATGGATCATCACACATTGTTTTAATTTTGTTTGTAGATAGTATGGCATTTCTACAAATCTAATCTTTAGATTTTTTTGGTTAGCTTCCTGAGTTTGAATTATATTGTTAATTTTATTTGTACCATGTGAGTTCACTGCGATTTATTTTGAATATGTGAATCAATCGTAAATATATAAAAAGATTCATATGATTCATTTCTCTTAAATTTTTTAATTTCAAGATTAAAATTAGTCATTAATATTTATAATTATTTTATAAAAATAAATTTTCCTTCTTCAGTTTTCTTTTACTTGCTACTACTTTCTATGTTTATAATTGATACGTGCAATATGGATCCTATTAGTCATCCTTCTTACCTTTAAAAAGAAAAAAGAAAAGCAATGACTTTTTTGAAAAAAAAATAGTGGATTAGTGGGTCATAAATACAATACCAATAGCAATGGAACCCTAAAAAAGAAAAAGAAGCAGAATTTCACGAACCAAAATTTCATAAACTGAACATTTGAAATGGATAAATGTCAAAGCAACCCTGGTTGACATAGAAAAAGAAATTGGTGCTTCGATTTATGCTTTAGTAATTTAATAAATTGTTGGAATTAAAGCGTAAATCAAGGCAGGTTGATGTAAAAGGTGCATGCAGGGGCCACTTGGTGGAGTGAGGCAATCACGGAGAGTGAAACATGGCGTGGTCCGATCAAGCTCCCCATTTCCTTTTTCTCCTCCAAAATAATGCTGACCTATATATATCCCTTTTATTTTATTTTATGTTTTTCAAACCCTACTAAACAGAGCAGGTGAGGAAAAATCTTTTTGCTTTTGACTCCACTAACATTCCAGTGTTTGCAGCTATTTTGTTCCTTCTGTTAATTAAATTTTGATCATGGTTTGTCGTCAAATTGGGAGCTTGATTAGTGCTACTAACAAAAGGGGATATGGATGGTGAGATCGGATGGAACCATTGTAAATGGCTTTTTAGGAAACCTTAGGTGAAGGTCGATGTGAGTTTTGCATGGTAGACGGACCACATTCGTCATATGATGTTGACTTTGTACTTTTTTGAACATATCCGTTTGGATTATGGGTTTGGTTAGTAAAAATATTAAGAGTTAAATTATATTATATTTTATTTATGTTAAATCATAAAGTAAAATAGTTATTTTAATTAAAATTTTATCGTGACACACGTATTTTATGTGAACATGCAGATATTAATTTTTAATAGTGAAAATGAATTAATTATTTAACAGAAGGTTCAGTTTACTATTTAATTTAATGTTTAAAAATTAATTTCTTTCATAAAAATGTAATCTATTCTTTTTTACCGCCTATCTATTCATTTCATAGAAATGGGGAAAAAGAAAGTTTTGGTAGCTCATCTAATTAGTGTCATCATCCCTCTTGTTTATTTGTTGCTGAATTTCATGTTTGAAAAACTTTGTTGCCATCCATCCTAAACATCACAATCAAACATTTCATTGACCCCATTACAAATTTATGAGATTATGTCTTAGCCCAAGTTTGTCGAAAATTTTCTTTTTAAGTATAGATTTTGAAATTGAAGGCCACGGCATGATTTTAGGGGGAAAATACTTTAAAACGAAGTGTTATACTTTAAACCTAAGCTTGACATGCCTCGTATCAATATATGAAATCCATTAATCCAAATATTTTTTCGTGGACCGTTTAAATTAGCTATCTAAATATGATACAAAATACTTGCTAAAATACCCACCAAAAGTCAATCTTTGATGCTGGCATGTGCAGTATTTTGTGACCATGTGATGTCCATTTGCGACTAAAGTACTGAGTGAAAGCCTGGACACAATCACATTTTTACACCTAATCCTGCTTTTGATATGTTTTTTTCCTCTTTTTCTCTCACGAAGAATATTGGGAGTTGGGGACGCTTGCCCGTCCATGGTCGTATGATATTGGGTCTTAGCTTCGTACGGTATTAATATAATGTATTTCCCGTTATCTACGTGCAATGATGGATTAGTAGGCAGTGATGAATGAGGTCAGTTCAAGTTGGAAGGCGTTTGAATGAAGTAGGGTTTTGAGTTAAAGTGCAACAATGCAAATGAATTAAAAAAAAAAAACTTTTTATTCAATTATATAACTCCAACTTTGTTCTTAATCATGGCTATGCAATTAATGAATCTATTTCAATCTACACCAATAAGTGAATTTTTGGCAAAAGATTAGTTGAAAGTGAACACACTTTTTTTAATGATTTATTGAGGTATTAATTAGTGAGTATATTTTCATTAAAATTTGTACTTTTATTTCACTTAACAATACTAATTTTAATAAAATTTAAGATATTAGATTGTTATAAAAAACTAATTAGTATAGAGCATATTTCGTATTTCCTAATTGTTGTAGTGATATATATGTGAAAAATTATTATAAAAATCGGTTCATACAACAAACTTGACTATTATAATAAATATTGTTATATAGGTGGATGTTACAAAGAAGTGCTATTGTATAAGTTGTGGTTTTAATCTGTACTTTAATTTTGTCATTCTCATCCCTTTAGTTTGCAAAACCTGAGATTTTAGTCTTGATAAAATAGTAGCTTTTAAATTCCGAGGTTTCCAAAATTGTATGTGCCAAACATATTATCATATTTATAATACTATGTCGGTTTGCTATTTTCATATAATACTCACAGAAAAAGTTATGTGATTTTAAATAATAGAGTTAACGATCATCGTTTAAGTTCAAGTTGTGGTGAAATTTCAAAATTTGAAAACATCGACTAAAACTAATTAAATTAGATAACAACGACTAAATTCACAACTTACAAGACCAATAATAGAGTTTGAACTAATGAATCTCACTATTATTGTTTGAATCAAGATTAAAATTTTAAATATTAATAAAGTACAATAACTAAAATTAATCGCACTAATACCACAACTTAAAAAGGCTAGTAAAAGACTTATAGCAAAATTTGACCAACCAACAAATTTTATTTAAATATTTTCTAATTTCCTTATTTATAATGTATAGTTAACTTATTATTTGAAGGCCAGTAAAATTGGGTAAAATAATTATCGAATGTATGTCATTTTACTTATCGATGAATCTTGATCTATATTATACTAATTGTTGAATCCTTACTTGAAACTTATTAACTAGACTTAAAAAGAATTCAGTAGTCTAATGAATGATTTAAATAATTTAATGATAAAGTTAAGTGTTAGTTTAATGACGTTGGGTTGGAGTCTAACTAGAATTTTCTCGTCTAGAGATCGACAAATATTCGGAGTTCATCCTTGGTATTGCAATGGAATAATCAGATTCAAGCTCGTTCAGCCCATGTTTATTTCCAATGTAATTTAATCCATTGTGGCCCAACCCAAGGTCTGAAGCTTTCGTCCAACGCAGTCCATGTGCTGCCCCATTAAAACCAAAACCGAACAGCCTAGAAGCAAAAGACTTTGGCAGATATTCTTCCAAATAGGATAAAATATATTTGACATGTATTTATTTAATTTATGTAACTTAAAATTGAGGCGGTCAAAATGATATTCTATCATCATCTTTTCCATGTAACCAACCAACAGTAGTAACGAGAAAGAGAGATCACCAAATAAATAGTTACTATATTTGATAAGACTGTGATATAATAAGGAAGATGTACAAAAAAGAGAGTGGTAATTATTGTGAAGATCTTTTCACCCAGTCGAGGCAGAGAACTGGAGGTAGTGAAGATTAGCGGTGGCAAGAATATTGAGAGTGAGAGCTAAATGTATGCTGATAGAGTATTGACTTGGTATCTAAGGGGAGGTTATCATTTCTCGAGGAAGGCCACTTTATAACCTCCCCACTTGACTCAAATGGAGAATATTGTTATACCCCCATCTATGTTAGGACACATGACAAGCTAAAAGGACACCAAAATAGTAAGCTAGTTGCTATAATCTGAGAGGTCACCCACCAGCCTTCCTTTCAGAATGACCATTCGGGCAACTATGAGCCATCTGTCATCTGGGTCCCTAAGCTTTCATTGGGAACGTGAGGTTTTTTTTATCACCAAACACCGCGTGGGCTCAACTACCATATACCATCAAGTTAGAGTGAATGACAGGATCTATCGAATCATAAACATCCGCCCCACGTGTTCCGTAAGATGGCTAGACGACAAGTCCAACACGTTAACATCACCTTACACGGGATCCTAGCCTATAAATACCCCAATGAATGATGAAAAAGGGATCACCTCCCCTTAGATACAAAGCCAATACTCTGTCAGCATACCTTCAGTTCTCAAACTTAGCACTCTCGCAACCACTAGTCTTCACTACCTCTAACTCTCCACACCGATTGGGTCAATCGGACTCCACAACAACTATCATTCTTCCTTATTGTATCATTGTATCAACAATACTGACCATATTCTTGGTACTATTCATAATTCATACTCAAATTTGATTATTTTTAATTTGTACTTTTTTGAAATTTCAAGTTAAATTTTACTATTTTCAAAATTTAATGCATTGAACATACACACGTATAATACTATATTAGTTTGCTATTTCCACATAAAACCCACAAAAAAATTACGTCATTTCCTCATAATTGAAGGATTAATAACATAATTTGAGTCAAGATTAAACTTTCAAAATTAAGAAAGCATAAGGACTATTAACAATGTTAATAGAGTGTACAACAAGGGAGGAGTACAGAGGAGAGAAGAGTGGCTACTATGAAGACCGGTCCATCTAGTTGAGGCGGAGAGTTGAAGGTTATAAAGAGTGGTGATGAAGATAACGTAAAGGTTGAGGATTGAAAGAGTGTTAATAGAGAATCTAGGCTTAGTATTCTTAAAGGGTCGATCCTTTCTTCATCATTCCCGAAGGTATTTATAGAAATGGGTTTTGTGTAAGATGGTACTAACATGTTGGACTTGTCCTTTAGCCATCATCAGAGGGCGTGCGGGAGGGATGTCTGTGACAGGACAGATTCTGTCATTCATTTTGACTTAGATGAGATGAAACAGTTGAGCCCACGTGATGTTTGGTAACCAACGACTTTATGTTCCCAATGAATATTAGGTCATCCATTGCTCGGGTAGTTATCCCATAAGGCTGAGCTTGTAGGTGACCTTTTATTATCCAGGTTTCTTATTGACTTACAATATGTCCTAACGTGAGTGGCGGTATAACAAGTAGAATTTAACCTAAAAAATTTAAGTGAGAATTTAAAATTTAAATATTATAAAAATAAAAATTAATTAAATTAAAATACATGAACCAACACATAATTAAACACTTAACAACAAAATTGACTTTAAAGTCAACTAGAAAGCACCTTAGTGTCAAAATGGCGGTGGACATGCTTTGCGAAAGGCCCCGACGTGTGCTTTATTTGTTGTGTTTTCACATCTAAGCTTATAATAAACTACCTATTTTTATGGTTTTGAAGCTTAAGAACCTTTCATGTGTGAAACTCATTTTATCTCGGCTGAACTGCATTTTGTCGTCCTATAGAGTCCTCAATCAGCAATAACAAAAAAGCTTATCTTTTTTCGAGAAAAATGAAAGTTATTATAGAATATGTCATAACTCGACTCAAAATCCGACTCAAAAAAAATCCCCTAATATACATTTTTAAAGACTCTTAAAAGGGGTTGTTGCTCTGGTGGAACTCTCCATTTTGATCCCATTTTCTCTGGAACTCCTTTCTTCTCCATACTCTAATTAGAAAGAAGATGACTGATCAACGGAACTACAAACTAAATCTTGTATGAACAAAAATCATCTTTTTTTTTAAGTAGTCACGGCTCGGTTCTTAATTAATCCACGTTAATAATATTATCATCTTTCTTCGCTAACCTAAACTGCCTTATTGTTCGTTGCTGTAGAAGTATATATGTTTGCTAATCCTTTGAGATTAAATTTGTCATTAACAAAACAGTCCCTGCTTATTTTTTTAAATTGGTAAAAACACATTTCCAGTACTTCTCAATTTTAATATTGAACAAATTCATCCCTTTAAAAGATCGAATAATTTAATTCCTATCAATTATACGTGATTTTGATTGATATAGTAACAAATTAAGTCCTCATTATTCATATATTTCATCTATTTAGTTTTAGTTCTAAACAAGAAAATCCAAAATAAATCTAAAAATTCAAAAATAAATTAGCTTATATGTAGAATTATAGATAAGATGTTATTATATTAATTAAAATGATGTAAAATTGAAAAAATTATTAAAACTATGATTAAATAATCACTTGCAAAATTTGACGAAACTTAAATTACTTAGAATTTTTCAAACAAACTAACAGTCATTTTATTTTTTAAAATAAAAAAAAAAAGACAAATTATCTTGTCTAGAGGCGGTGCAGATGTAATGAGAAGGCGGTACGTGTTGGGTGGTGAAGAGCGGTGCAGCTAAGGTGTAGAATCACTCTGGCTGTGTCGAAGTCGCGTTGCTGTGCAAATGCGACCGAGTTCAAATACTGCCAAAGCTCAACTTTTTGAAACCTTCATTTGCCTTTTCCATTTTCAACGATGGCGATGTTACATTTTCGCTGTCTTATAGCTACAGCTTTTACCGACATTTTTGTTACTTGTATTTATCTTACAACCTACCTAGAATGATTATATTGATAATAATATGTTTTACAGGCAAGGCTTCAGGTGAAGGAAGTCTATGAAATTTTGATGTTTCAAATTTATATTTTAATGGATTTAAAATTAATTATTTAATTCAATAGTCATATTAATAAATGATTGATACACTTGAGCAAATCTGAAGTTGAAGCCGAATACTATAGGGATAAATCATAATATTATTTAAACCATTATCATATGAGGTGAAATTCTAGAAATTAATCTGATCATAGATGGCGTGATTAATGCTCCATACCCACATTGATGTTGATTGGGAACCTTTTCTTGATGTTATTTCCCGTAAGGGGTTATTTGGGTTAAATTCAATTGATGTAAATTTCTTGAAAAATAACAAGAGATTATTTGTGCGTGGTGGAAAGTGATTTTCTTTTATGTGGATAATTTAACAGGTTGATTGCTTCCTCGGGTGGACAGATTTGTGTAAAACACTCTACTTCCTTCGGCTGGTACATTGGTGCGTACTAGTTAAAATTTCAATTTATATTGACTGCTATATAAATATTTTATACTTAAAATTTATTTAATATCATTATATTGATATGTAGAAATATTTGTATATACATATATTAAATAACTTTTTTTAAAAAAATGTTGTGCCAATATGCATAAATTCCAATAGAAAAACGGTGCGTATTGAAATTTGTTTATAATTGTGTTAAAAAACAAAAGTTTTAACTAATATGAATAGTTAGTTTGATACTTTTAAATTTAAATTTTATTATATCTAAGTTCTTTTAAAATTTATTTTGATCTACATCTAAATTTATTTCGATTTTAATTATAAACTCATAAAAATCAGAAAAAATAGATCCCATTTGTTACTCTTGCTTCTTTTGTGCACCAAACTTTTATTTTTATGCTTAAACCCTTAAAATAAAATCTATGATATATATTTACTAATAATTGTTGAGTGTAGTGACAATGTACATTAAACTTTTAATGGCAGAGCATGATTCGAATTTTGGAGACAAGATTATTCGGAGAGGCAATAGAGCGAAGGCACCATTGTTGATAAGGCGAGATTGGGTATTCTCATAAAATATATGGGCTATGGATAGTTTTAGGTTTTGTATAAAAAAGAATAGATATGATCAAAATCTATAACAAAATCATTGAAAGAAAAAGTTTGATGTAGGAAGTACAAAATCTATTACATTTAGGTTCTTGATCAGTACTTTTTTCAATATGACATTCATCCAAAGGTCAAGTTTTAAATATGTTTTAATTTCGTTTGATTGGTTATTTTAGGGTTTTATTTCAAATACAATTAAGTATTTGCGACTCTTTTCTTTTGATGGGTATGATTTACACATCAATTATTTTAAAAAAGGAAGAAAAATTTGGTAAATTAATCGGTTGATTTGGTATTTAATGATAAAAAACTTGGAAGTAAGTATGTACTTAACCGGAAGTAACATCTTGAAGGTAACGTAATCAGTTTCACACTAATTATACTCATATGGGAAGTGAAAATTTCAACCTACACAAACCCTACCAACTCATTTTACTCAATTTTAATCACAGTGATTAAAACATTGTACACTAATACGTACTGATTTCAATAATAAAATAATGATGCGTCTTTGGGTGTGATCCTAACTAAGTATTTTGTAACATATATAGTTTCTGAGTTAATTGCATCAAGTATCCATAAACTGTGACTTTCATTTTAAGTTAGTCCTTAAACTTCAACACGTTCTAATTACATCCTTCCGTTATTAAATTTGTTAATTTAACAGTTACATGAGACTTTAGATCTTATATGACATAATTTAAAATAAAAAAATTAAAGAAAAATGAATGTCGTAAAAAACTTAGTTTTGAGGCTTTTAAAGCTTTTACAGAAACTTGTCCACTCTCTCTTTTTTTCGGTTGTACTTTATTTTTAGTTTTAAATTTTAAAAGTCATTAAAATTTTCATTTTAGATTACGTCACATAAGATTTATGTGTCATTTAATGGTTAAATTAATGGTTTCAATGATGAAAGGGCCTTATTGATATAGCATCAATAGTTTGAGATGTAATTAGAATGTTTTGAAGTTTAGGGACCAATTTAAAATGAGTGTTATAGTTTGGGGATGTATGGTGCAATTAACTCATATATTTTTCAATGTTAAAATGGAAAGACAGGTCATCACTTTCCAGCCAAATAATATACTGTTGGAAATTCATTAACAGAACAACAATTAATGAAAGAACAATATAAAGGTAGGGTTGGTAAGGGGAAATCAACTAAAATGGATTCAGCTAAACCCAATAATTTGCTTTACAAAGGAAGGCTAGAGTTGGGATTGTGGTATGAATCCGAGCTTAGGTGTTAATTAAAGAGTTAATAACAAAATTGTTATACTAATTGACAAAACATTTTTTTTCGATATTGTAATGATAAAAAAAATTGTAGTAAAAATAATAAGATAAAGAATAACTAGGAGGAGTAAATGAGACGTTGATATTTACAAATTATTCAAGTTCGACTTGAAAAAGAAATGGATTGGATTCGATAATTATTATGTTAATCTCGAGCAAATGGTTGAGTTGAATTTGAGCACCATATAATATTCAATTCAAGCAGTTTGTGAGTTTAATCAATATTTTCATTTTAATATATTTTTATATTGTATAGAAATATCTTAATACGAATGTGCTTGAGCTTAATTGAGGTTGAATATAAAAATTGGTAAATGAGCTTAATAGACCTTGAGCTTGAGCAGCTCAATTATGTCTCGAGATAAGCTTGAACTTATAAACTAATATTGGGTCAGGTTCGAGCTGAGTATCAAGCCATAATTTTCGAGTTGAGTTTTGTACAGATTTAGCTTGGCTCAATTACACGCTCATAAATAAGTTTTATACATTGTTGTTTGAACTAAATCGAAGTAATCGGTTGGAACCAGTATGAATTAATGAAATTAATTTTTTATTTGGTTTTATACGCATCTCTTTTTAATTGATGTGGTGTTTGGGTTGAAGTCGGAATATTTAGTTTTACGGTTTATAATAAAAACTTGGGAGAAAGAAAGTCATAATAAGATGGCCAAGAAAGTCTATGGTTGTTAAAGAAGATAAGCTGACCATGCTTATTTTGTAATAAAACCAAAAAGTGGCTTTCTAGACGTAGGTGGGACCTACGCTGAAATAACTGTATCTCTCATTCAATTCGAGGCTTGTCTCGTATGTGAACTCACTCTTTCACTACTCTCCTTCTTCAACTTCAACTTCAACTTCATCGATCAACCTTTTGTTTGACAAACCAAGTCCGTCCTTAGTATTATTTTGTCCACAAAATTCAATTTACATAAATAATTGCCATTCACGCTCCCAAAATAATATTAATAAATGCTTAATTAAATTTACAATTGAGAATAATGTTTTTTAAATATTAATTTTTTCATCACTTCAATGTTACTTAAAAGGTATCCAATTCTTTATTATTACTCTCAACAAACTTCAATAATATATTGAACTTAAAAATATCATATTTCGAGTTATACATGGATTTCAAAAACAAATATTCAATAGAAAAATGTTATTTTACTATAAATATTTTTATTTAATTTTAAAATTTAATAAAATATATCATTATTTAATTTATAATATATAAATAAATTCTTAATATATATTTTTATATTTATATAAAATTTAATATTTTTAACAATAGACAAATTTTGAGAAATATTAATACACTACATAATACCCATTAACTTGGACTGCGTCTGGGATTCATACTTAGAAGCTAGAAAAATCTGGCTAACCTTTTAGCTTTACTGTGCAGCTATAACTATAAGTACACCCAAGCTGAACCTGGAACCATACTCAGAGGTCTCAGCAAGCATTAAACATAAATTCCTGGCATCGTTTTTTTTTTTTTTCTAAAATATTTTCTCCGCATCTTTATAATTATTTTAGTACTTTGGGCTAGCTTCTTTTAATTTCATTTTCTTCTGGTAGGAAAAGGAACAGTTTTTTTGGGCAAACCCTGTTTCCTTTATCGAATTTTATTTTTCCCTCTGTTTTGAATCAGAATACAACGGATCAAGGAGAAGCAATGCAAGAAATCAATCATCCATTTGGATTCAACGATGGTGCGGATATTGGGAATTCGGTATCACAGCTGATATTATCAGGAGGCTCAAATACCTTAGATTCAATCTTCTCTCGTTGCGAGCCATCAATAGCTGCCGTCGGCACCAACTCTGTTTATGAGCCATTAGGCTCTTCAGTTTATCTCCGGCAGAGAGATCTCCTTCTAAAATTCTGTCAAGGAAACGCTTCATTTTCTCGCAACTCCGTAGCGGATCAGCTTCGAAACAGCCAAAACACTGCATCGACGAGCAACTGCGTCAGTCCTCAAAAGACGAAGCTGTACAGGGGCGTGAGGCAGAGACAGTGGGGCAAATGGGTGGCCGAAATTCGGCTCCCACAAAACAGAGTGCGAGTCTGGTTAGGCACTTACGAAACGCCCGAGACGGCAGCTTATGCATACGATCGTGCGGCGTATAAGCTCAGAGGGGAATATGCGAGGTTGAATTTCCCGAACCTGAAGGACCCGGCAAAGTCGGGTTTGGGGGATTGTGCTAGGTTGAACGCTTTGAAAAATGCGGTGGATGCTAAGATTCAAGCCATTTGTCAAAAGGTGAAAAGAGAGAGAGCTAAAAAGAATGCCAAGAAAGGCAACTCTGATCGTCCTGCTGCTTCTCCTGAAGCAAAAAATGATGTGAAGGTAATAGAACCATGTACATCATCCTCATCGTTGGCTTTTAGTGACAATTTAAGCAACGGATTGTTGTCACCACCTAGAGTATCTGAGGATGGGTTTCGGAGATGTATGAATTCACCGTCGTCTGTTTCAAATGATTCTACAATGATGATGGCAGGGGAACCAAACTTTGAAGACTGTTCACTTGCAAGAATGCCATCTTTTGATGCTGATTTACTATGGGAGACTCTTGCTAATTAGCATCTCATCAATGGGTTTAGGATTTAGTAGTATTTTTTTTAAGGAACGGTCACTTTGGCCTTTGTTTTAGTATGAAAGGCATTAGATTTAGGAGATAAAAAGAATAGTAAACGGATCTTTCTAAAATTTTGCAAGTAGCAGAAAATAAATATCCTTATTTACTGCTCTTCTAGTACTAAGAGACTTATATTGATGCAATCATTTTGTACAAATTGTTTTCAGATCAGTCTCATATCCTGTAAGTAGAATCAGCCACGCATGCTCTTTCTTGGCCAATGGTGAGAAAGCCACGAGAAAGAAATTGTGGTCCTCAGTCACCTCTACATCATTTATAGAAAAGATAGATGACTAATGATTTAGACCAGATAGTTGTACTGAGTACGACTGCACAATGGCATGACTTAATAAGGGATAAGAAAGATTAGAATATTGTCAGGTTTCAGGTTTTCTCTTCACCAATAAATTCGTTTTTTTGGCTTAACCCTTAAACAAAGCGTTTGTTAACCTAACCTGTCAAGGTTTTCAATTAGTAAAGACAGACTAGAAGGTATACATCAAAACCACTTCATAGAGGGTCTCTGATGAATGAGTTGAAGAGATGGAAAGGTCGGTTTCTGTTCGATTTAGAAGCACTTTCAATGAAACATTACTCCTGGCATTAATTAAATATATTATCGTATCATGTTTTGAATAGCATAAAAGCATACATGGAACATAATACAAATTCATATAATTATACATCAAAAGATGACCGGATTCTTAGATGATACTGGTTAGAAAACATTACCAACTGAGGGCATTCTTGGACTGCTGCAGCTTTGCATTGTAAGAATTTTCTATCTCCTCCTTGCAAGATTTTAGCAGAGGCTGTAAAAATGATGTTCTGAAAAACGTGACCGACTCTCCAAGAGAGGTTCTATCCCATTCTGCCATCAAACAAAGCCAATGATATCAGTACATAAAATACCAATCGCATCAGTTTGTGACCCTATTTAGCTCTTAAATCTTTTGATGGCTGACAAAATCAACCATGATTATGTGTCATGTCAAAGAGATCAGAGGAACAACGAAAGATAGAACATGTTTACAGAAGTGCAACTTCTTCAGATTCAGTAACTTTTCCCGGTCTTTCATCTTCTATTTTCAGGCAACTAACTAAACTTATAGGAATCTAAGCATCACAAGAATAAATAAAATTACAAGAACAAACATACCATTCTCAGCATCTTGTCTTGGTCCTTCCCTGTTCAGTTCTTCCAGAAGCTGCCAGGTAAATACATCACAAGAATTATGGGCCTTATCTATACACAGGAGTAAGAGCTCATGCAAGTGTACACATGAGGAAGAACTATACAGCTAGAATTCATGATTTACAAATTTACAATGTCAGAATGCAGCATAATTCTTAGTTGAAGCTCTAACAAACAATTAAATATGGATTTGGAAATCTTCACCAGAAGAATCCTGCAGATAACTTAAGAATTTGAAAGTTGATAGCACAAATACCTGGGGTAGGGTCGGCACTGTGGTTGGATCAAACTCATCACAATTGTTTGGGTCAATTGGAACACAAACACGACCTAGAGGGGAAAAAAGTTGAAAAACACTTGAGACTACTAAAATGAAGTTCCTTCCTACATTTCCTGAGAATCGGAACAGGAAGATATTCCCTATGATGTGATATTGATGTGTATGTATAAAAAAAGCCAACTAGCAATTAAGAAAAAAAATCCAATCAAAGTACACATTCAAGGCTTCATAGCATAAATACAGCTACTGAAACTACATCTGGTTTTGAAAGCTGTCATTGTAGTGCTCTAGCCTTTAGGTTTAAATGTGTTGGCTCTTAAACTAGAACCCACGTCACACTTTTAGGCACCCACCTATGATTTCAGGCCAATCTTAAATTTCATAGCAACTGGTATAGAATACACTTTTCAACACTAACCTGTTTTTGGATGTACACAGAATGGTGCCTTCAGTAAATGGTTCATGTGCTTCGACACCTGATACACAAATAAGTAGTTGCCTATGATAGGTCACTTACAGATAATTTTATATATAAAAACTTCTTGGTTTCAAAAATGTAATTTATATGTACTAATGTATGATATGGAGGTGGATGTATTTCTGAGATGAATACCTATATTTGTTGAAAGAAAACAAACCCACAAAAAATTAAAACAAAACCAAATAGAGTAATACTGTTGCAGACCTCCATATCAAGCCTAGGGTACGTATATGAAAAGACAATCTCTTCAACACATCTCCGTAGTCCTTGCATCTGGAAAAGTTGAATCATACAAAAGAATTAAAAAGACGGAAATGTGCTTCTAACGAGTTAGAACTTTTCCAAGAAAACAATCAAATTATAATTGATTGCCCGAGCAAAGATTTATTACTTGATCCAACTCTTTTATTGTTGATTTTTTCAGAAATGCACTTTGATTGTGGATGACAAAATGAAAGTGTTGAGGGCTGGATAATCTTGTTCCTAACAGGCAGTGGACTCACCCCCTTTATTGTAAACACTTTAACATGTCAAGAACTCACTTGACGGTCTATAAAACTTCCTATTACCAATCTTAAGTCTCAAAATCCTATGACCTCTTTTATGGCCATAATCAATTTATGATGGCAATTATATCTTTACACATAGGAAACTGATCCCAATATGGTATATTTTAGCATCACTATTAGAGTAATTAATCTAAAAACAAAATTCAAATCTTACAACTGAAAAAAGTGTTGAATTCACCTATTAGGCACTTAACACTGATTTTGGCCATCAAAGAGATTATAGGATTTCGAGACTTAATAACTCACTGTTAGTGGTTTGAACTGCCCATTAGGTACTTAACACTGATTTTGAGCTTACCAATTCATACCTTTTGTTTACCCGATTGCAGGATAGATTTTAGTTGCTCCCACCTAACAATATTAATGTCATCTTTTGACATGGAAGCTCGCTTATTCTCCTGCCACCTCCTCCTAAGCTCAGAAGCAACAGCTGCAAAGATAGAATGTACAAACATGAGCAACTGCTAAGGTAAATGACAGAGCTAGCCATCAAAAAGACTATATATTTTACATGCATCAGGAATCATTTCTAGGATCTTCTCATATCTCTCCTCAGATGCAAGTAAATTTTGGTTTGGAAGCAGTTTGGCCTCAAAAAAACCCTTCAGAACTTCGGTATAGGATCTCCTGCAGAGCCAGAATATGCCTTAGTGAAGGAGAATGTATGCCCAGAATAAGAAAATTAAAAACAAAATACAATACCACTTACGCCAAGAAAGGATAAAGAACAAGACCAGGTAAAGATATCTTTTTGTGACCATTTTCATTGCCCTGAACAAGGTACAAGGTTAATAGTTTCTTGGTATCAAAAAACAAAGCAAAATCCAGTTGTCTTTCACAGCACTAGTTAACCACCTTGTATACATGGAAATAATCAGCAATAGCCGCCCTTTGTTCATTAGTCAGCCTGTGGAATTTATGAGAGCAAAATTCATTTCTTTATGTAATAATACAGGTAAAGGCAGAAAAAATGTGAAGATTTCAGCTGTTTACCGCATTACCTTCTGGCTTTTCCATCACAAACCCAGCAATGCACACCACGTCGACCACTATATACCCATAGAATATGATTAAAGCCAAAGTCATCTACATTATTAGAACTTGAAGTTAATTGATGGCGTAAGAAAAAGGCATGCAGTGCACTCAAGAAACCAAAAATGCCTTCGTTGTAATGCAAACATTTAAATAGGACAGCTTAAGAACTCAAGTCTAATTAGAATATTTTCTGATCTAGGCCAGTTTAGTAAAGCCACCTAAGGCCTAAAACCTTTCAAACTCCAGCATATATCAGTTTTACCTCTGAGAGAAGTATCAATCACTTTAATCGCAATTGTCATTAGAGGCCAGCATTCCAAACAAACATCTGCTCCCGTGCAGCAATATCTAACATCATCATAATCACTTATATCCTGCGAAAATAATAAACATAACTCCAATGAGTCAAATAACATGGCCGATACATGCATTCAGTTTGAAAAGTAGGGCGAAATGCTTGGTTTTCCAGAAACGAAGTAGCTTACAATATCAAAAACCAATTCTCTCTCAACTGGAGTGAAAACATTGTCGCCACTTTGCGCATAAGCATGCCTCTTGGCAGGCTGCATTACAGACAATACATCATTAACAACTAATAAAACAGCTAACAAGAATAACTAATAAAACAACTAATATGAGCAGCTTTAATTCATAGCTCACTGAATGACGATTCAAAGACTCCTTAATAAGAATAAAATTGAAAGAAATCTTACATCAACGCTATAGACAGGCCCGATATCTATCTTGAATGGACACTTTTCTTTGATGGAATTTTCCAGTTCCGTAACACTGTTGAAAGACTGGAATCGGATATAAATGTCATTTTCTAGCGTGAAAGAAAATTCCCTTCTTCCAAAGTAGGATTTGTCACAACCGGGATGCTTGCCATCTGCAGATAGCAAGATCACGATATACATCAATACATGGAGAAAAACACGAAAGCGCAGAAACAAGCGCGTGTTTGCAAGGCCATATATACGAAAAGGAAGAAGATATTTGAGTTACCATTTCCGTAAGACATCCACTTGAACATGTCAGCATGAGGAAATAGCTTCCCTGTCATAAAATTAGTTTCAGATTCGAATCACAGCTGCTAGAATAAAAGAAATTTTCCATCATTCAAGCAATAGGACGAAAAATTTATAAGAGGAAAATGAGAATTCTGACCATAGTAGATTCTGAGATAGTTAGCGTTAAATTCATCAGGCACATCATTTGCTTGCCCAGGTCCATCAATCACCATGTCATCTCTTCCGTTATCAGCTTGCTCTTTCGTCATCTTCGCTTCAAAATGAACCCTAATTTCTCGTTCAATATCACAATTTCATAGCAGAGAAAGTTCACAGGGAAGAGAAGAAGATGGCGGGAAAGAAAAAGGATTAGGGCAAATAAATAGATTCTTTGGCGGGAAACTTTGGGCCTGAAAATTTGGCCCAATAACAACAAACCAGAAGGCTTAAGTACGCCGTCGTTCTCAATTTCACTGCATCAGTCCAAAAAATCCTTGGACCTATAAAAAAAACAGCCTGGGCAAAATCAAAATTCCTGCTACTAGTCAGTAATCACCATGGAATGTACGAATAAGCAAATAATAGCCAAAAAATTTGTTTATTTCAAAAAATATATTAAAAAGGAAAAAAAAACACGGCGTTTCATTTTTTTCCTCCCATTATTTTTAATTAATTATTCCAGGCGATGAGATGAGAAAGAGGCAATCAGGACCTGGTGATGGCGTTTTGTTTCGGACCTTTCTAGGACTCTCCGATAACCGGACCCGCTAGCACCCGGCGTCAGCTTTTGGACCGGCTTTTTCCTCTTCTCTTCCTCGGGCCACGGTTTTTGCTAAGGTTACTTCGATGGTGACCAATGATTATATTACCATGAACGGGAACGGGTCTAGCAAGAGGGCAGAAGAGTTCATCAAGAGGTACCACAAACTCGAGGTTAAAGAAAATCAGTGCAGCTCTTCGCTCGTTAAACACATCAAAGCTCCTGTTCACCTGGTATGCTTTTTCTAAAAATACTGTATGCTTTTTCTAAAAATACTTTCTTTTTTTTGTAAATTTCAATTATATTTACTTTTTCTAATAGAATCGATTGGGTTCCTATTTGGTGCTAGATCCGTACATAGATCTGGGGACAATTTTCGTTTAATTCAGTGAATTTTTGTTTTAGACGCTAATTTAAGAAGCTTAGCTTAATTTTCAGGCGACGTTTTATTTTGGGGATTTTTCTCTTTAACTTTTTTTCATTGCATGTGGGTTGGATATACGAGGAAGTCGATACTGAAATTTGGATTTTAGAATTTTGAGTGTCACTTAAAAATTCAGTTAGATTATGTGATATTAAACATTCTCTATCAATTGAAGCTAAACACATCCTTCAGCTATATGAAGCATTAATAACCTTTTATTAGTAGAAATTACTCTGTAAATTGCTGTTTTCTTTCATTATTACTTGGTATGTGCTTGCTTTGAACGTAAATGGAACATAAGATTTTCTTTAGACTTGCATTTTCCTTAAGTGTGGAAAGGATATCTAGTGCTTAGGGGTTCTTATATCTCATTGTCATCTTCAAATACCGATAAATTTGGATTGAATGAATTTAATTTGATATCCCATACCCAATCTAAACCTTGGGTAGGTACAAATGATTAGTTTCAGGTATTTTTTAGTTTGCTTGATTGAAAGCAAACTTGGCTGTGTTTTGTGCCTTAATGAATGATTATTGGTTTTCGATCAATCAGGTTTGGTCATTAGTTAGGAGGTTTGATCAACCGCAGAAGTACAAACCATTTGTTAGCAGGTGTGTTGTGCAGGGGGACCTTCAGGTTGGAAGTGTTAGAGAAGTAAATGTTAAGTCAGGTTTGCCGGCGACAACTAGCACTGAAAGGTTAGAGTATCTAGATGATGATGAGCACATCTTGAGCATGACAATTGTCGGAGGAGATCACAGGTTGAAGGTATGAATTTTCTACTTGGTTGAATTAGTTACGCACTACACAATAGTTGTAAATGCATCCCATTTGAATTCCAATAAATTTTTAGTTTTCCAACATATAATCTTGACCGAAATATAAGTATTCATCTAAACCTAACCTTTATTTCTCTCTTATTATATGATGTGAGAATTTTGTGTTGAATTATGTAATAATGCTTAAATTAAATGTAACAAGGTTTTGGATATGGTCACTTGCAACTTGCAAGGTGGACCATCGAATGCGCTAACTTTTTGTAACCAGTCATCGGATAAAGACTCCGTCACTTCGGCATGAATTGTCAAATCATTGTTTGAATGGTCAAATTCGTTAAGCATTTTAGAAGAATTTTGTCATGTTTGAGAGGGAACATAGCCTTGCAGAACAGGAAATGAGAGTTCTGAAACTAGAAGGAAATATATATCCCTCCAAATTGACTTGTCAAATCTCTTCTGCTGAATTTAAGCCGACGAACATATGCTTTTGTAGCCTTCCATCTATCCCAACTATTTCTGTTTTCTTGAGCTACTAGCAAATATGACCTGGACCCCTTCTTTGCATATGTACATAGAATATTTTTAGTTTGTACACATACGTGGGTAAGCAACACTGTTTATCATGTCGCTGAGGACAGTGTTAGTTCTCAGTTCCGAGATGTATTGTTCTGCCTCCTTTTCCTTTCATATTTGATATAGGAGCATTCTATTGTCCCAATTCTTTATTGATCTTCCTCATCGCTTATAATCTAATTTCATGAAACTGCAAAATTTCCTGTATGCTATGTAAATTGGCAGAACTACTCATCCATTGTTACAGTCCATCCTGAGGTCATTGATGGCAGACCAGGAACGTTGGTGATCGAGTCTTTTGTGGTGGATGTACCGGATGGGAACACCAAGGATGAAACATGCTACTTCGTTGAGGCACTGATCAAGTGCAACCTCAAGTCATTGGCTGATGTTTCAGAGCGTTTGGCTGTTCAGGATCGCACCGAGCCAATCAAAAGAATGTGAATAATCTGGGTCCCTCTTAGCAGCATCAAGGTTGTTGTGTGTGTGAATAATCTGGGTCCCTCTTAGGAGCATCAAGGTTGTTGTGTGTGATGAGTGAAGAACTGTTATTATTAGAAGCTGAGTAGACGGTTCGGGCTACCTTGGGTTAGAGTCAACTCCTATTTTCTTAATACTTCATGCATCCTCTTCTTACTAGAACATTATAATTAGGTGTGTTGTGTTGATAGTAGCTGACAATTAAGCTACACCTTCGGCCTACAGATTTCTTAAATGAAGAAACATTTCAGAAATTTTCTTTGTGGCTTATTCTATGTTGAATAATGCGGTATTGTATTGGTATCTAGTTGTAAATATCTTTGCACGATGGAAATTTTATAGCTTTGCATGTATGAGCCATTCAGTTATGGGGGATATACTGTATGTTGGTACATGATCTTAATTTACTCATCTAGCAAGTTATTTATATCATAATTTGAAATTAGGGTATCTAATCTAATTTGATTGAGTTTGTAATCTTAGATTGAAATGACACTATTAGAACAAAGGGTATTCAGGTTTTTTTAATTTTTAATAAATAATTAAACACTAAAATGTAACTACTCCTTTAAATTTTAATTTTATGGATTTTTTTTTATACTTAAAAACACTCCCTCGGGCTAAACTCCCGAATTCGGATGTTGTGGGTTAAAATGCAAATGAAAAACAAAATTATAAGGTGATAAATAGGGTTTTGATGGAAGGGTAAGGAATACTGTTAAAAGTTTAAATATTATGTGCTTATATTTTCCTATTTTTATATAAAAGATATAAAACAGCTATAAACTAATATAATTTAGAAGCTGGTGTCTGTAGTTGACCAATGCTAAACAATTTTTGTATTCATGAAAAAAAAAAGGGGGGGGAAAATGTTATCATAAATGGAGTCCTATAATGCAGTATATTTTAAAAGGAAATACCATATTGTTCATCACCAAAGGATGCCATATTATTTACAGCCAATAATCAAGTAGTGTAAATACAGCCAGGCCAAATAAACCAGAAAGTGAAAATTACCCAAAAGAATTACAGAGTTGATGCATCACTTTGATTAAATAACGTGCATGATATTGATACCTTCAAAAATTAATCAAAAACTTGCGAAACCTCTTAATGAACCCCCAATCCTTCTCCTCACTCTCGCGCCTTTCATTTTCCTCTCCTCGGCGATGATGGCGACGTTGATGTTGGTAGCGGTGGTGCGGGTGGTGATCGTTGTTGTCATGATCTTGTTCATGCTCGTGGTTATAAGGACGAACCTTCCTAAAGTCTACGTGCTCCTTCGACTCGGCGCCATTATTGGGAAACCTGGTCCATCTCCCCCGGATCTGGTGACCAAGTCTGATTGACTCCGGGTCGGAACGAGATCTCTCGTCCGACAGTGCCTTACCGTTACCGTGAGAAACATAGCGCTTGCGCTGGAACCGCGAGTTCAAAGGCCTGAACCTTCTATGGTAACGGCAGTCATGTCCATTACGGAACGGAACCAACGGATGCCTGGGGAAGTGACCATTTACAGGACGGAAACTGATTATCGTCAACGGAACGGAAACCAAGTCGGGGTCGGCTTCGGAGGCATCATCAACGTCGTGCTTAGAATCAACTGTTTTGGCGGGTTCAGAGTTGGGTTTCTCGTTAGGGAGAAGGATAACGTTTGTCGTTGTAGAGTCGGATTCGGGTAATTCGGCAACGATTTCTTCAGAGGTGACGGCCTGGTCCGGTACAATTAAGCGAGCGTGAGAGACGGTGAATAAGACGAAAATAGCAATGAACGAAATGGCGAGTCGTGCCATATCTTTATTTAAAGAGACAAAACAAAAAACTAAAAGAAACAAAAAGGACACAGGTTTTTTTATTAGTTACTTAAGGAGAAGGAATTTGGATTATTATATAAGAGGTTGGGGGCTGAGGCACTCGACAAAGTGGTGGTATGGACAGTGATGAGAGGCAATGGCGGAAGCGGGCAACGAGGTTGACCCAACACTTGGTTTTTAGGATTGAAGTAAGTGGAATGTTGAAAAGCTATGGATATATATATTCACATTCAAAGTTTGAAACCGTCTCACACTCTCACTCCACAAGTTAATGGACCCGAAATTATTTAACTTTTTTATAAATAAATTTAAACTTAAAAACTGAATTACAACTTAAGTAACTACCATGATACAAGAAGGGAAGGGTTCGGTAGGTTTCAACGTTGCTGGCATGGGATTATTCCATCTTTCCCCGAAGCTCTTCTTGCTAATCTTTGCTGGTCCATATAGAAAGCTCGTAACGAACTGGTTTTTGGTGGAAGCAACGACAATCCAATTTAGGTTTGGCAGGGAGCCTTGAGTTCCCAATAGAACACAATTAAGTGGTGCGAATTTGACTGGAGTTTCTTGGCAGCGACCAAAAGAGGGTTGTCTTAAGATAAATTGTGACGCTTCTATGGTCAAGGATAACCCAATAGCAGGTATTGCTATGGCTTGCCGAGATTCTAATCGTCAAATCATCAACGGAAGTAATCGTCAGCTTTGTGTCGGACCTATTGAAGTGGCTGAAGCAATGGCATTTAAAGATACTTGCTCTATCATTTCTCATAAGAATTGGCCTCAAGTTTTTATTGAATCTGATTGCAAAGTTGCTGTGGATCAAATTTTTGCTTCGAGTGAGGGGATTTCCTGGATTCTTTCTGCTATTATTATTGATTCCATCAAGAGTCTCCAAGCAGCTTATCCGCAAGTTAAATGCTCTTTCATCGGCGAGAAGCAAACCGGCTGGCAGACAAGGTGGCTGTTTGTACTAGGAGAGGGACGTGCCGTCTAATGGGTTAATCTGACTCCTACTGTACGGAGTTTGTTGATGTAATTTCCTGCCGATCTTTTCTGTATCGGGTTTCCAATGAACATAATAATAATAATAATAATAATAATAATAATCAAATTTCATGTATAATTTTAAAATAATAATTTTTAAAAAAGTGAACCCAAATTTTTTAAAGACTTGGAAAATTATCAAATGTTTTAGTTCTTCCATCCTTGTGGAAGATGACACCCATGGTCTTGAATAGTAATATAATGAACAATTGGAAGTGTCAAAACTCAGAGTAAATGATGTGTTCAGATAATCTATTTAAACAATTGTTAAACATCTGTTCAGATAAATTTTCAAGACAACTAAGTCTAGTAAGAAGTTGGTATTTTTTACACTGAGATCTTCATGGAGTATGACACTATCAACAAATGCATTTTAAGCCATGCTTTATTACGTCTTAAATGGTGCTAATCGAAATTTGGAATAGTAGGAAGAGGAGAGATCGACAACCTCATCTCAAGGGTTATCCTTATCTTTATCCATTAAGCTATTTATTTGATAATTAAGCTGTTAATTTATTTTGCTGATAAGGTTTTATTTTGGATAATTATTGAAGATATTTTGATAGATAGGTTCATCATTTTATTAAGAGTTTTATCTCAATCAAAACTTTGCTAAAGGATGCTTGTATTTGACTATAAATAGACTAGCCCTGCTAGTCTACTTCTTCGTTGAGCCCTTTGGGGTGTATTAGATGCCCTTTGTTTAGAGGTTTTTATGGAAAGATATTGTATGCAATGTAAGGCATTTGGGAAGAGTGATGTGTAACCATTTGGACTAGTTATTGGGACTGCAATTACTTCTTTGTATAATGATAAATTAAACTTTAGCCAATGGATAATTGGATTAATTGTGGAATGAAATTATTCTCTCAACGAGGCTCTAAAGCATAGGATCGTGGAATCTGAACTACGTTAACAAATATCGTGTGATAATTCTCTATTTACTTATCTCTTTGACTCATGTTTTAGATTTTTAGTTATTTCCCTCCATCTTTTATTTATTTATTGGTTACTTTTTGTTGCAATACCTGTTTGAATAGAGAGCAAACTAAGATTCTTATATGATTAGGAGATTTATAATCAAATAAAGGAAGAGGAGATCAAAGGCGAATTTAGGGGGATGGCAGGGGCCTCGACCCCCCCTAAAATGTAAAATTGTTAGTTAGGCTCTTAATTTTTTTAGAAAATTTTAAATTAGTCAAGGTAAAATTTACATTTTGACCCCTTAAAATTATAAAAATTTGATTTAATCATTTAAAAATTATAAAAATTTAGACTATAAAAAAATTGGAGGAGATGACACATTCGGTTGTGCAGCCATAACTATTGATAACAACAAAAATCCTCATTTGTAGGAAAATCTATGCAAAGTCACAACTTGGAGCTAGAATTCATATTTTAAATCTGATATGCGGATATGGTATAAACAAGAAGCTTTTGAATAAAGACAAAATATGAAGTAAAATTGTTACAAGCAGATCAAAAGTGAACTGCAGACTTGTTACAAAACTTTGAGATAATTGGACCAAAATACTCATGCAATTATGAAAGCTATGGGCTTTAATTTGCCTTGTTAAGATAAATGAATCGGTTAGAGTGCAGTTACAGAATAGCTGGGTTGTTAGCTAGTCTATTAACAGAAGTTAGTGTCTATAAATGTTCTAGATGAGCCTTCTGTAAAGGTTAACTTTGAAATGATATTTTCAGAATAAAACTTACACAATAAACTCTATATTTCTTCATGGTATCAGTCGCTAGGTGAGTCGTGTTCATGGCTAACGCTAATGATACTCCTGCTGCCTCGGAGTCCCTTGAGTCGCATGGAGCTACCTTTGCCAATGATCGTGTGGTTAATTCCTTCCCTCGGCACGATGTTGTTAAGCTTGATGAAGGATCTTTTCTTCAATGGAAACAACAGGTTCGGTTTATCGTTAATGGATATGAACTGTTTGGCTTTCTTGATGGCTCACATACAGCTCATTGAAGTTAAATCCACGCACTGACGGTGCTTTGGTGTTGAATCCGGCGTCCTCTGCTTTTCAACAGCAAGACAATCTTCTCACGTCTTGGCTTCTTTCTACTATAAGTTCGTCGGTTTTGAGTTCGTTCTCGGAGGTTCAATCGGCCTCGGATGTGTGGACGACGGCGTTGGAATTATTTGTTGCAGATACGGATCTCAAGCAGTCACGCCTACGTCATGAACTTCATTCTCTAAAAAAAGGTAATATGTCGATCCGTGAGTATGTCACTAAGTTGAAGAGTATCTGTGCATTTTTGGCAGCGTCTGGTGATCCTATTTCGATGGCGGAACGCACGGCGGTCTTGCTTACGGGTCTTCCGTCAGAGTTTGAAGGTGTTGTTTCCTCTGCATCGCTGTCGCCGACTCCTCTACCGTTTCAACGTTTAGTGGCTGCGCTCGTTGAGTGTGAGAACAGGCAGGCACAGGCTTCTCAAGACGTTGTGTATGCGGCAAATCTTGTGGAGGAGTGTTCGCCGCCGGTCGAGGATGGCGCATTACGTGGAGGCCGTTCGGGATCTCGTGGCCGTGGTAGGAACTTCCAGCCTCGACTTCAATGCCAGATCTGCTCGAGGTTCGGCCATGTTGCTCAGCGGTGTTATTATCGCTATCACCGGGATGACACATCTCAGGCGCCATGTCCGTCGCAAGTCCCTACTGCTTCTGGTCCTCGGGGATGGTCTGCACAGCAAAACACAAGGCCTAGGTTCACTAACCCTGGTCAAAATTATTTTGAAAGTGGTCAAAATTATATTGGAAGTGGTCAAAATTATATTGTTGGTCAAAATTATGATTGTGGTCAAAAATGGTTTGCTGATGGGACTAATGCCTTTCATGAGCAACAGGTGGGGCCGTATAGTCCATTTCATGGTGGGCAAAATTGTTGGCCCAGACCGCATAGGGAGCCTAATGAGCGCCGAACATTTAGGCCTCAAGAGTATGGGCCGCATGATGGGATTGATGGTGCTATTGGGCCGAATGGTGGTGTTGGGCCGAAGGATGGTATTGGGCCACATAGTGGTAATAATCCTTTCATTGCTACTAATCCTGTCTCGAATAATGTGCAGTTGGGACCATCAAAGCCATCAGATAATATAGGTGTTCCATGGCAGACTAAGCCACGAGCTCGTGTTTTCTCGGCATCTAATCCATGTTTTAGACTTCCTCGATTGGGTAGTTTACATGCCTCTGATTACTCTGATCCGTCGATCTCTAGCTCGCATATAAATTCTACACCACGTGGCATTAGTGGAGATGAGTCGGACTCTCCGGTTCCAAGGCCGGTTGGCTCATCATCTTGGTATCCTGATTCGGGTGCCAGCAATCACGTGTGTCAAGATCCTTCGGCACTACATGATGCTGTTCCATATTCAGGTACGTCTTCTCTTTTAATGGGTGATGGTTCGCCTGCTATGATTTCATCTGTTGGTCAGGGTGTTTTGGCTACAAAGTCTAGGGTACTTCGATTATCTAATGTACTGTGTGTGCCGGCTATTCGGAAGAATTTACTGTCAGTATCACAATTTGCAACTGATAATGGTGTTTTTTTTTTTAGTTTCACTCAAATTATTGTGTGATTAAGGATAGCGTGACACAGGAGGTTTTGCTGATGGGCCGTATACATAATGGGCTCTATCAATTCTCCATATTCGATACTACTGTTCCTGTTTCGTTTCATCCATCCACTGCTCAGGTTGATATTTCAACTCAGACTGCTGATAGTGAGTTTTGTTTACTGTGGCATAAGCGCCTTGGCCACCCGTCTTCGAAGATTGTTAAGAATGTTCTTGATAGCTGTCATTTCAAATTAAATAAAGTTGAAATAAGAGATGTTTGTACTGCTTGTAAAAAGGGAAAGTTTCATAAATTGCCGTTTCCAGTTTCCACTACTGAATATACTGACCCTTTTTCTTTGATTGTTTCGGATTTGTGGGGCCCTACCTCAGTTGCTTCTGGGTCAAATTGGTATTATGTCTCGTTTATTGATATGTGCTCTCGCTTCACCTGGGTGTATCTAATTCGACAAAAATCACAAGCTGTGAAGTGTTTTGTTCAGTTTCAGAAACTCGTGCAGAATCAATTCGGCAAGTCTATCAAGCAGTTTCAGAGTGACTGGGGCGGGGAGTATAGAGCGGTTGCCTCGATTTTAGCTGATCAAGGCGTTATTCATCGCATTACCTGTGTAACACCTCTTACCCATATTCGACACTGGAATAGGGTACAAGGCATTACCGGAGTTTACTAATTAATTTTCAGACATTTCATTTTTACCTAACGTTCATATTTATAACCAATCAAAATCAAAACATTAATGAGCTAACGTTAACCAAATTAACTTATACACGCCATAATAACCAGAATCAAGTCATCCAAAATTACCGATAGAACCAGTGGATAATGTGATATATCTCCAACAAGCTTCCGATAATCATTTCAAAACATCTAATAACTATAAAAATTCCATAAATTGTTAAACTTTCAAATTATTAACATGCTTTTATAATTCTTCACAACATAAATAATGTAACATTTCCTACCAACCACAATCAAGCTTAGATAATCATCTCACCGCATCTAATAATTGTACATATTACCAATAATAATTCAATTTCAATATTAAAACACATATCCATATAATATTCATCATAAAATAACATTCACTTTAGTTAAAATTATACGAATATAGTTCATACAAACTTACCAGGTGATATGCGTAAATACCAAGATACAAGGGCATTTTAGTAATTTTCCATTTTCTCGATTTTCTACCCGATCTTGATCTAAAATTAATTTTTCATTTAATAAAACAACTCATTTCATGCAATTTGGTCATTTTGACATTTTTCCAAAATTACCCTAAAGTTTTACTTTTATTCAATTCAGTCCAGAGCCCAAATCATGCAAATTAACCATTTATAATGCAAACCCATGCTAGCAGAATATCCATACACTTATTTTCCTCCTCCTCCTCTCCATTCCACATCCTTAATATATATAACATGCTTATATGTAACATTATCTATAATTTCACATTTATTTATATTCATTCAAAGCTGTCCACTTGAGTCATAGTCACTAAATTATTTATATCTTGAGCTACAGAACTCCAAATTGAGATCCGTTAATTTTCTATGAAACTAGACTCACATATCTTCTTACCATAAAATTTTAAGAATTTTTTAGTTTATCCAATAAGTACAGTTTATTCTTTAAAGTCATCCCTGTTCTGCTGTCTGACAGTTTCGACCCTTCTTCACTAAAAATTAATTATCTCATCGTACGGGATTCGGATGATGTTACCGTTTATTTATATTAAAAATAGACTCAGTAAGGATTTAAACATATAAATTTAAGCCACTAATTATTTTTCTCCAATTTTTGTTGATTTTCCAAAGTCAGTACAGGGGAACCCGAAATCATTCTGACCTTATCTCACAAAACCTATTATATCTCATAATTTACAATTCCATTGCTTACACCGTTTCTTTTATGAGAAACTAGACTCAATAAGCTTTAATTTCATATTTTTTTCATCCTCTAATTCAATTCATATGATTTTTGGTAGATTTTCAAAGTCAGACTACTGCTGCTGTTTCAAAACTATTTTAGTGTAAAATGTTGATAACTAAATTTATAACACTTTCCTTTCCTTTCTCTTCAATATATTCATCACTTTCTCTTATTTCCCTTTACTAACATAACAAGAATATAGAACCTTATATAATGAAACTTTACCTTAACATTAATTTCCTACTTTTTCAATAATATCAAACTCAAAAGTATATAAAAATCTTGATGTTCTTACCTTATGCCATTGATTTCAATCTTTAACTTGATTTTCTCCCTCCTCCAGCTTCTATTTCTTGAATCTAACTTGATATTCTAGCTCCCCATAGTCTCCTTGCCATCTTTCTCTCTTGATGGATATGGAAATTCTTTTGATTTCTAAGTGAAAATGGTGGATTTTTGGTGAAAGGACCAAATTGTAAAGAAAGCAAAGCTTTCTTTCTTCCCTCTTCTTCTCACGTTAATGCATGCAAAATGGTGAGAATGGATGGATACTTTTCATCCTTCTTTCCACATATATATATATACTAAATAAATTAATAACAATAAAATAATATCATTAAAAAATCAAATTAAAATATTAATAAACTAATATTTATTTATTTATTAATCTAAAATATCTCCAACATCATCATTATCTTCTAGATTTCTCTCTTCTAATTGACCATTTTGCCCTTTATGATCTTTTAAAATTCCGTCCTTGAGTCATCACTTAATTTGGTAAAATTGTGATTTAGCCCTCAAACTTCTTCACCTTTTTCAATTTGGTCCTAATCCATCCATTTTCTTAGTTTCCAGATTATTCTTCCTTAAAATATTTACACTATTGGTCCTTCAACTTTTCATATTTACACTTTAACCCCTCAAGTTTTGAGTATTTACTCTTGGGCAACAAAACTTTTCTCACTTTTGCAATTTAATCCTTTCTTGGATTAATATGTCATAAATATACTTTCCAATGTTGACATAACTCAATTACCCATTTTATCACTATATTTTCTTAATTTACCATATCAGTATTTTCATGCAACATACCTATCATAATGCAACCCATGTCATAATTTTAAAATAAATTTTTTTCTTGTCGAATTTGTGGTCCCGAAACCACTGTTCCATCTAGCCCCAAAATCAGGCTGTTACAACCTGTCCTCATACGTCTGAACAAAATGGTGTTGCAGAACGTAAACATAGACATATTGTGGAAATGAGACTTACTCTGTTAGCTCAAGCAGGGCTTTCTATGGAATTTTGGGCCTATGCGTTTACATGTGCGGTTCATTTGATAAATCGTCTTCCCACACTTGTACTGGATGGTAAGACTCCATATAGAGCGTTGTATGAGTGTGATCCTACCTATGAGCATTTACGGGTATTTGGTTGTTGTTGCTATCCGTATTTGAGGCCGTTTACGTTTGATCTCAACGTCACAAGTTAGATTTTCGATCTCAACCGTGTACGTTTTTAGGATACAGTTCTTGTCACAAAAGGTATCAATGTCTCTTACCGGATGGTCGAATCATTGTATCTCGTCATGTAGAGTTTGATGAATCACGGTTTCTTTCTCCGGTGTCTTTATCAGGCTCCACTTGGGAGGTAAATTCTGTACCTACGTGTTTTCCGGTACTTAAGACTAATGTTTCTGATCATAGGAACATAGTTACTGGTTCTGCATGCCCGGGTGTTTTGAGTGGATCTTCGGTTCCTCTGAATGAAGTTGATACAGATCCAACGACTTCTACTTCTCCTAGTGTTCCGGTTCTGAATGAAGCTCCGGGTCCTCAAAATGAAGTTGCTGCTAGTTCCGGAAGTACTAATTCGTATTCTAATGATCAGTCTCCCACACCAGTTGTTCCAATTCCATCTGTTCCTATAGGACCAGAGATTTTTGTGCCTGATACGAATGTTCATCCTATGACTACTCGATCAAAAGCTGGGATTTTCAAGCCTAAAGTTCTAGCGGTTGAAGTTAGTGAACCTTCAACGATTGAAGAAACATTTGCTAGCCCTGAGTGGCAAACTGCTGCTCAAGCTGAGTATGATGCACTCATTCGGAATGGTACCTGGGAACTTGTGTCTATGCCATCAGGTCGCAAGGTTATTGGTTGCAAATGGTTATTCAAAGTTAAGAAAAATCCAGACGGTACGATTGAACGGTGCAAAGCACGTTTGGTTGCGAAAGGTTGTTCTCAGGTTCCGGGATGTGATTTTCAAGAAACATTTAGTCCGGTGGTCAAGCCTGCGACTATTAGGGTTATTTTATCGATTGCGGTCACTAAAGGGTGGTCGCTTCGTCAGGTGGATGTTAACAGTGCCTTTTTGAATGGTGATATTGATAGAGAAGTGTTTATGCAGCAACCTCCGGGATATGTACAGCTTGGAGTTGACGGGAAACCTTTGGTCTGTCGTTTAAAAAAGGCTTTATATGGTTTACGTCAGGCTCCTCGCGCATGGTTTGAGAAGTTAAAGGCTTTTCTTCTAGCAGTTGGGTTTGTTGGTTCCAAGTCTGATGCCTCGTTGTTTGTTCGGGCTTGCTCTGACTCCATACTTTATGTTCTTGTGTATGTTGATGACATAATCATAACTGGAGGTTCATCATCTTCTATTGACTGGTTTGTGAAGCTGCTGAATGATGAGTTCTCGCTCAAAGATATGGGAAGTCTGCATTATTTTCTGGGTCTTGAGGTTACTAGGTCTTCTGATGAGAGTCTTCATTTATGCCAGAAAAAGTACATTCAGGATATGTTAAAACGAAGTGGCTTGTCTAATGCTAAAAGTGTTCATACACCTATGATTAGTTCGTCTCATATTTCTAAGGATGACGGGGATCCCTTGTCAGATCCGACGGAGTATAGGAGTTTGGCTGGTGCGTTACAGTATGTGATTATTACTAGGCCTGATATTGCATATGCGGTGAACAGGGTTTGTCAGTTCATGCATAATCCTACCACGGTTCATATGGGTGCACTTAAGAGGATATTACGGTATTTGGCTGGAACACTTGATTTTGGGATTACGTTTCGTAGGTCTGGTTTATTATCTTTGGTTGGGTTTTCTGATGCTAATTGGGGGTTGGATTTCGATGATCGACGATCAACCTCAGGATATTGTGTCTTTTTGGGTCAAATTGCATTTCGTGGTCGTTTAAAAAAAGCAAGTCGTGTCTCGATCTACTACGGAGGTGAATATCAAGTCTTCTTCTTGTAACTAGTGATGTCATGTGGTTACTTTCCTTACTTGAGAGTTGCACGTTAAGTCTCATCGCTCGCCTAATATCCGGTGTGATAGTTCCAAAGGTCTGAATTCTTTATTCTTCGCCAATCTCGTGTTACATTCCAAATTCAAGCACGTGGAGTTAGATTTGTTCTTTGTTCGTGAAAAGGTTGCTGATGGATTAGTTGTGGTTGGTGAAGTCCCTGCGTCTGATCAAGTTGCTGATGTATTAACTAAACCGCTATCAGTTGGGTCATTCACTAGGTTTCGGAATTTTCTTCGGGTTTGTTCGGAGAAGGAGATGGATGCATGTTAAGATAAATGAATCGGTTAGAGTGCAGTTACAGAATAGCTGTGTTGTTAGCTAGTCTGTTAACAGAAGTTAGTGTCTATAAATGTTCTAGATGAGCCTTCTGTAAAGGTTAACTTTGAAATGATATTTTCAGAATAAAACTTACACAATAAACTCTATATTTCTTCATGCCTTAATTGACAAAAGAAAATGAAAATCCTCGAAATTACAGCAGACTCAAGGCTTATGTGGACTGCTTCTGGTCGGATTAGTTTATGTCTTCATTATGTGGCAATTAACTGCTAATAGTAATTAACACGTTTTGTCTTAATATATGGGATCGCCAGCGTCTTATTTTGGGCTTCCAGACGTTACATGTGGGTTCGATAAATTATGCATTCAGCTTAATTGGAATCGAATAGAAGACCAATGAAATTTGTATGCACACATTCAAATCATTATTTTGAACTGTATAATATATTGAAAGTATTATACCTTCAAATAATTAAAAAAAAAACATAAACTGTATGGAACTTGTAAGTTAAAAAAGTTCCCACGTGTGGGTAAGGATAGAGTCCCGTAGACTGTCACGCTTTAGAGCAAAAGAGGCCCCCCACTTACTAATAGCTGTCCATAACTGAACCCCATCATTTCCGATTACATCCGCACACCTCCAGTACTTTGGTCACAAATAGGGTCCCCCTTTAACCATCTCTAGTAAACTGGCACGTTGATGATAATGGCCCCCACCTATCACGTCACTTTCCCACGTGCACAGCCTTTGTCTCACCTTAGGCTTCTTGTATCAATAATAGATTTAACTTCGATACTGTAATCGATCAATTTTAAACTTTATATTTTTAAAATTTCAATCTTTAACAATTAAATATAGCTAATTTAATATCTATTTTCTATTTTAATTATTTTTAGTCTTTATATTTTACAAATTTAAAAATTTTAGTCTTGATTGAAATAATAACTGTTAAATCTATTGAGTAAAATACCGTGATTTTTTCTTAGAAGGGAGAGTTTCTGACTTTTTCAATCAATTCGGTCATTTTTTAATTAAACTGACTTAACTGACTATAATCTACGAAATTTGATTTGACCAAATTAGAGCTCAAAAATCAACGTAACCAAAATGACTTTAAGTCGGTCGGTTTGGCCTATTAACCGAATCAACCAACTTTACTTATTGGGCTTGAATGATAAATATTTACTTTATAAATAATAAATATATATTAAATTAAGTTAGTTTTCCATTTGGTGGGGTTGAAAATTCAAAAATCGATAATCAAACGAAATAACTAACAAATTTGAATCCATAACCAAAAAACAGCCCAAATCACACAAACTGAAACAAACTAAATCGGTTGATTCTGTTTAGTTGGTTTTCTTGGTTTTAACTGAGAATTTCACTCCCTAAGTATTATGTAGAAATAACAAATTGACATATTATTACACGTGCAATGATATGTTTGTCACATAAAAACTTGAAAAAAAAAAAGAGAAGAAATTAACGTGATTTCAAAATTCAAAAAGTGCAGTAGTTAAAAATAACCAAATTGAAATACATGGACTAAACCTATAAGTTAGGCATACTACATTGACTAATAGTAAAATGTTATCTTTTTCTCTCTAATGAATACATAATTTATTTAAAATTAAAAAATTAACTGCTGTTTTAGTATTATGATTTATAATCATCAAATTAAAAAATTATGGATTTAGTATGACACATAAATTTGTAAAACTCAGAATTAAAGGAAATATAATCAATAACGTGATAAATAAATATTGGACAACTCATTCATGTATATACTAATCTTAATTAGAGCATAACAATGGAAATACAAGGTTGAGAGGCATGCAAGTGTTTATATGCATTAATCACTATTGACATGTATAAATATCTACCCCATTTGCAGCTGAAAATGCAAACTGACCAACTCAAACTTGAAGAACGAAAAAGGCAAAAAAGGAATACTTTTAAGAGTGGGAAATGGGAAGCACAAAAACTGAGTCATACTTTGTTTTCATGAATTATGATCCTGAATACCACCGTCTTCACGCTGATCGGTCAGTTCTTTAATCCCAATATCCTAACTCCTTATGTTGGTTCTCATGTTAGTGTTATCACATATATGGCTTGTTCTCATTCATTTCCCCTTTTCTTTTGGGAGGTGTGTCGTAGAACTAAGAAAGGGGCGTATGAGCTTGATTTGTATCTGAGTAGGAAGCACGATGAGCTGTTGGCAAGCACCCTTCAACCTGGTACCTACAGGAAGACCTTATCTTTGGTCATTGTTGATGGTTTTGCAGTCGAAATCACTGAGGCTCAGGTGTTCTTATAATGCCCATTCCTGCAGTTTTGTTTAGCGTGGCTGATTCTCTTTCAAGTTAACTCTCTTTTCCATTATTTTTTTCTTCTTCCCTTTAAAGGCTGTTTAATGAAATGGTCAGGCCAATGTGCTGAGATCTGCCAATGGGGTAAGAGTTGTGGAGAAGAATCAAGAGCTTGCTTAGTGCTGCTAAAGCTTGAATGTTTGCAGAACGGAAGAGAAAATAGGTTTCAACTTTCAAGAGCTTCTTGTAGATGTGGGTTTTCAGTCTGTTTCTCTCTCTCTTAATAATCATTCAGGACTTGAAATATTGCATATTGCAGCTCTAAATCGAAGCAATTTAGTCGTTTAATGCATCTGATTAAGTTTATAAGAAGTGGATAAATTGATCTTCTTGCATATGATTTGTGAAGTTTTGATAGCTTTTCAAAGCTCAGACTCTTGAATGCACCGTCCAAGAAAAATGAAGAATTTTGAAAGCAATTAAAAAGTCACCAATCAAAAACTAAAAAGAAGGGATAGATAACTGTGTTGAAAGTAATGTTTGGGAACTATGAGCTAGACCGGGGGTGGGGGGGGGGGACCAATTTCATTATGATATTCAACAAGCAGAATGCCAAAGTCCATAAAAACTCATGTCCCCACACAGGATGGGACATGTGATTCCAAATAATTCACTTATCTCCCATTCACAAGCCAAGTTTATCTAGTTAAGGTTATGAAGGAAGCATTGCATACATACTTGAAATGGTTCTAGTTTTCAACAAATGTGCCCGACCTTGTGGGGTCATAGTCACATGCAACATGTTTTTGATATGATACATTATCCCTATTTCATTTTCTTCAACTAAGACTGCCATTTTCTGCTTGAACAATAATAACTCAAGCAAAGCTCATTAATGGGAGCGTATGATTTTGGAAAGATGGGGAACATTTTGAGCCACTATACATGAGTTCTGAAACTCACATGCCACTGGCCTCTAGCTATACGGACAATCATCAATCACTACTGAGCACTGGGCATCTAACTTGCACCAATTTTGTTCATCTAACTCTATATGATCCATGGAACTTACCCTTTGTCCTTATTTTTAATATGCTTCGAGAATGAAATTTGCTTCTTTTTTCCTAAAACGTAAAATTAGGACACGTTTTAGATGTCAATGACTCCATGCATCTGTTTTAATGTCACATAAGTAAGGTTTTTTAAGTGAATTTGTTGTAGAAACCATTGTAAGCATTCCAAAAATACAAGCCATGTGTATACAATATTGCAAAAAGCCCAGCTTCAAGCCTGCAATATGGAACTTGTATTGCTACTTCATGAAAGAAAGAAAAAGATTACTTACCTCATATGGACATGACTGACTTGCCAAAATATGTAGCCAGAAAGAATGGTGAACATTATCCACTCTCCCCTCCAGCGCTTCAGTTTAAGCCCTTAAACACAGGCAAATTCAGAAGCCCTTGAGGGAGAGTGAGCAATGATTTCCAAGCCAAAATGCATGCACAAGACTGTTACTTACTAGTAGCATCTAAAGCGCGCGCACACACACACAAACAAATATATATATGTGCTGGAAGCTCTTGTGGGGAGAGTGAGCTACCAATACATAGTAAGATTCAACAACTATTTGTTGTTTCTTTTGCTGATTGGGTAGAACAAGACCCTTTTTATAGGAGCAAAATCGTGGAGATAAAAAAAACAATTGGTGCATTTTTAATCTGATATGGGACCCTCCATATCTTGGAGCTTGACATTTTGTGACCAAACCAGATCCTCTCTTGCTTCCAAGGAACCTCTCAAAATGACTTCAAAAGTCAATGATCAGAAAAGCTCATGCTTAGTTGCTTACCATGAGCTTGCACTTCTAATTGAAGCAAACCCACAGGATAATTTGGAAGTTGTTAGACTTGTACTGTATAAACTGCTAATTAACCAATCAAATTTCAATGATTTTAGAGCTCAGTTAAGGTTGAAACCATTCAAGAATTACCCATAAAACATGAGAAATTGGCCCTTAAGAGCCATGACAAGGCAATCCATCTTTTTTCTCTCAAGAAAAAAAAGAATAATTATTAAAGGAGGCTATTAAGCATCTCATCCTTATCCATGCATGAACTTATTGTATATGTTGAAGGTCAACTGTTAAAATAATTCCTTGTTGACATTCCTTCTTCAGATTCCAACTCACATCGTCTTGCCCTTTTAATCTCTAAAACTAGGTGCATACAAATCAAACAATATGCCACACCCGAAACTTGTTGCTCAAACTTTTTTTTTTTTTTTTTGTTTCCCTTTCCATTCCTATATATTTGATTATTGACACGTTTTTCATCAGATTTTTTACATGATTCCTTCACCATTCTCCGTTCACTCGTGTCTTCGTATATTGAAAAACCTCATTCAGAAACTAGCTACAAAAGCTATAGGGCTGAACTGGCTCGGTTAAGTTGAGATTTTTGGATTTTTTTTTAAAAAATTTCCGGGATAATTTGGTTGTGTTCAGTTTTTGATTTATTATATTACTTTTGGGTTATTTTATTTTATTTTTAGGCATTAATTAATAAAATAAAAAAATCATTAAATTTTCAAATAAATAAAAAAAAACAATTAATCTATATAGCATCTGCATCCCGCCATTGTTCCTCAGTCAAGATTTTAAGAAATTTGTAAAACGTATGAAACAAAAGGATGTTACCAAATTAAGAAGATTAGCTTTCAGAGTTTTGAAATATTAATCATTTGGCTTATAACTTTCTTTAAAGAAAAAAAGTGTATAAAAGAATAAGAGAAAATTGTTAAAAAAAAGAAATTAAAAAAAGGATTTATGGCTTTAATTGATAGAGAGATTAAATTTCTTTTATAAATTACTGTAAAATATATTTTTTTGGAATGTATTCACCATCACAAGCCATAATTACTGAAGTACCTCCATCACAACATGTAGTGTATTTATATTTATTAATTTTAATGTTATTTTAGTTGAAAAAAGAGTAAAATTTTAAAGTATTTTATTATTAGGAATTTGATCATATTGTATCCTCTCTACTAAAAATAACATATTAGTTCATGTACATTAAATTAAGGAATAAGTTGGTCTTTCGTTAAAAATTCTTCTATTTTTACAGTTAAAAACTGATTCTTGTACGTTAAAAATAGATGAAATTGTTAATGAAAATTATCAATTTGCTCTTTCATATAACATACAGAAATTAATTTATAAATTTTTGAGTAAACAAAATAAATTACAATCTAATTTCTAATATAAAGATGCCCGTAATCCCTAAAAAATTCACTTAAAGTGTTACTTAAATAATTGAGAATGGGATAGAAATGTGATTTAAAACCAAATTCGCAATTTTAGCAACTACCCGCCTCTCAAACAAAATTAAAAAGAAAAAGTTAATGAGATGAAAAAATTCACCCTCGCAAATTCAACAACTAAACAATTTTTAAATAATTTTCTCTCAACTAAATTTTAAATATTTTTATTACTTTAATTCATATCTATTAGTTTCCTTCCCAATGCCCAATTAACTAATGCGATTTAAAGTAATATACTAATTGATATATTTTTAATGATTTTTTACTTTTTATTTTATTTTATGTCTTCCACATGATATAATAAAAGGTTGTTACGTATCACCACCAGATTTGTTATTAGTGCCACGTTAGCACAAATTAACAGTGTTAGTATGCAGGTACCAATCTAAGTGATAGAATACAAGTTCAGTTTCGATTATTTTTTTTATTTTTATTGAAAATTTTAAAATTTTAAATTATTTGCTAACGTGATATATAAGACAAAATAATCTTATGATAATTGATAAGTGCTAAAAGTAACATGTCTTAATCCCATTCTTAATACATTTTTGGGTGATTATTCAATGTTAATGGTGAATTTTATGCTCCTAATCCTTTAAATTCATGTTTTTATACTTAGGAAAGCATTTGGGAGTGAAAAACGAGCGAAAATTGGAAAACTGAAGCGAATTACGGGAGCCACACGGGCTAACCGTTTCCACACGGTTGTGTGAGCCACACGGGCTGCCACACGGCCATGTGGTAGACCATGTCGACTTCATGATTTGCACTCTAAACCTACGGAAAAACATGATTTTTAGGTTTTTCGGGCATTCTAAGACATATATATGACAAAAATAAGAAGATAGGATAGAATACTCAAGAAAACAACTCGAAAAATACCATTGAAGCCGATTCTGAAGCAGATTCACATCAAGATTGAAGGTTCGTATTTGATTTCTTAGGAGATTATTATAAGTTTCTTTATTTCTTTCAATTATACTGTTTCTTGGATGTTTTTATTTTCAAGCATGAACTAATTTTCTAAATACCTAGGGGAGGTAAACCCTATGATGCATTCTGTCGTTTGATTTTTATTTTACGCAATAAATACTTAGATCTTGTTCTCAATTATGTGTGCTTAATTCTTGGTTTAATATTTCTAGATTATTGATCCATGTTTGATGTGCTTAAATCAGAGAAGGAATAAACCCTATTTAAGAGTAGATCTTACGTAATTGAGTGGAGTTGCATGCAATCCTAGAAACAGGATTTACTGGATTAGAGTCAAATCTAATAGGGGAGTCAATAGCTCGAGTTAGTGCGATAATATGAGATTTAATTAGAAAGAAATTTCAATTAATCAACCTAGAGTCAGCTGCTCTTATTCTCGAAAGAGATATTAGCACAATTTAAAGATTTCTACGGATTAACATACTAAGTAAATAAATTGCATAATTTAGATTGATAGTGATAGATTTAAGTCTAGGTAAATTCTTTTCTGGGTATTGTTTGCTTCTTGGTTGTTAATCGTTATTTTCCTGAATTGTTCTTTATTGTGTTCATTAGTTAAATTTATCGGTTCAATAATAGAAAGACAGTAATTACTATTACTTTTAGTCTTCGTGGGAACGATATATGTGCTCACCGTAGCTATACTATTAATTGATAGGTGCACTTGCCTTAGTCGATTTTTTTAGTTAGTTTTGTGGACATCAATAATAATGAAAGGTTAAGAGTCAATTTTCTTTGAATAAAAGAGTAGGAGTAAAATTGAATAAAGTTGTAAAGATCAAGGGTTAAATTTATTATTATCTCTTATACATAAGACGCCAAAATAAGCATTTTACGGTACAATTTTAATAAAATGGCTATTTTGCTCATTCACCTAGCATACATAGACCAATTATTTTAGTAGAATAACTAAAATGCAATTCAAGTATAGTATATGATACTTTTACGATTATTTTCATATTTAAAATTTAAACTATTCAATAACTATATTATATTTATATTTGTGCAAGTAGTGTCATATAAAACAATTAATATGCTAATCTTAAACTAAAAACATCAAACAACTAAAAAAACATCCGTAACAGACAACAATAAACATTATCACACTAATTTAAGTTATTTTACTAAAGTTGAGAATCATACAAACCGTATAAATATATGTGAAATTTCAATATCCTTTTGTAATACCCTTAACCTGTATCCGTCACCGAAATAGGGTTACGGAGCATTACCAAAAATTACAGAACATTTATCTGGCATTTCATATCATAATGTATTCATATTAGAAATTAGTCACATTCAGTCATAATGTCCCTTATGTGAACTGTAACACCTCTAACCTGTATCCGTCGCCGGATTGGGGTTACGAGGCATTACTAAATATAAAGCTTATTTCAAACTTTGGTTAACAAATAAGATAATTTAATTCAAGTATCTAAACTAATCAATCAAACGGAAAAAAAAAATAATACAAGCACATAATAGCCAATTTGATATCTACCTATAAGGCCGATTATAGGTGTATAATTTGAATGTAAATCTAGCCGAATGACATAGCATTTTCAAATTTTCATGTAATTCTTATATTTAGCATACTCATGACTTAATTATTCACTTACTATCAAAACATGTTAAATAAGTTAAACATATACTTATCTCAACCAAGATTATTCACCAAACACAAACAAAATAATTATGTTACATATAAAACAAGCTAAAGTCAAATTCTTAAATTGACTTAATATGCATATACAAGAAGAAGCTTATACTATAGCCGAGCCTATAATTTACAAAACCAATTTACACAATATAAGTACATTATATTTACTAATGCCGATTCACATATACATTTCATTTAGCACCAACCAAAATATATAAATATGTTTTCGTAATTAGTTCATCTTGTAACCAAATCAATCCATCACCCAAATGCATAACAAATATACATATACTAATCATTCAACCGAATTTCATATGTCCAACTATATGTATATAAGTTATAATTATCACATGTACTTACCTATCTTAAATTTATACCAAATCCGAATTTGCATACATATAATTGCTCATACTTAAATCACTTCCAAAGGTCTATATTTCATTACCATATAAACTAAGCATTTCATTTCGATTTTATACATATATACTATCATTTAAAATCAAACCCCACTAATTAAACATACCATTTGCATATTCATGTCCAAACACAAATCCAATATTTATTTATAAAATGGACTTTGGAACATAACAATGATAAATTTTATTTTCTTTGATAAATATTTTCAACAAAATAAAATTTATAATTACATAAATAATTTATTTGATTTTTATTGAAAGCTGATTTTGAGAAAAAAATAAAGAATGATAGGTCTAATTTTATATTTTTAATAAAGGAAATTCTTAATTTTAAAAGGTTAGAAACAATGAGGACTTAAATTATGATTTAGGAATGTTGAGCACCTTTAAATAATTTAACAAACATGGATGGGTTTAAAAAGAATTTACATATCTGCAAAAGCTATAAATCTCTATTTTATCGCCTTAAGTTCATTTTACATACTATTGATTATTCTAATTATTGAATGAATATTGAAAATTTTCTTCTTTATTCATTTTTAAATTATTATTTTAATTTGACAAAAAAGTTAATTATTCATTTAAATAAATAAATAAAATGCTTATTTATAACCTTTAATTTAAGAAAATAATCGTTTAATAATGATATTATGCGTTAAATAAGATTTGATTTTAATTATTATATTTAAAATTTGGTTTTAATTTTATACTTAAATAATAAGTTTTGTTATTGCTATCTTTACTTACATATTTTTATTAATAATAAAAGTAATTATTTTAAATTTATTAATAATATATATTTTAAATTATATTATTTTAAAAATTCATGTATTTAATAATTTTATAAAATCAAACTTAATTAATATGATGTTTTTAATTGTTAAAATTATATCAATTTTATAAAACATGTGCATAACAGAGCGTGAAATTTAAGTATTTTATATATTTAAATTATAAAATATTGATATTGTTTAATTATTGTATTATAATTTAAAATTATATTCCATTTTAAAATAGCAAAAATTGAGATAAATAATACAATTGGCACGTATTAATAAATTAAGCCTCCACATCACTTGAGACATAAGATCTTTTAATATATAATATATATGATTTAATTATACTTATTTTTATAAATTTATATATATTTAAAATAATAGGTAAATTAATAGTCACTAAACTTTGGTGATATTTTTTTTGCTATTAAAATGTTACATTTTGATCACTTAATTCATTAATGGTCGCCACAGTCTTAATGTAAAACTGAAGTGGCACATTAATTCAATGGTTAATATCTAATTTGATCCTTGTACTATAGCTAAACATTCAATTTGAGACTTTTACAATATTTTTAACAATAATTTTTAAAAATATTAAAATATAAAAAATATTAAAATTTTCTGAAAATTCATTATTTATTTTTAAAATCGTAATTATGTAAAATTCTAAAAATAATATATATTTTTAAAGTTATAATTATGCTGTTCTTGTCTTAGTGCTGGTTTTGCTGGTCTCTCGCCGTTGATTGGCATTTATGCTCCTTTTGCCTAGTAATTATAAACCTTCTATCACTACCCATTAATGGGTTTCTTTTGAATTTTCTAATTGTTGTCGCCATTGCCTTTTTCCAAGAGAGTCCTAAGGATTTGAACCTGCACATTGACTTGTATGATGAAATATGGGCATTGGTGGAGGCGCTTCAGGAGTCTCTGGAGGAGTCCTCCATACCTATTCTCCTAAAGGTTTTCCATCAACTCCTATCAATGTATGCTAATCCTTTGTGCTTTCAAAAGAACCCAGGTCCTTTTTTTTGCCATGTTCTGCAACTTTTCTCCCTGTTGAGCTTATCAGTGAATAAGGCTGGCAGTTAAAAACAAACTATAAACAATATCATACCAATTTAAGCAATTTTACTAAAATTGTGTACGATACAAATCCTATAAATATATGTGAAATTTCAATATCTTTTAAATTTAAGTTCAATAATGGGGTTATCCATCATGAAGACTTTGCTAATTTGCTTTGCACTAATCAGCATGGTTGTGGTCCAAGTCGATGTTGCTGCACGTAGTGGTACGATGTACATCCATCCAGGGGTCCTTGATCCTTGCAAAAGGCCTGGTGGACCGCACCTGAGGTGTCATCTGAATCTAAAAAGTGCTCCCACACAAACTATTACCTACAACCGTGGTTGCTCGAGACACCATAGATGTCGCCAATGAAGAATGATGATCCGAGAATAAATTGTGAAAAAATATAATTGAAAGTATCATTTGATAAAGTACTTGTAATTTTTTTCCATATATGATTTCTTCGGTAGTTATGTTTCACAATATATAAAAATAAATATTTAATAAAATATAAAACTATGAAAATGTAATGATCATGTAAGGGTTCTATCATTTAATAAAATGATATTGGAGTTTTTTTTATAGAAAAATGAATTTGTCTCAACTTATGTATCAAAGAAGAGTTAATATGCAGTTCCTCCTAAACTTCTCCAGAAGAATCTAGTCGGCACATGGAAATTTTTTTCTCCTAGTTTGCACTTGAACATGTATTTTGTCACCCTATTTTGAACCTCCACGCTAACATATACACTCTGTGTTGACATGGCACTCGTAGTCAATCTGGTGATGACACTTGGCAACCTTTCAATATGCCATGAGGCAAACATAAATTTGAAAAATTATAAAGAAACTTTAAAAATATATAAATTGATAAAAGAGAACAAACGGTTTTTCACATAAAAAATGACCTTGGACATTTGGATGTCCAGACACATCTAAATCATGGCACACTTTTATTTGGATTTATTCCTAATATGGTTTTATTAACTAGTTAATTTTCATAAAATAAAAGAGTAAGTGTAAAATTGAATAAAGGTGTAAAGATTGAGGTTATATTTGTTATTATCCATTATACCTCAAATTCCAAATTAAGCACTTTTCGGCAGAATTTTAAGAGAGTGACTAATTTAATCGTTCATCTATCGTACGTGGACCGATTTGATAATTTAATCATTCATCTATCGTACGTGGACCGATTTGATCTTCTTTTTAGTATAATAACCAAAATGTAATTCGAGGCATAGTACAAGTCCTGCTATGGTACTTTTGCGATATTTTTTCATATTAAAAAATTAAGACTATTCAATAACTATATTATATTTATTTTTGTGCAAGTGGTTTCATATGAAACAACTAATATACTAATCTTAAACTTAAAAATATCAAACAACTCAAAAAAAAACTATAAACAATATCACACCTATAACGACTCGATAATCACAGTGTCGAAAAGTGCATTTCTAAGATTCATTATCAGAATCGACTAGTAAATATTTTTAATAAATATTTACGAATCTAGTTGTGTGGTTAATTGGGTTTTTTAGGTGAATTTGCATGAATTAAGAGAAATTAGGTATGAAGACTAAATTGCATAAAGGGTGAAAGTTAAATTATAGATTAAAGAAAAATTAAAGGGACTAAATAAGAAATTATGTCATTGCTTATAAATGAGGCCACATAAGATAAATATTTATGAAACTTAAAGTTAAAAATATATATTATAATATTATAATATTATATCTTAATTATTAAGTATATATTATATTATATATTATAATAAGTAAATATAATAAATAAAAGAAACAGAATAGAAACGAAACAGGGAGAAAAGAAAGAAAAGAAGAAGGAAAGAAAGAAATGAAAATTAGGGTTTCAAAGTTCAAAGTTTAATTGGTAAGTCAATTTAGTCTATTTTCTTGTAATTTTATGTTTTTAGAATCCTAGTATTAAATACTACTTAACCTATGTTGAAATTTTAGAAAATATTGAATTTTTAAATGTTATTCATGTTGAATAATTTAAGTATTTGGGATTAAATTGATAGAATTTTAAGTTAGGAATGAAAAAGGATTGAATTGTAAAATAAATTATAAGTTTTGAGTATTAGGGACTAAATTGTAAAAAATAAAATTTAGGGATTTGAGTGAAACTATAGAGTTGAATTTAGTCTAAAGTGGAAATTGAATGAAAATATGGAATTAATTTTGAAGAAATAAAGTTAGTCTCGGTTTAGGGACTAAATTAGAATTTTGACAAAAGTTGAATAAAATTGAAATATTCAATGTGAAATTGTATTGTATTGATGAATTTTAATTGTTTTAATTTTGTAGCTAACATTGTACCTGAACCCTTGACTAAAAAGGAAAAAGATAAAGTCGACGAGGAATAGCTCGAAATTTCCGATTTGTATTTCTATAATCTGAATTTAGTTGTTAATTGTTATAATTCAATTTAATGTATATGGTAAGTGTTGAGGTGAGAATTATTATGTTTTGCAATTGAATTGGATTGATTTAGTATGTGATGAATTTATTAAATTTATATTGATTGAATTGGTATATATATATATTGATTATTTGAATTGAATTGAATATTGGTTGTATTTGAAAAGTGAAATTAAACCCTATTAATTGTATCGAGTTGTGCCGAATATAGATGGCATGCCATAGGATTGGAAGAGTTCAGGGATTTCTTCGACTTCGAGTCGATGAGACACTGGGTGTCAAATTATTACTTCGGATAAATTCGATGAGGTATTGGGTACCAATTTACTTTGGCATGGCCGATGAGACACTGGATGTCAACTTATTGCTTCGAATTATCCAATGAGGCATTGGGTGCCAAACTGGTGTGTTTTGGTTGGATCCGTGTCTCCGTCCGAGTCCGTGTCATGTTAATAGGGGTTATTGAATAAAATAGTGTTATGATTGATATTGAGTGGTGATTTGAAATTGTAGCACCCCTAACCCGAATTCATCGCCGAAACAGGGTTACGGAGCATTACTAGAGTTCACAAGTTAATTATCAGACATTTCATTTTATGTAGCATTCATATTTGAAACCAATCAAAATTAAAACATTAATGAGACAACGTTGGCCAATTTAACTTATACATGTCATTCAATGCATTATTCCCCTAACATGCACAAACTCAACATTCAAGTTATTTCAATAATTTCCATGTAGCAATAATATATACCATGATTGATGAGCTCATCAATACCATGATTTCTATTTCCTTGTTATTTTTCCATATTTATCCTGTTGAATTTCTTGGAATTTTGATGGATTTTCAGGGGGTACACTTTAGTGTACAAAGCCGGGTCCGTCAATTCATATTCATGTGCACACATTTCCATTTCAGAGAGCACACTCCCGCGAACCTCATCCTTACAGCGGGATTACCAGTCCAGGCTAAATCCCCTGTAATATAAACTCATAGAGTATTGTCGGGTTTACCAGTTTAGGCTAAATCCCCTACAACGACAATTACTCTAATGAGCTTGGATCTGAATTACCAGTCCAGGCTAAATTCAGACCCTAATTCGGATTACCCATTCGGGATAAATAAATTTTCCACATATTCTTCGGGAGGGCTATATCAGGATAGGATCACTCGTCCGGGCTAGATCCTTTTTACCGTCAATTCCTTTTTAGAGATCCATCGAATTTTCCTTCCATTCAACCGGGATTTCTTCCCCTTTTTATCAAATATATCAATGTTTACAATGAACATGCAAATCATATTCACATCAATAACAAACATTTCAGGCATTTAAGAATATAATTCAAGTTACATGAACTTACCAGGCTAAATTGCAGAAATATCAAAATTCAGGGACATTTTTGGTAATTTTATATTTTCCTCGAATTTCCACCCAATCTTGATCTAAATTAATATTTCATTCAATTTATTAATTTAAACAATAAAACAATTCACTTCATGCAATTTTGTCACTTTTTGACATTTTTACAAATTTACCCTAAAAATATTACTTTTATTCAATTTAGTCCCTGAACCTAAAACATGCAAATTAGCCATTTTAATGAAAATTCATGCTAGTTGAATAATCATATATTTTCCTCCTCCTCCTCTCCATTCCACATCCTTAATGTATTTAACATGCTTATATGAAACATTATCTATAATTTCACTATTTACTAATTTATTCATTCAAAGTTGTCCACTTGAGTCATAGTCACAAAATTATTTATATCTTGAGCTACGTAACTCCGAATTAAGATCCATTAATTTTCTATAAAACTAGACTCACATATATTCTTACTATAAAATTTTTAGAATTTTTGGTTTAGCCAATAAGTACAGTTTATTCTTTAAAGTTTCCCCTATCTCACTGTTTGACAGTTCCGATCCCTCTTCACTAAAAATTAATTATCTCTTTGTACAGAATTCATATGATGTCCCCGTTTGTTTCTCTTAAAAATAGACTCATTAAGGATTTTTTCAAGTCAGAACAGGGGAATCTGATTTCATTCTGACCTTGTCTCACAAAATTTATTATATCTCATGATTTACAATTCCATTACTTACACCGTTTCTTCTATGAGAAACTAGACTCAATAATATTTAATTCCATATTTTATTGATACTCTAATTCTATTTCCACAATTTATGGTGATTTTCAAAGTTAACCTGCTGTTGCTGTCTAAAACTGTTTTCGCGCAAAATGTTAATTACTAAATTTATAACACCCTTATTCCCTTTCTCTATAATATTTCCCATCACTTTCTCTTATTTTCCTTCACTAATATATCAAGAACATAAGACTTTATTTAAGAAAACTCTACTATAACATCATTTCCATGCTTTTTCAATAATATCAAACTTAAAAATATATTGAAATCTTGATATTCTTACATTGTGCTATTGATTTCAATCTTTAACTTGATTTTCTCTCTCCTCCAGCTTCTACTTCTTGAATCTAACTTGATATTCTAGCTCCCCATAGTCTCCTTATCAATTTTCTCTCTTGGTGGCTATGGAAATTTCTTTGATTTCTAAGTGAAAATGATGAATTTTGGGTGGGAGGACCAAATTGTAAAGAAAGCAAAACTTTCTTTCTTCTTTTCTCTTCTAACGTGAAATGCATGGAAAAAAATGGTGGAATGGATGATTCTTCATCTTCCTTTTCTTATATATACTAAATAAAACACTAATAAAATAATAAAATATCATTTAAAAATCAAATTAAAATATTAATAAACTAATATTTATTTATTTAATTAATATAAAATATCTCCAGCACCATCATTATCTTCTAGATTTCTCTCTCTTCTAATTGACCATTTTCTTTATAATCTTTAAAATTCTATCATTGAGTCATCACTTAATTTGGTAAAATTACATTTAGTCCCTCAAAATTTTCACCTTTTCAATTTGGTCCTAATTCATCCACTTTCTTTAGTTTCTAGATTATTCTACCCTTAAAATATTTACATTATTGGTCCTTCAACTTTTCATATTTACACTTTAACCCCTCAAATTTTGAGTATTTACTCTTGGACAACAAAACTTTTCTCACTTTTACAATTTAGTCCTTTATTGAATTAATATATAATATATCATAATATACTTCCCAATGTTGACATAACTCAAAATTTCCCTTTTGTCATTTTATTTCCTTATTTTTACTATATCGAGGATACTACCTTACTTTCTTCTGTAGTAATTTTCAAGGTATTACGTAAATATGGTTAGAGACATATGATTTGTGTATTTATGAATTCAATATGAATGAACAATATTGTTGTTCAAATGATTTGTGTTCATATTGTGAAAAGCTATCTGGGATAGCAAATGATAAAAATTGAATGTGTTATAAATATCTTATTTATGAATTGAATAATTGTATGACTATAGTTATTGTTTGTTATATTATTTTACTTTTAAGCATTCGGATTATAGAAATACCACTGAGTTTATACTCAGCGTACGGTTTTTTTTCCATGCACAGGTTAGGTTAAAGTCAGATTGCCGATTCAACATCCATCAACGATCCCGAGCTCAAAACGTGGTGATGTATATTTCTTTTTGTGTCGGCATGTACCTAGGATGTCTTATGCTTGTCATTTTGGGAAGTGAATGTAAATGATGTTATAATATGATATTGGTTACTTATATACATGATTATATGTGTTAAGTTGAGGTTTAATATGGAATGTTTAATATGAAATTTTGCGAAAAATTCCTGGAGTACCCGATTTAGTCCCGATTTGTTTCTAACACATATTTTGAGCCTCGAGGGCTCATAAAAGGGACGATATGATTAAATTATGATGTGTATGTTAGATGATTATACAATATTCATATTTGGCCTGAAAAGTCTGATAATACTCCGTAACCCTGTTCTGGCGACAGATAAGGGTTAGGGGGTTACAACACCAATTTAAGCAATTTTACTAAAATTGTGTACAATGCAAATCGTATAAATGTATGCAAAATTTTAATATCTTTTAAATTTAAGTTCAACAATGGGGTTATCTGTCATGAAGACTTTGCTAATTTGCTTTGCACTAATCAGTATGGTTGTGGTCCAAGTTGGTGTTGCTGCACGTAGTGGTATTACATACATCCATCCAGGGGTTCTTGATCCTTGCAAAAGGCTTGGCGGACTGCACCCGGGATGTCATCCGAATCCAAAAAGTGCTCCCACACAAGCTAATACCTACAACTGTGGTTGCTCAAGACACCATAGATATCGCTAATGAGGAATGACGATCCGGGAATAAATTGTGAAAAAATGTAACTGAAAGCATCATTTGATAAAGTAATGATTTCTCCGGTAGTTATGTTTCACAAAATCAAATTAAATATTTACTTAAATATAAAACTATGAAAATGTAATGATCGTGTAAGAGTGTTATCATTTAATAAAATGGTTTTGGAGTTTTTTTATAAAAAAATGAATTTATCTCAACTTATGTCTCAAAGAAGAGTTAAGATGTAGTTCCCTTAAACTTGTCCAGAAGTATCTAGTTGGTACATAAATTTATTTTTGGTCATAGTTTGGGCTTGAACTTATATTTTGTCACTCTATTTTGAACCTTCACACTAACACAAGCACGTTGTGTTGACATGGCACTAATAGCCAATCTGGTGGCGACATGTGGCTACCTTTTAATATGCCATGAGGCGAATATAAATTTTAAAAAATTGGAAAAAAAAAACTTTAGAAATATACAAATTGATAAGAGAAAATAATTTTTTTTTCACATCAAGAATGACCTTGGACATTTGGATGTCCAAACACATCTAAATTTAGGCTCACATTTGTCAGGATTCATTCTTTTAAGTAGTTAATTTTCACAAAATAAAAGACTAGGGGTAAAATTAAATGAAAGTGTAAAGATTAGGTATATATTTGTTATTATCCCTTATACATAAAGTGCCAAATTAAACAGTTTTTGCCAGAATTTTAACGGAGCGGCTAATTTAATCATTGGTCTAATTATTGTTCGTCTAATGTACATGTACAATAGGAGGCATAGTACAGGTTGTGCTACGGTACTTTTACAATAATTTTTCATATTTAAAAATTTAAACCATTCTGGTTGTCATTTCAGTAAAGCCAAAACTTTGATTTTTTTCTGATGTTGGTAGCTTTCAGAAAGAAAATAAAATCACGAACCCTTAAATTGGTATCCTTGGTAATCTGATAGTTCTATCTCTGGTAGACATTAATCGGAACATCGATGAAAAGCTCATCACATCCGAATCTGGACATTTGGATGACCCTGGACATCCAGAATGTCCCTTGAAAATAGATGTAATTATATCAAGAATGAATTTGGACAACCTCTTATCCAGACACATGTAATTCTAGACAACCATTTGTCTATGTTCATTCTTAATGTGAAATATATATATATTTACTAATTTATATATATTTTAAATTTTTGTCCACCACGTTGCAAAGTGAGGGTCTACCACATGTCATCACCGAATTGGCTATTAGTGCCATCTCAGCACAAATTAATGGTATTAGTGCGGAGGTACAAAATTGGGTGACAAAATACAAGTTCAGTTTCGATTGCTTTTTTATTTTTATTTTTTAAAATTTAAATTATTTATTGGTATGATATATAAGACAAAATAGTGTCATGTTAATAATGGAAGGTTAAGAGTCAATTTTCTTCGAATAAAAGAGTAGCGGTAAAATTGAATAAAGGTGTAAAAAGATTGAGGCTCATTTTGTTCATACATAAACGTCAAATTAAGCATTTTATGACAAATTTTAATGGAGTGATTATTTTCTACTTCATCTAACATACATGGACCAATTTGTTCCTTAGTGTTTAATTGGTTAATGAATTGATTTGATAAAAATTCATAATTAGCTAATAATATTAGAATTTAACTTTCATCAAACCAATCCTAAAACTCAAATTAAACCACATCCATTACATTGTAATTGACAAATTATACACAAAATTAAACAAATTCACAATCAACACTAAGTTTATTCTATTAACAAAACCATGAAAAATTCAAACCTAATAGTATTAGTACACTAAAAATTAATATAATTACTTTCAAGTACCAAAATATATAATTTTGACGTACCATATTAAGAAAATTATGAAGTGGAATTTAAGAAAGCAATAACAACCAAACTCCTCCAGAGCAGGAGGTTATATCATTCCTTAATTCATAAAGGTACATATGATACGGGAACATCTTTAATTTTATTTTATATTATATCGCATTTATATAGCCAACATCTTCACCATATTTATTTTTATTATCATATATGTCTTCATCATATTGCCTTGCTCACGAAGACCTGTATGCCAAATCGAATGGAAAAAAATCATTAACAATGAAGGTGTGTGAGTATATGATTTGTTTTTATGTTCAAAGGGAAATAAGATCATTACCGTCTTCTTCCCGTAACCATCATCATCGCTGTCGCTGCCACTGTCGCTGTCGCTGCAGCTTTTATTACGTGAAATGCCACCCTTTATTTTCCTTAGCAGACCCTTGACAGGGTGGTTACCTTTGCCAGCGTGGTGGTGTCCACGGCCGCCGTCGTTGTAGTGTGACTCGTTGGAATAGTATACTTCACTGCGGTACTCGCAACTTTCGGTTTCGGCCATTCCGTAGGCCATGTTTCTGCCAGGACCGTATGCTTGGGGCTTCAGGAACCCGTTGCCTTGGCCTGACAGTTTGCCGCCGTGGTGCGGTGGGCTATGCGGCATTCCATGGTTTTTGGGAGGGTAGCCCCCAAAGCCACTACCATACCCAGGGCCATGGTGTTTTCCAGGGCTGTTGTGATGGTTAGAGCCATATGCTTGAGTGTGAGCCATCCCGTTGCTCATGTGGCTGTCGTAGCCATTCCCATGACCATGAAATTGGGGTTTCGACATTGCGTTTCCGTTGTGGGTGCCATGAGATTGGCCGTAAGTAGTGTAGGATTCGCTCAGTCCATAGGTGGGGCAGCGGATTTGGCTATGGCGTTCTTGTTCGCTGTAAGACATTGCATAGCCATTCTGGTATTTGTTCTCCATTTTAGTGGCCTGGCTTCCCCAACTAGAACCGCCACCATAGTATCCTTGAGCCAAGCCTTTCTCAGTGGTTTTCTGGCATTGCAAAGAAGCCATTGCTGCAATAATCTTTACAACTCCCAGAAACTCTCTTAATATGTTTTGGCTTGATGAGTAGCTTTGGTGAACAAAGTATATATAGGCATTGTGCACACTATAGTAGGAAGTATCTAACAAAAAAAAAAATCGTAATGTCTCTGATCAAACACAGAATCAAATTCCATATTACAAATATATATATATATATATATATATATATATTCTACTTTTGTTGAGTAAAATAATAAGAAATTCAATATCCTTAAATCTTGAGTCTTTTGATGAAAAAATTTGTTGGAAAAAATGTAATTTTTGAAAATTTGGAGGCATATTCTTGATTGATAAAGGTAGAGAGTTGAAATATAAAATTATGGTTTTATATTCTACTCCATGAGACCTTTACAACGGTGTATTATATGCCCAAAATGGTTGAGTGATGAAAGAGAAATTGATGCTCAAAATAAGCCATTTGTGAATATTTGTTGAGGAAAAGAAAAACTTAGATCTCACATTGGTTAAATATCAAGTATAAGATATGTTTATATATAAGAACACACTTAAAAGGTAATTGAATGGCTAAGCTTAAAATCTTGTCTTGTGTACAAAAGGGTGCACGTTCAAACCTATCAGGGTTGGTGGGGGTGCTCTTGTATGACTTGGGTGATGCAAAATATTCGAATTAGTTAGGCTCAACACGAAATTTATCTCAATTTGAAATAGCTCACTGATCGAGCGCTCTTGCGCCAAAGATGAACGGGGCTAAGCGATCTGTCGAAGCTGTGGGATGTAAAAATACCTCGGTAGGGGGTCGAAAGGCGTAGTCGATGGACAACAGGTGAATATTCATGTACTACCCCTTGTAGAATTTTGAGATACACACATAGAAATTCTACAAAATTTTATTTTGCTCTCGAAAATTCTTCTCTTTTTCTCTCCATATTTTCATACGTTTTCGTGATAGACGAAGGCAAGGTCTGTTCGTTGATCACTGCAGTGGTGCTACTGCTTCGATCATCTTGTTGTTGTATCATGGGAGACAGTAGACAAATGGCCCTCCAAGTACCATAGAAGCGGCCAAATCTGTCTTAAGGAAACTGTGAAAACAGGCCTCAACATCTAGTAAAACTCGATTCTTTTATTCGTTTTCTGGTTTTCATAATCTTATTGGTTTTTCATATCTAATAATTTAAATATAAATATTTTTTGATTTTATATTTATATTTATATATTATTCACTAATGTGTTTTATCCAACAAAATTAAGATAGAGTTCAATCAAATTTAATTAAGAATCAAGGTGATTATCAAATATCAACTAAATTAAAATATTATATATGTACCTTTTTAGTTGATAAGTAGCATCTTTCAAGTTGCATATATAATTAAATTTAACTCAATTTAGTCCCTTCCGGTGGGCATCCATGCATTTTTGTCTGAAAAAGAATCTCATTGTCAGATAGATGATATGATATTTGATAAAAAGAGAGAAACGACATATACGATTTCATGGAGCCACGTTCAGCTTTTTTATGGTGATCATTTTAATTTGTCCCACTGCCTACGTAAAAATGCTTTAACATTTTCTTTTATTAAGTGCATTTTCTTATTTTATGGTTTTATTCCTGTATACCATTTGGCCAAATTTGGATCACTCTTTTGAGAGAAAAAGAATTATTCATGATTGAGTGGAGAATTTTCACTACTTTCCTTTCTAGCTGGTGTCCTTTCATGAAATTAAAATTTAAAAACAAAATATGTTTAATTTCCGAAGCACCCCTTTGTGGGAACCAACATGCTGCTTAATTGTTTCATGCTATTGGTGCACTAGTGGGATTGGGGGAATTGTGTTAGGTCTGAGTTATTGGCTAGCATAACAAAGCCATTCAAATTATTCTAAAACATGCTAATATGGGTTGACTCAATTGATTACTACTTTGCACTCCCACAAAACTCAATTCTCAGTAATATTACTTTTTTTTTTTGTATAAAAAAGAAAATCAACTCTAAAAATAAATGTGAGGTTAAATCATAGCTATGAGAAAGATATATAGGGCTGATACTCCATAGCTATGGGCTGAGTTGTAGTTTATTTCTCTCCCTTGACTCTTCATTCTTTTGGGGCCTAAACCCGGTGTTTGGCGGATCCCTACCAATCTTTATCCCACATTTCTTTTTTGTAAATACATATTTTAAGAGGTGGCATATTTGAAACCTAAGTTTACCTTTTATTCAATTTAACCAGTTTTAATATTAAAGAAAAAGATAAACTGATTTTCAGAAAAAAATAATAATGTATTTGGTAATCGATTCAATAAGTTTAAGGTTGCCAACATAATTTCTTAATTTTTAATGCCGCTTACGGTCTTCTTATTTTATCTTTTAATCACCACAGTTGATTTTAAAAAGAAATCCCACCAGATCCTACTACCACCTTATTCATTACCATTATAATAAAAATCTTATTAGATATTTTTTCAATCTTTGTATTATTAAAAATAAATTAAAATCAAATTAATTTATTTAATAGTAAAATTACTAATTTGATGCAATCCTTACGGGGATGTACCATGTACTTAAGGAGGCACAAAATATGATCAGTATTTGCTGTAAAATTATTTTAATAAGTTGACATTAATTATGAATAATAAAACTGAATGAAGCTCGTAAGTTGTTGTTTTTTAAGGGGTTGAATTAATTACTCATTTAAAATTGATTTTCAATTAAGAGGAATATACAAGTCAACTCATAGTATTCAATTATGGTAACAGTTATTTTAAACATAAAACTCTTGAAAGCATTCATGATATAAGTAAACTCATAGTATTCAATATCCTAGGGTTGGGCCAAGCAGTATATTCTTTTATCATAAATAAGGTTTGGAAAAGTGACAAGAAGTTAGAAAAGATTAAATTTTGATGATATTGTTAAGGTAGATTATGGTAAAATTGCTTCAGGGGAGCTCAACTTTGAGAAATTTTGGATGCTAAGTATGAATTTTGAGAATATTCTGATTCAGGTTGATAGTATGGAAGCAACAAAGGCTATTCAGGACTTGTCCAAGTTATCTTTGAATTCTGCATTGATCAAGCGAATATACCAGATGTTGCAGAAGGTTGATAATTGATTTTTACAGTATGTTCCTAGACAAAATAATAAGGATGCTGATTGTATAGATAAGATGATTTTTGATGGAGACCAGGGCTTGATAATTCTTGAGGAGCTACTTAGAGTTAATATAAATGTTATTTTTTTAACACAAAGCATTTAAAATTTTCAAAAATATAAATCAAAACAAAATTTAAGAATCGATTTGGTGTATTATAAAATAAAAATAAAACAAAACAAATCAATATGATATAAATTTTACCAATCATTGTAATGATGAAATTCATATATAAGTGATATAATTAAAGGGCTAGAAACAGAAAATATTATACTATCTACAAGTTCGCCATAAACAGAACCAAATGATCTTATAATATATTGTTTGGTGAAATAATGAATCTAGTTGATTCATCACAAGTACAATATTTCAAAATTAGGTCCTAGATTTTATTTTATTTTATTTTTATGTTTATTATAAATTATTATTAAAAGATCAACAAAACTGCCCTCAAAAGAACTGGTCGAAGCAAATATATATATATATATATATATATATATATATATATGGATGGAATTAAAGGATAATATTAAGGATTGATGTTTGATGTATTGTATCTTTTAGGTAATAATTATAATTATAGATATTACTAATTTGTATTTAGGGCAAATTTAGAAATCTTTTGGTGGGTCAGGATTGACTTATAAATTTTAAGAGGTCAATATATAATTTTATCATCTATTAATTTATGATTTTATCAATTTTGAATGGGCTAATTTATTTATTTTTCATTTTAGGAGCCAAAGTTAAAATTTACCTTTATTAACTTAAAATTTCTTTATGCATAAAGGGACTAAATTGCATAATTTTCATTTTGGGAAGGGGCAAGACCCTGTCTACCATTAATGTTATTTAATTTAAAAATAAGTAATATTTAAATAATACAAAAATATCATGGTTTCAATACTGATATTAATAGATTATAATTTAAATAATATTATTAATAATTTCTTACATGTTATTTATTATATATATTTAAATTAAATTATTTTATTTTAATATTCGATTTTTTTGTAATTTTATATTTATCTTTGTTTTATTTTAATCAATATATAAATGTAATTAATTCTTATTATAGTTGAAAAATATAAATTTAATTTGATAAATGTTAAAATTATATTTTAATATTTATTAATTAAAAGTTAATTTAATTAAGTGAAATCTTAATCTTAATCTTAATCTTAATATTATACCTAGTCAATATGAAAGGGTGGTCAAGACTCTAGAAGGCTTTGGCTTAACGTTAAACTGGTAGTTGGGGGAGTCTAGAACATACCATTTTGCCTGATTGTCATCAGTTGAACCATTTTTTGTTTTATCTTCCACAAATACGCGGTTACTAGGTGCTTTGACTCACATTACTATATTTTAATATAAATTATTAAAAATATTATAAAGAAACACAATTAAAAGGGGATTTTTTTAGTTGATTATTGTAAATTTTATAGTATTTATTATAATAAGTTTTTGAAAAATTTATTTTCCATAATATATTTTTAGGGTATTTCGGTAATACGTATTCCACCGTCAAAGTTTTTCATATCCGTTAAAAGTAGGGTAAATTATTTTAGAAAAATTATAGTGCCCTAACACTCATTGATTTCAAGTTCTGTTTAAAATACTTTTTTTGTCCAAGTTAAGGTATCTACCGCCGATAGCAATAATTAATCCTCTCACCACGAGTGCTCTCTGAAATAATAATTGCCTGACTATTTTTATGAACGGGGATTGATAACGGAAGGACTTGATTGATATAACATCGATAGTTTAGAGATATAGTTAGAAAGTTTTGAAGTTTGAGAACCAATTTACGATGAGGGTCATAGTTTAGGATGTCTGGTGCAATTAACTCAAAATTTAAACTATAACATTATAATTTAATTTTCTAACCGTTGTGGATAAAATCTAAACATAACTCAAAATTTGTAGGTGTTGAGATCTTTATTAAAATTTTAAAAATGCATATCATAATTTGTATCTGACTATTAGAAAGAAAATCGAAAATTGTAAAGCTTTGAGAGTGACCTCACAAGTTTTTAGGGTTTTTTTGAGAAAATTAATCTTATAGATTTGAAGAAGAGGCTTTGGGCTTCACTTTTGGCGTTTTGAATTGACAGTCTGACGCTAGAAAAGATATTAAATGATCACAGTAGCAATAGTGAGAAGCAATGACTGAAAGTAAGGAAAAGAAAAGAAAAGAGATGATAAGGAAAACGTAAAAAAATAGGGAGAAAAAGAATTGTCCCTCATTGTTGTTCATTGACAAGACAACACTCACCAACGGTGGTTCAAAGGAAAAGCGACGACGTCTTTAAGGGAGGCTATGGTAAGGGAGAAAATGTAAAAGAAAAAAAGAGAGAGAAAAAAATTAAAAAAATTTAAAAAAAATGAGAGCATTCCGTTAAACTTTAGAATTATTAATGAGATAATTAACCATCACAAAATTACTTAGTATTATCAATTTGATGTAAGAAAATATTTTATACAATTTTAGTATCTGATAAATAAATAATATTGCATAAATTAAGCCACCATCTTAAACATATAGAAATAGAATGGACTCTTTCAGTAAAGTCCTATCAAGCAAATGAATATTTTTCATGTCCAAAATATGAGTGCAGGATGAACCCCAGCCCACAAGTTTGACTTTCACTAGACAAAAGCTTTTCAAATTTATTCAAGTTTGACATTGAAGACTCAACCAACAAAATTTTAATTTATAAAGTTGGAAGTTCATTTCTATTTATTGAATTTGCCTGCGCCAGAGGGAACACCGTTTCGAGAAGGACAATAATAAGTCCAAACTCATTGTTTCGAAACGACCAAAGTCTTATATTAGTTAAATCCCTCAACTTAGTTTAAAATATAATTTTGTTGAGGAAGTTTGGTCTTCCTATTTTTGAAGGGTTGTTTTGAGAGTTGATAGATAGGTATTGTATTTGGAGTAGACTTAATCATGGGTTGAGTTATTTAGTCAAGTTCGAAGGTTCGCTTAAAAACTAGGATGGTTTTTGGTAAAAATATAGATTTGAGTAAAAATGTGGTCCGAAGGCCCTCCCGAAAAAAAGGGAGGGTTTAGACAAAATATATGCCCGAAAAATGGGTTTAGGCAAAAAATAAGACCTGTTTAAAAAACGGGTCAGGCCTCGGGTAAGTCATTTTTGGCTTGGGCCAGCTCGAATTCATAGAAGGACAAAAAAATCTGTTGTTTTTTTTAATGTTATTTTCTTGTTGTTTTCTCCTTATTTTGCTACCATTTCACTATTATATTGCTACTATTTTGTTGTTATTGTTTGGATATTGTATAACACTTATTTTATTGTTAATTTTGTTATTATTTTAAAGGCATTTTGCTTCTTAAGTTGCATCTATCTTTGTGTTATTTAAATATACATATTTTTTAAATTTTATTTTCAATTTGTTGGGAAATATTTATTTTAATGTTTTTAGTATTTTTGATGTATTATATATAAAAATTATATATAAAAAACTAATATGGGCAGGGCGGGTCGAACTCGTGTTTTAGCATTTGTATCCGGGCCAAGCATGGAAAAAATTTTAGGCTCATTTTTCGAGCTGAGCCGTGCTCGGGCCTAAACTTTGGTTGGGTCCGGCCCATGAACACCTCTAGTTACACCTATTTTAGTACTATTTTAAGTATAAATATTTTTTCAATTTGCTGAGAAATATTTATTAATTTTAATGTTTTTAGTGTATTTGATGTATTTTATTTTTTAAATTTGTTTTAATATAAAAATAACATTATAAAAAATTTAATATGGGCAGGTCGAGCCGAGCTCAAGTTTTAGCATTTTTTACCTGGGCTGGTTTGGGCAAAATCTTAGACCCATTTTTTGGGTCGGGCTAGACCCGAGCCTAAAAAATAGGCCTAAAATTCTATTGAGGATCGACTCGAACTTGACCCGACCCATAATCACCTGTAATTTAGAGTACCTGTATTTGGTTTTATCTTCAGACTTCACATTTGACATTGATGAGATTAAAACCCATGCCCTTATACAACTTACCCGCTATTGCCATATAAGATCATGAGTTCGAACCTCGTGGGTAAATTGTTCCCACCCTGCGAACCTGTTGAGGCTCTTCATGAAGTTGGGAGACAAAATTTAAGAATAAAATCGAGCACAAACACCCAAACACAATACATTCACTGTAAAGGTACCCATCAATTCACGTAAAACCAACATTTCGTCAACAAACATGTTTATCATTAACGCTGAGTTTTAAATTTAAAGTATTTAAATTATTTACTGGAATATTCGAATATATCATCTCTGGTTAGCTTTGGAAAAGATATTTTAAATATTAATCAAACAAAATTTATATTTGAGATTCTGACACAGTAATTTTATATTTAAATTTATATTTTTAACAGTGTTAAGATTTTGAAATATAAGAGTAATCTCAATATCACATTTACCTGACATTTTCAACAATTTTGCTTATGTTTTTAATGACTTTAACAGTTAACTGTAACTAATAACAAAATGCAATACCATTTAATATTATGATCA